>NC_064630.1:601097722-601722722 GCF_023864275.1 Schistocerca cancellata
AGTGCTCGGTTAATCTCGTTTTTCGTATAACCATTTTTCGCAAAGGCCATTCGTAAATGATTTAGTTCTTCTTGCAAGTAGCCTGGTTCACAAATATTATTGGCCCTATCCACTAGTGTTTTTATGACCCCCCCTCTTTTGCCTAGGGTGGTGGTTTGAGTTCTTATGGAGGTAGCGATCAGTATGTGTACCTTTCCTGTAGACCTTATGGCCTAAGGTCCCATCTGCTCGTTTGATAACTGATACATCCAAGAAGTTAAGTTGTCCATTCTTCTCCTTCTCCATAGTAAATTTAACCTTTGGGTTGATGCTATTTAAGTGTACCAGAAAATCATTCAAGTCTTCTTCCTCATGATTCCATATTACAAAGGTATCATCCACATACCGATACCACTTCGAGGGGCTTTTTTTGGCCGACTGCAGTGCTTGATGTTCAAAATATTCCATGAATAAATTCGCAATTGCGGGACTTAGGGGGCTTCCTATGGCTACCCCATCGATCTGTTCATAAAATTCACCATTGTACTGAAAATAGGTCGAGGATAGACAGTGTCGTCATCGACTCACCTCGGAAGATGTTCTCCGTAGTTGAGAACGAAACGTCTGGGAGAAGAAGTTCTACAGATCGACCACGGCAACTTAGCCCGGAAGAGTTTACTGATAAAGACGCCGGCCGTGAAAGCCTACATGGAATGACAGCCATAGATATTAGGCAATTCACGGAGCAATTGTAGTTCGACAGGATTGCCAATGGTGTTGACATTGATGGAGCCAATCCTGTAAGCTTTTCGTGGAACTGGCACTAATGGGACACTCATGGAGGCACGAAGAGCAGCAGCGAACAGGAATGTTGTCCCAGTAGGCTGCACATTCCCATCCAGAAACCCTGTCGATTACCAGTCGTGAGTTGGAGCAGCAGCATTCGCTGCTGTCTCAACGGTGGGTGATTCGTCGTCTACATCGTCAGACCACGCAAAGGTACGTGGATGTGTGTGTCCGGAGGAGTACCTGTGGAGTCCGAAGGCGGCTGTTCAACGTCCGTAGGTACAGCGTCTGGTGCATGCAAAGATGGTTGTATCTCCGACGGGGTGCAGACTGGTGTTTCCAACACGGAATCGTCCATCGGGGCAATATCTTGATAGGTGTGATCCTCATCGTCTTGAGACTGCGTCCTGCAGGTGTCAGAGAGGGCTATCCGCCATTTCCGACGTCTCTTCGACGACCGTAGCTTGCGCCCGTGATCTTCAGTGTCCGAAGATGCCTGGGAATCCTGATATTCGGGCACAAAAGCATCGGTAGGCACAACCATGGAGTCAAGGGCCGTCCCTGTCCTCGGGATGCTCACCACTGCACATGTCGCGAGGAGGAGGCCAAGGCGTCGGTCCTTCCGCTACAGTCGGAGGCATTACTGGAGACGACGATGTGGCAGTAGTAGGAGCCAGTGGTGATAGCGGTCGGGGGCCTTTATGGAGAACTTCGACAAACGCAGCGGTAGCGTCGTCGGAGCAGTCATGGCCGGCAGGTCCCCAGGCGGTAACTGCGTGATTCTGCGTTGCAGCCACCTGGAAGGAGGTGTCCTTCTTTGCCACATCCCGAACATGTCTTCGGCTGGCCATCATAAATAATAATTGCACGGTAGCCACCAATATATAAGTAGGATGACACATGTTTGGTTAGCTCTATGCGGATCTGTCGTACTCCATTGAGACCCGGGTATATAGTGAACTGAACCCACTTTTCAGCATTATGACTAATCACCTTTCGCCCGCAGCTCGTGGTCGTGCGGTAGCGTTCTCGCTTCCCACGCCCGGGTTCCCGGGTTTGATTCCCGGCGGGGTCAGGGATTTTCTCTGCCTCGTGATGGCTGGGTGTTGTGTGATGTCCTTAGGTTAGTTAGGTTTAAGTAGTTCTAAGTTCCAGGGGACTGATGACCATAGATGTTAAGTCCCATAGTGCTCAGAGCCATTTGAATCATTTGAACTAATCACCTTTCCGTATGAGCGGAATGCAGATACCACCACCTCTGAAGGCACCTCGAAAGGGAGTTCAAATACACGTATCTTCCGCAATCCGAGTCCCGCATGCTCCACAGTTACGTCACCGATGTGTCTGTCAGAGTGATGGAACTTAAGACCGCTTCGAGTTGCAATTAGAATTTTGTCACATATGTCTTCCTTAACCAATCACACGTATACTATACTGTTCACTATAGACAGGTGGATGCCAACAAGACCGTTGCAATCAATCTTGACTCCATCTCTGATAAACCGGATTTCCAGTGCTTTTGGTCGGGCATATTCAGGTGCAAAGCTAATTTTCAGTGTAGATTTTCTGTGAGTATAAGCCATTCTCTGTGGAAGGAAATCAAGCGTGCTAAGACGGCAGAATTACGTAAACAACTCCGCGAGCGAGCTGCGTGTCGAGGACGTAAACAAGACGTCCGTACCGCTAACGTGCCGGAAGGTGACTCTCCATCTGAGTCACCGAAGGCACAGAGGATAGTGCGTCTGCAGGGACCATCTCGCGCACGCCTCCCACGAGTCCCACATTCTCACCTTACATGTCCAGACACTACATTCGTAGTGTCCCTACCCAACACGTCCGTCAGCAGCTGAAGGTGTCAATGTATAAGTCTAATTTCGTTCTAGACGGCTGCAGGTCATCAGTGGTATCTGTTCTTGCGGACTTGTCCGAAAAAACGGACACCATATCCATGTAAAAATAATTAATGTCGAGAAATGAAATTTCGGAAATGCATTTGTCTAGGTAACTTATTTAACCGACTAAACTTGCAAGATCAGAGATTATTGTAAGCGCAAAGTAAGCCTTCGCAAATGTGAAATGCTACTACATTAACAGCCGATGTATACGAGAGAATGCTGAATGCAAACATGCAAGCGTGCATGCATTGTGTTGTACAGTTGCCGGATGTCAGTTTGTGGGACGAAGTTCCATGCCTCTTGCATTTCGTCGGTCAACAGGGATACGGCTAATGCTGTGCCTGGATGGCGCTAGTGCTGTCGTCCAATAATCAACCAAATACACTCTTTTGGAGACAGATCTTGTCATCCAGAAGGTCAAGACGATATGTTGGCACTCTGTGGAGCATCTGAGCGTTAACCTGTTGGAAAACAGGCGATGGAATGCTGTTTACGAATCGCAGCACAACCGGTCGGATCACCACCTGCTGTGATACGGAATCGCACCCCAGGCCATAACCCCACGTATAGGTCCAGTGCGTCTAGCACGCAGACATGTTGGTTGCAGGCCCTCAGCTGGGCTACTTATATCCAACAAAAAGACTCTCTGGCGTCTTAGCGGAACCAGCTTTCATCAGAAAACACGACAGACATTCACACTGCCCTCCAATGAGCTCTCGCCTTGACACCACTGAAGTCGCAAATGGCGGTGGTTTGAGATCAGTAGAATGCACGCTACAGGGTGAACGGCTCGGATCTGCCGTTGAAGTGACCGATTTGTAATACACTCCTGGAAATTGAAATAAGAACACCGTGAATTCATTGTCCCAGGAAGAGGAAACTTTATTGACACATTCCTGGGGTCAGATACATCACATGATCACACTGACAGAACCACAGGCACATAGACACAGGCAACAGAGCATGCACAATGTCGGCACTAGTACAGTGTATGTCCACCTTTCGCAGCAATGCAGGCTGCTATTCTCCCATGGAGACGATCGTAGAGATGCTGGATGTAGTCCTGTGGAACGGCTTGCCATGCCATTTCCACCTGGCGCCTCAGTTGGACCAGCGTTCGTGCTGGACGTGCAGACCGCGTGAGACGACGCTTCATCCAGTCCCAAACATGCTCAATGGGGGAGAGATCCGGAGATCAAACTGGCCAGGGTAGTTGACTTACACCTTCTAGAGCACGTTGGGTGGCACGGGATACATGCGGACGTGCATTGTCCTGTTGGAACAGCAAGTTCCCTCGCCGGTCTAGGAATGGTAGAACGATGGGTTCGATGACGGTTTGGATGTACCGTGCACTATTCAGTGTCCCCTCGACGATCACCAGTGGTGTACGGCCAGTGTAGGAGATCGCTCCCCACACCATGATGCCGGGTGTTGGCCCTGTGTGCCTCGGTCGTATGCAGTCCTGATTGTGGCGCTCACCTGCACGGTGCCAAACACGCATACGACCATCATTGGCACCAAGGCAGAAGCGACTCTCATCGCTGAAGACGACACGTCTCCATTCGTCCCTCCATTCACGCCTGTCGCGACACCACTGGAGGCGGGCTGCACGATGTTGGGGCGTGAGCGGAAGACGGCCTAACGGTGTGCGGGACCGTAGCCCAGCTTCATGGAGACGGTTGCGAATGGTCCTCGCCGATACCCCAGGAGCAACAGTGTCCCTAATTTGCTGTGAAGTGGCGGTGCGGTCCCCTACGGCACTGCGTAGGATCCTACGGTCTTGGCGTGCATCCGTGCGTCGCTGCGGTCCGGTCCCAGGTCGACGGGCACGTGCACCTTCCGCCGACCACTGGCGACAACATCGATGTACTGTGGAGACCTCACGCCCCACGTGTTGAGCAATTCGGCGGTTCGTCCACCCGGCCTCCCGCATGCCCACTATACGCCCTCGCTCAAAGTCCGTCAACTGCACATACGGTTCACGTCCACGCTGTCGCGGCATGCTACCAGTGTTAAAGACTGCGATGGAGCTCCGTATGCCACGGCAAACTGGCTGACACTGACGGCGGCGGTGCACAAATGCTGCGCAGCTAGCGCCATTCGACGGCCAACACCGCGGTTCCTGGTGTGTCCGCTGTGCCGTGCGTGTGATCATTGCTTGTACAGCCCTCTCGCAGTGTCCGGAGCAAGTATGGTGGGTCTGACACACCGGTGTCAATGTGTTCTTTTTTCCATTTCCAGGAGCGTAGGTCTGTGTGTCGCTGTGGTGCCAATTGCTGCAGCTGCAGATGCAGTACGATGCACCAGTGCCATACGTCGAGCCGTATGGTCTTCCCTTTCGATAATGCCACATGCCATCCGCAGCCCGGTCATCTTGAGACCGCACATTCTCATGAACACCGCTGCCAGCAATCACGTACGGTGGCTACATTCCTGCCAGTATTTCTGCAGTATCGCAGAAGGGACATCCAGATTCTCGTAGCCCTGTTACACGACCTAGTTCAAAGTTAGTGAGGTGTCGATGATGGCATCTTTGTTGTCTTAAAGGGATTCTTGACTAGCATCAGCTCACTACGTCAAGTCTCAAAGCTAACCGACTCTCATGCCCGTTACAGCGCGTATTTAAAGCAAACCTGATTTGCATCCTCTTAGTTGCGCTATTAGCACCACTGTTATGCGACCGGCGTGAAATTTGAATAGATAACATCTTGCAGATGGAGAAATACGCCTGTCGCACAACTCTATCCCAGTATTGCGCTTTTTTCCCTTGTGTGTATATTATATATAATATATACAGGGTGGTCCATTGATAGTGACTGGCCTAAATATATCACGAAATAAGCGTCAAACGAAAAAAAAAAACTACAAAGAACGAAATTTGTCTAGCTTGAAGGGGGAAACCAGATTGCGCTATGGTTGGCCCGCTAGATGGTGCTGCCATAGGTCAAAAACAGGAACCCCCATTTTTTATTAAATGGTCGTGTAGTACGTAAAGATATATCAATGTTTTAGCTAGACCACTTTTTTCGCTTTGTGATAGATGGCGCTGTAATAGTCACAAACGTATAAGTACATAGTGTCACGTAACATTCCGCCAGTGCTGACGGTATTTACTTTGTGATACATTACCCGTGTTAAAATGGACCGTTTACCAATTGCCGGCCGCGGTGGTCTAGCGGTTCTAGGCGCTCAGTCCGGAACCGCGGGACTGCTACGGTCGCAGGTTCGAATCCTGCCTCGGGCATGGATGTGTGTGATGTCCTTAGGTTAGTTAGGTTTAATTAGTTCTAAGTTCTAGGCGACTGATGACCTCAGAAGTTAAATCGCATAGTGCTCAGAGCCATTTGAGCCGTTTACCAATTGCGGAAAAGCTCGATATCGTGTTGATGTATGGCTATTGTGATCAAAATGCCCAAACGGCGTGTGCTATGTATGCTGCTCGGTTTCCTGAACGACATCATCCAAGTGCCCGGACTGTTCGCCGGATAGTTACGTTATTTAAGGAAACAGGAAGAGTTCAGCCACATGTGAAACGTCAACCACGACCTGCAACAAATGATGATGCCCAAGTAGGTGTTTTAGCTGCTGTCGCGGCTAATCCGCACCTCAGTAGCACACAAATCGCTCGAGAATCGGGAATCTCAAAAACGCCGGTGTTGAGAATGCTACATCAACATCGATTGCACCAGTACCATATTTCTATACACTAGGAATTGCATGGCGACGACTTTGAACGTCGTGTGCAGTTCTGGCACTGGGCACAAGAGAAATTACGGGACGATGACGGATTTACTCGTTCTATTTTGCGACGAAGCGTAATTCACCAACAGCGGTAACGTAAATATGCACTATTGGGCAACGAAAAATCCACTGTGGCTACGACAAGTAGAACATCAGCGACCTTGGTGAGTTGATGTATGGTCGTCATTATGGGTGGAAGGATAATTGGCCCCCATTTTATCGATCGCAATCTAAATGGTGCAATATATACTGATTTCCTACATAATATTCTACCGATGTTACTACAATGTGTTTCACTGCATGGCAGAATGGCGATGTACTTCCAACGTGATGGATGTCCGGCACATAGCTCGCGTGCGGTTGAAGCGGTATTGAATAGAATATTTCATGACAGGTAGATAGGTCGTCGAAGCACCATACCATGGCCCGCACGTTCACCTCATCTGACGTCCCCGGATTTCTATCTGTGGGGAAAGTTGAAGGATATTTGGTATCGTGATCTACCGACAATGCCTGACAACATGCGTCGGCGCATTGTCAATGCATGTGCGAACATTACGGAAGGCGAACTATTCACTGTTGAGAGGAATGTCGTTACTCGTATTGCCAAATGCCTTGAGGTTGACGGACATCATTTTGTGCATTTATTGCATTAATGTAGTATTTACAGGTACTCACGCTGTAACAGCTTGCGTTGTCAGAAATGATAAGTTCACAAAGGTACATGTATCTTATTGGAACAACCGAAATAACATGTCAAACGTACCTACGTTCTGCATTTTAATTTAAAAAACCTACGTGTTACCAACTGTTCGTCTAAAATTGTGAGCCATATGATTGTGACTATTACAGCGCCGTCTATCACAAATCAAAAAAAGTGGTCCATCTAAAACATTGATATTTCTTTACGTGCTACATGAATATGTAATAAAAAAAATGGGGTTTCCTATTTAAAAATCGCACTTGATATGCGTTTGACCTATGGCAACGCCATCTAGCGTGCCAAGCATAACGCCATCTGGTCTCCCTCTTCAAGCTAGACGAGTTTCGTTCTTTGTAGTTTTTACGTTTGACGCTTATTTCGTGAGATTTTTGGCCCGGTCACGATCAATGGACCAGCCTGTATATGTTTCAAATCGGATTACGAAGTCTTATGTAGACAATGATCTTCCTCTTGTCCTGAAGGACAGATTTCGTCAAGGTCGTAATAAAACTATAGATTTGTGTGAATTACAAGCAAACAAATGAACAAACGGACTCTCTTCTTTATGTACTCGTATATACTCGTAGACAGATAGAAGGTAGATGGTTGTTTCTGGTGTGAATTACCGAGCAAAGGGAAAGAGATAGTAATTTATTTTACTTTCAAGGAACCAATTAATCTAAACCTGACCTTCCCATGAGCATTCAGGAACAGTGGCTTAATTACTTCTTCACTATTAGAACACACAACGCCTCACGATTGTTCTTTTTCTGAAGTGTATCAAATCACGTTGAAAGACAATGACTGGGTGGTGGTACATAAATGCCAAAGACAGCTGAATTGCTTAGAGGAGAAATATTTTGTGGTGAGAAGTCATTTCTTTCTTCGCAGTTCCAGCAGCACGTGGAGAAGGTCAGCCCACGCGGGTCACGCTGGGCAGTGGAAGTCACCGACCTGCGGACACGCCAGTTGCACACCTACGAGTTCGACTCCGTTGCTGTGTGTACCGGGTGAGATGCTCTGCGCAGTTTGCTACTTTTCAGTTGATATATACAGCTATTCAGTTGTGCTTGTGCGATTTCATTTTACAGTGAGCCATTGTATTAACCGCCAATAAATCCCAAAATAGATGAGCTGTTTTAGCCTTTTGTAAGACCAAACAACGATACAAGAGCAAAGAGAATAAACATTGTAGTTAAGGCATGACATTCCGCTTTAGCTGAAAAATAACTAAGGCCGCAGAAAATTGTGAGATGAAAAGCACAGTTGGCTTACCACAGAAATCATGTTCAGCATAAAGGGCATGAAAGAGAAATGTAATAAAGTGTGATACAACCTCATAGAAAGCTACCGTATATTACACTAGAGACCTACCTGCCCCAGTTTCACTCTATAAGCGCGAAATATCTACCG
This sequence comes from Schistocerca cancellata, assembly GCF_023864275.1. NCBI lineage: Eukaryota > Metazoa > Arthropoda > Insecta > Orthoptera > Acrididae > Schistocerca > Schistocerca cancellata. Next base: position 601,106,240 of record NC_064630.1, read on the forward strand.
CCTGCGACGAGCGACTCCATAATGTGTACAGAACTGGGAAACATACCGTGGATGCACATAATCAGATCTAAAAGTAATTATATTTATTCCTTTTGCAACTATAAATTCTGTGAGGTCAAATGAAGCTCCAAACAACAGTCATTTACATATACATGATTCCTATGCAAGTCACGCTTAGTGAGAGGGTTCATACAACCACTATCAGACTATTTCTCGACCTTCCCACTCCCGAAAAGCAAGTGGGAATAACGAAACATTCCCGTGTCAGCCCTGATTTCATATACTATATTCTGATGGGGATGCCCCCTTGTATAGATGGGAGTGAACAACGTAGCTGGCCATTCGGAGATGAACGTCAGTGATTGAATATCGGTAAAAAGGTTTCGCCCCAACGGAAAACACCTAATGTTTTAGTGATAGGAACGCAGACTAATGTTACCCGTGACACTCTCTCCCCAGTTTGCGACAGTAAAAAACAACCTACCGTTCTTTGCAGTTTTTCAATGTCCTCCGTCAACCCTGCCTGGTAAGTACACAATATGTGCAAGAATAATCCCAAAGGCGATGAACAAACGTAGTGTTCGCAATGTCTTTCGAAGATTTGTTCAATCTTCTAAGTACCATGACGATTCTCTGTATTTGCTTTAGGAAGGGTTCGGACGCTGCACTTCATAATGGAAGCGAAAATAAGGACAAATCAAGATATGTTTTTACGATTTGTAGACCTACATTGGACAATGCAAATTGGTCCAAGAAACCCTCAGAAAAATTGTGTAAGCTGTACGGAAAGACGGTTAATATACAATACATACAAAAGCCAAGAGGAATCAATAAAAATTGAAGAATAAGAACGAGTTACTCGGATTATTTTGTTAGCTCCATATTCTAGTTATTATTACAGTTATATAAGTTACCGCCATAGCTTTTTGCCATCACATTAAATCAGTCACTTACACATTTTCATTTAAGAAATTAAAAAAAAATTATTTATCTATTTTTGTTATATTTTATATAATTACTGTAACAAGTTATAATACATTTTAGTTAATGAGTAGATTTTCACTTAATTGCATGTAACAGTACATACTCGTGAAATATGTGTGAAGGAGCGACATCTGACGAGTTTACGTCACAAACCTGTTTTGCATTTCGCAACTGCACTCTTGTTCGCTGAGAACAGGAACATCGTTCTCATTTCGACCCGGCCTGCACTGCATTATTATACCAGTGCGACGCGATTTTTTTGATTAATCATATGAAAATAAAGTAAGGCTTCTGTAGTTTTATTCACGTGCATCTCAAAAATATTTTAACCACTAGTATTCTATCTATATTAAATTACTGGTAATTTATTACTTTATAGTTGATTGTTTACAAGAGGTATACAGGGTGAATATTAATAAAAGCGAAAAACTGCAGGGACAAATGCCTGACTGGAAATGGAAGAAAAGAGGTCCAATGAACATGTGTCTGGAAATGGACAGTGTGTGCAAATGACAATAAATCGTCCCTGAACACAGTACAGAGTAGAATTGCATGCATGTCACATGTTCAAAGTCGCCTCCATGGTACTGCAGGTGAAACGGATAGAACTGTTTATGATTCAGGATACACATAATCGGACTTCGACTTAAACCATGTTTGCGGACCGCTTGCCTGGAACTTGTACTAGGGTTCGTCTCACTATCTGTAGAATCCGGTCCTCCAAATATGGTGTAAGCACAGTTTGCCGCTTCCCTACGCGTCAACTATCTGGAAGGACTCATGATCACTCAAATGCCCAATAAGTGCTTGAAATGTAATTTGATGTGGTCGGTGTCTGTGACGGTACTTGTTTTGGTACAGCTGCGCTGCCTCTCGACCGATTTCGTCAGCTTGCCCGCACACAAATACAATCTCGGCTTGTTGTCGACTTGAATACCGGGCCATTCTGCTGCTTACAGGACGCTGCATCAATCACATAACCTGCAACACACGAGGAACACATGGCACGTGGTCAGAGGAAGTGTCATCCGTCAGTCAGCGCCATCTACTGTGGCAACGGTGCATTTCCGGACACATATTCAGAGTACCTTACTCCTTCTCCAGTCAGGAATCCGTCTCTGTAGTTCGTCGGTTTTGTTGATGTTCACCCTGCATATTTCAGTAGCTCTGTTTTGTTGTTTTTTCTTGAGATATGATGATTAAGCACCGAAATCGATAGTCTGGCTCAAGTTTGTTTGTGATCATTGACTGGAATTGCCGGGCGAATTCTATGCCATTCTCTTTCTTATCTAAGAGATAACTCTGGAGTGAGACATCCGGCCTCTGTTCGCAGACAATTCTGGTGTCCCAAGTACCCAGCGGTGGAGGGGCGCGACCTGTTCCGCGGCCGGCAGTCGCACTCCCACGAGTACCGGAGGCCGGAGCCCTTCAAGGGCCGCCGGGTGCTGGTGGTGGGCGGCGGGCCCTCCGGCTTCGACCTCGCCCTCAACATATCGGCCGTGGCTGAGCAGGTACGGCACACCACTCCTGTGCTACTCTAGCTTTGCTTATAGCCACATTGAATGTAATTCAAAAAGTGTAATACCAGAAACTTTGTAGATTTGTCAACTGTCAGATGTAGGGGAGAAGGAGTGGGGAGGGGGGGGGGGGCGGAATGGACTATAGAGTCAGAGAAGTCTCGGTCGTCTGACTTCGTCTGGAGGTGCTAGGGTGCGCTCAGACTGACACCAGGTTAGCAAACCAATGTCTTTATGGTTTAGTAAGGTAGCAACTGTTGTCGCGAGCAAGTTGCGTAGACTGCCTATAAAAGTAAGTAAATTTGCTGCTCTGTTGTAACTTTCCGGACCGTTTCCTGCTGAGGTAAGAATGTCATATTTCTTTCGTCACAATCAACATTTATTCTACCTAAGTCACCGTGTTCTTAGCTATCTTTGTTTTACAGTTCAGTAGTAAAAAATTTAAACAGTGGTTACTGAATATTTTCTTAATACAAATGGGTATGGGAGGAAATGGTCTGCTGGTAAGGTCCATTCCTGCCCGGTCGTCTGTTTTCTTCATGTGACAAAACGGAGAGATATGATTGGTTCAGGAAAAACATGGAACAAGCTGTTGAATAGGTAATTAATAAAACGATGACTCCACAATGGAACTACTTGAGGAGGGATCTACAGGATTTCAACTACCTTTTACAACTTGGAGGTCATTAAACCGGCTGCGCACTGGAGTAACTGGATGCAAATCAAACCTATTTGAATGGGGTTACAGTGATGGCGACAGGTGTGAATGCCGAGCAATACAGGACTTGGACAACCTACTGATCTGCCCAGATATGTCTATAACATGCACTAAAGATGATATTTTGAAAGTCAATGACAAAGCAATCTACGTTGCTAATTACTGGGAAGGGAAGATATAATTGGTGCATCCGGACACGGAAGAAGAAGAAGAACCCATGAAAAAGCATCGGAACCATCTGTCGCGCCTTTGACTACATTAATACGATACGTAGTAAGGAAAAATGGCAATCCCATTTCAACAAATGACAAAACCTCCACAAAAAGTCAGTGCGTTTTCAAAGGGTAGCAAGGTTTAGAACTTGTCTTATACCTTAAGGATTTCAAAAGTTATATATCCTTCCACAACTCAAGTATACAGTTATACAGCGTGTTTTTTGATGTTTCTTATTGTGTCATAAACGCTACTGAACGAAAACCATGCCGTGGTTATCGTGTTTGCGTACAATTGCAGTCGACCTGACAAAGTCAGGCTCACACGTCACGTTTTATTTAAGAATGGTGCTGCAACCATGTTGTAGTTAGAACAATATTGCATTGGATTCATATTGCAGATAACATGCTTGGTCATCATCTGGTTCACTGCTGGTGATAATATTATGTTTCATTCCGTAGTATAAACAGAAAGGTTAAAAACTGAAAAATAATTCATTTAAACTGCTCTTAGTGCGCAGAGAAACCACTCGTTATCTTGCCGCACTTGACCGCGCCGTTCGCTAACGATGTGGGTCGCTTTCTTATCACCTAACTGACGCTCTCCGGTACCAAATGAGTCTTCCCACTTCAGTGACTGTGGTGTTCTACCAGATTCACTCAGTTCATGACGACTGGCAGTTCATTACCTGTGATAGTTTTCTGGATCTTTTCAACACTGACACTCAAGTGTAATGTTATGATGTCTATAATTTTGAAAAGTAATTATTAATTACTTAACGCTGAGTGAATGCGTGACATCCTCATGTTTGGAACGATGGCAAACTACATACAAAACCCACATATTCGTAATACTGAAGGTAATCACAGATTATTTTTCAAAGTTATAGAATCGTGATATTCACCATATTTTTAAAAAAAACTATTCTATCAGGTGTTAACAATTAGGTCAAGACTAAATGCGGAGAAATGCAATAAATTTTTAGCAGCTGGTTGTGGTTATTCTACAACAAAATGCCTTTTATGTAAGCTGTTGCACACAAGTTTGTGAAGGAAATACAACAGTTGTTCATGGCGTTGCTGAAGAAATCCATTGTACAGTTTCCACGGGAAGCTACACATAAAGAACTCACCTCTCAAGGATCGTAGGATATTCAGGATTTGCGGCGACTGAAGTAGGAATGGTACCTTGTCTGTCGTCACGTCTCTAGAGAAAGTTGATTTACGCTGAGATTGTAATCTCTATTCATGTTTCCCATCTGCCAGACAGTTCCATTCATCTGATATTCCTGTCCCCAGACCTTGGAAACATCTGCCTTCTTCATCTACTGTTTCTTCGTCGAAACTAATGATGCAATTAAAGAAAAGTGACAGTGGAAAGCTGCAGATGACTAATAGACAGTAATTTAACATCCAATATATTACAAACTAAGACTAACTGTGTGGTAGTGCTGTTACGATGTTTTATGGAGTCCACCCACATTCTGAATCAATGTCAAGATGTAACGTTGCTGTAGGACAAATAAGGAAATAGGAAATACACCTAAATACAATGGAAGTTAAACAAGAATGTCTCCAGTCCCTAGAGAGAACAATAACTGTTGAACTGAAATAAATTAAGAAAAGTTAAGAGGTCAGTTACGAGTTACGAAATAAAATCACAAAGACAGTGGCAGATTGACGAAGCTTATCACATTGCCATCGGTAGAACTGCAATGCCAGAAGCTCGCGGTGCAAATGGTGTGACTGCACGTTAGCAAGCAACATAGTTGCTTCACACATACTCTCAACAAAACATGCCAATCAAACAGGACTACCTTCACACAAAGATGCTCCCAAGATAATGGACGACAATGCTTGTGTATCAAAACTGTGATAATTTGCACACTACTAGTATCCACGATGTGAAGGCATCCAGGAGATGCAGCCGAATGGGGTTAGAATAGTGATCTCAAACGGATACAAAACGTTTCCCATTGCCAACATGACCGGGGATGGAGGCTGCCACACACAGACGGAGCGCCACGGCTTCTTGGACCACAAGTTGAGTGACCTGTCTTGGCCCCAGTTTTTGGAACAGGGAGGAATAAGTTCCCCTCAGTGATGGCACGGCTCCAACTTAAAGTCCAATATAATGGCTTCAAATATTTTCAGATTTTCGACATCTTGCATAATTTCTAAGTTAACCAACTGGTGAGTGTGAGAACTAATTCACACCCATCAGTCGATGGTTGTCCATCCAGGCAAGCCAAGGGCGGTGTCCGTTGGCTAGTCAAAGAAAAGTTACAACATCAAATGATCGATTTATTTTAATGACCTTTAATTATTTTAAACATAGCTGCGTAACAGCAACGGTTCCACGTAATAATATGAAAAACAGCCGACCAGTTGCAAAGGATAAAGTAATCTTTACCTAGGTTTCGATAGGATTAAACCTATCTTCTTCAGAAGACGGCAGTATTACATTAACATGGAGTGATACGTCGTTGCAATTTTTACAAACATCTCCATAGCTCCATTAGTTCAAATACAATATAGCCTTTAATTAACTTTAATTAACTGGCAGTCAAGTCTCCAATTCCTATCAACGAATTTGGAATATCACGAGAAACTCTCTTTCTTTCTGTTGAGAACTGGTATGGACTGCCGTTGTGGCTTCACCACATGCATTGTATACCTTTGAAAAATCTCCGCATTACAGATCCACTTCTGGAGGCAATCTCCAGTAATGCAAAAAATATTTCTCTCTCACCCTTGCTTCGTAGATCAACCCCAATAAACTAGCAATACTCTTCTTTGAACTCTCTTTAAAGTTTGGTTACTTCATGAATAGATGACTTTGTTATACTCCCAATTCTAACAGTAACTCAGGTTTAGGTAGTATTAGCTGATAATGAGCAATCATTACAAAGATTAATTCACAAACTGTCCAGATCCTGTACTTAACATACTTTATCTTAATATCTCAAGTAATAAGACGAAAGGCAAAACATTTACACCACTATAACATACTAGATGTAAAATACCCCTTCATAAAAAATAATAGAAAGGAATAACTTATTTTTTAGGACACACTGTATCCTTAATAAAAGAAACGGCCATTAAAAATAAACAAAAAAGATTAAATCATATTACCAGCGCATAATCTTTGTATAGTAGCAAACTAAACCGGTTCATGGTTCATTTTTCATGGTTCGGACACACTGTATCCTTTATAGAAGAAACGACCATTGAAAATAAATAAAAAAGGGTTAAATTATATCAACAGTACGTAATCTTTCTTACTAACAAACTGAACGTTGATGATTCATGATCTGAGCTTCAGGTTCCCTATCTATCGGCCTCAAATGACAAAACCATATACATCTTCGAAAGATGGAATACTTGTCGATCGAATGTAAAAAATCAAAACGCTGTATAATGTTATGATAAAAGTTCAACACGCCACTAGACAAGTACTGTATTATTGTGTATATATTTTGAGGTAGCGTAGATCACTATGCGCAGATTGTTGTTGTTGTTGTTGTTGTTGTGGTCTTCAGTCCTGTGACTGGTTTGAAGCAGCTCTCTCTCCATGCTACTCTATCTTGTGCAAGCTTCTTCATCTCCCAGTACCTACTGCAACCTACATCCTTCTGAATTTGTTTAGTGTATTCATCTCTTGGTCTCCCTCTTAAGATTTTTACCCTCCACGCAGCCCTCCAGTACTAAATTGGTGATCCCTTGATGCCTCAGAACATGTCCTACCAACCGATCCCTTCTTCTAGTCAAGTTGTGCCACAAACTTCTCTTCTCCCCAATCCTATTCAGTACCTCCTTATTAGTTACATGATCTACCCATCTAATCTTGAGCATTCTTCTGTTGCACCATATTTCGAAAGCTTCTATTCTCTTCTTGTCTAAACTACTTATCGTCCATGTTTCACTTCCATACATGGCTACGCTCCATACAAAAACTTTCAGAAACGACTGCCTGACACTTAAATCTATACTAGATGTTAACAAATTTATATTCTTCAGAAACGCTTTTCTTGCCATTGCCAGTCTACATTTGATATACTGTCTACTTCGACCATCACCAGTTAGTTTGCTCCCCAAATAGCAAAACTCCTTTACTACTTTAAGTGTCTCATTTCCTAATCTAATTCCCTCAGCATCACCCGACTTAATTCGACTACATTCCATGATCCTCGTTTTGCTTTTGTTGATGTTCATCTTATATCCTCCTTTCATGACACCGTCCATTCCATTCAACTGCTCTTCCAAGTCCTTTGCACTTTTACAAATGCTATACGTGTCCACCAGCAGCAGCACGAACAACACCTAGACGATAGCTAAATTCGTCATAAACTTTACAAAATGGAACTGCTTTTACAGAAGTTAGGGCAGCTCTTATTCTATTTCCCCCTCCTTCTATGTCATGAGATAAAGGGGAGATGAACATACTTTCCTTCACATATCCTACAAAAAAAAAATCGCCTGGGGTATGCCTGACTATCTTGGGTGCCAAGAGTGCAGGGTAGTGTCTCAGGGGTCCGTGCTTCCTATCCAGCGTTGAGGCAGACTCACTGAGAAACCGACGTATATTGTGGCAGTATGGTGGAAATCGTCCTGTAGTTGTGGAAAAAGCCAATTCTGCAGCGTTTGAAGATAGTTCATTCCAGTTACTGTGTTTTCCTCAGAAAAGAAGGGACCATACATTTTTTCACGAGAAATGACAAAAGAAACTCTTACCTTAGGCGAGTCTCTTCTGTGCGCAACAGTTTCACGAGGATTCTGGAGTCCCCATATGTGCACTTTACGTCGATTTGCTTTACCGCTCACATGAAATGGTACTTCATCACTAAAAAATTAACCGTGGTAAAAATGTGTCGTCTTCCATCTTTTTTAGCTGAGCTTTACTGAAGTCAACCCGTTTCTTTTTACCACCAACCCGAAGAGTTACGCTAATTGTACTCCGTATGGTTTATAGACCCAACGACGCCGTAACACTCACCAGACAGTTGTATGGAGCATTGCCAGTTCTCTACTTCAGCGGCGAGTAGACTTTCGTGGTCTCCACCCAAACGTTCGCCGAATTCTTTCCATGACGTCATCACAAGTGCGAGTTAGACCTGCACACTCACCTTTGCACAAGCACCCTGTCTTCTCAGTTTGGGGATACCAACGACGAATATTTTTGGGTGCAGGCGGATGAATTCCAAAACGCCGAAGAAAAGCTCGATGGGCCGAAATAACTGATTCATTCTTTGCAAACTGCAGCAAACAAAACGCCCTCTACTGAGCGGACACAATCTTACTTTCGACTGATTGCAAACTGAGAAGACACGGAGACGATTATCTAACGGTGATTTGCTGAAACTCTAGGCCCGCCTATTCAGACAACACACTTTGTTTCAAGCGTTTTCTCCCTCTGATAGTGGGCTTAATCTTGGTACTCTGGACACTGTGTCGCGTAAAACTGGCTTCATGTTTTGAAACGGAAATGCACTTTCTGTCACGCGTAAGTTGTATAACTATTACAGTTTCTCCGATAACATTATTTTTTTATGCACTGCTCTATGCAAAATAACATTAAATGTCTTTCTCATAAATGTGATATTTTCTTATCCAGGTAATCATCAGTTACCATCCAGAAACTGCTCAGAAAGGCCAGTTCCCCGATAATGTCATCGAGAAACCGACGTTGGTATCTCTGTCTGAGTACGCTGCCACTTTCGAAGACGGGACATCCGCAGAGATAGACGATGTTTGTTACTGCACTGGTGAGTGTCGCAGTATGTTTTTGTCATCTTCACGTTTCTCAGGCCGATCTGCTTTCGTTATAATCAGACAAAGGAAATTTGAATCTGATTCGAAGCACTCGCCGAAAAATTCTAACAAATTCACCAAATTTACACCCAAGATAAAAATGCTGTTCCTAAAAAGAGACTTAAAATTACTTGATTAATGGTATAGAATTGACACTAAGGACACAAAAGGTGAAGTGATAGGTTAGACGTGTACTTTATAATAATAATAGTGCTAAACTCCACGTCAGACTTGCCATTGTTAAAATACATCATTTTCCAAGAGATTCATAATGAAGGAAACCTATTTCATACATTATTCTTGACGTTTGGAATGGCCTGAATATAGTTAGGTTATATAGAAACACGACAACTTCGGATATGTATAAAGGTAGCGCACCAACATTACGATGAACATATCTCTTCGTGATTGGCCTCCGCTTTAGGTCATCTGTATACATGTTCGTCGGAGGATAACCGCATGCTGACATGCCTTAAGTGATATGAGACGGTTCTGAAGTGTAAAATTGACATAATGTTTTGTTTTTCTTAAGTTTTCAAAAAGGTATGAAGATTAGCACATCGCTAGATGTGACAATAGCGAAATTCCTACGTTTTTTCGTGAATCCGCTATAAATATGACATAATTCAACTAATAAATTCTGAAGGTGGCAGGGTTAAAACACAGGGAGTGAAAGGCTATTTACAATTTGTACAGAAACCAGATGGCAGTTATAAGAGTCGGTGGGCATGAAAGGAAAGCAGTGGTTGGGAAGGGAGAGAGACAGGATTGTAGCATATCCCCGATGTTATTCAATTTGTATATTGAGCAAGCAGTAAAGGGAAGAAAAGAAAATTTCGGAGTGAGAATTAAAATCCATGGAGAAGAAATAAAAACCTTGAGTTTCGCCGATGACACTGTAATTCTGACAGAGACAGCAAAGGACCTGGATGAGCAGCTGAACGGAATGGACAGTGTCTCGAAAGGAGGATATAAGATGAACATCAACAAAAGCAAAACGAGGATAATGGAATGTAGTTGAATTAAATCGGGTGATGCTGCGGGAATTAGATTAGGAAATGATATACTTAAAGTAGTAGTTGAGTTTTGCTATTTCGGGAGCAGAATAACTGATGATGGTCGAAGTAGAGAGGATATCAAATGTAGACTGGCAATGGCAAGGGAAGAGTTTCTGAAGAAGAGAAATTTGTTAACATTGAGTATAGGTTTAAGTGCCAGGAAGTCGTTTCCGAAAGGATTAGTATGGAGTGTAGCCATGTATGGAAGTGAAACGTGGACGATAAATAGTTTGGACAACAAGAGAATAGAAGCTTTCGAAATGTGGTGCTAAAGAAGAATGCTGAAGATTAGATGAGTAGATCACATAACTAATGAGGAGGTATTGAATAGAATTGGAGAGAAGAGAAATTTGAGGCACAACTTGACTAGAAGAAGGGAGCGATTGGTAGGGCATATTCTGAGGCATCGAGGGATCACCAATATAGTATTTAAAGGCAGCGTGAAGGGTAAAAATCGTAGAGGGAGACCAAGAGATGAATACACTAAACAGATTCAGAAGGATGTAGATTGCAGTAGGTACTGGGAGATGAAGAAGCTTGCACAGGATCGAGTAGCACGGAGAGCTGCAGCCAACCAGTCTCTGGACTGAAGACCACAACATCAACAACAACTAACTACAAGTTAATTCACCCTCTATCTGCATTTTCCACCCGTAATATTGATAATTATGATTATACACACAGTCTCACAAGAAAATTCGGTGAATGGCAATAGCGACTCACAGAACTACAGTTCACTGCATATTAACAGTCCTGAGTTACAATGCTGAAAGACTCTACTTTTTGTTTCGCAGGTTACCGGTACAGATTCCCATTCTTGACTCCGGAGTGCGGGGTCACTGTGGAAGACAAGCACGTGCGCCCTCTGTACCACCAGGTGGTGCACATCGACCGCCCGACGATGGCCTTTATCGGTGTGCCGTACTACGCCTGCCCTTGCATGCTCTTCGATGCGCAGGTGGGTTACAACGCCACAAAATGTTACTTATCTTGCCCTTAGACTGCTGTACATCAATCTAAGATATAATTTTCTCTTTTGAGGGAATAGTCTATCTGTGTAGCCCATGATACACTATGTGATCAAAAGTATCCTGACACCTGGCTGAAAATGACTTAAAAGTTCGTGGAGGCCTGCATCGGTAATGCTGGAATTCAATACAGTGTTGGCCCACCCTTAGCCTTGAGTCGCAAGCATACTTTCAATCAAGTGCTGGAAAGTTTCTTGTGGAATGGCAGCCCATTCTTCACGGAGTGCTGCACTGAGGAGAGGTATCGATGTCGGCCGGTGAGGCCTATCATGAAGTCGGCGTTCCAAACCATCCCAAAGGTGTTCTGTAATATTCAGGTCAGGACTCTGTGCAGGCCAGTCCATTACAGGCATGTTATTGTCGGGTAAGCACTCCGCCACAGGCCCTGCATTATGAACAACTGCTCGATCGTGTTGAAAGATGCAGTCGTCATACCTGAATTGCCCTTCAATAGTAGGAAGCAATACGGTGCTTAAAACATCAATGTAGACCTGTGCTGCGATAGTGACACGCAAAACAACAAGGGCTGCAAGCCCGCTCCATCAGAAACACGTCCACACCATAACACCATCGCCTCCGAATGCGAATTTTACTGTTGGCACTACACACGCTAGCAGATGACGTTCACCGGGCATTCGCCATACTCACACCCTGACATCAGATCGCCACATTGTGTACCGTGATTCGTCACTCCACACAACGTTTTTCCACTGTTCAATAGTCCAATTTTTACGCTCCTTACACCAAGCGAGAGGTCGTTTTGCATTTACCGGCGTGATGTGTGGCTTATGAGCAGCCCCTCGACCATGAAATCCAAGTTTTCTTACCTCCCGCCTAACTGTCATAGTACCTTCAGTGGATCCTGATACAGTTTGGAATTACTGTGTGATGGTTTGGATAGATGTCTGCCTATTACAAATTACGACCGTCTTCAACTATCGGCGGTCTCTGTCAGTCAACCGACGAGGTTGGCCTGTACGCTTTTATGCTATACGTGTCCCTTCATGTTTCCAATTCACTATAACACCGGAAACAGTGGACCTAGGGATATCTGGCAGTGTGGAACTCTCGCGTACAGACGTATGATACAATGACACACAGTCACGTGACTACTTTCGAAGTCCGTGAGTTTCCCGGAGCGCCCCATTCTGCTCTCTCATGATGTCTAATGACTACTAAAGTCTTTGATGTGGAGTACCTGGCGGTTGGTGGCAGCACAATGCACCTAATATAGAAAACGTGTGTTTTTGTGAGTGTCCGCATACTTTTGATCACATAGTGTATCATGATATTAACTAGATTAACAAGTAGTACACATGTGGTAACTGCTTTTAATTTTACGGAAGAATTGTCTTGTGGTGATTGTGCCACTTGTCAATATAGTCGTTCTTTCTTCAAGACCGAAATACTCTTGGAAACAGCAGTTTGCGTGCGCTCTAGTATTAGAATTCGCTGTCTAGTAGTAGTTCTCTACTGCGTTGTTGTTGATTATGATGTGAGGTCAGTTGTGTGACCAGCACGTGCGTTCCCCTTGCTGTTACAAAAGCGACGCAGAGGCCGAAAGTAGACTGCGCTACTTGTATTGTAAGCTCACTGTACAAAATGTTAGTCATACCTCAAAAGCGCAAACTGGTCGCACGGGGGCGCTATAGATGGTGTTACCATGGCAGTGAAGTGGTGTATATGTGTTAGTCAGATGTTTGCAATCTGTGCAGTAAGATGGGTGGACGTGCAGACATGAGAGGGCGGCAGAATGGAACTACTATGTTTGGACGTGCCCATTACCAAACCCATGCGTTGGTGTCAAAGAGAACCGCCTTATTTGTATTCAAGGAATGATGAACCAACCGCAGCCATGCAACGTGGCGTAAAAACTGTGATCGTGAAGTGTTGCTAAGCGACAAGGGTTGGAGACGAGTGTCACTCTCTAACTCGGCAGGAATTTCTGCTGTCAGTGAGTGCATGTGAATCTCGTTGCGAAGGGAACAGCACGCAAAGGAAATTTGGAGGTATTTCGCAACATTCCGTGCCACACAGCGGCACATAACTCTGCATGTCTTCAGCGGGGATATTCACTGAGCATAGGACAGCAGTAAGTGCATATACAGATGACGGTGGTATCGCATACACAACATATGAAAGTACAATGCACTGGTGGAGTGGCCATCTGTACTCAGACGACGCAAAGAATAAGGTTTCCGGAGTGATTATGGTCGCAAGACAAGAATTAATAGCCTTTGAACGCCGAATGGTAGCTGGAGCTAGACGCACGGGCCATTCCATTTCGGAAATCGTTAGGGAATTTCACAATGTGAAGAGTGTGCCGAGAGTACCAAATTTCAGTCACTACTCCTCACCACGGACAACGCAGTTGCCGATGGCCTTCACTAGGCTGCTCGTTTGCATAGAGTTGTCAGTGCTAATAGACAAGCAAGACAGCATGAAATAACCGCAGAAGTCAATGAGGGACTCACGTCGAACGTATCCGTTAGGACAGGGGCACAGAAAATGACGGACGTGTGTGCCTTTGGTAACAGCACGACATCTCCTGCAGCGCTTCTCCCGGGCTATTAACCATATCGGTGGGACGCTAGACGACTGGAAAACAGTGGCCTGGTCAGATAAATCCCGATTTCAGAGGAAAGAGCTGATGATAATGTTCCAGCACGGTGCAGACCCTACGAAGCCATGGACCCCAGACGTCAAAAAGGCACTGTGCAAGCTGCAGGTGGCTCCGTAATGGTATGGGCTGTGTTTACCCAGAATGGACTAGGTCCTCTGGAAGTTCGGCTACTTGGAGACCATTTGCAGCCATTCATGGACGTCATGTTCCCAAACAACGATGGAATTTTTATTGATGGCAGTGCACCATGTCACTGAGCCACAGTTGTTCGTGATTGGTTTGAATAACATTCTGAACAATTCGAGCAAATGATTTGGCCGCGGAGATCGCCCGACATGGATCCCATACAGCATTTTTTTTTTCACTCATCAGTCCTCTGACTGGTTTGATGCGGCCTGGCATGAACTCCACTCCTGAGCCTACCTCTTCATCTCAGGATAGCACTTGAAACCTAGGTGGTCAATTATTTACTGGATGTATTCCAACCTGTGTCTTCCTCTGCAGTTTTAGCCCTCTACTGCTCCCTCTAGTACCATTGAACTTGTTCTCTCACGTCCTAACAGAAGTCCTATCAATCTGTCCCTTCTCCTTGTCAGTGTTTTCCACGTATTCCTTTCCTCTCCGATTCTGCACTGAGCCGTCTCATTCCTTACCTTATCAGTAAATCTAATTTTCAACATTAGTCCGTAGCACCACATCACAAATGCTTCGATTGTCCTCTGTTCCTGTTTTCCCACAGTCCATGTTCCACTTATAACACTCCTGTCTGTTACTGCTATACCATAACCTCGAAACTGGAGGCAGTTTGCAAACAGAATTATTATGTTAGATTAATAATGGTATAAAGTAACAGAAAGTTGTTACCCTCTGAGAGGAATTTTGCTAGGTTAACCGTGTTGTACCTAACGGGAATGGCTTGTCGGAATGAAAGTCAGAATTACGTAAATATTTGAACAGTAACAAACAAAATTTTGCCTATCTGCACTGTTTAACTGATAAAGAAAACGGTCGCCAGCCTAATTAGGCAAGAGAAAGATTAACATTCTCGTTTAAGAAAGTAGGTATAAGTAACTATAATGGACAAACACAACCTAGACTTAACCACACGCAAGTGCAATGAACTCTGACACACACATATGTTTTAAGATTGAAGCTAACAGTTAGAGAAGCACAAACTATTTGCAAAATTATAACATAAACCGAAACACACTATTACTTTCAGGACTTACACAAAGTGAATGGTCTTTATAACATTACTATTAATATGCACTTCTAATACACAAGAGAGGCAAACACTTAGCAATCATGAACATATAGTTTTCTACTATTGCAGTTTCCTACTTTTACTACAGTGAAACACAATGTTGACAAAATTGCAAGAAACTGACTCACCTTTTAGAATTTACTACAGACAACCATGTGACCATTTACTTTATAAGCCTCAGTCTTAAGAACTTTTAATTTTAAAGTTGGCAACAGCACTTTAATAAGCAGTTTTAATAGGAATATTTTCAGCAAACAACATTTACTTTAACTCACTCTCTTGCCACATTAACTTTAGCTTTCTTTTTACTATGCTGTAGAGGCATTATTGAGGAAAATACTGGGCTTTAATGTTCTTTTAGTAAGGACACTCAGATATCACTTTAGCTCAAATGGAGAGGAACCTGAGAGGTGTTATGATAAGGAGAGAAATCAAGGCAGGTACATAATTTCAGATATAAATTACCATATATTTGAGCAATAACACATCCATTAAGCTGATCCTTCACTGTACATCATTATAGTATTACGTTACAGTGATTGCGCAACGTGGTGGCAACTGCATGTTGGTAGGTGGATTCACGGACAGAATTGCTGGACTCTGTCATTTCTTGGTGGCGACGACAGATACAAATTCCAGAGTAGTTCCAGCTATTTATCCATCCATCTGAGGCATTTGAAAGCGGCAGGAAAAGCCTCTTTCGGAATCAGCACAATATGCATCTTTTACATGGCAGTGCACGGACTCGTAGCTCGTCTCCGACTCGTAGCTCGTCCCCGACTGACTGTCAGTTCCACCTTTTCCACCTAGGCCAACCACAATTTGCGCGTGCTACACAGTTCCGTTCCCGAGGGGAACCACTACACCTTTTACATACCGAATAACTAAGAGCCCTAAGTGTGGATCAGCAATTTACATAACAGCAACCAAATACATTAAATAAAACAAAACATTTACACATATTGACATCTCTACAAAAAATTATTCACACAAAATTACAATCATATACAGTAAGTTTTGTTCCCTCCAAATGGGACAAAGAATATAAATTGCAGATACACTACGTTGCATAGAATCAAATCACGACATCAAAGGTTTGACAAAAAAAAGAGTAAACAATTTTGTGTTATCTGTTCAATCAAACACATTTACAGATACTCAATGTTATAACATTAAATAAAACAAAAGCAAAATAAATCTATACAGCAGAAGAGGTATGGTGTTACACATGCCCCATGTTTCGTTGAAGTTTGCCGTCAGGGATACTTCAAGGAAACATCTATAACACCTAAGTGGTGCTGGCTGCTGCAAAAAAAAAAAAAAAAAAAAAAAAAAAAAAAAAAAAAAAAAAAAAAAAAAAGATTATTCCATCCAACTTCAGTTGGGAGAAAAAAAAACACACATTACAGACATACAGTATATACACTAAGAAATTGCATACATTTCTTCTTCCAAAAGATTTTCAAAATAAGACATTTACAGAAATTTTCATATTCACACTAGTTTAAGGAAACTAATTTTCATCATTACACAAAATATCTTTAAGCATGTTCATTTCATAACACACGGTTCAATTAATAGGCAATCAGTACACAAAATAAATCTGCATATTAGTAGAAAAGGTATAGCCTTCAAAATAAAATAAAAGAATAAACACATATACAATAGCACAGAACATTTTAACTTAACAAAGCAGAAATTAGTCTTTCAATATTTTCAAAGAAAGTAAATATTCACAGACACCCAAGCATACTCATGGTCACAGTACGTTTTACAAGATTCAACAATTAATGCAATATTGAAAATTTCAATTTGCATCCAGATATGCACAAATATTTACACAAACAACTATGAGAACCTTTTTCCAACTGACTCTTTAAATATCAAAGTAACTTTGCAAGGTTGTTTCAAAATAATTAACTTTAAAGCTGCTCTTCATTAATAGCAGTCCAAAATATTTGTTGCACATAAACACACTAACATATTCAGAGCCTATCTTTAATCATCACTGCTGTATTTTAAAACAAGGCAGTCCAAAACTTTAAGTTATTCCAGGAACCTAGTATCAAAAACATCTACATCCATTTAAATAAGAATGCATATACATTATATAATAACTTTTCACTGACTTCAATAAGAATAGTCACTTCATAACATATTGCTCAAAAAACCTAACTTAGTTCACTGCTTGCCTCAGCACTAGCAGTCCATGTTGCGCATTCTGCCCGTTATTGGTTTGGCAGTATTTGTATGTAAACATTTAGACACAAAAACACAATTTAGATTAAGAATACTAAAATACACATTTTTAAATTGACACACTGCCCCATCCTCTAGGTTTGGCAGTTCGTGACCACTTATCAACTTCTTGCCCCACAATGGCAAGTCCTTTGGCTACTGCTCACATAGCACATTGGGGTAGCCCTCAGCTTTAGGACCACAGAATTTTTATTCTTTTGTCTTGTATTGTATACTGGAGACAGTGCTTTGCAGTAAAAAAGTCAACATAGTTTAGATGTCTTCGTAGCATGAGTTCAGCTAGATGAGTGGTTTCCATCGTTTCCGAGACCCTTACCCCTTGAGTGTAATCAATTAGCGCCTAACTAAAATTTTAAATGAAAAAATTATTTGAACATTTTTAGTTTTAAAATGACGAAAGACAAACGAGATTTAGTGTCTATAGGTGATGTATTAAACCACGAATTAATGAGTCAGTGAGACAATTCGTATCGGTTATTTCTACTAACCTTTTTCTGAAACGATGAACAAGTTCTCAGTGAATCGCAATTTATACTTACAATACCTTCTCAGAGAAGAAACTAACTGTCTACACTGAGGGCAGGCACTTATTACAGAACGTCCTTCGAATGCACCATTTTGCCGGCCAGTGTGGCCGAGCGGTTCTAGGCGCTTCATTCTGGAACCGCGCGACCGCTACGGTCGCAGGTTCGAATCGTGCCTCGGAAATGGACCTGTGTGATGTCCTTAGGTTAGTTAGGTTTAAGTAGTTCTAAGTTCTAGGGGATTGATGACCTCAGATGTTCAGTCCCATAGTGCTCAGAGCCATTTGAACCATTTTGAATGCACCACTTTCTTCTCTTACGACTCTTGCTTCACCTCATCCCCACTTAAAATCAACCGAGTTAGAATATGTACACTATACATACCGCTTGTACATCACATTATAGATGGACTCCTTATTTCTAAACTGACAGAAATTGAAAGGCTTCAGGCTGCCAAGGATTTGTGTCTGGCCGCTGCCAATAATAGTAAAAATAATAATGACAGTCTTGAAATTTTTCCGGCGTAACAAATACTCCATAAAGTTTCGGGTTCGCAGACGGATAATGTAGACTTCTTGCCACGATGTTTCGGCTGACCATCATTCATTTATCTTCAGGTGAGTGTTTTGCACTGGAGATTGCTAGTACACATCGCACCTTTATACAAAAAATTGGCGCGAAGAAGCATATGCAAAGACAGCCGCTAAACGAGAGACCTCTGTCGAGTTACGTGTCCGCTTCGAATATTGCTCCATATATGGCGCGCAGGCAAACGCGCGCTCTCAGTCGGATTGCGCATTGGCGGAGTCAAATTTCAAACGTCAAAGTGAGTATACGAGGGCAGTTCAATAAGTAATGCAACACATTTTTTTCTGAAACAGGGGTTGCTTTATTCAGCATTGAAATACACCAGGTTATTCCCCAATCCCTTAGCTACACAACACTATCTTTCAACGTAATCTCCATTCAATGCTACGGCCTTACGCCACCTTGAAATGAGGGCCTGTATGCCTGACGGTACAATTCCTTTAGCTACACAACACTATTTTTCAACGTAATCTCCATTCAATGCTAATCTCCATTCAATGCTACGGCCTTACGCCACCTTGAAATGAGGGCCTGTATGCCTGACGGTACAATTCCTTTAGCTACACAACACTATTTTTCAACGTAATCTCCATTCAATGCTACGGCCTTACGCCACCTTGAAATGAGGGCCTGTATGCCTGACGGTACCATTCCACTGGTCGATGTCGGAGCCAACGTCGTACTGCATCAATAACTTCTTCATCATCCGCGTAGTGCCTCCCACGGATTGCGTCCTTCATTGGGCCAAACATATGGAAATCCGACGGTGCGAGATCGGGGCTGTAGGGTGCATGAGGAAGAACAGTCCACTGAAGTTTTGTGAGCTCCTGTCGGGTGCGAAGACTTGTGTGAGGTCTTGCTTTGTCATGAAGAAGGAGAAGTTCGTTCAGATTTTTGTGCCTACGAACACGTTGAAGTCGTTTCTTCAATTTCTGATGAGTAGCACAATACACTTCAGAGTTGATCGTTTGACCATGGGGAAGGGACATCGAACAGAATAACCCCTTCAGCGTCCCAGAAGACTGTAACCATGACTTTACCGGCTGAGGGTATGGCTTTAAACTTTTTCTTGGTAGGGGAGTGGGTGTGGCGCCACTCCATTGATTGCCGTTTTGTTTTAGGTTCGAAGTGATTAACCCATGTTTCATCGTCTGTAACAATCTTTGACAAGAAATTGTGACCCTCAGCCACATGACGAGCAAGCAATTCCGCACAGATGGTTCTCCTTTGCTCTTTATGGTGTTCGGTTAGACAACGAGGGACCCAGCGGGAACAAACCTTTGAATATCCCAACAGGTGAACAATTGTGACAGCACTGCCAACAGAGATGTCTAGTTGAGCACTGAGTTGTTTGATGGTGATCCGTCGATCATCTCGAACGAGTGTGTTCGCACGCTCCGCCATTGCAGGAGTCACAGCTGTGCACGGCCGGCCCGCACGCGGGAGATCAGACAGTCTTGCTTGACCTTGCGGCGATGATGACACACGCTTTGCCCAACGACTCACCGTGCTTTTGTCCACTGCCAGATCACCGTAGACATTCTGCAAGCGCCTATGAATATCTGAGATGCCCTGGTTTTCCGCCAAAAGAAACTCGATCACTGCCCGTTGTTTGCAACGCACATCCGTTACAGACGCCATTTTAACAGCTCCGTACAGCGCTGCCACCTGTCGGAAGGCAATGAAACTATACGAGACAAAGCGGGAATGTTTGAAAATATTCCACAAGAAATTTCCGGTTTTTTCAACCAAAATTGGCTGAGAAAAAAAATGTGTTGCATTACTTATTGAACTGCCCTCGTATTTCAATGACTAGATACAGCCCACACCCGGCAAATGGAATGAAAGATAAGTAAACAGACGTCGCTCGATATGTCATGGCTCCTAAACCATTTGCGTTCTGAAGAAATTAAAGAAATCTCCGGGTCCCACTCTTTAAAAAGATGAAAGCCGGCATCACGATTAATAAGATATTGTGCTAAACGTATTTCCACCGATTCCTTAATAACTGAATTCCAGACGGACCTCATAGAGGCCAAGATTTCCGTGGCAGAGTAATCCATGGAATGTCCTGTGGAGATACAATGCTCGACTATGGATGACACACTGGGCCGCGAAAGGCGAGTTTGGCGATCACGTTCAATGCTTCTTTCAAGTAGTTTCGCGCGTTGTCTGACCAATGTCAACTTTGCTGCACTGCCAAGGTATTCTGTAGATTTCAGTCTTCCGCAGTCCCAGATCGTCCTCTGCCGAAACGAGAAGAGCCAAATTCTATTTTGCCTATATTCGACGAAATATTGCCTAGCCGACGTACGGGAAGAATGCCTAGGAGTTGACTCGCTACTTCTCCTCTTGACCGCCTGTGTGGTCACGTTTCTTCTTCCTTAAAGCTGTGCTGATCTGACATGGAGAATGTCCATTATCTTTGAACACTGATTGTAGGTGTTCCAGCTCCTATGCAAGGCTGTCTGCATCAGATACAACATGTTCCCGGCGAACCAACGTTCGAAAGACGTTTGTGATGGATGGTGGCAGCTACGAAAAGAACCTTACACGGTGGTCCTTCCAGCGAATGAGGGAAACGCCTCTATGCTGTTCCCACGTGGGGGCTATGACGTGAAGATTTATAGCTTGCTGACTGAATCAACGCACAGGAATATTGATAAAGACCCCACACGGAGAGTAGAAAGAAAATCGACAGCGTTGCTGAATTCTTCTCCCCTTCTGCAAGAAATTGAGAAAATATTAAGGCCTCACAGATCCATCCTTCCAAAAATAATCAAAAAAGGTCTTCCATTACGTCCTATTGTGAACAATATGGGAGCTCCAACGTAAGACTTAGACGTTCTGCGTCCTTACTGAAACATTTTTTGGGAAAGTGTTCACATTATATTCGGAACTCCGGTAACTTTATTAATAGACTGAAGTCTATTCATTGTTATGTGTCTCACTCTTTATAATGGTGCTTCTCATGGACTTATTGTCACTCATGAAAAGTAAGTTCCAAGCTGATATGACTGCACTGTTTCATCACACCCTTTCCTCCACCTAGTTTTTATTCAACAGTGATAATTTTGAACGAATGGAAGGTGTTGCCATGAGTTGTCGTCTGTCCCCCTGACCGCAAACTTTTTTATGGAAGACAATGAGGAGAGTGCACTTGATTCCGTAGAACTTAAGCCAAACGTCTTCTGGCGTTATGTGGATGATACTTTTGTAGTTGTAGCTGCACCACAATTTATTATAACTACCCGGTATCTTGTTTTCGATAACAATTTTAGATAGAACTGCGTATTTTCTGTAGTGGGCCATAACTTTCGTGTATACAACAGATTTTTAGACAGTAATATTTTCTTCCCAACTCATATAACTTTTACTACCTTACACATAGAGTGTTGTAAGCCAACTTATGTACTTTGTATTCCGTCTGCATACAGAATAGCACTTAGCCAGTAATTTCTTTCCGGCCATAGTGGCATCGTCAAATGTTAAATGCTACTATGGCTGCAGTACTTTAGGACATTGTTTGCATAAAACAGACCTGAAGATGGTCATATACACCGAAACCGGTAATCTGTTCGCGAAAAGCTTGTGACCATAGACGTAAAGCAAAGGAAATTTATTGTTTTTTCTATTGTTAAAGATGCTGTATTTGTAATTATTTTGGTGTGTTCACGTATACCTCTCATTACCTGCATAAGATGCATAGGGTGTCCTCGCTTAAGCATTATTGTCCATTGTCTGTTTCTAATGCCTTATCGAAAGGTATTTTCGAAGTCAGTGAAAGCAACATTTGCTATACTGACTACTCTTTATGGTAAAAATATTATCCCTGCACGAGACTCCTTTCCTGAACCCAAGTTGCTCTTCTCCAAAACGTGCATCTTTTATTATTTCCAGGCGATTACTTTTTATTTTTAAGTAAGATTTATAAGTTGTTTTCGTGGGATTTTTACCTCTTTAATTGTCACATTCCTTTCTTTGGCTCTTTTTAAAAATGTGAATTATTTCAGCTGTTTTGCAGTTATCAGCAATTTTTAACTTTGTCAGCATTAATTAAATAAATGTAATAGTATCAGAAGTTCCACACTTATAACGTCCAGTCTCAAAAGCTATTGATCACAAAGCAATATTTATTTTGTTTATTACTAAAATACCTATCTCCGAAACAAATATTTTCAATGTTGTGTACTGCATTGCCTTCCCTGCATATACAAAGGTCTGAAACGCCGTTTTTATGCAGTTGTGTCAGTTTTTAACACGTAACAAATGTGAAGTTTTGAACTCTAACTCTAACAAAAGCAACTTAAAAATCCTGAAATTCATGTTGGTATTCGTCTCAGTAGTATCGCTAACACGTCAAAAATATTTCATTAACTTTAATTAGGTCCGTTAGTATGTTGATTATTGAAATAGGAAAAATTATCGCGTCCGAAGAAGTTTCCTTCTCATCACTTTATATCTTGAAAACTATGGCATTCGCTGAATAATAACTTGGTGTCCACACAAAATTAAATATAATTAAAATGTAGTACAACTTACAATTAGGAAGTTCTGAGAATTGGCTGAACAATATTCTATAGTCTCACAACAAGGAAGAGACAGTGACACAAATAAATCCACAAACGTAATATTTAATGGAAGTAAGAAGTTCATTTAAGTACACTATACACATGTCAGACAATGGGGAAACAACGCAGTTCAGTGTCAGAGCCAGAGACTGTGGAACTATCGGAGTCTCTGCTCGTAGTGTGAGATTTAATCAAATCTTCGGCTCACTGTTGCAGTATACCTTCACTACTCCCTACTTCCTCTATCACTCATTTCAGATGTTTCACTGATTTTTGTCAGTCTTTTGGTGTCACTTTTTCAGTTTCATCATACAAAAGGCGTTGCACTTCAGCGGCGTAAGTCGTTTGACATGAGATCAATCATTTCTATTGCGTTGAAATGGCAACTGGTGGGAGTAAACCTTAGCGCTTCATGCCCGTATTTATTTTTATTTAATTTTACGTGTTGTTACTGTCAACCAGTTTGTAACGCTCCTCCACCCACCTGACGATGTATTTATCCCTCGTTATTTAAGTGGACGCCTTATTATGTATAATCAAACGATATGAAGCATTGTAACAATCGTGGAATTTTTCGTTACTTTTCGAATCAGGGTATCCTAACTATGTCACCAAAGTATTGTGGTTCATCACTTCGTGTTAGTCGTACTTCTTATTTGAACAGAATAACAGCTAGAAATGAAACATTTTGAATATCCGGGAAGCGCTACAGTTATTCTGTTTTCATTGGCGATCGGAGCTGACGTATTACAGCTGTCCACTCATTTCTTACCACGTTCACGCCGGCGTGTATCACCGGTGACTCGCGCTAGATCCTCACATCGGACAGCGTGTACCTCCAGTGGCTCCCGCTCGACTGTCAGTTACGCTACCACCATTACACTAACGCATGATGTATTACCTATAAGCCGGTGCAACAAACAGCAGAGAATACAGGCTGCGGAAAATAAAAAGCCCGGAGATCAGAGCTCCAAGGTACGAAGAAACACAGCAGAGGAAAGGAAATACAGTAGTAACCCAATTATAGCACATATTGAAAGTGACCACCATTATCTATTGGCAATTTCGGGCCTGGTCAGCAAGTTACTGGAGGCAGATCATTGGCAAACAAACTGGAATTGCTACAATCTCATCCGAAATATTCTGCAGCAGTTCTTGAAGCCTATGAGGGTTGTTGCGATGCAGCTTAGACTTGAGGGCTCCCCGCACAACACAATTTCACAGTGACATATCAGGGGACATGGGTTGCCAGCTAGGGCCGCGACAAGACTGAACTCTGATAACAACCCTGTCAGGCTTGAAGATTGAGTAAATGTGCTTCAAGGTTCGGCCGGCTGTATGCGCAGTTGCTCCATCGTGTTGGAAATAACTGTACCTCCTTTCCTCCTCCGTTAAGGTTGCCACAAATGGTATCCACTCGACCGGGTCACTTTTATTTGCATCATCCTGTGCAGTTTTGTGTGACCCTTCAACGAGAGAGCTTTCCAAACATATGAGATGCTATAATTTGTGATTAATTTAGTGCCAAATCATTTTATGAGGTCTCTCGTTGTTTTGAAATAATGGTCTTAAGGGTATTTCGAAATAAACCATTATATTAAGGCAGTAACCTAGGGCGTTTGAATATGATCGCTGGCCCATGGCAAGAAACAGGGAAAGTAACGCCGCCAGAGGAAGGAAAGTATGAACACGCATTCCGTCCCACAGCGAGAATCACATTTCTCTGCGCCGGCGTAAACATGTGAAATTATGTTCTGTAGTCACCCAAGTTTGACGAAACTAAACGATATCGTCAAAATTTATACTTACTAATTCCCAAAGAAAGTGGCAGCACTAGGTTTTAATAACTGGCGACCACAAACAGATTTAAAGTGGAATCCTAACGTTTTTGCAGCTCTTAGCAAGGACGATTTTCTGCTTTGTAACTTTCTGTGTGTCAGCTGTAAATTCCTTGAACAAGTTCGTATATTTCATGTGTAATTACATCTTGCTGAAAAGAGACGCCTTTTATACCCTTCTTTCGAGTTGTCTCTTCCTCTCAGACGTCGCCAATTTAGATGATTCGCCTAAGTTCCGCAAATTTCTCCTTGTTAATTCTTATTACTGATTTCTCACTGATTGGTAGATCAGCTACAGTTCGCCACTTTACCCAAATGAAATTGAGTCGCTGCTGGATCCCTTTCTGTGTCCCAAGATACTCCCTCAAGGAACATATGAATTCACGCGAATGACGACGTATAACTACGCCGAGTCCGACACTTTTTGAAAGTGTCCTATGACTGCGCGCACTCAGACTGCCCCTCCTTCGACTGGTTGCATCATTCATTGTAAGACACTAGAAGCTAAAAATCACTCGAATCGCTTACTGTAACGACACAGCAAGACTGGCTAGCACACTGCTATAAGCAGCAGATAGTAAGTTGAAACACAGTGATACACAAACATGTGAGAATAGCTCCCATTGGTGTTTTGCTGGCGGTAGCAGTCCTAGCGCTACCTTTCAAGTGACAACTAATTTGAATCTATCTGTACAGAGTATAACGGGTATAAGTGCAGATATTTTTATTGATGTCTGAGGGGAGTGTAATGGACAACATTACAACAGAATGAGATTTTCACTCTGCAGCGGAGTGTGCGCTGATATGAAACTTCCTGGCAGATTAAAACTGTGTGCCCTACCGAGACTCGAACTCGGGACCTTTGCCTTTCGCGGGCAAGTGCTCTACCAACTGAGCTACCGAAGCACGACTCACGCCCGGTACTCACAGCTTTACTTCTGCCAGTACCTCGTCTCCTACCTTCCAAACTTTACAGAAGCTCTCCTGCAAACCATGCAGAACTAGCACTCCTGAAAGAACGGATATTGCGGAGACATGGCTTAGCCACAGCCTGGGGGATGTTTCCAGAATGAGATTTTCACTCTGCAGCGGAGTGTGCGCTGATATGAAACTTCCTGGCAGATTAAAACTGTGTGCCCGACCGAGACTCGAACTCGGGACCTTTGCCTTTCGCGGGCAACAGTAGTTACTTCATTTGCAGACTAGTAATTGAAGCTATTAGGAGCGGTACACCTTTAGATTGGTCAGTAGCTCCAAGTACATGTGGCAAGAGCAAGCCATTAATGCTTATTTTCTCCTAGGAATAGGTCAGTTCCTAAAGGATGGACGATACCCAAACGGTTAATCTATACTGCAAGCGTAGCCCACATAGTGCTGCAGTTGCAACCATGCAAAAAACATCAGGTAGTAAGTTACACTGCTGGTTATTAAAATGGCTGCACCAAGAAGAAATGCAGATGATACACGGGTATTCATTAGACAAATATATTATACTAGAATTGACATGTGATTGCATTTTCACGCACTTTGGGTGCATAGATCCTGAGAAATCAGTACCCAGAACAACCACCTCTGGCCGTAATAACGGCCTTGATGCGCCTGGGCATTGAGTCAAACAGAGCTTGGATGTCGTGTACAGATACAGCTGGCCATGCAGCTTCAACACGATACCACAGTTCATCAAGAGTAGTGACTGGCGTATTGTGACGAGCCAGTTGCTCGGCCACCATTGACCAGACGTTATCAATTGGTGAGAGATCTGGAGAATGTGCTGGCCAGGTCAGCACTCGAACGTTTTCTGTATCCAGAAAGGCCCGTACGGGACCTGCAACATGCGGTCGTGCATTATCCTGCTGTAATGTAGGGTTTCGCAGGGATCGAATGAAGGCTAGAGCCACGGGTCGTAACACATCTGAAATGTAACTGTGATGCATCGTCAAGGGTAACCGCAGCCATGGTCTCCGAGCTGATAGTCCATGCTGCTGCAAACGTCGTCGAACTATTCGTGCAGATGGTTGTTGTGTTGCAAACGTACCCATCTGTTGACTCAGGGATCGAGACGTGGCTCCACGATCCGTTGCAGCCATGCGGATAAGATACCTGTCATGTCTACTGCTGGTGATACGAGACCGTTGGGATCCAGCACGGCGTTCCGTATTACCCTCCTGCAACCACCGATTCTATATTCTGCTAACAGTCATTGGATCTCGACCAACGCGAGCAGCAATGTCGCGATACCATAAACCGCAATCGCGGTAGGCTACAATCCGACGTTTATCAAATTCGGAAACGTGATGGTGCGCATTTCTCCTCCTTACCCGAGGCATCACAACAACGTTTCACCAGGCAACTCCGGTCAAATTCTGTTTGTGTATGAGAAACTGGTTGGAAACTTTGCTAATGTCAGCACGTCTTAGGTGTCGCCACGTTGCGTGAATGCTCTGAAAAGCTAATCATTTGCAAATCACAGCATCTTCTTCCTGTCGGTTAAATTTCGCGTCTGTAGCTCGTCATCTTCGTGGTGTAGGAATTTTAATGGCCAGTTGTGTACATGGTGTGTTTGTATGAAGACTGTTTGATGCCGAGAAAAATCTAGGTACTAAGGTGGATCACAATATCGCTATTTATTCTCCTAACTTCCTGTGTATTGGATGTCCCAGAAATACTGCTATAAGTTTTGAAGGCTTGTAGAGGGAGTATTGAGAAACAAATCGAGGATAGAAATCCGTGACCTTAAAAAGTCGTCACGGACGTTACACGAATTTAAAGGCACTGGCGCCAGCCATTAGGCCACACCTTCGGGAGTAAAGGCGACTTCGTACGCCGACTCACTGTAGGAGAACCATCTCGCAATTTTGTTTCTTATTCAGTGATCGCGACTGATAGCGACGATCGCCAGTGGAGAAACTGGAGCTAGTTGGTGCCTAAAAAAACAGTGTCTCCTATGAAAGCGATGCTCTGTTGACTCAGTGGATGACTTTTTCGCATATCAGTTTCCATTTGCGGTTATCTCCTGAAACCCTCTAAAATCTCGAATTTTTTTTCCGTATACAGGAAGCCCATGTCCAAAACCGTTACCCACCGAGGCAACAGAGCATAACATTCGTAGGTGACAAGACCTGCCCATGCATCAGCTAGCTCCCTTCTCTCCAATGGCAGTCATGGGAATCACTCGCCGTCACTGACTAACAAACACTGTACACAATCACGTTTGCTGCCAAAGACTGGTCTAGTGGCGGGCTCTGGCGTCCACAACTTCGACACTCTGTGGCCTCATTGGATGACGATTTGTTCCTCAGCACACCCTCTACAACCCGTCGATGTTTGTCCCTACGTTTTTGGGACACCCTGCTTAGTGCTTTGACCGATGTGCTTACCTGCTTATGCAGCGAATGGTTTCTACATCTACATCTACATTTATATTCTGCAAGCCACCCAACGGTGTGTGGCGGAGGGCACTTTACGTGCCACTGTCATTACCTCCCTTTACTGTTCCACTCGCGTTTGGTTCGCGGGAAGAACGACTGCCGGAAATCCTCCGTGCGCGTTCGAATCTCTCTGATTTTACATTCGTGATCTCCTCGGGAAGTATAAGTAGGGGGAAGCAATGTATTCGATACCCCATCCAGAAACGCACCCTCTCGAAACCTGGACAGCAAGCTATACCGCGATGCAGAGCGCCTCTCTTGAAAAGTCTGCCACTTGGGTTTGCTAAACATCTCCGTAACGCTATCACGCTTACCAAATAACCCTGTGACGAAACGCGCCGCTCTTCTTTGGATATTCTCTATCTCCTCTGTCAACCCGACCTGGTACGGATCCCACACTGATGAGCAATACTCAAGTATAGGTCGAACGAGTGTTTTGTAAGCCACCTCCTTTGTAGATGGACTACATTTTCTAAGGACTCTCCCAATGAATCTCAACCTGGCACCCTCCTAACCAACAATTAATTTTATATGATCATTCCGCTTCAAATCGTTCCGTACGCATACTCCCAGATATTTTACAGAAGTAACTGCTACCAGTGTTTGTTCCGCTATCATATAACCATACAATGAAGGATCCTTCACACAGTCACAAGCAGGCAGTCTGTCCAGCGCACTGACTACGGATGTGCACCACAGGCGCAGTTCTGGGTGGCGGTGCTGGACGGCAGGTGCCAGCTGCCAGACCCGGCCGCGATGCGCCGCCAGGAGCAGGAGGACGTGGAGCGGCGGCGCTCGCAGGGGGTGCTGCCGCACAACATGGCCGCCTTCCAGCGGGAGTACGTCGACCGGCTGGCGGAGCTGTCGGGCGCCAGCCTCACGCCGCGCTACTACCACAACATGTTCGAGGCCGTCGGCTTCGACTTCCTCAAGGACCTGCAGAACTACAGGAAGAACAAGTACAGGATCGTGGGTGACGAAAATTACGAGAAGGTCCTGTGAGGGCGGAGGAGTGAGAGACGCTACGAAGTTTTGCTATTATTATACTCTCCATGTATAATCGACAATACCCTCCTGTTTACAAGATTTAGATAGCTTTCCCTTGCTTCCAACATTTTTGTACCTGTTTAATGCATACTGATTAATAAAAAGCAATGATAATGTAAACCAACACACGTCTTAGTTCTCTTCCTACATTCACCACATTCTGAAATAGAAATTAATATCATAAGTTTTACATGGGAACAGGGTATTAATCCTCTAAATGAACGTGGCTATGGTGTGAAATCCATCCGTACATCTGGTAATGTAACCTCTGTAAGCAACGGTTGACTCACATACACTATTGACCATTAAAATTGCTACATCATGAAGATGACGTGCTACAGACGCGAAATTTAAGACAGGAGGAAGATGCTGTGATATGCAAATGATTAGCTCTTCAGAGCATTCACATAAGGTTGGCGCCGGTGGCGAAACCTACAACGTTCTGACATGAGCAAAGTTTCCAACCGATTTCTCATACACAAACAGCAGTTGACTGGCGTTGCCTGGTGAAACGTTGTTGTGATGCCTCGGGTAAGGAGGAGAAATGCGCACCATCACGTTTCCGAATTTGATAAACGTCGGATTGTAGCCTACCGCGATTGCGGTTTATCGTATCGCGACATTGCTGCTCGCGTTGGTCGAGATCCAATGACTGTTAGCAGAATATAGAATCGGTGGTTTCAGGAGGGTAATACGGAACGCCGTGCTGGATCCCAATGGCCTCGTATCACTAGCAGTAGAGATGACAGGCATCCGCATAGCTGCAACGGATCGTGGAGCCACGTCTCGATCCCTGAGTCAACAGATGGGGACGTTTGCAAGGCAACAACCATCTGCACGAACAGTTCGACAACGTTTGCAGCAGCATGGACTATCAGCTCGGAGACCATGGCTGCGGTTACCTTTCACGCTGCATCACAGTTACATTTCAGATGTGTTACGACCCGTGGCTCTACCCTTCATTCGATCCCTGTGAAACCCTACATTTCAGCAGGATAATGCACGACCGCAAGTTGCAGGTCCTGTACGGGCCTTTCTGGATACAGAAAACGTCGACTGCTGACCTGGCCAGCACATTCTCCAGATCTCTCACCAACTGAAAACGTCTGGTCAATGGTGGCCGAGCAACTGGCTCGTCACAATACGCCAGTCACTACTCTCGATGCTCTGTGGTATCGTGTTGAAGCTGCATGGGCAGCTGTACCTGTACACGTCATCCAAGCTCTGTTTGATTCAATGCATAGGCGTATCAAGGCCGTTATTACGGGCAGAGGTGGTTGTTCTGGGTACTGATTTCTCAGGATCTATGCACCCAAATTGCGTGGAAATGTAATCACATGTTAGTTCTAGTATAATATATTTGTCCGATGAATACCGTTTATCATCTGCATTTCTTCTTGGTGTAGCAATTTTAATGGCCTGTAGTGTATTATGATCGGATAGGCATGAGTGTGATTACTCCAACAAACCACATTACATGTGAGTACATTTCATCCGCATTTCAAAGGCCTTTTAAAAAGCAGTAGCACAGCATTGCAACTGTCAGCATGTCTAATACAGTACTGGTTTTAACAAATGACTCACAGTAATTCCATCCACGAAACTCTCACAACTGAAACAGGAAAATACGTTTTGTGGGTAGAAACAAGTTTTAACAACGTCATCAGTTATCAAGACGGTATACAAATCCGCCTTCTTTAGTACATGAAGCCCACAAGAAAAGTCAGTGCCACCAAATCCGCTCTTGAAGAAAACTACTTCGTGTAATTGTGTGTGTGTGTGTGTGTGAGAGAGAGAGAGAGAGAGAGAGAGTGAGAGAGAGAGAGAGAGAGCGCGAGAGATAGAGAGAGAACCCTGGGCAGAAGACGCGAACAGGTATGTCAGCACTTCTTAAGGAGCGTGAGTCAATCACGCGACAGCCATATCTGCAGTCTGCTTTTGATATTACTTTGTAATAGACATTTACATTGAATTGTGTTACTTGTCTCTGCTTTGTCCATATCGTAAAGTATCATTTATCTCTAATAAACGTACTTTCAATTACTGGTGTTTTACAGTTACTGCTGTATTACTCTAATTTCTCTTTCTATCTATCTATCTATCACTTGAGCCTTGTCCCGCACGTACGCAGGGTCAGCCATAGTTAATCGGATTTGGCATGTTAATGTTTAAGGGGTGGCCGGATGCCATTCCTGCCGCCACCCCGGACCCCCACCTGGGACGGAATCAGTGTCCCCCAACTGTTTGAGTCGAGTGTAATCCATGTAATAATGCGAATGTGTTCAGATGTCTGTGAGCTGTGTAACTGAGGCGGAACATGGGGAACAGCCCGGTATTCACCTAGGAGGATGTGGAAAACCGCCTAAGAACCACATCTAGGCTGGCCGGCACATTGGCCCTCGTCGTTAATCCGCTGGGCGGATTCGATCCTGGTCCGGCGCGCCTACCCGAGCCCAGGAAGCAGCACGTTAGCGCTCTCGGCTACCCTGGCGGGTCACTCTAATTTCTCTTTATTCTGTGGTTTATGGAAACAATATTATAAGGAAGGACAGGAACACAGCAATCAGTGGTACTCACATTAGCTTTTTGTTATTCTTGCCTATCCAGATTTCAGCTACACGCAGCCATCCTGAGTTAATCCGACTGATGGCTATTTACAGATGAAATCTGTAGGTGCAAGAATAACAAAAATCGATGGGATTGCGACTGATTACTGTGTTGCTATCCGTCCATATAACAGTCTAAGTTGCTGTGCACAACAGTTCCTGATGGAATCAAGTAGGTTTTGAGACAATATTTTCAGCGAAGTCTTTGCTAGACCAGGGTTTCTCAACCGCCATGCCGCGACACACTGGTGTGTCGCTAATGCATGTCAGGTGTTTCGTGAGATTTTTAATGTCTTTTAAGACACAAAAAAATATCGTTTCTTACAGTAACCCAGTTTGCAAGAACACCAATAGCTCAACGTGGTACTTGCCCTGTCCGGCACAGAAAATACAAGGCACACAACCCACGTGGCTGGCTTCTTTAATATCTTCTGATAACTGCAAGGGTGGATTTTTGTCGTTAAAATGCTTCTGTTACATTAGCATTCTGAATACGACAGATTATCTATTACCTAATTTCAAAACAAATTAATTCTTCTGTAGATGTATGATAAGAATGGATTCATGATCAGCAATGATAACACAAATTGTAGAGTGGAAATAAATAACGGTCAAAGTCCCCAAAATTTTTTTTTTTAGTGAGACCCAAAAAACCAAGCTAAGTGCCGTTGCCAATGACCTGAAAAACGGGCTAAGCGCTACGACGATTTCTAGTAGTGCATATAACGCACGAAAGATAGCATGAGCGGTACGTGCCGGCCCACTATTGAAGCTAAAGCGGGCTAAGCGCCACAAGGCTTTGTAATCGTTTGCTGCGTGTTACAGAGATTTTGTCCAAACTGAAAAACATAAGAGGCTGGAAGAATGTCAGACTATCAAAATCGACCTTGTAAAACTTATGGAAAATGAAACAAACGATTTGTTTTTACTATGCTCCAGCCCGTGGACTTTTTATTTTAGAAAAAACCATATATTAAAACAACGAAAATAAATATTTCTACAAGTGGAAAAAAAGTTGCACCTGGTGTCATCAAGATAAGAACAAAGTTTAACGAATATGAATACTGGATCACATACAAGATTTTCAATAAAGGGATTACCACTGATATAATAAAGAAATTTGTTTTACCGTCATAACAATCAAAAACAACATGTCATCTGGCAACAAACAGGTTTCTGGAACACATGCTGCTGTAGCTGAAAACAGCTAATAGAACAGTTTTCGAAAAGTTCATCAATAAAAATTGCATTGTGATCTATAAATTTAAAAGAAGGATTAAAAATAGTTTGATCACAGGACAATGTATCTGCAAAATGTATCTGTAAAAGGTTTATTACTAACAAAAGTGATAAATGCTTCAGATTGCATTGATTAGCGCTTAAATCGTTTTTGCCGATATATGTATGGCATTTAGAACGTTCTGCGCTTTTTAGAATAAAATATTTACTTTCAATGATAAAAGGAAAATTGCAATAATTGTGTGACTCTCATCATGGACTATAAACGAAAAATATTACTGAGGATTTTTCTGTAAAAGATTTTTATCAAAAGAGGCTGAATAACTCGGAATCTGTCTTTTGGTACATAGTCCGTTATTGATTCCCATACAACGATTGTTGAATCTGAAATTATACATTTCTTTTGTGAAGCCACTTTTCCACTTAAAACTGGTCTTACCTCTTTATTTCGTTCAGTTGGTATACTGGTCCTTGGAGGTCATCTTCGTTCTTCTGAATAATAACGCAATCATTAGCGAACGGAAGCGCATTCAGATACTCGTAATTAATTCTCTTAATTTCATTGTTTACTTTACCGAATTCTCCAGAAGACGCGGTGAAATACAATCCGAATGGAGAAAGAGATATTGGAAGACTTCGTAAAAGATGGGAATTATTTTGTTTGTCTTGCTTGAAAAGAACACGATGACAACTACTGTTCCTTTGGTATTACAGCCTCCTTAACTGAGAGTACACATAATAAATAAATACTGTACAAGATTAAGAGCTTGATTTGTAATCTTGCAGTTAATTATAAAGTTTTACAAAAGTGGACATAGATGAGTAGAAAAAACAAATCCGTAATGTTCGAGTACAGCATTAGAAGTGTTCTGCTTGACACAGTCACATCGTTTAAATATTTGGCACTACCCTGCAAAGAGATGTGAAATGGAATGAGCATGTGAGGACTGTGGTAGAGAAGGCGAATGGTCGACTTCTGTTTATTGGTAGAATGAAAATACGTT
Organism: Schistocerca cancellata; assembly: GCF_023864275.1. NCBI lineage: Eukaryota > Metazoa > Arthropoda > Insecta > Orthoptera > Acrididae > Schistocerca > Schistocerca cancellata. Next base: position 601,140,559 of record NC_064630.1, read on the forward strand.
TCATCTGTAAAGGAGACCGCATATAGGGCGCTAGTGCGAACTATTCTTGAGTACCGCTCGAACGCTTAGGGTCCGCGCAAGGTCGAATTGAGGAAGACATCGAAGCATTTCAGAAGCGGACTGCTGTATTTGTTACCGGTAGGTTCGAACAATACGGAAGTGTTACGGAGATGCTTAGAGAAGTCAAATGGGAATCCGTGGAGGGAAGACGACGTTCTTTTCGACGAACACTACTGAGAAAATTTAGAGAATCGGCATTTGAATCTGACTGCAGAACGATCCTACTGCCGCCAACATTTCGCCTAAGGCCCACGAAAATAAGATACCAGAAATCAGGGCTCATACGGAGGCGTGTCTCTTCCTGGGAATGGAACAGGAAAATACACGACTAGCAGCGGTACAAGGTACCCTCCGCCACGCAACATACGCTGGCTTGCGGAGTAAATCTGTAGATGTAGATGTGGACTTAGACGTCACCGTTTAGAGAAGCAAACATTTTTCTTATTTGGCCCTGAACGTTCTAATCGGCCGTTCTGTTGAGAGGCCAACGCTAGATGAGAAAGGGTGGTGCTCAGGTGTGTTAATATCATTTCATTCTCACAACAGGAGGAACTCGCCCTATGTGAACTGCGATCCACTGTCAGTTATCACCATGAGGTATCCCCCAATGCCGGAAATCGTCGCTTTTGCTCGCAGCTACAACTGCCGAGGCCGTTGATAACACACGGGAACTGGAGACAGCGTCCACTATAAATAACAATATGGTGCCCATGAACTGACCTGCACGTCATAGTGCATGAAGTTTGTGGCTGATTGGGAATTTACTATGAGAATCAGACAAGCGGTCCTCAGCAACTGTTCCAAAGCTCGGCCTGGGAAGGTAACTCCAACATAAGGTAAGGTGAGACAGGCAGCCAAGAGTTGTACTCACGTAACAGGATGGCAACTCAAACTATGCGCAGCTTAAGGGCCGACCGACCAACTAACCAATCCGACTAACGTGCGATCACCGGTACAACGATGGAATATTTTTAGGCGAGGGCGAAGAGACAGACAACACTACGTCTTCAGGAAACACCCAAGGCCGAATGAAACTCTAGAACCAAGGTAGACCTCCCAAAAGATATGCACAGTACCATACAAGAGGCTGTCGAACTACACGCCGTGTCTGACAGCATCAACACAAACAGGAAAGGTACACTGCCGGAAGAGTACGTCAACCTCCAGGGCAGGTAACTCGAGCGTTAGCAGCCACAAGGCAGAAAATACCGCAGGTTGCACTTCACTTATAAGAACAATACTAAATTCAATGGTGAATAACAGATAGACAAAGAGGACTGCAATATTTCACCGCCTCGAAACACTTAACTCGTTGCCGCCAGGCTCAGCGGCCCTGGGAGCAACAACCCGCCGACCAAAGACAAGATCTCAGAATAGTCGAGGTTGCATTAGCAGTTAACTCTTCACTCAAACGTCCAGGGTTCGGTGTGCAACGAAGTCGTCGCTCTTCAGCAGCTGCCCCTCCTCGATCCGGCAGTGGCAGCACGCCGCCAGCGGCCCCAGCTTGCCCCCGCGCTGCACAGACCTGCTCGCTGCTGCGCCCCAACTGAACTGATATCCGTTCGCAACTCTCCTCACCAAATCCAGTACGCAGACAGCATTAAAATAGCTGCTCATTCAAAACCACAAGATACACACGGATCGGGGAAAACAATTCCACCAACAACTCATAATGGTTCAAATGGCTCTGAGCACTATGGGACTCAACTTCTGAGGTCATTAGTCCCCTAGAACTTAGAACTAGTTAAACCTAACTAACCTAAGGACATCACACACATCCATGCCCGAGGCAGGATTCGAACCTGCGACCGTAGCGGTCTCGCGGTTCCAGACTGCAGCGCCTAGAACCGCACGTTCGGCCGGCCAACTCATAATACTAAAACCCGTTATTCAGAAAGAAAATGGACGAATTATAAGTCGGCTTAAACACAGAGAAGCCAGACCAAACGACCAACCAAGATCCAAGTATAAATCGTCGACTGACAACTTATTGCCATGAGGGCACTTCGACGGAGAGACACACACACAAGTGAAAGTTGTGCTACTCGAGTATCACGGTCCATTCAACTAAAACTCGCTGAATACGGTCCTTGACGTGGTCGTGCACTCTCGCGATCACATCCTTCCGTTGGAGAGTGCATGTGTGTTGCCAGTGGTCGGGCGAGTACTGGCTGTCCGGACCTCACAGCTCAACTCGCTTGACACACGACGACCCGGAAATACTAGAGGACGCACCAAACATGGTACAACAGTACGCGCTATCGATAAGCGCTGCTGCTGCCACTCACGGACATACAAGGCGAGCAAACGTAGTGGCGCCAGTTAACACTCTAAGAAACCGAGACGCCACTATCGCTATTCCAAAATGCCACAGTATAATTTGGCAGATCATAGTTTATCTAGCCCATGAACGACGGGAACTACCTCAAAATGGGATGAGAAGTTCCGTCTTATGCAATACACCTTATTCCTTTTGTTTCACCCATACATGTTTCAGCACTTTTGTGCTATCATCAGTGGGTTCTATTTATTTTTAACTGTAAATTTGTTGTTAACATATTAATATTTTCGTCGTTTACAACATTATGTAAAAGTTGCATTTATAACTTAATTGGCGAAAAGTAACATACCTTACATTATATTATTGTCCTCTTGTTTTGGTAGCTGTTATGCTAAACAATATACAAAATGTCATCTGCAAACAGCAAAACGTAATTTATTTTCTATTTGTTATGTATTTACGAACAGAAATAAGACTGTATCACGTTTTCTTTCTGTAACTTACAGTTTTGAAGTTGTGGTAGGTTTTCCTGTTTTGTTGGCGAAGTAAATGGGCTTACTTCTTTGCCTGTGTTCGTGTGGCAATGCAGTTTATCGATTATTCAAAACATAGGCGGAGTTTTCGCTGCCATTACGTGTTGTTGTGGTTGTGTGGCGTTCATTTGTTTCGTAGCGTGTTCTGTTGGCTGAGGCGCGCGAGTTTGAGTTGTATTAGGTGTCAGTTGTGTGTGGTTTATGTGGGTTAGTCTGTGTGTGATGAGTACTGGAGCAGAGAGGGGTGTGTGAGTCTGTGTGTGTGTGTGTGTGTGTGTGTGTGTGTGTGTGTGTGTGTGTGTGTGAGAGAGAGAGAGAGAGAGAGAGAGAGAGAAGGAGATAGAAAGAAAGAAAGAAAGAAAAGAGAGAGGATTTATGTGTGTGTGTGTGTGTTTGTGTGTGTTTTACTTGTACAGTTCTTCTATTGTGGTGAAGAGAGTTTTGTTGCACAGTGATGTGTATTCATTGAGTACTTTCTTTCCTTGGGCTATTGATTTTTGGATGTGGTAGTTTTCTTCTATAGTTAATTTTTGGTATAGGCTGCTGCTGGTTTTTTAGGATGTGAAGGTCAGTTTCGATGTTTGTTGGGTGGTGGTTGTGTGCTACCAGGTGGTCTGCAAATGTTGAGTGTGTGCTATTGCTTTTCAGTGCTCTGAGGTGTTCATTATATCTGGTTCTGAAGGTCCTGCATGTTTGGCCCACATGTACAGATTGACAGCAGTTGCAAGTAAGTTGGTAGATGCCAGACTGGCTGTATTTGTCAGTGTTGGTGGTAATTCTTCCAAATCTGCTCTGTATTGTGTTGTTGGTTCTGTATGCTATGTTGAGTCCTTGTTTCTTTAGTATATTAGCCACCCTGTGTGTGACTTTGTTGTTGTAAGTCATTATGTGCCATTTGTTGCTTACTGTCTGCCGATTTGTTGTGTGATGAGTTGTGTTTGTATGTATGTGTGTTTCATGGTTATGTGCTGTTTGTTTTTGTATTTTGTGGTTTATTTTGTCTATTCTCTTTGCATCATATCCATTCTCCTGTGCAATTTGTTTTATTGTGTTCAGTTCTTGTGTGTAGTCATGCTTATTCATGGGTATTTTGTTCAGCCTGTGAAGTAAATATCTGAAGCTGGCTTCTTTGTGGGTTATGGGGTGATTGGATTGGTTATGAATAATGGTGCTGGTGAGTGTGGGTTTTCTGTAGATTGTGAATTCATGTTTGTTGTTCCTCTTGTGTATAGTGAGATCTAAGAAGTTAAGTTTTTCATCTGTTTGTGTTTCTATGGTGAATTGTATTTGTGGGTGGATGGAGTTTATGTTATCATGAAGTTCTTTTATGCGGGACAGTGGTTCATCTATTAAGCAAATTATGTCATCTACGTATCTGTACCAATATATTATTTTGTACTGTTTTGGTATTACTATTTTGTCAAAGATTTGTTTTTCTATTTGGTTGAGGAAAATGTCAGCTAGGAGGCCACTGATTGGGGATCCCATGGGTAGTCCATCTTGTTGAGAGTAAAATCTGTTGTTGAATGTGAAGTAGTTCTGTTCTGTGATGAGCCTGAGTATGGCTAATATTTCTTGTATGTTTGTTTTGGGTATGTTTCCTTGCAGTTGGAGGTTTCTTTCTATTATGTTGATGGTTTCTTCTGTTGGGATGTGTGTGTACATTGAAATTATATCAAATGAAACCAATGTTGCTGTGTTTGGTATGTTTTCATTTTTTATTTTTTCTATTAAGTCACTTGAGTTCTTTAGACTTCTGTTGTCAGTGTATTTGTATATTGTCTGTAGCAGAGTGTGTGTGTGTTTGGCTAAGTGGTATGTTGGTGCTTTGGTGAAGTTAATTAATGGACGTATGGGTATTCTGGGTTTGTGAACTTTAGGCAATGATTTTAGGGTGGGGGCCTTGGGATTTTTCTGTATCATTTTTTTAATCTGTGTTTCTGTGAAAATTGTTTCTATGTTTCTCAGGGTTTTCTGTAACTTGCTTTGGTATCGGTTTGTTGGGTCACTTGTTAATTCCGTGATGTTGTTGCTTTGGATGAATTCTAATGTTTTGTGAATGTATTCCTGTTTGTTTATGACTACTATTGAATTACCTTTGTCAGATTTTGTGATGATGGCATTTTCTTGTGTTAATTTATTCTGTAGTTTTCTGTAGGTTTTTTCTTCAGGAGTCCTAGTGTTTTCTTTTATGGTGGTTTTGTTCTCTTTGATTATATTTCTTATTTCCTCAGCAACTAGTTCTCTTGTTAGGTTTGCATTAAATTCAGGTGTGTTTAGTGTTTCTTGTTGCTTTATGATGTTTTCAGTTTCTGTTATGATATTTTCTACTGTCCTATGTGACACCAATGTGTTAATGTTATGTTTGGGACCCTTTTCAAGTAGGCTGCTTTCTTGTTCAGATAATTTTATGTCTGTTATATTAATCACTCTTTTGTGAAAGGTGTGTTGGTTGTATTGGTGGTGGGATTGGTGGGTGTTTGTGTGATTTAACATTTTTGTGAGTTTCTTTTTTTGGATTGTCTGTTTTCTTCCTATTATGGTCTCAGTGTATGTTCTAACCCTGTATATTAGTTCGTCAAAAAATGGTGGGTATGTTATGTGGTTGGCTAATTCTAAATGGAATCTGTATAATTCAATATTCAGAGTCTGTTTTTTGGAATACAAAGACCGGATTTCTTGCTTTATCCACATGATTTCTGCCTTACGTTTTGTCTGCTGAGCTGCTAGTGACATGTTGTTTACAGTTATTTTTACATAGTTAGGTACAATTTTATATGCCAAATATAGTTTATTGAACTTAATGTTGAGTATGGTTTTATGAAGTCTGATGGTTGTGTTCTGATATTTGTTGAAGAGCTGCGATGGAAATACCTGGCTTGGTGTAGAAATAATCATCTTGTGGTGCAGTTCTTCTTGTTGTCTCCGTGCTTGCTAAGAAAATGGGATGAGAAGTTCCGCCTTATGCAATACACCTTATTCCTTTTGTTTCACCCATACATGTTTCAGCACTTTTGTGCTATCATCAGTGGGTTCTATTTATTTTTAACTGTAAATTTGTTGTTAACATATTAATATTTTCGTCGTTTACAACATTATGTAAAAGTTGCATTTATAACTTAATTGGCGAAAAGTAACATACCTTACATTATATTATTGTCCTCTTGTTTTGGTAGCTGTTATGCTACACAATATACAACATGTCATCTGCAAACAGCAAAACGTAATTTATTTTCTATTTGTTATGTATTTACGAACAGAAATAAGACTGTATCACGTTTTCTTTCTGTAACTTACAGTTTTGAAGTTGTGGTAGGTTTTCCTGTTTTGTTGGCGAAGTAAATGGGCTTACTTCTTTGCCTGTGTTCGTGTGGCAATGCAGTTTATCGATTATTCAAAACATAGGCGGAGTTTTCGCTGCCATTACGTGTTGTTGTGGTTGTGTGGCGTTCATTTGTTTCGTAGCGTGTTCTGTTGGCTGAGGCGCGCGAGTTTGAGTTGTATTAGGTGTCAGTTGTGTGTGGTTTATGTGGGTTAGTCTGTGTGTGATGAGTACTGGAGCAGAGAGGGGTGTGTGAGTCTGTGTGTGTGTGTGTGTGTGAGAGAGAGAGAGAGAGAGAGAGAGAGAGAGAGAAGGAGATAGAAAGAAAGAAAGAAAGAAAGAAAAGAGAGAGGATTTATGTGTGTGTGTGTGTGTTTGTGTGTGTTTTACTTGTACAGTTCTTCTATTGTGGTGAAGAGAGTTTTGTTGCACAGTGATGTGTATTCATTGAGTACTTTCTTTCCTTGGGCTATTGATTTTTGGATGTGGTAGTTTTCTTCTATAGTTAATTTTTGGTATAGGCTGCTGCTGGTTTTTAGGATGTGAAGGTCAGTTTCAATGTTTGTTGGGTGGTGGTTGTGTGCTACCAGGTGGTCTGCAAATGTTGAGTGTGTGCTATTGCTTTTCAGTGCTCTGAGGTGTTCATTATATCTGGTTCTGAAGGTCCTGCATGTTTGGCCCACATATACAGATTGACAGCAGTTGCAAGTAAGTTGGTAGATGCCAGACTGGCTGTATTTGTCAGTGTTGGTGGTAATTCTTCCAAATCTGCTCTGTATTGTGTTGTTGGTTCTGTATGCTATGTTGAGTCCTTGTTTCTTTAGTATATTAGCCACCCTGTGTGTGACTTTGTTGTTGTAAGTCATTATGTGCCATTTGTTGCTTACTGTCTGCCGATTTGTTGTGTGATGAGTTGTGTTTGTATGTATGTGTGTTTCATGGTTATGTGCTGTTTGTTTTTGTATTTTGTGGTTTATTTTGTCTATTCTCTTTGCATCATATCCATTCTCCTGTGCAATTTGTTTTATTGTGTTCAGTTCTTGTGTGTAGTCATGCTTATTCATGGGTATTTTGTTCAGCCTGTGAAGTAAATATCTGAAGCTGGCTTCTTTGTGGGTTATGGGGTGATTGGATTGGTTATGAATAATGGTGCTGGTGAGTGTGGGTTTTCTGTAGATTGTGAATTCATGTTTGTTGTTCCTCTTGTGTATAGTGAGATCTAAGAAGTTAAGTTTTTCATCTGTTTGTGTTTCTATGGTGAATTGTATTTGTGGGTGGATGGAGTTTATGTTATCATGAAGTTCTTTTATGCGGGACAGTGGTTCATCTATTAAGCAAATTATGTCATCTACGTATCTGTACCAATATATTATTTTGTACTGTTTTGGTATTACTATTTTGTCAAAGATTTGTTTTTCTATTTGGTTGAGGAAAATGTCAGCTAGGAGGCCACTGATTGGGGATCCCATGGGTAGTCCATCTTGTTGAGAGTAAAATCTGTTGTTGAATGTGAAGTAGTTCTGTTCTGTGATGAGCCTGAGTATGGCTAATATTTCTTGTATGTTTGTTGTGGGTATGTTTCCTTGCAGTTGGAGGTTTCTTTCTATTATGTTGATGGTTTCTTCTGTTGGGATGTGTGTGTACATTGAAATTATATCAAATGAAACCAATGTTGCTGTGTTTGGTATGTTTTCATTTTTTATTTTTTCTATTAAGTCACTTGAGTTCTTTAGACTTCTGTTGTCAGTGTATTTGTATATTGTCTGTAGCAGAGTGTGTGTGTGTTTGGCTAAGTGGTATGTTGGTGCTTTGGTGAAGTTAATTAATGGACGTATGGGTATTCTGGGTTTGTGAACTTTAGGCAATGATTTTAGGGTGGGGGCCTTGGGATTTTTCTGTATCATTTTTTTAATCTGTGTTTCTGTGAAAATTGTTTCTATGTTTCTCAGGGTTTTCTGTAACTTGCTTTGGTATCGGTTTGTTGGGTCACTTGTTAATTCCGTGATGTTGTTGCTTTGGATGAATTCTAATGTTTTGTGAATGTATTCCTGTTTGTTTATGACTACTATTGAATTACCTTTGTCAGATTTTGTGATGATGGCATTTTCTTGTGTTAATTTATTCTGTAGTTTTCTGTAGGTTTTTTTCTTCAGGAGTCCTAGTGTTTTCTTTTATGGTGGTTTTGTTCTCTTTGATTATATTTCTTATTTCCTCAGCAACTAGTTCTCTTGTTAGGTTTGCATTAAATTCAGGTGTGTTTAGTGTTTCTTGTTGCTTTATGATGTTTTCAGTTTCTGTTATGATATTTTCTACTGTCCTATGTGACACCAATGTGTTTATGTTATGTTTGGGACCCTTTTCAAGTAGGCTGCTTTCTTGTTCAGATAATTTTATGTCTGTTATATTAATCACTCTTTTGTGAAAGGTGTGTTGGTTGTATTGGTGGTGGGATTGGTGGGTGTTTGTGTGATTTAACATTTTTGTGAGTTTCTTTTTTTGGATTGTCTGTTTTCTTCCTATTATGGTCTCAGTGTATGTTCTAACCCTGTATATTAGTTCGTCAAAAAATGGTGGGTATGTTATGTGGTTGGCTAATTCTAAATGCAATCTGTATAATTCAATATTCAGAGTCTGTTTTTTGGAATACAAAGACCGGATTTCTTGCTTTATCCACATGATTTCTGCCTTACGTTTTGTCTGCTGAGCTGCTAGTGACATGTTGTTTACAGTTATTTTTACATAGTTAGGTACAATTTTATATGCCAAACATAGTTTATTGAACTTAATGTTGAGTATGGTTTTATGAAGTCTGATGGTTGTGTTCTGATATTTGTTGAAGAGCTGCGATGGAAATACCTGGCTTGGTGTAGAAATAATCATCTTGTGGTGCAGTTCTTCTTGTTGTCTCCGTGCTTGCTAAGAAAATGGGATGAGAAGTTCCGCCTTATGCAATACACCTTATTCCTTTTGTTTCACCCATACATGTTTCAGCACTTTTGTGCTATCATCAGTGGGTTCTATTTATTTTTAACTGTAAATTTGTTTTTAACATATTAATATTTTCGTCGTTTACAACATTATGTAAAAGTTGCATTTATAACTTAATTGGCGAAAAGTAACATACCTTACATTATATTATTGTCCTCTTGTTTTGGTAGCTGTTATGCTACACAATATACAACATGTCATCTGCAAACAGCAAAACGTAATTTATTTTCTATTTGTTATGTATTTACGAACAGAAATAAGACTGTATCACGTTTTCTTTCTGTAACTTACAGTTTTGAAGTTGTGGTAGGTTTTCCTGTTTTGTTGGCGAAGTAAATGGGCTTACTTCTTTGCCTGTGTTCGTGTGGCAATGCAGTTTATCGATTATTCAAAACATAGGCGGAGTTTTCGCTGCCATTACGTGTTGTTGTGGTTGTGTGGCGTTCATTTGTTTCGTAGCGTGTTCTGTTGGCTGAGGCGCGCGAGTTTGAGTTGTATTAGGTGTCAGTTGTGTGTGGTTTATGTGGGTTAGTCTGTGTGTGATGAGTACTGGAGCAGAGAGGGGTGTGTGAGTCTGTGTGTGTGTGTGTGTGTGAGAGAGAGAGAGAGAGAGAGAGAGAGAGAGAGAAGGAGATAGAAAGAAAGAAAGAAAGAAAGAAAAGAGAGAGGATTTATGTGTGTGTGTGTGTGTTTGTGTGTGTTTTACTTGTACAGTTCTTCTATTGTGGTGAAGAGAGTTTTGTTGCACAGTGATGTGTATTCATTGAGTACTTTCTTTCCTTGGGCTATTGATTTTTGGATGTGGTAGTTTTCTTCTATAGTTAATTTTTGGTATAGGCTGCTGCTGGTTTTTAGGATGTGAAGGTCAGTTTCAATGTTTGTTGGGTGGTGGTTGTGTGCTACCAGGTGGTCTGCAAATGTTGAGTGTGTGCTATTGCTTTTCAGTGCTCTGAGGTGTTCATTATATCTGGTTCTGAAGGTCCTGCATGTTTGGCCCACATATACAGATTGACAGCAGTTGCAAGTAAGTTGGTAGATGCCAGACTGGCTGTATTTGTCAGTGTTGGTGGTAATTCTTCCAAATCTGCTCTGTATTGTGTTGTTGGTTCTGTATGCTATGTTGAGTCCTTGTTTCTTTAGTATATTAGCCACCCTGTGTGTGACTTTGTTGTTGTAAGTCATTATGTGCCATTTGTTGCTTACTGTCTGCCGATTTGTTGTGTGATGAGTTGTGTTTGTATGTATGTGTGTTTCATGGTTATGTGCTGTTTGTTTTTGTATTTTGTGGTTTATTTTGTCTATTCTCTTTGCATCATATCCATTCTCCTGTGCAATTTGTTTTATTGTGTTCAGTTCTTGTGTGTAGTCATGCTTATTCATGGGTATTTTGTTCAGCCTGTGAAGTAAATATCTGAAGCTGGCTTCTTTGTGGGTTATGGGGTGATTGGATTGGTTATGAATAATGGTGCTGGTGAGTGTGGGTTTTCTGTAGATTGTGAATTCATGTTTGTTGTTCCTCTTGTGTATAGTGAGATCTAAGAAGTTAAGTTTTTCATCTGTTTGTGTTTCTATGGTGAATTGTATTTGTGGGTGGATGGAGTTTATGTTATCATGAAGTTCTTTTATGCGGGACAGTGGTTCATCTATTAAGCAAATTATGTCATCTACGTATCTGTACCAATATATTATTTTGTACTGTTTTGGTATTACTATTTTGTCAAAGATTTGTTTTTCTATTTGGTTGAGGAAAATGTCAGCTAGGAGGCCACTGATTGGGGATCCCATGGGTAGTCCATCTTGTTGAGAGTAAAATCTGTTGTTGAATGTGAAGTAGTTCTGTTCTGTGATGAGCCTGAGTATGGCTAATATTTCTTGTATGTTTGTTGTGGGTATGTTTCCTTGCAGTTGGAGGTTTCTTTCTATTATGTTGATGGTTTCTTCTGTTGGGATGTGTGTGTACATTGAAATTATATCAAATGAAACCAATGTTGCTGTGTTTGGTATGTTTTCATTTTTTATTTTTTCTATTAAGTCACTTGAGTTCTTTAGACTTCTGTTGTCAGTGTATTTGTATATTGTCTGTAGCAGAGTGTGTGTGTGTTTGGCTAAGTGGTATGTTGGTGCTTTGGTGAAGTTAATTAATGGACGTATGGGTATTCTGGGTTTGTGAACTTTAGGCAATGATTTTAGGGTGGGGGCCTTGGGATTTTTCTGTATCATTTTTTTAATCTGTGTTTCTGTGAAAATTGTTTCTATGTTTCTCAGGGTTTTCTGTAACTTGCTTTGGTATCGGTTTGTTGGGTCACTTGTTAATTCCGTGATGTTGTTGCTTTGGATGAATTCTAATGTTTTGTGAATGTATTCCTGTTTGTTTATGACTACTATTGAATTACCTTTGTCAGATTTTGTGATGATGGCATTTTCTTGTGTTAATTTATTCTGTAGTTTTCTGTAGGTTTTTTCTTCAGGAGTCCTAGTGTTTTCTTTTATGGTGGTTTTGTTCTCTTTGATTATATTTCTTATTTCCTCAGCAACTAGTTCTCTTGTTAGGTTTGCATTAAATTCAGGTGTGTTTAGTGTTTCTTGTTGCTTTATGATGTTTTCAGTTTCTGTTATGATATTTTCTACTGTCCTATGTGACACCAATGTGTTTATGTTATGTTTGGGACCCTTTTCAAGTAGGCTGCTTTCTTGTTCAGATAATTTTATGTCTGTTATATTAATCACTCTTTTGTGAAAGGTGTGTTGGTTGTATTGGTGGTGGGATTGGTGGGTGTTTGTGTGATTTAACATTTTTGTGAGTTTCTTTTTTTGGATTGTCTGTTTTCTTCCTATTATGGTCTCAGTGTATGTTCTAACCCTGTATATTAGTTCGTCAAAAAATGGTGGGTATGTTATGTGGTTGGCTAATTCTAAATGCAATCTGTATAATTCAATATTCAGAGTCTGTTTTTTGGAATACAAAGACCGGATTTCTTGCTTTATCCACATGATTTCTGCCTTACGTTTTGTCTGCTGAGCTGCTAGTGACATGTTGTTTACAGTTATTTTTACATAGTTAGGTACAATTTTATATGCCAAACATAGTTTATTGAACTTAATGTTGAGTATGGTTTTATGAAGTCTGATGGTTGTGTTCTGATATTTGTTGAAGAGCTGCGATGGAAATACCTGGCTTGGTGTAGAAATAATCATCTTGTGGTGCAGTTCTTCTTGTTGTCTCCGTGCTTGCTAAGAAAATGGGATGAGAAGTTCCGCCTTATGCAATACACCTTATTCCTTTTGTTTCACCCATACATGTTTCAGCACTTTTGTGCTATCATCAGTGGGTTCTATTTATTTTTAACTGTAAATTTGTTTTTAACATATTAATATTTTCGTCGTTTACAACATTATGTAAAAGTTGCATTTATAACTTAATTGGCGAAAAGTAACATACCTTACATTATATTATTGTCCTCTTGTTTTGGTAGCTGTTATGCTACACAATATACAACATGTCATCTGCAAACAGCAAAACGTAATTTATTTTCTATTTGTTATGTATTTACGAACAGAAATAAGACTGTATCACGTTTTCTTTCTGTAACTTACAGTTTTGAAGTTGTGGTAGGTTTTCCTGTTTTGTTGGCGAAGTAAATGGGCTTACTTCTTTGCCTGTGTTCGTGTGGCAATGCAGTTTATCGATTATTCAAAACATAGGCGGAGTTTTCGCTGCCATTACGTGTTGTTGTGGTTGTGTGGCGTTCATTTGTTTCGTAGCGTGTTCTGTTGGCTGAGGCGCGCGAGTTTGAGTTGTATTAGGTGTCAGTTGTGTGTGGTTTATGTGGGTTAGTCTGTGTGTGATGAGTACTGGAGCAGAGAGGGGTGTGTGAGTCTGTGTGTGTGTGTGTGTGTGAGAGAGAGAGAGAGAGAGAGAGAGAGAGAGAGAAGGAGATAGAAAGAAAGAAAGAAAGAAAGAAAAGAGAGAGGATTTATGTGTGTGTGTGTGTGTTTGTGTGTGTTTTACTTGTACAGTTCTTCTATTGTGGTGAAGAGAGTTTTGTTGCACAGTGATGTGTATTCATTGAGTACTTTCTTTCCTTGGGCTATTGATTTTTGGATGTGGTAGTTTTCTTCTATAGTTAATTTTTGGTATAGGCTGCTGCTGGTTTTTAGGATGTGAAGGTCAGTTTCAATGTTTGTTGGGTGGTGGTTGTGTGCTACCAGGTGGTCTGCAAATGTTGAGTGTGTGCTATTGCTTTTCAGTGCTCTGAGGTGTTCATTATATCTGGTTCTGAAGGTCCTGCATGTTTGGCCCACATATACAGATTGACAGCAGTTGCAAGTAAGTTGGTAGATGCCAGACTGGCTGTATTTGTCAGTGTTGGTGGTAATTCTTCCAAATCTGCTCTGTATTGTGTTGTTGGTTCTGTATGCTATGTTGAGTCCTTGTTTCTTTAGTATATTAGCCACCCTGTGTGTGACTTTGTTGTTGTAAGTCATTATGTGCCATTTGTTGCTTACTGTCTGCCGATTTGTTGTGTGATGAGTTGTGTTTGTATGTATGTGTGTTTCATGGTTATGTGCTGTTTGTTTTTGTATTTTGTGGTTTATTTTGTCTATTCTCTTTGCATCATATCCATTCTCCTGTGCAATTTGTTTTATTGTGTTCAGTTCTTGTGTGTAGTCATGCTTATTCATGGGTATTTTGTTCAGCCTGTGAAGTAAATATCTGAAGCTGGCTTCTTTGTGGGTTATGGGGTGATTGGATTGGTTATGAATAATGGTGCTGGTGAGTGTGGGTTTTCTGTAGATTGTGAATTCATGTTTGTTGTTCCTCTTGTGTATAGTGAGATCTAAGAAGTTAAGTTTTTCATCTGTTTGTGTTTCTATGGTGAATTGTATTTGTGGGTGGATGGAGTTTATGTTATCATGAAGTTCTTTTATGCGGGACAGTGGTTCATCTATTAAGCAAATTATGTCATCTACGTATCTGTACCAATATATTATTTTGTACTGTTTTGGTATTACTATTTTGTCAAAGATTTGTTTTTCTATTTGGTTGAGGAAAATGTCAGCTAGGAGGCCACTGATTGGGGATCCCATGGGTAGTCCATCTTGTTGAGAGTAAAATCTGTTGTTGAATGTGAAGTAGTTCTGTTCTGTGATGAGCCTGAGTATGGCTAATATTTCTTGTATGTTTGTTGTGGGTATGTTTCCTTGCAGTTGGAGGTTTCTTTCTATTATGTTGATGGTTTCTTCTGTTGGGATGTGTGTGTACATTGAAATTATATCAAATGAAACCAATGTTGCTGTGTTTGGTATGTTTTCATTTTTTATTTTTTCTATTAAGTCACTTGAGTTCTTTAGACTTCTGTTGTCAGTGTATTTGTATATTGTCTGTAGCAGAGTGTGTGTGTGTTTGGCTAAGTGGTATGTTGGTGCTTTGGTGAAGTTAATTAATGGACGTATGGGTATTCTGGGTTTGTGAACTTTAGGCAATGATTTTAGGGTGGGGGCCTTGGGATTTTTCTGTATCATTTTTTTAATATGTGTTTCTGTGAAAATTGTTTCTATGTTTCTCAGGGTTTTCTGTAACTTGCTTTGGTATCGGTTTGTTGGGTCACTTGTTAATTCCGTGATGTTGTTGCTTTGGATGAATTCTAATGTTTTGTGAATGTATTCCTGTTTGTTTATGACTACTATTGAATTACCTTTGTCAGATTTTGTGATGATGGCATTTTCTTGTGTTAATTTATTCTGTAGTTTTCTGTAGGTTTTTTCTTCAGGAGTCCTAGTGTTTTCTTTTATGGTGGTTTTGTTCTCTTTGATTATATTTCTTATTTCCTCAGCAACTAGTTCTCTTGTTAGGTTTGCATTAAATTCAGGTGTGTTTAGTGTTTCTTGTTGCTTTATGATGTTTTCAGTTTCTGTTATGATATTTTCTACTGTCCTATGTGACACCAATGTGTTATGCCATCATCACAAAATCTGACAAAGGTAATTCAATAGTAGTCATAAACAAACAGGAATACATTCACAAAACATTAGAATTCATCCAAAGCAACAACATCACGGAATTAACAAGTGACCCAACAAACCGATACCAAAGCAAGTTACAGAAAACCCTGAGAAACATAGAAACAATTTTCACAGAAACACAGATTAAAAAAATGATACAGAAAAATCCCAAGGCCCCCACCCTAAAATCATTGCCTAAAGTTCACAAACCCAGAATACCCATACGTCCATTAATTAACTTCACCAAAGCACCAACATACCACTTAGCCAAACACACACACACTCTGCTACAGACAATATACAAATACACTGACAACAGAAGTCTAAAGAACTCAAGTGACTTAATAGAAAAAATAAAAAATGAAAACATACCAAACACAGCAACATTGGTTTCATTTGATATAATTTCAATGTACACACACATCCCAACAGAAGAAACCATCAACATAATAGAAAGAAACCTCCAACTGCAAGGAAACATACCCACAACAAACATACAAGAAATATTAGCCATACTCAGGCTCATCACAGAACAGAACTACTTCACATTCAACAACAGATTTTACTCTCAACAAGATGGACTACCCATGGGATCCCCAATCAGTGGCCTCCTAGCTGACATTTTCCTCAACCAAATAGAAAAACAAATCTTTGACAAAATAGTAATACCAAAACAGTACAAAATAATATATTGGTACAGATACGTAGATGACATAATTTGCTTAATAGATGAACCACTGTCCTGCATAAAAGAACTTCATGATAACATAAACTCCATCCACCCACAAATACAATTCACCATAGAAACACAAACAGATGAAAAACTTAACTTCTTAGATCTCACTATACACAAGAGGAACAACAAACATGAATTCACAATCTACAGAAAACCCACACTCACCAGCACCATTATTCATAACCAATCCAATCACCCCATAACCCACAAAGAAGCCAGCTTCAGATATTTACTTCACAGGCTGAACAAAATACCCATGAATAAGCATGACTACACACAAGAACTGAACACAATAAAACAAATTGCACAGGAGAATGGATATGATGCAAAGAGAATAGACAAAATAAACCACAAAATACAAAAACAAACAGCACATAACCATGAAACACACATACATACAAACACAACTCATCACACAACAAATCGGCAGACAGTAAGCAACAAATGGCACATAATGACTTACAACAACAAAGTCACACACAGGGTGGCTAATATACTAAAGAAACAAGGACTCAACATAGCATACAGAACCAACAACACAATACAGAGCAGATTTGGA
Source organism: Schistocerca cancellata (assembly GCF_023864275.1). Lineage (NCBI taxonomy): Eukaryota > Metazoa > Arthropoda > Insecta > Orthoptera > Acrididae > Schistocerca > Schistocerca cancellata. The sequence goes on from NC_064630.1 coordinate 601,157,041, forward strand.
AGAATTACCACCAACACTGACAAATACAGCCAGTCTGGCATCTACCAACTTACTTGCAACTGCTGTCAATCTGTACATGTGGGCCAAACATGCAGGACCTTCAGAACCAGATATAATGAACACCTCAGAGCACTGAAAAGCAATAGCACACACTCAACATTTGCAGACCACCTGGTAGCACACAACCACCACCCAACAAACATCGAAACTGACCTTCACATCCTAAAAAACCAGCAGCAGCCTATACCAAAAATTAACTATAGAAGAAAACTACCACATCCAAAAATCAATAGCCCAAGGAAAGAAAGTACTCAATGAATACACATCACTGTGCAACAAAACTCTCTTCACCACAATAGAAGAACTGTACAAGTAAAACACACACAAACACACACACACACACATAAATCCTCTCTCTTTTCTTTCTTTCTTTCTTTCTTTCTATCTCCTTCTCTCTCTCTCTCTCTCTCTCTCTCTCACACACACACACACACACACAGACTCACACACCCCTCTCTGCTCCAGTACTCATCACACACAGACTAACCCACATAAACCACACACAACTGACACCTAATACAACTCAAACTCGCGCGCCTCAGCCAACAGAACACGCTACGAAACAAATGAACGCCACACAACCACAACAACACGTAATGGCAGCGAAAACTCCGCCTATGTTTTGAATAATCGATAAACTGCATTGCCACACGAACACAGGCAAAGAAGTAAGCCCATTTACTTCGCCAACAAAACAGGAAAACCTACCACAACTTCAAAACTGTAAGTTACAGAAAGAAAACGTGATACAGTCTTATTTCTGTTCGTAAATACATAACAAATAGAAAATAAATTACGTTTTGCTGTTTGCAGATGACATGTTGTATATTGTGTAGCATAACAGCTACCAAAACAAGAGGACAATAATATAATGTAAGGTATGTTACTTTTCGCCAATTAAGTTATAAATGCAACTTTTACATAATGTTGTAAACGACGAAAATATTAATATGTTAACAACAAATTTACAGTTAAAAATAAATAGAACCCACTGATGATAGCACAAAAGTGCTGAAACATGTATGGGTGAAACAAAAGGAATAAGGTGTATTGCATAAGGCGGAACTTCTCATCCCATTTTCTTAGCAAGCACGGAGACAACAAGAAGAACTGCACCACAAGATGATTACTACTTCAAAACTTTGGGCACAGAGAGAGATTCACAATCACTTAGAAACGAGAAGACAGGGGCCTTAGGCAACTGTTGTTCAGTATGCAACCCATGTAGTGAAAGCTCCTTTGGAGAAAACTACACGTATTGAAATTACATTTTAATCCGCAAACTTTAAAAATGTTGTAATAACAGACGAGTCAGGAATTTCGATCACTATTCTTCTTCATTTTCTTCTTCTTTCTTCGAATGTTAGGGATTTGTCTGTTACGCACTGTTACTCAGTGTCTTTATCATCTGTGGTTAGGTTATTTTAGATATCACCACCTCTTTCTTGGTCTGCTGTTGATCTTTTGCCTATTGGTCACTCATTCGTTATTATGTTGGGTCCTTTCCTTTGATTCATTCTTGTGACATGTTCTCTCCATTTATTTCTATACTCGATGAACTGTCCATTCGTGCTTTCAAGTCATAGCTCATGTATGTTTGTAATAATCCTTATCATGTCAGATAGTCTATAGCCAGCTGCACTTCTTAAAAACTTCACTTCCGCAGCTTGTATTCTTCCTTAATTTCGGGTGTTATTGTCTAACTGGCACTGTCATAATGTATGGACGGCACTGCCATCACTTTGTAGGACGTCATTATGGTCCTTCCTCTTCTTTTCATTCAGGATTCTGTATATGAACGGCATATCTAAAATATGGTGTTGGTTTATTATTATTTTGCTTGGGTCTTGATCTTTAAAAGCCTTGACTTTAGTTTTTTGGTCCAGACTGAAAAGTTACAGGTTTTGAAAGATATATTTAATTTACGAGGTCGTGCTGAAAACTAATGTTTCCAATATTTTTAAGTGAAAACTCGAAGATTTTTAAATAAAATAAAGATTATTAACTTTCTACACGTCCATGCTTCATGTCTACACATTTTCAGCAGCTACAGGACCCCAAATTCTTGATGATGATGATGTTTGGTTTGTGGGGCGCTCAACTGCGTGGTTATCAGCGTCCGTACAATTACCCAATCTTTTGCACAGTCCAATTTCGCCACTTTCCTGGATGATGATGAAATGATGAGGACAACACAAACACCCAGTCATCTCGAGGCTGGTGAAAATCCCTGACCCCGCCGGGAATCGAACCCGGGACCCCGTGCTCGGGAAGCAAGAACGCTACCGCGAGACCACGAGCGGCGGACCCCCAAATTGTAACGTGTAACATGTCAGTCTGTATCGTAACAATGTCGGTGCGTGAGAAACAGCGTACTGTAATCGAGTTTCCAATTCGAAGAGTTTGTCCACACATGAAGCACTTTCTTCTTCAGGGTAATATTCTCAGACCACTCATGACCGATGCGACATCTGGAACAATCTGACGCCATGAGTTCAGTGTCATCGATCATCCTCCATACAACCCCGACTTGGCCCCATCTGATTTTCATCTGTTTCCAAAACTGAAAGAACACCTTCGAAGATTTCATTTTGATAATGATGAAGCAAAGGAAGCAGATGTGCGGCTGTGGCTCCGTCAACAATTCCATACATTCTACAGTAAATGTATCAACAAACTGGCCTTTCGTTGGGAGAAATGTATTCGTCACCAGGCTAACCACTTTGAGAAATAAATGTGTAGGCATGAAGCATAAAGGTATAGAATGTTAATAAGTTTGTTTTATTTAAAAAGATTTAAGAGTTTTCACTAAAAAATTCGGAGGCATTACTTTACAGCACGTCTGTGTTTAAATAGTATGTTGCAGAGTGTCCACACCGTCGGCTATAAGAAATTGGTCATCTGCAGAGTGTGTTGTCATTACATAATTTCGTTGGTTAGTGTAGTAGGTATAAAATGCTGTTTTTTTGCCATTGTCTCCACAAAATATCAACACATACATCGAAAAAGTACTGCAGGAAAACTGCTGCACTACTAAAAGCCTATATTTGTTGTTATATTCTCTTTTTCGCCAGTTTCGCTCGTACGTTTGTTGGATTAAGTGGAGTAACCCGCCAGGGTAGCCGAGAGCGCTAACTCGCTGCTCCCTGGACTCGGGTAGGCGCGCCGGCCGCGGATCGAATCCGGCCGGCGGATTATCGACTAGGGCTGGTGTACCGGCCAGCCTCGATGTGGTTTTTAGGCGGTTTTCCACATCCCGCTAGGTGAATACCTGGCTGGTCCCCACGTTCCGCCTCAGTTACACGACTCGTAGACATCTGCACACGTTCGCACTATTCCATGAATTACACTAGACGCAGACAGCGGGGGTAACCTGATTCCGTCCCGGGGGGTACGGGGTGGCGGCAGGAAGGGCATCCGGCCACCCCTTTCCGCTAACCTTGCCAAATCCGTTCCTAACAATGCCGACCCTGCGTCAGCGCGGGACCAGTGAAAGAAAGAAAGAAAGAAAGAACTCTTAGTAAGTGGAGTGGCATGCGTTTCCTTCTCGTATTTCCCGCACCAGTTAATGAAAGCGAAGAGTTTCCACCAACTATTGACGTAAAAGAAAGGACTGTTGTTGTTGTGGTCTTGAGTCCTGAGACTGGTTTGTTGCAGGTCTCCATGCTACTCTATCCTGAGCAAGCTTCTTCATCTCCCAGTACCTACTGCAGCCTACATCCTTCTGAATGTGCTTAGTGTACTCATCTCTTGGTCTCCCTATACGATTTTTACCCTCCACGCTGCCGTCCAGTACTAAACTGATGCTCCCTTGCTGCCTCAGAATATGCCCTACCTACCGATCCCTTCTTCTAGTCAAGTTGTGCCACAAATTTCTCTTCTCTCCAATTCTGTTCAATACCTCCTCATTAGTTATGTGATCTACCCATCTAATCTTCAGCATTCTTTTGTAGCACCACATTTCGAAAGCTTCTATTCTCTTCTTGTCTAAACTATTTATCGTCCATGTTTCACTTCCATGCATGGCTACACTCCATACAAATACTTTCAGAAACGACTTCCTGACACTTAAATCTAAACAAATATTTTAGAAGGCATCACAACTGTCGAAAAGTGAGAAAGTGCTTCGAGGAAAGAAGACTTCGAGTTTTAAATTTAGAGTTATCGAGCCTTGTGTACATAATGCGTCGTAATTGTAGTAGGTAGTATTTCGTTAGGCGTTGCCACGTAATTAAACTCATTTATTAAGTGTAATAGGTTACACGTACTTCGCGGAACTTGCAAACTACACATTACGGTGCAGGGAGTGACTGCGCACATTGAAGAGGCAGCAGATGCTTTTTTCGCGGAGAGTGTTTATACAACGTCTGAGAACATTACGGGGCTCTGCGTTAAGTAATACGACGGGCCTACAAACAGGTAGTAACGGCCGCGCCAGAAGGCTGGCCCCCGCGGCTCGCAGCGGTCTTCTCACGCGCGCCGCGTCAGCACGAGGGCAAATTTAATTTTCGCGCGGAGGAGGGCTTCCTACTTCATTGGTGGCGCTGCCATTACCCCCTAATGAAAAACTATTAAAACGGAGGTGCCAAGAGCATGGAAAGAGAGGAGGGAAAAAAACACACGGGGAAAAAAAAACAAAAAAAGTTCTGCCTCGACAACGCGCTGCATGGCCGACGAGGGCGGCGGAAACAGGCTGCGGCGGCCAGGTGGCAGCAGCGTCGCCGCCAGCCCCGGTAATGGCCACGTACTAATGGAGCTGTCTGCCGCCGACGGATGCTAACAAACTGCCCGCCGCCGCCGCCGCCGCCGCCGCCGGTCCGCCAAGGGTTCGCGAAAGAGCCTCGGCGCCCCTCCGCCAGAGGAAACTCGCCCTTCCCTGGAATGCACTTTACCCTCCTGCACAGTACTCGACTCCGCATTTTATGTACGCTGATAACTGGAAATGTAATTTGGTCACGCAGAAGAGAATCCCCAGCAAAATACTGAGGGCGGCGTCGGTTTTCACCACGTCAGATTAGTACCAACATAAGTGTCTCCGTTACATCTTGAATTTGCCACCCTCGATTCAGAAGCTGGAAGAAATTCTTTATTGTTATACACTACTGGCCGTTAAAATTGCGCCGCGCGGGATTAGCATAGCGGTCTCAGACGCTGCAGACATGGACTGTGCGGCTGATCCCGGCGGAGGTTCGAGTCCTCCCTCGGGCATGGGTGTGTGTGTTTGTCCTTAGGATAATTTAGGTTAAGTAGTGTGTAAGCTAGGGGTTAAGTCCCATAAGGTTTCACACACATTTCAACATTTTTTTAACATTAAAATTGCTACACCTCGAAGATGACGTGCTACAGACACGAAATTTAACCGACAGGAACAAGATGCTGTGATATGCAAATAATTAGCTTTTCAGAGCATTCACACAGGGTTGGCGCCGGTGGCGCCACATACAACGCGCTGACATGAGGAAAGTTTCCAACTGATTTCTCATACACAAACAGCAGTTGACCGGCGTTGCCTGGTGAAACGTTGTTGCGATGCCTCGTGTAGGGAGGAGAAATGCGTACCATCACGTTTCCGACTTTGATAAAGGTCGGATTGTAGCCTATCGCGATTGCGGTTTATCGTATCGCGACATTGCTGCTCGCGTTGGTCGAGATCCAATGACTGTTAGCAGAATATGGAATTGGTGGGTTCAGGAGGGCAATACGGAACGCCGTGCAGGATCCCAACAGCCTCGTATCAATAGCAGTCGAGATGACAGGCATCTTATCCGCTTGGCTGTAGCGGATCGTGCAGCCACGTCTCGATCCCTGAGTCAGCAGATGGGAACGTTTGCAAGACAACAACCATCTGCACGAACAGTTCGACGACCTTTGCAGCAGCATGGGCTATCAGCTCGGAGACCATGGCCGCGGTTACGCTTGACGCTGCGTCATAGACAGGAGCGCCTGCGATGGTGTACTCAACGACGAACCTGGGTGCACGAATGGCAAAACGTCATTATTTCGGATGAATCCAGGTTCTGTTTACAGCATCATGATAGTCGCATTCGTTTTTGGCGACATCGCGGTGAACGCAATTTGAAGCGTGTATTCGTCATCGCCATACTGGCGTATCACCCGGCGTGATGGTATGGGGTGCCATTGGTTTCACGTCTCGGTCACCTCTTGTTCGCATTGACGGCACTTTGAATAGTGGACGTTACATTTCAGATGTGTTACGACCCGTGGCTCTACCCTTTAATCTGTCCCTGCGAAACCCTACATTTGAGCAGGATAATGCACGACCGCATGTTGCAGGTCCTGTACGGGCCTTTCTGGATACAGAAAATGTTCGAATGCTGCTCTGGTCAGCACATTCTCCAGATCTCTCACCAATTGAAAACGTCTGGTCAATGGTGGCCGAGCAACTGGCTCGTCACAATACGCCAGTCACTGCTCTTGATGAACTGTTGTATCGCATGGGCCGCTGTACCTGTACACGCTATCCAAGCTCTGTTTGACTCAATGCCCAGTTCTGGGTATTGATTTCTCAGGATCTATGCACCCAAATTGTGTGAAAATGTAATAACATGTAAGTTCTAGTATAACATATTTGTCCAATGAATACCCGTTTATCATCTGCATTTCTTCTTGGAGTAGCAATTTTAATGGCTAGTAGTGTAATTAAAATGCAGCTACTGACGGAGGTCCAGTGTAGGCTTTAGTTATCTTTTGATAGCGAAACTTGGTAGATATGCTAATACGTTAATGCGTATCCGATTTACACAGAAAAAAAAATTTGGCCTCCAGCTGTAAATCTGGTGCTGTACACTACTTGTATGAGGGTGTGGCATACACGATGTCGTTTGATAAGCCGTAACCTCAGTGAACATCATAGCTGTCGAGAAGTGAGACTGTGCGCTGTTAGTGAAACTGTATTGAGAGATTACACTGGCCAACATAAAAACCATTATTTTAGTGTTTTCTGTGCTTTATGAGTTAGTTCTTACTAATTTTGGGTTGAAAAGTTTGCCTTAGCACTAGTTTCTGTGATACACACTATCATATTAATGGATTAAATGAAAAAGATACTTTTTAAGTACCACTAAAAGTGTATTTACATTTTTAAAATTGTTCTTACTTTTTAAGTGGTCTGAATTGTGGGAAGAATACTCCCCATGTAGTTAAGTCTGAAGATAATCATTTGGTGACTGCATGAGGTCGTCGTCTTTTAGCTTGCCTGTTGCAACGGAGCTCTGGAGCGTCCCTACACAAAGACAAACAGTGATTCGCAAGAATTGCTTCATTCCAATGGCCCTGATATCTTTGTTCCATAACAGAAATGTCCTGATGGAATCTTTCTCCATGTTCATCACTGACAGCTCCACAACTAGGAGGGAAAAAGTCTAGGTGGGAGTGGAGAAAATGGATTTTAAGGGATATGTTGCATCCAAGGTTACGGTATTTTTCCCTAAAAATCCACCAAAAACTTCCTTGAAGGTTTCCCTAGCTTCCTTTTCTTTCCCCTCCAAAACTTGTCAATTGCAGGATCCTTTACAATTTCTCGAATTTGTGGCCCGACAAGAATACCTTCCTTAACTTTTGCATCACTTAATTTAGTAAATTTCTCCCTTGTCTACTTAAAGGCCTGTCCTTCTTGGTTCATACCTTCACAAAATTTTTAACCAAACCAATCTTAACATGCAGGAGAGGAAGAAAAACATCTTTTGGGTCCACGAGAGGCACGGCAACGACATTTTTATCACCACGTTCAAGCTTCTTGCAGGCCAGTCTGCTCTGACATAATGCAATTTCCTATCCCCACTGTCCAACATATATAAGAAGCAGCATTGTTTTGTGCACCCCAGCTGCATTCCTAAGAGTATGGCAATGACTTTCAGATCACTACATATCTTCCATTTGTGTTCATGATATTTGATTGAGTCCAAGAGGGCTGTCATATTTCCATATGTCTCCTTCTTGTGAACTGCATGACCAATAGGAGTAGAAGGGAGACGATTGCCATAGTGAAGTAACACAGCTTTCGAACTAAGCTTGGAGGAGTCTATGAATAGCCTCCATTCAGTTGGATCATAGTGTCAAATTCAGAGATTGCATAAAGGCATTAATGCCGCAGCAAACAACAAGATTGTTTTTCTTCCCCAAAAAGGGAAGCAGTTCCATGTGACGTTTTCTGTACTGTGAGACTGTGACATCACTTTCGAGAAGATTCCATTGCTGTAGTCGACACCCAAGAATTTCTGCCTTCTCCTCGGACGGGTCAAGGTCTCTAATGAGACCACTCAATTCCGCTTGACCCAAGTCTGTGCGGTTTATCATCTTTTCCCTCAAAATCAAGGCCACGGAATGTGTGAGGTTGGTTTGGTTCTTCTTCTTCTTCTTGCTCCACACTTTCTTCATTTCCGACTTCAAATACGCAATTTTCGTGTGGAGTAGGAAATCTTAAACTATCTGAATCTGGAATGGGTCGATTAGCAGATAGAAGATTCGGGTACAGAACTGTTCTTCTTTTCTTCATAGACAATCCTGCCTTTATAGGTGGAGTCAAGCAGGAATGGTAGTTATCTGTATTGTTTGTAGGCTCCCGCCAAACCATAGGCACAGCAAAAGCCGTATATCGTTTTTCAGCAATTCTCGCAGTGTTAATGAACATACGTTGCAACATATTTGTGGAACAAAAGACGTATCCTGGATACCTACTTCGATAACAAAGTAATGCCGATAGGCAGATTTCACAAGAGGCATCAGATTCTGTTCCTGTAATTTCGTGGTATTCTTACGAATTTTACACGAAATAAGCACTCTCAAACCAGAAATTTTGCTTTATTTACAGCAGAAACTAAATGAAACTCAGTCACAGCAACAATGTCCATGCTTATGTCTTACAAACAGCTTCAGAGCATTTGTGTTTTGTTATTGTACAGGTATGCCAACTCCGAAAACAGAATTTCCCCAAAACTGAAAATGTTGCCTGTAAGAATGAAATGTCACTTTACCTCCGTCTCTCGTTTTTATAGGGAGTTTTTAATTCACCATATGGAAACACATAAGCATTAACTATTTTTGTGCCAGAAACATTTTCATTGTTGACCAGTGTTATCACCGATTAAAGGTCCGAGGAGAGGCCCTGTGTCATTAAATGGAGATGATAACGAAATACGAAAAAACGGGTGACCTTGGTGTGACACCTGGAAGAGAAAGGCGTGCTATCCCTGTGGAAGTTATTGACGAGGTTTCTGTCGCTATAACTGACCATGCAGCAAATGCCCCGGACAATGCCAGTGCTCTTGCGGTGTCACGAGAATCATCAGCCTCATGGTCAACAGTACAGGAAGGTTTGCTATCTATTTTCACTGGTACCTGTACAAGATTGAGACGGTGCAACAACTGAAACCTTATGATCCGTAGCAATGCTCTACATTTGTCCTCCGGTTTCTGGCACAGATCGAAACTGATGTCACGTGGCCGGGGACTATTGTTCCATGGAGTGATGAGGCACATTTTACACTACTGGATGCAGTGAATACACGGAAACGCCGAATTTGGGGTACTCTTAAACAGCGTGTTGTGCACGAAGAGCCACTGCACTTGCCGTATGTTACTGTTTGGTATGGATTCAAAGGCACCTTTGATCCCGACCAGTTCTTTTTCTGAAGCAACTTCACCCAGAGGGCCTGTCTGGTGTACACTAACATCTGCACGTTATCGAAACCTGCTTGTGGAGCACATGATTCCTGCTTTGGAAGAGCGCAACTGTGTGTGTAAACCACTGTTCATGCAAGATGTGGCAACAATTAGCGTCGCTCCCCTAGCGAAAGATCTGCTTAACGCAACCTGCTATCTCCAGGCGTTATCCAGATACATGAACTGCAAGATCACCTCATCTGAACCCTTGTGACTTTTGTACGTGGAGGTATCTGTAGAACGCATTTACCAGGTACACTCTCGGTCTCTGACCGAAGACCAATATTCAGGAACACGTCGCTCAGATTCTACCGAAACTGTTGCGAGCAGCTGCCCATCGCGCCGTTTCACAGATGCAGCGCCTCGTCGACGTCTGCGGGGCTTATACTGAATAAACCGTGTAAGCGGCGGTAAATATTAAAAACAACATTATTCATTTCTCAAATGTATGAACTTCTCTGCTCAGTTCCGTTCCTAATTCATTACTGGACAAATTTCTAAACGTCTTTCTTGCGTTCACAGTGCCAAATTTGAACCTGGTGACTAAAACTGGAACTAATGCTTTTTTAGCGTAAATTGGTTCCACATAACGCATTATAGTATTTACCAACTTTTCCTGCCATACGATAATTACAACGGACACTGGTCCGCTGTGAGGAGCTCCACTTTAATTATAGTCACCTCGTTGATCATTACCATGAAAGATGCACATTTATACTGAAAATATAGAAAAACAATATTAAACCGACACAAAAATCAATATGTGAAGAAAGAGACTAATAACTGGCATAAAATTTGTGGATGATTACCTTAATAGATAACCTTAATAACTGAAAGAAATGTTTAGAATATACATCGTAAATTTGCAAAAAATATCAAAAAGTTTGGAGTTTAAGTTGCTAGTAAAAAAAACGAAATCGTTATAGTAGACATATCAAAAGTGGGCTCGTAAGTATAGGAAACAAAATTATTTATCTGGAGTCTTCTCCTTTTTAGCTGTGTGTGCTGAACACTATTGAAGCCAGCCAGAAAGTGCCAACAAACGATGGCCACGCCCGGTAGAAATGACGTAAGATGCATGAGCAAGTACCAGAAGCGCTTATGACATGGGCGATTGTAGACGTCGGGCAAGGGGGGCGGGGCTAATGGGGGTGGAGGGGGTTTGAGGGAATGAAATATCGCTTAACAGAAGGAGAATTGGGGTCCACCACCGACAAACTGGTAAAATTTGGTTTTGCTTGAAGTAATTTCTGGTAAGTGTTTTGGAGTTCAGGGTAAAAAAAGTGTATTAATAAATAATAAGACGCCCGTTTTAAGTTAAATGACATTTATTGGTTTAGGTAGTAAGCTATTTCCTGCTCTTATTTTTCTGTTAATATGTGTTTGAAGTACGTTGCAACCTAATAGCTACGTAATTATAAAACAAAATGAATGAATCTGTTGGAGTAATATATTCGCTCATTTCTGAAGCCATTTTGTCCAGTGTAGTATGATGCTTCATTTGGGGAGACTATAGCCCCCATAGCCCCTCCCCCCCTCTTTACCACCGCTGCTCGCTTATGACAAATATTATTCACCCGCGATATCTCTGTCATGTAGTGCAACTTACTGCACCAAACTCACTGGCAATTCCCAAGCGGCGCTACCGCTCATTTATCTTATCGGCCTAACAGAGTGACACGTTAAAATCAATAAGCTGTATTGACATAAGAAACTTTGGCATTTATAATTTGTTAACTTCATAGTGACGAGAAAACACTTCATAAATTTGTAGTGAGCGGGAAGCAGTTGAAATCATTTAGGAGGTGACTAGTTACTCTTACTCAGAGTTGGCAGCTCGATGAATATTTGGAAGCTGCGTCGAGTGGGAAGACACTGCTTTTCGGAGCGAGGAAGTGTCAAGGTGTCTAAAGAGGGAAGAGACGCTACATACTGGAGCGAGTAGTTGCTGAGAAATATTATGATGTTTAGAGCAGTGAAAGACACAGTAACTTGGCGTATAGATGAGGTGTGTTCCCTCCCACTACGGAAAGACTTCTTGTACTGATGATAAGATTTTTTTATGACGTCCTAAGATGCGTGAGGTTGGAGATATCTTAAGTGGCTAAATACATGCGATCTGAGTTATGTATCATTGTAGTTTGGCTGAAGCAGTAAAATGTAGGTAGCCACACCCCATCTAATGATTTCTATTACTAGCACTCAGAGACGTCGTTCATAGAAGATGGAGTTAAACTGGTACATGTGGATCTTTGTCGCAAGTTCTAAAAGTACCTGTAGTGTAACTGTGCTTAACAGCAACATGTACTAAAAGTTCGACTAACCATTTTAAATTTTGATAATAAATGTTGTTGTGTATAAGACAGGTACTTGATGCTGATTTAGCACTTTCATAATACAGAACATTTTCAGTGCACCAAATGAAAGTAGAATAGATCGCGGTTTTGTTGGTGAGATAGCAGATCTGTGTAGAATGTACATGCTACGAGTTGTGTTTATGTAAAAGGATAACCTACAATAACTAAGCGAAAGAGTGCTGCAACGAGCAGGTGCTGTGACTGTTTTGATGTATAATTATTTCGACTTTACTGGAAACTACAATTTATTTTGATATAACTTACATTCTCTAAAATTATACAGACGTGCAGTTGTAACACACATGAGACACTAAACATACTCACTTTACCCAAGCTTTACGTGAGGTGATGTTGTAGTTTATGAATTGAGTTCCATTCTCTAATATATGGTTCAAAATGGCTCTAAGCACTATGGGACTTAACATCTGAGGTCATCAGTCCCCTAGACTTAGAACTACCTAAACCTAACCAACCTAAGGACATGACACACATCCATGCCGGAGGCAGCATTCGAACCTGCGACTGTAGCAGCTGCGCGGTTCCGGGCTGAAGCGTCTAGAACCGCTCGGCCACAGCGACAGGCAAATATATGGACAAGACAAGTATTCGAGTTTCAGATAACTGATGCATAGGATTAAATGATATTTTACATGTGTTTTGGTTGATTTTTTATGTTTTTTGTGCATTTGGACTGGTTTATTCATGTAAGTCTTGGTGACAAAAGTCAAGCTGTTCATTATTATGTTAATTTTGAGAAGACAGGTAAAGTTAACGACATGTCGTGGGAGCTGCTTTCATCGGCACATTAACTATTTTGTTTCTGTAAGTGGTTATGAAGTAACGTCAATATTGCACGCTGCACTCTTTAGACAAGTAACAAATTGGACTAATTAATTCATTACATTAGTGTGCCGCATAACAACACCCAACCCCTGTCACAGCCCGATGCCTTAGGTTTGCGTGGGTCACTTTGGCCATTTGAATTAGACCCTATTTAAGTTATTTCCACATTTCATATCATAATAAGGGGTAGAAACTGAGGGAGGGGCAGGTGTTACACCGTTTACTATGCTGAAATTTTCTCAGGTGAGCTAAGGGAAGAAAGATTATGTACGAATTATACAGAAACTGGAATGCAATTATAGGAGTTGAAGGACATGAGAGGAATCAAGCAAACAGAAAGTGGAGTGAAATAGAGTTCCAGCACTTCACACATGTAAATTTGGAAATTTGTGTTAAGTTCTTACGGGACCCAACTGCTGAGGTCATCGGTCCCTAAACTTACACACTATTTAATGTAAACTGAACTAACTCACGCTAAGGACGACAAACTCAGCCACGCCAGAGGGAGGACTCGAACCTCCCACGGGGGTAGCTGCGCGGACCGTGACAAGGCGTCCAAGACCGCGCGGCACCCCGTGCACATGTCATTCAGTCTGTGCAACGAGCAGCAGTAAAGACAGCTAACGAGTTATTCAAAGACAGAATTAAAGTTCAGAGAGAGGAAATAAATAAAACTTTAAAATCTTTGAACAGCATCGAAGATGTGTCGAAAAAATCAACGTCATCGTAAATTAAAGGTAACAGAGTGTAACCGAATTATATCAGTGCTGATGAATTTTCATTAGGGAATGAGACACGGAATTAGAAGACGAGCTGTCGTATTGGGTGGCAAAAAACTGACGTAGAAATAGAGTAAGCAAATACATGCTTGAAACAGCAAGAAAAAAAGTTTCTGCGAAAGAGCTATATGCTAATATAGAATATAAGTTTAAGTATGCGATTCGTTTTCCTGGAGATGGTTGGGTTGTGTTATGTTAGGTTCGTGGAAGTATTTACCTTAATTTTCTGCAAATGAATTCAAGTAACTGATGAAGAGGTACTGAGTTGAGTCTAGAAAAAGAGATTTTTACGGTGTAACTAGACAAAAGAAAGGTGCAAATTAGTAGGGCGCAACCTACAGCGTCATGAAACAGTTAGTTGGGTAATGGAGGAAGGCATGGCAGGAAAGTGGGGGGGGGGGGGGGGGGGCTGGGTAATACTGTTGTTCAGGTACAGTACAGGAAGCATGTTCCTATGGAAACACAACAGGTTGCACTCATTGTGAAGAGATGTTCACAGGGCAAACTAGCGTACTGAGATTTGCAACCAGTCTTCGTAATGAATACTACAAGACCGACGCTTCGGAAAACAAATATTAATCTTCTACTTCACAGCCCTGCTTAGAAGGTGATTATTACACTGAAGGAAAACAATCGCAACGCAAAAAACAACTAACTTTCATCAACGAAAATTCACAGAATTGTGTATCATGTTAATGTGTGATAAGCCTCCACAAATGTGAAATGCTGGTACGTTAATAACCGGTATAATCGCCAGGACGTTGAATGGAAGCATGTAAACGTGCATGCTTTGTATTGTACTGGTGCTGGGTGTCAGTTTGTGGGATTGAGTTCCACGCCTGTTGCACTTGGTCAATGCAGGGAGAGTTCATGCTCTTTGTGGGTGACGCTGAAGTTATCGTTCGATCATATCCCATATGTGCTCCACTGGAGATGAGTCTAGTGATCGAGAAGGCTTAGCAAACATGTCGACACTCTGTAGAGCATGTTGAGTTACAGCAGCTGTGCCGGCCGGAGTGGCCGAGCGGTTCTAGGTGCCTCGGGAATGATTGTGTGTGATCTCCTTAGGTTAGTTAGGTTTAAGTAGTTCTAAGTTCTAGGGGACTGATGACTTCAGAAGTTAAGTCCCATAGTGCTCAGAGCCATTTGAACCATTTGGTACAGCAGCTGTACGCGGGCGAGCGTTGTCCTGTTGGAGTGTTGTTCATGAATGGCAGCACAACAGGTCGAACGACCAGACTGGCGTACAAACTTGCAACCATGGTGCGTGAAATAACCACGAGAACGCTCCTGCTGTCACGCAAAATACCACCCCAGACCATAACTAGAGGTGTAGGTCCAGTGTGTCTAGCACGCAGAGAGATTGGTTGCAGGAGCTCAACTGATCTCCTTCTAGCGAACACACGGCCATCAATGGCACCGAAGAGGAACTAGCTTCGTTAGAAAACACAACAGTGCTGCACCCTGCCCTCCAATGGGCTCTCGCTTGACACCGCTGAATCACAAATGGTGGTAGGTTGGGTTCAGTGGAACGCACACCACAGGGCGTCTGCTCGGATATGTCATTGAAGTAACCAAATTACAGACATTCGTTGTGTCACTGTTGTGTCAACTGCTGCTCAAACTGCTGCTGCAGATGCGGTACGATGAGCCACAGCCGTACGCCGAACACGATGGTCGTCCCTCTTGTTAATGCCTGACTCCTTGCGACCGTACATTCACACGACCACCGCTGCCACAGTCAAGTTCCTGCCAAGTCTTTCTGCAGTATCGCAGAAGGAACATCCAGCGTCTCGTAGCCCTATTACACGACCTCGTTCAAAGTCAGTGAGGTGTCGTTAATGGCGTCTTCGTCGCCTTAAAGGCATTCTTGACTAACATCAGTTCACGACTTCCATTCTCAAACCGTAGAAACACGCCTACCAACTTTCGTTTATGTTGCACAACTTCTTCTTGTTGTTGAGATTTTTTCCCGTCAGTGCATACCAACATTTCATACTAAGCTTTGCGTATCCCCAAACAGTCGTTGAGTGAGTCGGACCTTTATCTGGGGAAAGTCGGGTTAATCCCCTGTCAAACCATACTGATTTATTTTCTCTGTCCTTTCTCTATTTCGATGACGGCCAGTTTGTGTACAGTTGCTCTGAAAGAGACTTGGCCGAACTTCCTCACTCGTCCTTACCCTGTCCAAGTTCTAACTCTGTCTCCAATAGTCAGCTAAAATTACAATATTCCTTCCTTTCGTTTGCAAAACTTTTTTTTCGCTCAAGGAAGAGACCTATACAGGGTGGTTATAAACGGTCTGAAAAGCTTGTAAGGATGTTGCAGAAGAGGTTGGACTGCAGCTGGTCTGCAGCTCGTTGTCTGTGGCAAAATGTTGTCTTCATAGCCAGCGGTTCATGTGAGCAGAGCTGAAACTGAGAGGGAGCCATGCCGTGCTGTATGGTCGGTGGTCAAACACTTCCCATCGAAAACGCTGCAGGAACGTCTTCATTGTCTCTGTAGTGTGCGGCCGAAAATTGTCATGCAGAAGGAAAGGCGTAACAGTTACATTATATGGGTTTGCATGAAGTCAGGCGAAATTTCTCGATAGGGCGTCGTACTTGGCGGGAGACACTATTTTCTAGGCATCTCTATGTGCTCACTGTGTGCTCAGAACTGAAGAAACGTGACTCGATCTACGGGCGTAGTAGAGACACTCCCCAACACGTTTGTGCATAGTTTCATCGGATATTCATTGTGGTTTCCATTTCCCGTCCAGTCGGAACTTACTTTCTGGACACCCGCCGTAGTTAAGTGATCGGCGTTAGCTAATAACTTGATCCACGTGAATTTTACCCTCCTCAGATTTCATTTTTACATTGCTGCCTACATACAGGGTATTTCATAGTCTTTACGACAATCGTCTCGGAATAGTAGATGACGTGATGGGGAACAACTTTTATTAAAGCCGAGTGGGATAGCCGGGCGGTCTGGGCGCCTTGCCATGGTTGGAACGGCTCCCCCCTCGCAGATTCGAGTCCTCCTTCGGGCAGGGGTGTCTGTGTTGCCCTTAGCGTAGTTAAGGTTAGATTAAGTAGTATGTAAGCTTAGAGACCGATGACCTCAGCAGTTTAATCCCATAGCACTTACCGCAAATTCCCAAATTTTTATTGAAGACAAAATGTTCACTGATGCTTCTCGGGGACGAGAGGTGTCTATAGAGTACGCCAGCCCTGGGACGACGAGATGTCATTGAACAGGCAGGGTCTGTTACGCGGATGTGCTGCATCTGTATCCTACCTGCCCCAGTAAATTGATAGAGCTTTTTTCTGCAAGAAAACCTTAAGAATGATTGTATCTAAGCGGAGGAAGATATATTAATTGTTCAGCCTACCTCTTGTGACACAGAGCGGATGAGTGACACATAGGCAATACACTTAGCAAATGAACGCCACAGATTGCCTGTAAACTGACGCCTCTCAGGGGCATAACTAATTGTCAAGAGTTTAACATCGTAAGTGTTTCGGTAAAACCTCCAGCAAAGTCTGCAATGCAAAATTTTGTGGCAAACAGGCGCACAACTGGCTCTGTTGCGAATAACAACCGTAACTATCCGAAAAGAGTTCGAATGCCAGGAAACAAAGCCTGAGTGAAGGAACCGAAGTCCGAAGAAATCTTAGCGCCATTTAGCAGTGGAAGAGGAAATTAAAAATTGGTTGCGTGGAAACAATGTGAAAAAGGAACTACATCTGTATCCTTACAAACTTACTGTTGCGTGAGTTACAGTATTTAGACGAATTTTTGCGCATTGAGTTCTGACCGTTGTGGTATCAATTTCGGATCTTCAGTATTTCATTTCCTCAGAAAAGGCCTTGTTTAGCTTGTCAGGATGTGCAAACTCACAAATGAGCCATTGTGCATTAGAAATCAAAACTTTGAAGAGCCAGTTTATAATCTCAAGACAGTTGTTAGGTTCGCAAACTCTGGTGTCTGCATCGATACGATTCTTTCACCAAACTGTTAATGCTAACTGGTATGTGCAGATAACTTTTTAATCTACATACGGATCAACTCACAAAAGGAGGAGAGCTGTACAGATATTTTTTGCTTAACGGAGCAACAGCACACACCACCATGACAACCTAGTCACGAGTGCATGTTGTGTTCGTAGAGTAGAGGAATGCCAGCAGAGACAGTGCTATCTCCTAGCTACCTCTGTCGCTTGAACATTATTTCTTGTGATTTTTACCTGTGAGCCAAACTGAAGCTTCATGTGTACTCAAAAAATCCTCACGTTGATAGCTACAGCAGAACAATGAAACGCTATTGCTGCTGTCCGGAAGAGCTGCTGTGTACGAGTATCTCTCCACTAGTAACTCGAGAGTAACCCTCTGCAATGATGTCAACGGTGTCCATTTCCAGTATTTCTGCGATGTTCATTAAAAGGTGTCACTCTTTCATCAGTCTTTTGTAATTACTTTCTGGGCTAGTCTTGTCTCAGCCACCTTGTATATTGTGTGTTTCCGTAAGAATGTTTAGAAATTTAATAAGACATAGAGGACCCTCCTCTGAACAAATTGTTGTGGGCAACCTGGGGTCGCAGAAGCCAACTTAAACAGATAATATGAATAAAATCACATTATTGTCTGATTTTTTATTTACATTAGTTACGCTTAACTGCAAATACCATCACTGACACAATGAACGTACCATTTGTATTGTATCTTACAAAGTGTGCCGAAACTTACGGCCATCAACCTCAGTGCAAGCACGACATCGGAGAACAAGGTTCTGATGCACCCTGACAAATACCCCAGGTGTGTTTCGAATCACATAGCAGGCCGCTACACTTCTGGCAACTAATTCTGTCTCCGTATTCGCTGGGGTCACACACACAAGCGGCTCCACATATCTCCATAGGAAATAATCAAGGAGATATAGGACAGGTGACCTCGCAGTCCGTGGAATAGAACCACCCTTTCCAATCTAGCGACCAGGAAACACAGCTTTGAGATGGATGACGCCTGTTAGGTAATCGTTCCCTACGCAGCCTTTCAGCAGCAAGAGCACTGCAACGTACTTACCCACACACAAGGTGCCTATGAGCGAATTCTACGAAACTGTACCGGCATTGCTCCATCGTATTGGACTGTACGACTCAGAACAGCGCTAAGTAATGAAAGGGTCTGTCGCTGATTCATAGCACGGACTGTCATGGGAAAATGTCAATACAATACAATAGAGCTGCCTTATAGACAAATAAAGTAAACAAAACCTGCATCAAGACTTCCTAGTAAATGAGGCTCGTCCTCCTTGTTTCCTCGCTAGAAATAAAGAATGTACATTTAAATAAACAGCCCAGTACATGTCAGTTGTAAATAAGCCGAAAAACAGCAATGCTAGACAAAGCGGTAACAAGTTTACTTCCATATCTCCTTAAGCTGGCTTCAACGACACCTGGTTCCCTACCTAAAATTGTCCAGAGAAGCATTCTCTATGTCCTGTCACGTTTTTGAACGTTCTTATGGAAACACCTGCCTGACGGAAAAAGTGAAATAACCAGAAAGCACAGTTGGATGTCAATGTAATTTCGTACATGTACACACAATCGGCGGGCACGTTAATGATTACAGTTGGGATTCCCTGTCACAGGCAGAAAAGCCACTAGAGTGTATTAGTGTTGTTCGTTTTTAGTGTTGCTACCAGGCCTAGTAGAGTATATAAGGAGGCGTGAATCGCGACGGATAGTGTGAGATCGTTGTGAAGAAAATAGATATGGCAAGTACTCATATGAGACAGGATTATCAGCACCTCGCAGAGTTTGAAATGGGCCTCTTGTGGGGCTCCATTTGGCCTTCAGGAAACCTTGCAATATCCAGGTATGTGGAACATGCTGGTGTGTCATTTGCCTGACATTGTTCTGCATGGGAACGTAAGGCTAGCCATGTTCATCGACATGCAGCGAGTATACCATGTCTGACCATAAGGAAGGATCGTCAGTATTATGCACCAAGAACGTTGTAACCCCTCCACGTCTGCGACTGCCATCCGAGAGCAAGTAGTGAACTGCCTACAACATTATGTATCACCCCTCGGAGAGTAGCAGTAGTCGAATTAGGAAATCACCGACCCATGCGTAGGCTGCCCTTAACGCCACAACACAAACGGCTGTGTTGGTGACTGACATCGAACAGTGGTCAGCGATGGATCACAGTCCTGCAGTACATCGTCAGCGAGTACAGCTGCGTCGTGGGGAGAGGTAGTATGCTTCCAATGTTTCGGAAAGGCACTGCTACTCCCGGTGTCATGGTGTGTGAAGACATCGGCTACAATGTCAGGTCACGGCTGGTATTGACAAAGGGAACTCCGACGGTACCTCTCATATGACAGTACCTTGGTGTCACTTTTCAACAGGACAACGCTCAATCACACATGGCAAGTGTATCTATGAACAGTCAGCATGGAGTTGAGGTACTCCTGTGCGGAGCAAAATTCTCACACTTGTACCCTATAGAACTTGTGTGGGACCAGGCCGATGGAACCAGGGTATCAAGGATTAGTTACAAGTGTTCTGTACCATCTTACATCACTGGTGGCTGCAGCTTTTTATAACATTATTCTCAACCAAATGCACCCAAACGAGAGGAGGTACTGTGTCATACGGATTATTGGACTCATACTATCAAGTTCTTTCTAAATTTTAATCGATACTCTAATAACTGCACTAACATTACGTATCCTCTCAATCCACGAAGTTTCATTTTTGTTTCCTCCTCCCCTTCTGGGCAATTTACTTTTTCTGTCAAGCGGTATGTGAATCGCTAACTGCAGAAAGGAAACATGTCCAAAATTTTCAAAATTCGTTTCATTGTATCAAAGAAGTGCAACTGGGTAAGCCCACCGCTTACTGCTGATACTGAAGTTGTCCAGAATCCATAATTCGCCTCTCGCAACAGGTGTAACTCACCGGTTACTGCAGAAAACGGTGGGGATGGTAGGGATTTTAGCACCATCAGGAGAAAACTATGAAGAAAGGAACGATATTACACTGTTAATAAAATGAAGAATGACAGATTCAGTGTTGTTCTCATGAGAACAGAAGAGTTTATAGATTTCAAGACTTGGTGGCCAATAAGGAAAAGATGTTTCAAAGGAGCCAAAGCCCCACCTGTTATTATGAATTTAGTTTCAGCAGAGATATACCACAGGTAAGATAAAGATCAATGGCCAGTGAGCTGCTAGCTTTCAATGAAGGAATATTGAAAAGAATCTAGAACTTCCCAAGGAACCTGCCTACAAAGCCATGGTACCCATAAAATCTTAAAAATTAATGGTATTTATGTTAATTTACATTCCGAAAGAAAATATGAAGCTTTGGAATCAGATTTTGACATATCCTACAGCAAGAGGCTGAAGGAAATGTTTAAGCCGATGAATTTATTTTGATGTAACAATGTTGAAAGTGTTTATTTTGATGAAGAAATGTTATTCCACATTGTTTGCTGCAAAGAGGGAACGCGTCCAGTTGCAAAGGAAAAGGTGCATAAGAATTACGTATTCTAAACAATCGTACAACGAAATACAGGGTGTTACAAAATGGTACGGCCAAACTTTTAGGAAACATTCCTCACACACTAAGAGAGAAAATATGTTATTTGGACATGTGTCCGAAAACGCTTAATTTCCATGTTAGAGCTCATTTTAGTTTCGTTCTTCCACCTACGCTCAATGGAGCACGTTATTAGGATTTCATACGGGATACTCGATCTGTGCTGCTAGAACATGTGCCTTTACAAGTACGACACAACATGTGGTTCATGCACGATGGAGCTCCTGCACATTTCAGTCGAAGTGTTCGTACGTTTCTCAACAACACATTCGGTGATCGATGGATTGGTAGAGGCGGACCAGTTCCATGGCCTCCACGCTCTCCTGACCTCAACCCTCTCACCTTTCATTTATGGGGGCATTTGAAAGCTCTTGTCTTCGCAACCCCGGTACCAAATGTAGAGACTCTTCGTGCTCGTATTGTGGACGGCTGTGATACAATACGCCATTCTCCAATGCTGCATCAGCGCATCAGGGAATCCATGCGACGTAGGGTGGATGCATGTATTCTCGCTAACGGAGGACATTTTGAACATTTCCTGTAACAGAGTGTTTGAAGTCACGCTGGTACGTTCTGTTGCTGTGTGTTTCCATTCCATGATTAATGTGATTGGAAGAGAAGTAATAAAATGAGCTCTAACATGGAAAGTAAGCGTTTCCGGACACATGTCCACATAACATATTTTCTTTCTTTGTGTGTGAGGAATGTTTCCTGAAAGTTTGGCCATACCTTTTTGTAACACCCTGTATATATACAAAAAAATTGTTATCGGGTTTTTATATAAAGCAGTTTTCTTCTCTCTCCCGTAAAATTTGTAAAAGTGGACCCGTTCTCTTTCTCGAGTTAGCTGTTCATTCACATTTCAATAAATGTAGCCCTACAGTATACCCTAAAAAAAAAATTAAAAATAAAAAAATCACGAGGCTACAGTCCTCTTCAGACATACCGTAAAAATCAGGGTATTCAACAGTATTTCACATTTACCTCACACTTCCAGAAACAGTGCACTCGACACTATTGCGCTGATATACAGGACATAAAATCCCGTCTGAGGCCTGCGATCATTTTTATGGTTGGTTGCATTGGTTGCCAATTATTAACTATTGCGCCGATGGATACTGTGGATCTGCGCAAATGATTACTGAAGAGCAGGGGCCTTGCGAAACACGTCCAAGGCCACGTGCACTTTGGTTTAGCAGTCGGCTGCCGCACGCTGCGAGCTGCCTCTGAGGGCCAGCGGTGTTAGGTATTCCGCCAAGTCTGCAGCGGCTGGGCCAGGTGTAGGTAGGCTGGTGCACGTGAGGCCACCTTGTGTCCCAGCCTGGCACAGGTGCCCAGCGGGCCGCCTCATCGGCAAGCGAAGCCACCCACACAAGCGTGGGCGGGAAGTCGGCAATGCGAAGTAGCCTTCGCCGCTTCCGGCCACCGGGTTGTTGCCACTGGCACCGACAGACAGGTTCCAGTATCGCAGCTGCTCCCAGCGTTGCAAATATGAGGTCTGTAATGAATATTTTTAGCAAGAACTCAGCAACAGGCGTATTTTCAACCAGTTCTGTTGAGGCACTACTTGTTTCGTGGCTTATACTCACATCATGGCTTTCCCGACAACAAAAAATAAACAATGATAGTGATTGAACCCCTATACAGCAAGGTGGTATTAGAGCCGTAGGCACCTGATTATGTGGTGCAACAGGTCTACTAAAGAGACTACTTACACCACGCTTGTCCGCCCTGTTCTGGAGTATTGCTGTGCAGTGTGGGATCCACATCAGGTGGGACTGACGGATAAGATCGAAAAAGTAGAGGAAAGGTGCCTATTATGCGATAGTTCCCTAATATGAGACACCCAAACTGTGCTCATGTTAGGGGTTGCACTCTGGTGAAGAGTTTCTTAAACACGTCTATTGCGTGCCAGACGACGACACTGCGAGTAGGACGCCATAGTTGAGCCGGCCACAGTACGTAGAGGTTGATACAAAATTTCTTGGGTTTGGAGTTTTTGCGACGTAGGTGTTAAGACAATATTTCAGCTTAAAGGTGAGTGGATATTACTGCATTCTTTTATTGTTGTTATTTGTGACGGTATTACGTATAATTATTGACAATTAGGTTCATTTTCCAACGAACGTTGTTAGCAAGTGCGTGATTCTTTGTGTAAGATGGCGAAATTCCTAATATGCGATAGTATGGGGATCCAAATGCGCGACAGTTTCGCATATTACGATACCTAACGCATATTGGGGGAACTCGTTCTCTCACTATTTGTTATATGTAATTTACGCAATACTATCATGAGGTAACAATATTTATAACTTCTCCCACACATCGCAAAACTACCTGGAGATAGTTAAATAGGTCAAACATCGCGTTCGTGCTTTGCTGCGTTACTAACTTCAACTCCTTACGTGAAGCAATTTCAAGAATCCAAACAAAAGAAATCAGAGGCTGAAGCTAAGAAAGCAGCCAAAAAGTTATTTGGGGAGAAGAGTGGAAAATCTTCAAATCATAGACCTAAAGCAGAAGAATCGTCTAGTGACTCGGCATCCGATGTCTATCTTGATGACAGTGGGGATTCAGTCAGCAGTGATGACGATGACGTAGAGTGTCTGTTCTGTACTGGGCGCTTTTCTGAAGACAAACAGGGGGAGAAATGGGCACAGGGCACGAAATGTTATCGCTGGGCTCGTGAAGATTGCGGTGTCATAGAAGACATTTTTGTTTGCCCCGGATGTAGTAAATATAAACCTAAGTAGTGTGAAATGAGTGAAGGATAACAGAACTGAATGAACATGTAAAAATTGTATATTCATATGTCATTATTCTGTAATAAAATAATTAAAGCAAAATATTATTACTGTCTCATATTAGGAAACCTTGATCTCATTTCTACGAAAAGCCTTGTTTGTGAAGATTTAATAACTACTGTGAACGATTCTTTATTATTGCAAATGCGGTAATTGTATGATAAAATTAAATAATGCAAGATGTTATTGCCATCATAAAAATACAATTGCACTTACTTTTAGGTCTTTCAAATGGGTTTATAAAAGTGTGTCTCATATTACGCACCTTTCCTCTACAAAGAAGGGTAGCTCGTTTTGTATTATCGCGAAATAGGGGATATGGTGTCACAGACATAATACGTGAATTAGAGTGGCAATCATTAAAACAAAGGCGTTTTTAGCTGCGACGGGATCTTCTCATGAAATTTCAATCACCAGTTTTCCCCTCCGATTGCGAAAACAGTCTGTTGGCACCCACCTACATTGGGAGAAATGATCATCACGATAAAATAAGAGAAATCAGGGCGCGCACAGAAAAATTTAAGTGCTCGTTTTTCCCGCGTGCCGTTTGAGAGTGGAACAGTAGAGAGACAGCTTGAAGGTGGTTCACTGACCCCTCTGTCAGGCACTTGATTCTGAATAGCAGAGTAATCACGTACATGTAGATAATGAGAATAGGTAAAAAACTCAAGTGTATTTACAAACATTTATACATGGTGAACAACGGGGCGGAGAATTAGGAGGGCCAACCTTCATATCTAATACCACAATGTGCGTAGAGCGAATAGTCAATGAACAAAAAGCTGGGCAACGGAAAACATCCAGTGCCAGATAAAACGAGTCACACACTTAATATTTTAGAAACGATAAAGATTATGAGTAGCTTGAAATTGTACTCGCAACTCACACTAAACAGCCAGATTGACCTACGGCATGGAGACATTTTATTTAATTTTGACTCTATTGTGAGAGCCCATTGGTTCCACAAACATGGTTTATTACATTCTTTTGTCTCCCTTTTTTACACTCTGGCATTTTTTAGATTGTGATATCTTTTCCTTACTCTGTATTCGATTATGTCACCACTGTATGTGCCATGTAGTTTGCTCTTGAGTCTGGATCTATCCTTTAGACTTTCCATACGTGGTACTTGCTTCCTTTGCTGCCCTCGTTATATCAAAATTGTTGTGACGAATCCTCAACTTTCATAGTACGCTTAGCGTACAGGGGACGTAGTTTTAGTTTCTTCAGTCGCGTTCACGGTGGTGCTCTTTTTGTCGGCGCCTCATGCGCCGTACACTTTGCTTCACCGCCTCGCTCCGTGCGTGCAGTGCGGCCGGCGGTTGCTGCGGCCCACGTGGGTAACTCTGACAAGGGAAAGTCCCCACCATACTCTCATAACATTTAATGGTAAGATGTCCCAGTGGATATCCCATCAAAAACTGAACATATATCAGGCATGAAATCAGGAAGAAGGTGTACTGAACTGTGAAAAAAGAAGTAAAATGTAAACAGTGAACGATCAGAGGTCAAGGTATGCAACATCGAGCAGAGTTGAGGAGGCAGAGTGTCATGGTTATGTGATCATGGTGTAGGACTGCGAAAGGGGAGACCAGTGTTCAAACCATGCTGGTGCCTCTTTTTTTTAAAAAAAAAATCTGTTTTTTCACGGAATTATGAACTGCCCGTCGGTTCATTGACGTGTCTGTACGTTGCATTGGAATCTCTGTCTGTGTCGTGATGTAACATCCCTTTCCAACAGCGAGGAGTAAGAAGGAATCTTCAGACATACGTATCTCCTACACGTCCCACACAAATACCAAACCTTATGACTCCTGCCTTCCGTTTTGGAAGTTTTGACTCTTGAATTCCTTTGTTGTAACTTAGTTCTCACCCGTTTATTTGTTGTATTCATTTCTGTGAGAGGTCTATACGGCATCTCGCCTGCTCTCGCTATTCATCGCATTTACTTCAGAAGGTGATAATATATTCTTACCACATGCCTCATTCTGCTGCCAGTGTATAGTACGACACTTGCCGAGACTACAGAAGGAGAACAGTTACGTCAGTGACCGGACGAAAAATTTATAATTTTGTAAAAAAAAGGGGGGGGGGAGGCACGAGAGAGATTTGAACACGAATTCCTCACTCTACAGTCCAACGTCGTGACCACACAACCACGACGCCATTGTTCTTGCAATGCGCACAATGTTGCACATGTTGAAGTTTGATCGTGAACTGTTTATATTTTGCTTATTTTTTCACAGTTCAGTGTCTTCTGCTCCTTGCCTCGGCGATATGTTGATTTTGGCCCAGCGTCTCACTTTCGTTTCTTGGTTATAGGCCCGTCCTTCTTACATGGCATACGATATTTTCTGTCGGCCATGTCTTTATTCATTGATTGTCAGTGCCACGGAAATTATGGTTTCAACAATGAAGGTTAGGCCTTCTATGTTGTCCGCCATGTAGTTGTCATATTCAATGTTTGTAAGAATACTTGTGTTTTTATCATTTCTCTCTGTTAGATGCTTATGCCTCTGGTATCACCTTAATGTGTACGTGTTTTTGTTGTATAGATAGGCTATGTACCAGAGAGATCTTGCCATAAGCCACGAAGCTGCTGGTGCCTTAATAAAACTTGTTCAGAACACAGCTGTTTGCGGGGTTCTTGCTGAAACATGTACTTGGTAGAAACTTTCAAAAAGCCAAGATCACATAAAAATTTCTTTATTTAAAAAACTGTGTGTCATCTTCACGCCTTCAATATCAGGTTTTCAAGACTTGAAGATGAGAGTAAAGTCTACAGAAACCGGTTTAAGCAGACTTTACTTCATCTTGAGGTCTTGAAAATTATAAGTTGAGGAGCTAAAGATGACAGCAAAGTTGTCATAAATACAGAAATATTTATACTATCTTAGCTTTAGAAAGTTTGTACCAAGTAAAAGAGATCGTTCCTTCTGATTTCTAAAATGAGAAAATTCAGTCAAAACAATGTACCACCACAGCTGCGGATGCCCCGACCATAGCATTATTTGTAATCGTGGAGAATGTTATAAATAACGAAGAAAATTGAGGACGGAAATAAAATACCTTCATTTTTCTTCAAAACAATCACCATTAGCCGCGATACATTTCTGTAAATGCCGACAAACGGCCGAAAACTCCAGTAGATGCTACAACGTGTAGCTTTGCTGCTTAGGAGAGTTAAATAAATGAATGAGTGATGGGTTTGTTCTTCTTTTGTTAATATCAGTAGCCTGCTGTGGTCCTTGCCGAGGTGAGGTGGTTTTCCTGGTTAGGCGGCACATGTAGCCGAACTGTAGATGCAACTATGACAGAGAGACCAGGCAAAGCTGTGGTTCCTGAAGAGGGCATCGACCTGCTCATTAGTTACAGGGACTACAGCCTCGATGAATGACTCAGACGAGCTATAATACAAGCGTTCTCCCGGCTATTGTAGCATGACATTTGAGATTTAATACTCGACATGCACTCTAAAACCAGAAGAACGTGGCCTGGACCTAATCGACTATATGTCATACTCCTCTGCTAAGCACAGGACCCAGAAATGGAGAAAACAACCCCACGACGGCAACAGCGGCTTTGTTCGACAAATACAGACAAAGTTCGATAATATCGCCCATGGACCACACCAATATCCCATCTACACTCGATTACGTGGGCCCCTACTGCATGCGGAAGACCTACGTGATAGGAATCGTCCTCTGTTTCCAGAGACAAGACTGTAAACCCGGTCAAGAATATCACCGAGTCAAAATCTTTCGCAGTACCTGTGCAACAGTTAAAGACAAAATGTTTTGGCGCGTTTTTTATACCCCTAAGTCAGCACAACGTGGCGCACTGGACGATACCGAACAAAGAGAAGCTAGGCGACATATATCTGGTTCCGAAATATGCTTGCGCCACGGGCTGTGAATTCTACGGCACAGGATTCTCGGTCGAACTCTCGCAGACGTTCGGCACACTAGTAAACAACTGTAGTACGTCGGGGCAGGATATCAAGTTCCCTGCTTATACATGAATTAATGACGGGAATTTTGATGTTTTCGAAACGAAATTAATCACACATGTTTAGCAAGGTTTCTTCAAAGTGGTGTACTCGTTTAATCTGAAGGCTGATGTACTCGTATATGGTAAAATCATAATTCTCATGTCCTGTACTAATTATTGTACAGGTTGAACTAGTAATCATCTCATCCTGAATATGAGGATAAGATGGCAAAATAAAGTTGATACCATCACTAACTTTATTATTCATTTTACTGTCAAACATCTACTCAATAAAAGCTTGTATTGCTAATACCGACCGTTACATGGCTGTATTAACTGTTTTACAGGTTACCGTTGGTTCACTAGGTTGCTTTAGACGGTACTGCCCTGATGTTGCTCACCTTTGCAATGGCTCTGACGCTCTTTCCGATACAACGTACATCGAGCTTGTGCACCCATCTCCATCGGCCCTAGGTAGTGCTTATCACTTAAAAACGTAACTCTGGGGTGACGTAACTTGCGAACATACATTGTACACCACTTGGTACGTTCTTCGGCGGCATTCCAACTTATCAAGGCGAGACACGTTGAGTGACTCTGGTTATGTAACTGTTAACACTAAATTTGTACATGGAACCTAACTTTAAGCTCGCGTCATAGCCAGGTGTGAGTTTTTCGATTCATCATAGTAGGGTCCCTGTTTGACCATCATATCAGATGGCTTAGTAACAAAACATACAGTTGAACATCAATGTAGCACTTATTGGATATTTCTATACAATGCATTGTATTTTATAACATGTGAAACGTCCCCTTTCAACAATTATACATGACTGTGCTTAAACTGACACACAATATTTTTTAGCGCAACGCAATCTGACTTTCAGAAATCCCTACAAAGGAATGGCCCTGACTAACATTAACTTGTACCTTTCACAAATCACTTACCTCACAAAAATCTTCGTTACTCAAGCTACTGCAATACAGCGAGCGCCACTACTGCCAGCTAAATAAAAGATTCAAACTACAGAAGGCACTAACTACTGATAGGCATAGTTAGCAATTGAAAGATGTTAATAGAGAACAAACAATGTATTTACCTTAACAGTCATAATATATATAGTAGTTCATGACATCCAGTGTTACAAATTTCAAAACTCCGCCATCTCTCTCCCCACATCCACCACTGCTGTCGGCTCACCTCCAACTGCGCAACGCTACGCGCTGTTCACATCCAGCTGCCGCTGCCCAACACTACAATGGCAGACAACAATGCAAACTAACCACAGACTCATACAGAGAGCGCTACGTGGCGGCGGCGTTACCAATATAAGAACCTAAACAGCCTACTTACACATGTTACCTAGCTTGCCAACAAGACTAGATCAAATTCAAAAAATGGTTCTGAGCACTATGGGACTTAACATCTGTGGTCATCAGTCCCCTAGAACTTACAACTACTTAAACCTAACTAACCTAAGGACATCACACACATCCATGCCCGAGGCAGGAGTCGAACCTGCGACCGTAGCAGTCGTGCGGTTCCGGACTGAGCGCCTAGAACCGTGAGACCACCGCGGCCGGCAACAGGACTAGATCTATGGCTTCAAATTCAGATTACTGTAGCGTAGATTGTACTTGAACTACGCGATCACTGATAGAAAGCAGCTTCCATATTTTGCTAATACTGAGTGGAGGCTATGAAAGATATATGAAACGCACTGCTGGAGCAAAGTGTGCGAGAAACGTTTTATAAGTAACAGACAGCTTACTAAATTTCATGATATAGTATCAGACAAGACTGGCAGACATATGTCTTTAAGAAACAGCTCTGACTTACGAATTAAATTAATTTCAGAGAGACTATTTACGGTAGATTCCTTAATACAAAATAATATAGAGCAGCTCTCCCCTATTTACAATGATTTTCTCAGAAAGGTCCCTATTGTTTACAGATTAAGTTGCTGACGTCTGTGTTACTAAGGCTTATTCTGTGAAAGGTTGGAGCATTTAGTATTCAGTTTCAGAAACAGAAATTCTGCGCACTTATAGTCGCATTCTGATTTCGTCCCTTTTTGTATGGAAAATTTTCAGTGTTAACATTACACTGTGAATGAACTAATTTGTACGTTGTTCTATCTGTCTGTACGCTATTTTTTCTACACAGTCACAGATAATAACGTCTGGTTTTAAAGTTAATAACTTATTGGAAAAATGAAGAACCAAACGAAGATTAAATGTTGTGCTTGCTATATTCGTAACAGCGCAATTTCTCGAATTCACGCTCATGTCTTTGGTTACCCGTTCCCCGTTTTTGCGAGACATAATATTGTCACTGCTAGCGTAGGAATTATTAATCAGTCCATCTGCATCGTTTTGCACATTACTACATCAGACAAACAGTTTGTGACAAAGGGTTGCCAGACAAGTATTGCCTACGAGACAATGTTAAAAAGTCACAATTGTAACGCTAATACCCCGTAAAATTCAAGTTGCAGCCAGATAAATTCCAATATTCACCCACTGGTTAATAATTACGTAACAATCTCCATTAAACTGATGAACCGCTCTTTTCGAGTCCCTCGGTAATCTCAGCAAGGAAAAAGGGCCCGGAATAATCATTCGAAGATCTGGTCTGAAAGTCACACCAGAATTACACGTACAGTTTTCTTTGTAATAATACGTTCATTACCACCTCCATCAACCTCACCAAGCTCTTTTTTTCGATCTGCAATTCTGCCAGCTAACTGTTAGATCTCTGATGCTACTCGGAACTGTCGCCGAAGCTTTCGCTGAATACTGCACATTTGATTTTGAAAATCACAAATGTAAATGAGTTACCGAAACAGAAAATCTTCTCTAATAAAATCGACAAGCCAGCATTAAAACAGTAAAATAGGTTTGCAGAATCTGGAAACTGACATGACTCTCTACGCCCAAGTGCCGCCGGATCTTCCTTCTACAACGGCCCGCGAACGATTTCTCGACTACTCGATTGCGTATATACACTCCTGGCAATGGAAAAAAGAACACATTGACACCGGTGTGTCAGACCCACCATACTTGCTCCGGACACTGCGAGAGGGCTGTACAAGCAATGATCACACGCACGGCACAGCGGACACACCAGGAACCGCGGTGTTGGCCGTCGAATGGCGCTAGCTGCGCAGCATTTGTGCACCGCCGCCGTCAGTGTCAGCCAGTTTGCCGTGGCATACGGAGCTCCATCGCAGTCTTTAACACTGGTAGCATGCCGCGACAGCGTGGACGTGAACCGGATGTGCAGTTGACGGACTTTGAGCGAGGGCGTATAGTGGGCATGCGGGAGGCCGGGTGGACGTACCGCCGAATTGCTCAACACGTGGGGCGTGAGGTCTCCACAGTACATCGATGTTGTCGCCAGTGGTCGGCGGAAGGTGCACATGCCCGTCGACCTGGGACCGGACCGCAGCGACGCACGGATGCACGCCAAGACCGTAGGATCCTACGCAGTGCCGTAGGGGACCGCACCGCCACTTCCCAGCAAATTAGGGACACTGTTGCTCCTGGGGTATCGGAGAGGACCATTCGCAACCGTCTCCATGAAGCTGGGCTACGGTCCCGCACACCGTTAGGCCGTCTTCCGCTCACGCCCCAACATCGTGCAGCCCGCCTCCAGTGGTGTCGCGACAGGCGTGAATGGAGGGACGAATGGAGACGTGTCGTCTTCAGCGATGAGAGTCGCTTCTGCCTTGGTGCCAATGATGGTCGTATGCGTGTTTGGCGCCGTGCAGGTGAGCGCCACAATCAGGACTGCATACGACCGAGGCACACAGGGCCAACACCCGGCATCATGGTGTGGGGAGCGATCTCCTACACTGGCCGTACACCACTGGTGATCGTCGAGGGGACACTGAATAGTGCACGGTACATCCAAACCGTCATCGAACCCATCGTTCTACCATTCCTAGACCGGCAAGGGAACTTGCTGTTCCAACAGGACAATGCACGTCCGCATGTATCCCGTGCCACCCAACGTGCTCTAGAAGGTGTAAGTCAACTACCCTGGCCAGCTAGATCTCCGGATCTGTCCCCCATTGAGCATGTTTGGGACTGGATGAAGCGTCGTCTCACGCGGTCTGCACGTCCAGCACGAACGCTGGTCCAACTGAGGCGCCAGGTGGAAATGGCATGGCAAGCCGTTCCACAGGACTACATCCAGCATCCCTACGATCGTCTCCATGGGAGAATAGCAGCCTGCATTGCTGCGAAAGGTGGATATACACTGTACTAGTGCCGACATTGTGCATGCTCTGTTGCCTGGGTCTATGTGCCTGTGGTTCTGTCAGTGTGATCATGTGATGTATCTGACCCCAGGAATGTATCAATAAAGTTTCCCCTTCCTGGGACGATGAATTCACGGTGTTCTTATTTCAATTTCCAGGAGTGTATATATATTCCGGACTGTACCTGCAGGAAGCTCCCTCACTGGCACTCCGATTGCTCTGCCTCTTTCACAGATAACAGCAACACCTTACGTGTTACAACCAAAGTTCCTGCGAAGTTACGTGATACACGCAGAGTGAAAACATCCTCGGATGTCACGCTAAGCTCAGATTTAGAAAATCTCCTCATCTCACCAAGGCAACAAAAAAGGGAATGCCCCCTGCCGCGTACAATTCGGAGTACCTGCCAAAATTCACGCTGAGGCAAGCAGCCGAACGATCAGCCGCACCGCTAATTAAAGTCGTAAAATTTGCCTCCAGATTGAAGTACGTATCGAATAATTACACCGCCGTCCACCTATCCCTATCAGCCTGAAAATTGTATTTACGATACGAGGGAAGCAGTTTACAGAATATTCTAGTCACGTAAGTCAGTTTACTGGCACATCTGCTAAGGTACGAGGCGTAATCACTAGATGAGCGCTGTTAACTTAGATATAAATCTTGGCATTACGGGCAAAGTTGCACGATGTCGCGCCATCTGTTGATTACTTTGAAAGCTTTGGCAGTCATTGTTCTCATTTGTTGATTTATTTTTGTTGAGAAGACTGTGTCAATATGGCCCTCTCTCACATCTAAGCAGACGTTCTAGATATCTCACACTTTGCTCACATAACGACAAAGATGTTACATTTAATATGCAATAAAATAATCAGAAACAATTATATTATAAGTAGTCGAAAGTATAACTTACAGTCGAAAGTAGCAGTATTTATATTAGGTCATAACAAGTAACCCAACAAAGACATTTAAACAGAGGGCACTGGGAAAAATCGTAATGACGCAAGGTGCGGGAGAAGGAGAGGAAGAGAAACTCGACAGAACGTACGTGCTGAAGAGAGGCGAAAAGAAAGTGGCGTTAACGACTGAGAAATGAAACGACAAAGAAACTGTAAAAGGAGAAAACGGATTTTGCTATTTGGCAGAAAACTAGCCACATCTGTTCATTTTTTCTTGGGAACAGTTACGAGGCTATAAAGAGGGCACAATAAGACTAGAAGACCAAGACCGTAGGCTCGGATTAAAAAGGGTGTATGACGGGGATGGCATAAAAAAAATAAACGTTCAAGAGTGGGATTAAAATTCAGGGTGAAAGGATATGAATGATAAGATTATCTGATAACACCTATACATCCACACAGCTAAGAAGCAGTGGCAGAAATAAAAGAAACATTCAAGAGTGGGATTAAAATTCAGGGTGAAAGAATATCAATGACAATATTCTCTAATAACATCGCTATCTTGATTGAATGTGAAGAAGAATTACGGGATCTGTTGAATAGAATGAACAGTCTAATCAGTACACAATGTGGATTGAGAGTAAATCGCGGAAAGACGAAAGTAATGAGAAGCAGCAGAAAAAAAGCGAGAAAGTTAACATCAGAATTGGGGATCACGAAGTAGATGAATGTAAGAAATTCTACTGTCTTAGCAGCAAAATAACCCACGATGGACGAAGCAAGAAGGACATAAAAAGCAGACTAGCTTTGAAAAAATGTGCATTCTTGAGCGAGAGAAGACTGCGTGTAACAAAGACAGGCTTTAACTTGAGGAATAAATTTCTGAGAATATACATTTGGACACGGGTTGATAGTGAAGCATCGTCTGTGGAAAGATCAGAGCAGAAGAGAATCGAAGCATTTGAGATGTGATGCTACAGAAGAGTGCTCAAAATTGGGTGGATTGATAAGCTAAGGAGTTAGAAGGTTCTCGACAGAACCAGCGAGGAAAGGAATATATGGGAAACACTGACAAGAGGAAGTGACAGGATGACAGGAATGACTTCGATGGTACTTGATGGCGCTGTATAAGGTAAAAACTGCAGAGGAAGACGCAGACTGGGATACATCCAGCAAATAATTGTAGACATATGTTGCCGTTGTTACTCTTAGATGAAAAGGTTGGCAAAGGAGAGGAGGACTTTTGGCTGGCAGCATCACACTAATCAGGAAACTGACGACTAAAATAAAAAAATAAAAGGAAGGAGGCTGGAAGAGCTTCAGATCTTTCTTAAATACATCAGCGCAATGAATTGTGCACAAAGTGCAGGCAATGTTCTTCCAAAGACAAGCAAAATAGCAACACAGAGAATGAGTTTTAGTTTTATGGGTGGGCACTCTTACGTTACTACATAGTTGAGACCTTGTGTTGCGATTATGCTGAGGTGTCTGGTACTTGATGGCTGTTGTAGGTTTAGAGGTGCATCCACATTAGGGAGACTAGGAAACATCAATAGTATTTTGTCAACCGGCAACCATCCAAACTGAGTGTATAAGGCACTGATTGATCAAATAAGCTGGTATTGGAGGTATAATGCACACAAGCATTGCCGGACGGAGTGGCCAAGCGGTTCAAGACGCTACAGTCTGGAACTGCGCGACCACTACGGTCGCAGGTTCGAATCCTGCCTCGGCCATGGATGTGTGTGATGTCCTTAGGTTAGTTAGGTTTAAATAGTTCTAAGTTCTAGGGGACTGATGACCTCAGAAGTTAAGTCCCATAGTGCTCAGAGTCATTTGAACCATTTTTGAACACATACATTCATGGTCAGCTGTAAGCACCTAGAGTTTATCACTATTCGTATCGTGTCGAATTACACTGCAGCAGTGAAGGTTCGACAGATCGAGTGATTGGACAAGTGTAGATTCCACATCCTGTGGACATAATGTCCATAATTTCTGGAAGCCATAGAGGCAAGAGGAATATTTACTGCACGTAACGACGGTCATTTCTCCCCAGATCAGGTGCTCATTCAAAACTATATCCAGGCTCTTTACTTTTTTCAGATCCGCTGTTGAGGTACCGTTAGCAAGAAAAAGGGGCAGGTTTTCGCGAAACTGAGAACTAATTTTTGACAGTGTGCCTAATTTACTCGTGACTTCTTCGCCTATCTGACCATTTGAACACATTCATTCATCGGGGCAATGGCAGTATTAATATCTTCGGATGTGGCATTCGTGTAGCTGCAGGTCGTCAGCACTGAAATTTGCAGGAGCACAGAATCGACGAAATGTCGTTGACATACAAGGAGAACAACAGTGGTATCGGGACTCGTGCTCACATTAATCGAAATAAAAGTTCTCTTGGTCGGAGGTCATTGGTTCGATAGTACAGGCAGGGTTGGACAGAAATTCGTGACAGTAGATCGATTGCAAAGCAACAATGTGGTTGGAGATAAAGTCAATGTACAAGCTATGAGCCGCGCGGGATTAGCCGAGCGGTCCTAGGCGCTGCAGTCATGGACTGTGCACATGGTCCCGGCGGAGG
This sequence comes from Schistocerca cancellata, assembly GCF_023864275.1. Classification (NCBI taxonomy): domain Eukaryota; kingdom Metazoa; phylum Arthropoda; class Insecta; order Orthoptera; family Acrididae; genus Schistocerca; species Schistocerca cancellata. Next base: position 601,192,897 of record NC_064630.1, read on the forward strand.
TTGGAGTTCTCCCTCGGGCATGGTTGTGTGTGTTTGTCCTTAGAATAATTTAGCTTAAGTTGTGTGTAAGCTTAGGGACTGATGACCTTAGCAGTTAAGTCCCATAAGATTTAACACACCTTTGAACATTTTTGCAAGCTATGATGAGAAGAACAAACAGACATCTGATGAGCAGGGGAGAAATCAGAGGAACAATTGTGTCAGGGTTTTGTCAGTACATCCAGAGTTCACATGCACACTGCAACATAGTTTGCTGCGGCGACAGTGACGTCGGTGATGCACGGGCTAGCAAGCAAAAGGAGACCCATCCTGCAGGGAAACTGCCGTGTGGCATGCCGAAAGGGAGCAAAGACGGATGCTTGACGCTTGTAGGGAGGCGGGAACGGCAGCTTCAAGCGTGGCGCCGACCCTTCGCGCCATCTGGTGTCACTCGGTCCCGTGCGAGGCCCATGAGAAAGACAACACCTGGCGCTTACGTCACAGCACATGGCACTGCAGGTATTACCATTGCCAGCAGCCATCTCCGGCAGGGAACGAGTAGTTATTTCAGACGAAGTTAATAATTCGTGACTGCTTGTTTAAATGCACGCAAGTTCTCGATTTCTGTCTAAAATATTGATGTCCCGTGGGCCCTGCACGGAGCACAAGTGTATCGGACTAGTCTACCAGTGTGGCTTTACAAATTCGTTGCACGGCCCATACTCTTCGTTGGCACCGGTCCCGGGGTGGGCTGGAGGTGCTATGAGCTGCTCAGCGCGTCTTTCTCGCACGCGTCGTTTCAGCCCTCTCTGATTGATGCCCGAGGCTGCAATCGTGACTATATAAGCGGAAAACCGTGCCAGTGATGGCAGTCAGTGGTTTTACGCCTGACAACGATGGCGGGGAGATGGCCCTCGTAACCTCGAGAATTTTATTCGAATTGAAGCTGCTTGAAAACCGAGAATATTTTATTCACGTCTCTTTAACATTGCATGTCTAAAAGTAGCTTCTTATTCCACGCCACAACCGTCGGATTTTCTTCAGTACTGGCTCTTACCCTGCTACCAATCCTCAGGCACGACATCATAATTTTTCTGTGTAATATTGCCTGGAGGTCGGTTTTGTACGAGGACCATATCCGACATCACGCTTGTCTTCTTTGCACAATTTCCACCTGAAAACCTGTTTTAGATTTGAAATTGTGAGTACATAAAATGCCATGACCCTGGTTTTGATAGCGTAAAACACTTTTCTTTCTACTCGTATTTATGAAATCTTACTCATAATTTAACAAGAATGCGATCTAACTTTATTGTACATTTAGTAGTGATATGAACTTTCCATAGAACAACGGAACAATTAAAGGGGGTTTAACATAAGCTGTGAATTTAAGGAGATGGGACCTGGATAAACTGAAAGAACCAGAGGTTGTACAGAGTTTCAGGGAGAGTATAAGGGAACAATTGACAGGAATGGGGGAAAGAAATACAGTAGAAGAAGAATGGGTAACTCTGAGGGATGAAGTAGTGAAGGCTGCAGAGCGTCAAGTAGGTAAAACGACGAGGGCTAGTAGATATCCTTGGGTAACAGAAGAAATATTGAATTTAATTGATGAAAGGAGAAAATATAAAAATGCAGTAAATGAAGCAGGCAAAAAGGAATGCAAACGTCTCAAAAATGAGATCGACAGGAAGTGCAAATTGGCTAAGCAGGGATGGCTAGAGGACAAATGTACGGATGTAGAGGCTTATCTCACTAGGGGTAAGATAGATACTGCCTACAGGAAAATTAAAGAGCCCTTTGGAGATGAGAGAACCACTTACCTGAACATCAAGAGCACAGATGGAAACCCAGTTCTGAGCAAAGAAGGGAAAGCAGAAAGGTGGAAGGAGTATATAGAGGGTCTATACAAGGGCGAAGTACTTGAGGACATTATTATGGAAATGGAAGAGATTGTAGATGAAGATCAAGTGGGAGATACAATACTGCGTGAAGAGTTTGACAGAGCACTGAAAGACCTGAGCCGAAACAAGGCCCCCGGAGTAGACAACATTCCATTAGAACTACTCACGGCCTTGAGAGAGCCAGTGCTGACAAAACTCTTCCATCTGGTGAGCAAGATGTACGAAACAGGCGAAATACCCTCAGACTTCAACAAGAATATAATAATTCCAATCCCAAAGAAACCAGGTGTTGACAGATGTGAAAATTACCGAACTATCTGTTTAATAAGTCACAGCTGCCAAATACTAACACGAATTCTTTACAGACGAATGGAAAAACTAGTAGAAGCCGACCTCGGGGAAGGTCAGTTTGGATTCCGTAGAAATGTTGGAACACGTGATGCAATACTGAGCCCACGACTTATCTTAGAAGCTACATTAAGGAAGGGCAAACCTACGTTTCTAGCATTTGTAGACTTAGAGAAAGCTTTTGACAATGTTGACAGGAATAATCTCTTTCAATTTCTGAAGGTGGCTGGGTTAAAATACAGGGAGCGAAAGGCTATTTACAATTTGTACAGAAACCAGATGGCAGTTATAAGAGTAGAGGGACATGAAAGGGAAGCAGTGGTTGGGAAGGGAGTGAGACAGGTTTGTAGTCTCTCCCCGATGTTATTGAATCTGTATATTGAGCAAGCAGTGAAGGAAACAAAAGAAAAATTCGGAGTAGGTATTAAAATCCATGGAGAAGAAATAAAAACTTCGAGGTTCGCCGATGACATTGTAATTCTTTCAGAGACAGCAAAGGACTTGGAAGAGCACTTGAACGGAATGGATAGTGTCTTGAAAGGAGGATATAAGATGAACACGAGATATAAGATGAATACGAGACTGGAATAGAAGGGAGAACCGATTGAGGTACTCGGGGTACCCTCCGCCACACACCGTCAGGTGGCTTGCGGAGTATGGATGTAGATGTAGATGTAGAACATCGATAAAAGCAAAACGATGATAATGGAATGTAGTCGAATTAAGTCGGGTGACGCTGAGGGAATTAGATTAGGAAATGAGACACTTAAAGCAGTAAAGGAGTTTTGCTATTTGGGGGGCAAAATAACTGATGACGGTAGAAGTAGAGAGGATATAAAATGTAGACTGGCAATGGCAAGGAAAGCGTTTCTGAAGAAGAGAAATTTGTTAACATCGAGTATATATTTAAATGTCAGGAAGTCGTTTCTGAAAGTATTTGTATGGTGTGTAGCCATGTACGGAAGTGAAACATGGACGATAAGTAGTTTAGACAAGAAGAGAATAGAAGCTTTCGAAATATGGTGCAACAGAAGAATGCTGAAGATTAGATGGGTAGATCATATAACTAATATGGAGGTACTGAATAGGATTGGGGAGAAGAGAAGTTTGTGGCACAACTTGACTAGAAGAATGGATCGGTTGGTAGGACATGTTCTGAGGCATCAAAGGATCATCAATTGAGTACTGGAGGGCTGCGTGGATGGTAAAAATGAATACACTAAACAGATTCAGAAGGATGTAGGTTGCAGTAGGTACTGGGAGATGAAGAAGCTTGCACAGGATAGAGTAGCATGGAGAGAGAGCTGCTTCAAACCAGTCTCAGGACTGAAGACCACAACAACAACAACATAAGCTAGACCAAGACGAAACTGAAATTAAGATCCTTACAAACAGATCCCATGTAGCTATTCGCTATCTGCACCTTAGAGGTGTAAATCATGCAGTGTACATACTGTGTATGGAGGGTCACAGAGGCAGTCTGAAAAGCTTGTGAGGGAGTTGTAAGGCAGGTAGCGCTTAGAAATAATTGTTAAGAAAGAAATTCGGTACGTTGCGCCGTTTCCGAGTTCACTGGCGTTGAAGTAAGCCAATCAGCCGTTGAGCCCGCAAATTCAAGCAGCCCACCAGAGACGGTGCTGCCACATGTGTTCTTCCTTTGGTTTCCTAAAACTGGACATGGGACAGTAGTAAAGACTGAACCCTAGTCATAGGTTGAGTAGTGTCTTGCGCTATGAGAACACCTGCCACTAATTCAATCTGGCGGGTCGCGTCAATTTGTGAGTGCAAAGGACTTAACTGGTGTGGTCATCAGTCACCTAGAACTTAGAACTACTTAAACCTAAGTAACCTAAGGACATCACACACATCCATGCCCGAGGGAGGATTCGAACGTGCGACCGTAGCGGTCGCGCGGTTCCAGACTGTTGCGCCTAGAACCGCTCGGCCACTCTGGCCGGCCGAGCCCTGCACGCGCTGTAAGCTACACGAGTAGTAACAACTGTCATGAAGGTTGTTCCACAGAGTCGTCTGGCTTACCGTGTACTGGCGGGCCAACTGCCTGCTAATGATATGGCGGTCACCTCACACAGTGTTAATCACATTTTGCTGCAAGTCCGGTGTGCGAACATTTCGGGTACGTCCTTCACGATTTCATGCTTCCTGAAACGACCCTGTATGAGACAAACGGCGAAACACTGTTGGAAACATTGAATGCTGTGGTTGCTGTCGGCGCGGATAGGTCTCCTGAGACAAGCTTGCTGCCCACCGCCCGCTGCCATTTTCCTTTCTGGAAGTAAACAAGCCCTCGATTCGAACATGGAACCACTACGTACAACGCTCAATCACATCCACTACAAGGTGAGTACGCAAGAGGAGTGAATCGGACACAGCATTACCCATGACTATTGCAGGAGAGGGCGCTAGGGGACGATGTATGAGGAGCAGTATCACCTCTAGGAGCAAACCATGCATGCTGTAACTGTGGCTGCCTGGTATAGCGTGTATTAGACCGCAGTCTCTATAGCAAAGTATGCCGGCCGGAGTGGCTGCGTGGTATAGCGTGTATTAGACTGCAGTCTCTATAGCAAAGTATGCCGGCCGGAGTGGCCGAGCGGTTCTAGGCGCTACAGTATCGAACCGCCCGACCGCTACGGCCGCAGGTTGGAATCCTGCCAGGGGCATGGATGTGTTGGGTTGGGTTGTTTTGGGGAAGGGGACCAGACAGCGAGGTCATCGGTCTCATCGGATTAGGGAAGGATGGGGAAGGAGGTCGGCCGTGCCCTTTCAAAGGAACCATCCCGGCATTTGCCTGGAGCGATTTAGGGAAATCACGGAAAACCTAAATCAGGATGGCCGGACGCAGGATTAAACCGTCGTCCTCCCGAATGCGAGTCCAGTGTCTAACCACTGCGCCACCTCGCTCGGTGGATGTGTGTGATGTCCTTAGGTTAGTTAGGTTTAAGTAGTTCTAAGTTCTAGGGAACTGATGACCTCAGAAGTTAAGGACCATGGTGCACAGAGTCATATTTTTCTATAGCAAAGTATGACTGAATAAATAGTCCCTAGCATGGAAACCACCCATTTCTGGACGTAAATTCATTAGACCTTTTTTGTTCCGTATCCTCTCATCGATCAATTCGTAGAGTTTGTACACGGTGGAAACAATCACCTTGTATATTAGGTATGCAGAGATGAAAAGATTACTGTACGTTTGGGTGGAAAAGATGAGATCAGTACAAAGATTGTTATTTTTTTTTTAGCTTAAAAATCAGTAGAATACACTGAAGCTGATGCAGCTGGGCTGTGTATTTAATGACGAGAGTTTCTATGAAGAGTACTCCGTACCCTGCGCACGTGCAGATTGCGTGTACAGAGCAAGTAGGTTTGAGTAACGCCTGCCGCGCAGCTGTAGTCGCAACCGCGGCTGTACGAACACGCCGCCGGCTGCCTGCCGGCTGTAGCTACAGTGCACGATGCGGCGCTGCGCGGCGCGGCGCCACCCGCCACTCGAGCGAGCAGTGACACGGTGACTGAGGCGCAGCCGTGCCCTGCCGGGGACACTGCAGTTCTTGTTAGCGCCGCACCGCCACAGACCACTCGTTGTCGAGAGGCGGACCGCCACCCAACGAGCTGTTTCGGACAAACACGCGCGGCGGCGGCGGCAGCAGCGGGACGAGTAGGCAGTAACAGCGCTGCGGGGGCGGGCAGGGGGGGGGGCAGGGAGGGGGGCGGGTGTGCTGTAGGAAAAGTGTACAGTGTTTGACTTGGTCCTCGGTCAACACGGCGCCCGACAAACATTCCGCGCCGGCGCCGCGGCCCGCCTGAACACACACGCGCCGCCGCGGAATAAAAAGGCCCAAGGCCCCGGCGCGGCGGTGCCCGTCTACCTGGCCCGCGCTGCGCCGGGGGACCACCCTCTCGCGTCGACGCTCTGGGACAAAGAAATTGTTCCGTAATTGTACACACGTGGCGGCCCAAGGTGTGGCCCGGATTCCACGCCGAGAGGAACGCTGCGGCGGCTACACTCAAGCTCAAGTCTCGACTTTCACAAACTGTGTGTCAGAGTAATGGACCAAGCATACTGCACTGTCTCTTAGTTATCCTTTTTCTGGGCCACATGCTATAAACCCTCTAAGTATTAATAAATTTCGTATTTTTGTCACAAAAAGAGCCACCGTGACTGTGACCCGAAGATAACCACAGACATGCATGCGAACATGATCTGTAACTGCACATCTACATCTAAATGGTTACTCTGCAACTCAGTTTAAGTGCCTAGCAGACGGTTCATCGAACAGCCTTAAGGCTGTTTCTCCACCGTTCCACTCTCGAACGGGACAAAAGAACATTTAAATCCTTCCGTTCGAACTCTGATTTCTCTTATTTCATCATAAAGATCACTTCTCCCTATGTACGTGCGTGCCAACAAAATACACTACTGGCCATTAAAATTTCTACACCACGAAGATGACGTGCTACAGACGGTATTTTTAACCGACAGGAAGAAGATGCTGTAATACGCAAATGATTAGCTTTTCAGAGCATTCACACAAGGTTGGCGCCGGTGACCACACCTACAAAGTGCTGACATGAGGAAAGTTTCCAACCGATTTCTCATACACAAACAGCAGTTGACCGGCGTTGCCTGGTGAAACGTTGCTGTGATACCTCGTGTAAGAAGAAGAAATGCGTACCATTACGTTTCCGACTTTGATAAAGGTCGGATTGTAGCCTATCGCAATTGCGGTTTATCGTATCGCGACACTGCTGCTCGCGTTGGTCGACATCCAGTGACTGTTAGCAGAATATGGAATCGCTGGGTTCAGGAGGGTAATACGGAACGCCGTGCTGGATCCCAACGGCCTCGTATCACTAGCACTCGAGATGACAGGCATCTTAACCGCATGGCTGTAACGGATCGTGCAGCCACGTTTGAACCCTGAGTCAACAGATAAGGGCCGTTTGCAAGATAACAACCATCTGCACGAACAGTTCGACGACGTTCGCAGCAGCATGGACTATCAGCTCGGAGACCATGGCTACGGTTACCCTTGACGCTGCATCACAGACAGGAGCGCCGGCGATGGTGTACTCAACGACGAACTTGGGTACACGAATAGCAAAACGTCATTTTTCAGATGAATCCAGGTTCTGTTTACAGCATCATAATGGTCGCATCCGTGTTTGGCGACACCGAGGTGAACGCTCATTGGAAACGTGTATTCGTCATCGCCATACTGGCGTATCACCCGGCGTAATGGTATGGGGTGCCATTGGTTACACGTCTCGGTCACCTCTTGTTCGCATTGACGGCGCTTTGAACAGTGAACGTTACATTTCAGATGTGCTACGACCTGTGGCTCTACCCTTCATTAGAACCCTGTGAAACCCTACATTTCAGCAGGATAATGTACGACCGCATGTTGCAGGTCCTGTACGGGCCTTCCTGGTTACAGAAAATGCTGCCCTGGCCAGCACGTTCTCCAGATCTCTTGCCAATTGAAAACGTCTGGTCAATGGAGGCCGAGCAACTGGCTCGTCACAATACGCCAGTCCCTACTCTTGATGAACTGTAGTATCATGTTGAAGCTGCATGGCCAGCTGTACATGTACACGCCATCCAAGCTCTGTTCGACTCAATGCCCAGGCGTATCAATGCCGCGTTACTGCGGCAAGAGGTGGTTGTTCTGGGTACTGATTTCTCAGGATCTATGCACCCATATTGCGTTGAAATGTAATCACATGTCGGTTCTAGTATAATATATTTATCCAATTATCATCTGCATTTCTGCTTGGTGTAGCAATTTCAATGGCCAGTAGTGTATTTTCACATTAAGGCACAAATTTAGTGATTGAAATTTCGTGAGAAGATCCTGCAACAACGAAAATCGCCTTTGCTTTAGTGATTGCCATTCCAATTCGCGTATCATATCCGTGATACTCTCTCTCCTGTTTCGCGATAATAAAAAACGAGATGTCCCTCTATTAACTTATTTCAATCTCATTTGTCAGTCCTACCTCATGCGGTTCCCACTCCGCACAATAAATACTCCAGAAGAAGACAGACAAACGTAGCGTAAGCAATCCCTTTAGTAGCACTAGTGTTCTGCCAATAAATCGCAGTCTTAGGTTTGTTATTTCATAACATTATCTATGTCACTGTTCCAATTTAAGTTATTCTTGATTGTAGTCCTTAAGTACTATGTTGTATGCCAGCCGCTGTGACCGAGCTGTTCTAGGCGCTACAGTCCGGAACCGCACTGCTGCTACGGTCGCAGGTTCGAATGCTGCCTCAGGGATGGATGTGTGTGATGTCCTTAGATTAGTTAGGTTTAAGCAGTTCTAAGTCTAGGGGACTGATGACCTCAGATGTTAAGTCCCATAGTGCTTAGAGCCATTTCAATCATTTATTAAGTAAAATTTACAGCCTTTAGATTTGTGTGTTTTATCCTGTACCCGAAATTTAGCAGATTCTTTTTAGTACCGTACTCGTCTCCTAATCTTGTTCAAATCGTTTTGTAGCTTGTTTTGATCATGTGATGACTTCATGAGACGGTAAATGACAGCGTCATCTGCAGACAATGTATGAGGGTTGCTCAGATTGTCCCCTAAATGGTTTATCTAGATCAGGAACAGCAGAGGGCCTATAACACCCCCTTCGGGAACACCAGGTATTGCTCCTGTTTTACTCTATGACTTTGCATCAGTCACTACAAACTGCGACCTTTCTGACAGGAAATCACGAATCCAGCCTCTAAACTGAGACGATACTCCACAGACACATTTAGAAGTCGCTTGTGAGTATCAGTGTCAAAAGTCTTCTGGAAATCTAAAAATGTGGCTTCTACATCTGTACTCCGCAGGTCATCTGAAGGTGTGTGTGCACGAGAGTACTTCTGGACTTCTGGTAGCAGTAGATACTTTCTTTCCTGTTCGGTGTGGGAGTAATGTCTGTCAGTAAACCTCCACATTAGCTCTAACTTTTCAAATTTTCTCGTTGTGGTCATTTTGCGAATATGTGAGGAATTAATTGTTCCCCGACTCTTCCACGAAAGTTTTCTCTTGGTAATTCAACAATAAACCTCTTCTCGACGCAGAACGCCTCTCTTGTAGCGTCTGCCACCGGCGTCTGTTGAGCTTTTCTGTAATGCTCTCGCCCCGATTAAACGATCCCGTGACGAAACACTCTGCTCTTCGTATTCGGTAGGACGAAGGTTCAATCCCGCGTCCGGGCATCCTGATTTACGTTTTCCGTGATTTCCCTAAATCGCTCCAGGCAAATGCCGGGATGGTTCCTCTGAAAGGGCGCAGCCGACTTCATTCCCTGTCCTTCCCTGATCCGACGAGACCGATGACCTCGCAGTTTGGTCTCTTCCCACAAACAACCCAAATGTGCTTTTCGTTGGATCTTATCTGACTCTTCCATTAACCCAACGTCGTTACAGTGCTGGTGATCAGTACCTAAGAATCGATCGAACGAGCGCCTTGTAAGCCACTTCCTCAGTATACAAATTACATCTTCTCAAGATTCTCCCTGTGAATCACAATCTGGCATTTGCTTTCCCTACTATTTGTTTTACGTCGTCATTCCATTTAAGATCGTTTCAGATACTTACTCCCAGATGTTTTACGGTAGTAACGCCATCAAAGTGTCACCAGTATAGTAATTGTACAGTAGTGTATTTCTTCTCTTACGTATCGCAGTTTGTTACATTTGTTTAGTTCAAGGTCAGCTGCCTGTCCCTTCACCATTCACCAATCCTCTACAGGTCCTCCTGCAGTTCTCTACGGTTTTCTGTCATTCATACCTTCTCACAGACAACCACATCATCAGCAAACTACCCTTTGGAGCTTCCTACGTTTTCTACTAGTTCATTTCTGTAGAGAGTGAAGCAGAACTCTACAGGCAAACTTTCGGAGGTGGTAGTACGGACCAAAAACAAGAAAGTGTCTAGTAAACACGGATGCTAAAATGAGTACCTTCAGGGCTGTAGGTACTTGTTCAGTAGAAGAGATGTATTTCATAGTGAGGAAGAGGAGAAAGTGCTCTTAGCCCTGCCTCGTGATGACTGGGTGCTGTGTGCTGTCCTTAGGTTAGTTAGGTTTAAGTAGTTCTACGTTCTAGGGGACTGATGACCATAGATGTTAAGTCCCATAGTGCTCAGAGCCATTTGAACCAATTTTTTGCTCTTAGCCTGCCCATTTGTACTAGACTTTGTTTCTTGTTCACTACTAGCACCTATGAGGATTTATAAGTGGAGTTCTAGTTCAGCCTGTATATTTTATCACACTTCCTAATGGTAGGCATCTTCTAAAATTAACGTCATATCTGCCGAATTTGTTCCGTTAAAACCTATGTCTTTAGTTCTGTCTGCAGGGAAACTCCAGAACACAGTAGCAAATCTTGCACGACATTCGATAAGCTCATTTTTATATTAAGTGACACTACGGGACTATACCAAATCAAGGAACTCAGTAGTGCCGACAGTGCCGATGTCAACAGCACCATGAAACTCAGGGTGGAACAGACCGAGCTGACAAGAGTTTCCCAGAATCCCTATTTGCGGAATTAATATTGTTTTGTATAGACGAGATTTTCGTTTTCCAAAAACATCGTAATACGTCAGCATAAAACATGTTCCATAAGTCCACAATTGATAGCCCATGGATTCCGGAAAATGCTACTTAGAAACGAGATCTTGCGAATTTGCGCCTTGATAAATTCTCTTCCCAGACTATGGCAGCAATACTGTATAGACCAGACAAGTAATGAATAGGAGTAGATCTGCCTGTGCCAGTAACTCTCCTCATGGCCTCATTATTATTAACGTCTCGTTAGTTTCTCAAGAAAATGTGCCATGTACACCAGTTGAATAGCCAAGTGAATTTGCAGCATTGTGTACCAAAACTGCATTTTCTTGCCAGTTGTTGGTAATGCACTGGTGTTGCTACATAGCAGTAGAGGATGCTCAAAGAACAAGTGGAACATTAACGGCATGGGCTACAGGGGACTAAAAGCCTATCAAACATGGTGTTACAGATTAATGCTGAAAATTACATGGGTAGATCGAGTAACTGACAAAGACATACTCTGTGGCAGCGATTCCCAAGCAATGGGCAGCCGCCCACTTGTGGGCCGTAGGCAGTGTAGCACCGAGACGTAATTCCATTCGAATATCGAAGAAAAAATAAAAATTATCGGGAGCTTCATGGAATTCACTCGTCACTGGTCAAGGGTAGTGAGTACAGAACAAAATAAGAGGTGAAATGCACTGCGTTATCCTGTACTACTCGCAATGGAACAATCTCTAAGCTGTCCTGTTTTTTCTTACACAGAAAGAAAACCTCAAAAGAAGCTACTAGGACGAACAGATGGTATTCACTTTTTTTAATGTTGAAAATTACCAATATCATGTGCCGCTTGGCGGCTGGAGGTATACGCCCCCACTCTCTGAGTTAAAGGGCTGGCGCAAGGCATTGGCTGGCTGCTCGTGACAAACACGTAAAGTGCCACAATCCGATGGTAGTTTTACGAGTTTGAAGTTTCTCGAACTCCATTGTTCACACGAACGATTCACCTGCAATAACATATTAAATAACCAAACATAACAGGAAGGGAGGAAGATCGGTGTTTCACGACCCGTCCGCATCTGAGATTATTAGCAATGGGGCTTTGCTCGGATTTCCGACTACTGGAGGGGACCGAAGACGCAGTGGCCCGTTTACGGTACCACCACGGAATTTGCATGGAGTGATCTAGATGACCGCAGAAAACCGACATCTAGATGGCCGACCTAAGAATTGAATCCGAATGCGTGTTGAGGGCGTTAGCCATTACAGCACATCGCTCAGTCCCTGTAGTTATAATGCTGAGTTGTTGTTTTATCAGTTTCGAATTTGTTGATTTCCAGAATATCATGTAAAACTGGAAATACGTTAAATGAATCTTGTTCCACTATTTTCTGCCCATCGCTGAAGTTTGATTGTCACTGCTTTTATTTTGTCTTGCAACAAGAAACATGAACGTCCTCCTCCTGTAGAGTTTAGGACGCTGAGGATACCGGAAACATCCGCCAAATGTGCCAACTGTCAAACAGCTTTCACCGACCACACAGCCTAAGTACAAACCTGTAAGGTTTCCATTACAGTCTCCGTCCATAAGAAAAATGCTGGGTTTGTTGCAGAGTTCGAAAAATCTTGATAACACTTTTACCTTACATCAGAACAGTGTCGAGTTTTGAGGTCTTGCTTTAATGAGGGTGACTATTTTTACTGTACTGTTAAGAGCTTTTTGAGAGACTCGCTCAAATCTTCAACTGTAAGAGCCTTTCGAAGTATGCCGCAATGAGTCCACCGAACCAAGGGAGCAACTGATTTAACGTTGTCAACTAATCTCAAACAGCTCTAAGCACTATCGGACAAACATCTGAGGTCATGAGTTCCATAGACTTAGAACTACCTAAACCTAACTAACCTAAGGACATCACAACCATCCATGCCCGAGGCAGGATTCGAACCTGCGACCGTAGCAGCAGCGCGGTTCCCGACTGAAGTGCCTAGAACCGCTCGGCCACAGCGGTCGGCGTCAACTAAGCCTGAATGAATACCACACACAGCAAGTACCCAATCAGTTATCAAACCTCCCAGTTTTGACCAATTTTTCTTGTGTAGTTTTGTTAGTTTCTATCAACAAAGGCTGTGTAAATTCGATGTTCCGCATCGACACTTAATGCACAGAATACGAGTGTATGGAATATCAGACAAACTGTGTGAATAAAATTGGAGAGTTTCTAGCAAACAGTACACAGAATGTCATTCAGAACGGAGAGAAGTCTTCAGATGTGTAACTTTGGGTTTGCCCCAAGGGAGTGTTATGGGACAAATACTTTTCACAACATATATAAATGGCCTAGTAGATCAAGTCCGATGTTCCAAGAGGCTTTACACGGATGATGCTGCAGAATACAGAGATGTCGCAAAGCTATAAAATTGTGGCGTATTGCAAGAGCGAATACATAGTCTGAAATACCCTTTACTGTCTAATTACACGATTGCAGAGTAATCACTGGAAGCAGTTACCTCCATATAATGCCTCGGATTTGTGTGTAAGGAGCGATCTGAAATGGAAAGACCCCATAAAAATAATCACGAGTAAGGCAGATACCAGGAAGGTTCATTAGAGGAATCCTCAGGAAATGTAATCCATAAACAAAGGAAATAGCTTACAAAGCACTCTGTCGGCCAATACTTGAATATTGCTCGTTAGTATGGGATCCGCACCAGATAACACTGAGTGAAGAAAGAGACAAGAACGAAAGAACAGCGGCGCGTTTCGTTGTACGTTCTTTTAGTAAGCACGAAAGCGTCACAAAAGCGATCAACAAACATCAGTGGCAGACGCCACAGGATATGTGTTCTGCATCAGCTGTGGTTTACTGTTAAAATTCGTAGAGCGTACTTTCCTAGAAGAGTCAGCAAATATATTGCGTCCTCCTACGTGTATCTCGCAAAGACACCACGAAGATGAAATCAGAGAGATGCGAGACAACACGGAGGCCTAGTAGCAATCGTTGCTCCTGCGAACTACTCGTGACTGAAAGGAGAAAGATGGCAATGACAGTGGTAAACAAAGTACTCACCGCCACACACCGCAAGGAGGCTCTGGAATATACATGTAAGTGTAGATTTTGAAACAACAGCTCTTGAATATTGTCATTCAACTCAAAACGACCGAAAGCTAATAAATTAGACTGGCCATCAACATCTGTACTCTAATCAAGCTGTAGCGGAAAGTTTTCACTTTATTTCAAAGTAGTAATGACAACTTTTGTCACATTTTCCGACATTTCATCAGTTCTTCTCTTGAAAGTTGTTTTTATTTTTTGTGTACATCTTTCAACAAATAAAGCTTTACTTATTACTTATGCTGCGGGTGTAATAAGTTTTCTGCCACGGAGTGAGCTACACCGTTCTTTGAAAATTAACAAAGAGGGCTCGTAAGAAATCCTGGTACCTGGTATGTTCTTTTTTGAAGCGATTTCCACTTTGTATTTATGAGAGTTGCGAAAAAACTAATGCACCGCATTCTTTTTCTCATCCAAAAACAATGCTAGGAATGAGAAACTTTACGTATGAATTATTTGAAGTTTCCTGAGGGAGCGCCCCAAGTGTCCGCCAGTTCTGCCAGATAGCGTAGCCGCAGGACAGTTTCAAAATGGCGTCTGTAAGTAACATACGTTACAAGCAACATGCCGTCATTGAACTTCTCACTGCAGAGAAAGAAACTGTGAAGAATATTCACAAACGCTTGTGCAAAGTCCATAGAGCATCTGCTGTCGACAGAAGTACAGTTAGTTGCTGGCCACGGCGGGTGAAGTCATCAGAAGGCGGTTCGGCGGAGCTGCACGATTTGCAGCGATCGGGGAGATCATTCACAGCTGTCACAGATGACTTGCTGCAGCGAGCTGATGTCATTCTCAAGGACAGACGCATTACAACTCGGCAGTTGGCGCTACATCTGTCAATCAGCAAACGAAGTCTGAGGACACGTGAATGCAACGCAAAACAGGGTTGGACAGTGTTACCACCATCCACCATACAGCATTGACCTAGGCCCCTCGAACTTCCTTTGAGGAGGTGATTCACACAGTGAAGCACTGCCGCCGCCACCAGGACAAGGGTTGGTACCGATAGGGCTTACACGTCCTCGTACCGCGGTGGAGGAAGGCATGGAACGGGATGGAGACTATGTGGAAAAATACGGTGTGTAGATAAAACACCATTCTTTCGTGCGTATAATTCTCATTATGTTGAATAAAGAATTGTTGAAGAAAAACTGCTGTGCATTACTTTCTGGGGAAACCTCGTAATTACAAATGGTTCAAATGGCTCTGAGCACTATGGGACTTAACTTCTTATTTATTTATTTATTGTTCCGTGGGACCAAATTAAGGAGAAGTCTCCATGGTCATGGAACGTGTCAATACATGAAATTATAACACGATATTAGAAACAGATAAAATGAAATATAAAAAAACATATTCAGGTGACAAGTCGTAAGTTTGAATAAGGAAAATCAACAATGTAACACTGGAATTTGCTTAATTTTTTAGCTCTTCCAGGAGCTCCTCGACAGAATAGAAGGAGTGAGCCATGAGGAAACTCTTCAGTTTAGACTTAAAAGAACTTGGGCTACTGCTAAGATTTTTGAGTTCTTGTGGTAGCTTATTGAAAATGGATGCAGCAGAATACTGCACTCCTTTCTGCACAAGAGTCAAGGAAGTGCATACCACATGCAGATTGGATTTCTGCCTAGTATTAACTGAGTGAAAGCTGCTAACTCTTGGGAATAGGCTAATATTGCTAACAACAAACGACATTAAAGAAAATACATACTGTGAGGGCAATGTCAGAATTCCCAGACTATTGAATAGGGGTCGACAAGAGGTTCTCGAACTCACACCACATATAGCTCGAACAGCCCGTTTTTGAGCCAAAAATACCCTTTCTGAATCAAAAGAATTACCCCAAAAAACGATACCATTCGACATAAGCGTATGAAAATATGCGAAGTAGACTACTTTTCGTGTTGAAGTGTCACTTATTTCAGATACTGTTCTAATGGTAAATAAAGCAGCATTTAGCTTCTGAACAAGATCCTGGACATGGGCTTTCCACAACAGCTTACTATCTATCCGAACGCCTAGGAACTTGAACTGTTCCGCCTCGCTTATAATATGCCCATTCTGTCTGATCAAAATATCGGTTTTTGTTGAATTGTAAGTTAGAAACTGTAAAGAACTGAGTCTTACTGTGATTTAGCATCAAATTATTTTCCACAAGCCACGAACTTATATCATGAACTACATTATTTGATACTGCTTCAATATTACACACAAGATCCTTCACTATCAAGCTGGTGTCATCAGCAAACAGAAATATTTTTGAATCGCCTGTAATACTAGAAGGCATATCATTTATATAAATAAGAAACAGCAGTGGCCCCAGCACCGACCCTTGGGGAACGCCTCACTTAACAGTGCCCCATTGGGACTGAACATCACTACCACTCTCAATATTGCGGAGAATTACCCTCTGCTTTCTGTTCTTGAAGTAAGAGGCGAACCAATTGTAAGCTACTCCCCTTACTGCATAATGGTCCAACTTCTGCAGTAATATTTTGTGGTCAACACAGTCAAAAGCCTTCGTTAAATCAAAGAAAACACCTAGCGTTCGCAACCTTTTATTTAATCCGTCCAAACCCTCACAGAGAAAAGAGAATATAGCATTTTCAGTTGTTAAACCAATTCTAAAACCAAACTGAACATTTGACAGCAAATTATGTGAATTTAAATGCTCCAGTAACCTTCTATATACAACCTTCTCGATAACTTTAGCAAACACCGATGGCATAGAAATAGGTCTAAAATTGTCAATATTATCAATGTCTCCCTTTTTATAAAGTGGCTTCACTACCAAGTACTTTAATCGGTCAGGAAACCGACCACTCCTAAAGGAAAAGTTACAGATATGGCTAAGTACTGGGCTAACATACATAGAACAATACCTCAGCATTCTGCTAGATACCCCGTCATATCCATGAGAGTTCTTGGTTTTTAGTGATTTAATTATTAACGCAATCTCCCTCTTGTCAGTATATGGAGGAGCATTTCAGGTAACAGTCTCGGAACACTTTTTTCTAAGAGCGCTATATGATTCCCTGTTGGGACTAGGTTTCTATTTAGTTCACCTGCTATATTCAGAAAGTGATTATTAAATACTGTACATATATGCGACTTATCAGTAACACGGACATTCCCACTGCGCACTTATTCTATATCCTCGACCTGTCTCTGCATTCCAGCCACTTCCTTTACGACTGACCATATGGTTTTAATTTTATCCTGAGACATAGCTATTCTACCTGCATACCACAAACTTTTGGGCTTCCTAATAACATTTTGAAGCACCTTACAATACTGTTTGTAATGGGCTGCTGCATTTAGATTTTGACTGTTTCTAACGTTTTGATATAATTACCATTTTGTTCTACAAGATATTCTTATCCCACTAGTCAGCCACCCAGGCTGCCTGTTTGTGCTAGTACCCTGTTTTGAACGTTCTAACGGAAACCAACTTTCAAAGAGCACGAGAAAAGTCTTGAGAAAAGCATTATATTTATCGTCTACTGTATCAGCGCTATAAACATCTTGCCACTCTTGTTCCTTGATAAGGTTTACAAAGGTCTCTACAGCAACTGGATCAGCTTTCCTAAACAGCTGATGACTATATTTAACACGTGTTGCAGCACAAAAATCTTTTAGAGTTATAATTTGTGCATCATGATCTGGAAGGCCATTCACCTTGTTGCTAACAGAATGCCCTTCTAGTAATGAGGAATTAACAAAACTGTTGTCTATGGTTTTTCTACTGTTCCCTTGCACTCTCGTCGGAAAGAATACGGTTTTCATAAGATTATATGAATTAAGGAGGTCTACCAGCATCCTCTTCCTTGCACAATCACTTATACAATTAATATTGAAGTCACCACACACGACTAACTTTTTGTATTTCCTATAAAGTGAACCAAGAACCTCCTCTAGCTTTAGCAAAAATGTTGTGAAATCGGAATCTGGGGATCTATAAATAACAACAGTTAGAAGTTTAGTTCCGTTAAATTTAACCACACCTGCACAACATTCAAACACCTTTTCAGTGCAGTACTTTGAAACATCAGTTGACTCAAATGGGATGCCGTTTTTCACATACATGGCTACTCCCCCACACCGCAAAGAGCTCCTCGAAAAGCTGCCAGCCAACCTGTATCCTGGTAAAGGAAGCCTCTGAATTATCTCCTTATTTAAGAAGTGTTCAGATATACCATAATTTCAGAGTCAACATCTGATGTCATCAGTCCCCTAGATCTTAGAACTACTTAAACCTAACTAACCTAAGGACATCACACACATCCATGCCCGAGTAAGAATTCGAACCTGCGGCCGTAGCGGTCACGCGGTTCCAGACTGAAGCACCTAGAACCACTCGGCCACAACGGCCGGCTCGTAATTACAGAAATATTTGACTTTTCGAAGGACGAAGAAATTTTACCTGCAAAACTTATTGGCAATATTTAGTAACGATTTTCTCTTTTCTCTTTCGCTTTCTCTTTTTATTTCGCAACGACTTAGACATAAAAATTATTATTCATACCCGAAAGCCAATATCTCAGTAGTGAGTTCCACAAACCAGCAAAAACACAAATTTTATTAGCAGCCAGATATGAAGAAAACACTACCATAAAAGAACACATCAAATCTTTGACGTTCAGCCAAGGTCATTTAAAAATATTTTTAATAAGCCTAAGGGTAAACACTAATTCTATTTAAACAATATCTTCGTCTAAAACAGTTAATTTTTTAAACACTACGACTTAATTTATTTTATTTACCGACCTTGTCTTATAGCGTGATTAAATTTTTTATGCTTCATTCATACAATTGAGAAATCTGCTAACTAGATTAGTAATCCTTTTAAATGTTCCTTTTAGGAAGTACTTCCCTAAAATTGAGGACGAAACCCAATGGATCAGAAATTCCTTTGAAGAAAATTGCTTAAAAAATTGAAAATTTCATGAAGTAAAGAAGACATTAATTGAACTATCATACGACCAAACTCAACCTGTTTTTTGAAACACCACCACCGACGCCGTTCTGGACAAGTGGCAAAAATGGTTCAAATGGCTCTGAGCACTATGGGACTTAAAATCTGTGGTCATCAGTCCCCTAGAACTTAGAACTACTTAAACCTAACTAACCTAAGGACATCACACACATCCATGCCCGAGGCAGGATTCGAACCTGCGACCGTAGCAGTCCCGCGGTTCCGGACTGAGCGCCTAGAACCGCTATACCACCGCGGCCGGCTTCTGGACAAGTGATCAGCAAGAGTATCTAGCAATGGCCAAACTTAACCTGAGACACTTGATGCGTTTTTCGACAACCTATCTACGCGAATGGGTATTTCACACTTAAATTTTCTTGACACGTAGCTGTAGAAGTAGACTGAATGTAGATAGAAACTTGAGGCCAAAGGTAACATGTTTTGATCCAGATATTGATTCTCTCGTGGGCGATAAACAATGTCAAAAATTACATTGAGATCTTTTTAACACTGACTCCTCGATTTAGACTTTTCTTGTAGTTGTGACAGCTGAGAGAATACAATAAAAATCTTTTATTTATGAAACGTAGACTAATATCTTTCAATCCTTCTTATACACTACGTTTTACTAATTATGCCTTCTGACATGACGTAGGCACAAACACACACACACACACACACACACACACACACACACATATATATATATATATATATATATATATATATATATATATATATTATAGAGAGAGGGAGAAAGAGAAGTCCATTAGTATACCTTTTTTACTCTTATTTTGGAGTCATCATTCTTTTGACTGGTTTAATACGGCTGCCATGAATTCCTATCCCGTGCCAACCTCTTCATCTCACAGTAGCACTTGCAAGCTACTACCTCAGTAATCTGCTGGATGCATTCCAATCTCTGTCTTTCTCGACAGTTTTTGCCCTCTACAGCTCCCTCTAGCACCATGAAATGCATTCCTTGATGTCTTAACACACGTTCTATCATCCTGTCCCTTCTCCTTGTCAGCATTTTCCACATATTCCTTTCCTCTCCAATTCTCCGCAGGACCTCGTCATTCTTTAACCTATCAGTCAACCTAGTTTTCACCTTTCGATGGAGCACCGCATCTCAAATGCTTCGATTCTCTTCGTCCGGCTTTCCCACAATCCACGTCTCACTACCATACAATGCTGTGTTCCAATCTCAGAAATTTCCTCCTCAAATTAAGGTCTATGTTTCATGCTAGGAGACTTGTCGTGGCTAGGAATGCCCTTTTCGCCAGCGCTAATCTGTCTTTGATGTCCTTAACTTCGTCTACTTCGTTACCATCAGTCCTGACGTTAAATTCATCGCCATTCTCATTTCTACTACTTCTCATACTTTCGTCTTCCTTCGATTTACACTGAACTCATATTCTGTACTCATTAGACCATTCATCAGATCACGTAATTCTTCTTAACTTTCACTCAAGACAGCAATGTCATCAGCGAATCGTATAATATCCCTTCACGTTGAATTTTAATTCCGCTCCAGATCCTTCCTGTTATTTCCATCATTAGTTCTTCGATGTACAGATTGAACAGTGTTACACACTCTTTAATCCGAGTACTTCGTTCTTGGTCTTTCTCTCTTACTTTTTTGGCTCTTTTACATATAATATATTATTCGTCTCTCCCTATAGCTTACCCCTATTTTTCTCGGAATTGTGAACATCAATGCGCCATTTGACATGGTGGAAGGCTTTTTCCAGGTCGTTAAATCTTACAACGTTTCTTGATTATTCTATAGTCTTGTTTCCACTGTCAACGGCCACATCAGAATTGCCTCCATGGTGCCTTTGCCTTTCCTGGAGCCCAACTGATCATCACATAAGTCATCCTCAGTTTTCTTTCCCATTCTTCTGTATTGTATTCTTGGCAGCAACTGAGATGCATGACCTGTTAAGCTGATTGTGCGATAATTCTCGCAATTATCAGGTTTTGGAGTCTTCGGAATTGTGTGGATGATATTTTTCCGAAAGTCAGATGGTATGTCGTCAATCTCATAAATTCTACACACCAACGTGAATAGTCGTTTTGTTGCCACTCCTCCAAATGATTTTAGAAATTCTGATGGAACGTTATTTATCCCTTCTGCCTTATTTGATCGTAGGTCATCCAAAGGCCTCTTAAATTCTGATTCTATTGCTGGATCCTCTATCTCTTCTAAATCGACTCCTCTTTCTTCTTCTATCGCATCAGAAATATCTTCCCTGTCATGGAGGCCTTCAGTGTACTCTTTCCACCTATACGAACTCTCCTCTGCATTTGCTAGTGGAATTCCCATTACACTCTTAACGTTATTACCTCTGCTTTTAATTTCACCGAAGGTTGTTTTGACTTCTGAAAATTATTTATTTTTCTACTTCTTCACATTTTTCATGCAGCCCTTTCGTCTTAGCTTCCCTGAACTTCCTATTTATTTCATTCCTCAGTGACTTGTTTTTCTGTATTCCTGAATTTCCCTGAATATGTTTGTACTTCCTTCTTTCATAGATCAGCTGAAATATTTCTTCTGTTACGCATGGTTTCTTCATAGTTACCTTCTTTGTGCCTATGATTTTTTCCAACTTTTGTGATTCCCTGTTTAGAGAAGTCCACTGCTCTTCAATTGCACTGCCTACTGAGCTATTCCCTATTTATCTATAGTCTTAGAGTCCGCGCTGTAGCACAGCGTTAGCTTTACCGCCTACCACGCAAGGGGCCCGAGTTAGATTCCTTCATCATCACTGACTCGCAAGTCGCCTAAGTGGCGTCAACTAAAAAGGACTTGCTATACGGCGGCCGAACTTCCCGAATGGGGCCTCCCGGCCAACGATTTCATACCATCATTTCCATTTTGTATAGCCTTAGAGAACTTCAAGCGTATCTCGTCATTCCTTAGTACTTCCGCATCCCACTTCTTTGCGTATGATTCGTCCTACCTAATCACTTAAATTTCAGCCTACTCTTCACCACTACTAAATTGTAATTTGACCCTATATCTGCTTCTGGGTGCACCTTACAATCCAGTATCTGATTTTGGAATATCTATCGGACTATGATGTAATCTAACTGAAATATTCCCTATCACATGGCCTTTACCAAATATACCTCCTCCTCTTGTGATTTTTGAACAGAGTATTCGCTATTAAGAGCTGAAATTTATTGCAGAACTCAATTAGTCTTTCTCCTCTCTCATTCCTTGTCCCAAACCCACATTCTCCTTTAACCTTTTCTACTACACCTTTCCCTACAACTGCACTCCCGTCCCTCATCACTATTAGATTTTCGTCTCTATTTACGGACTGTATTGTTCTTTCAGTAACTTCGTATACTTTTTATATCTCTTCATCTTCAGCTTGCGACGGCGGCATATACCTGAACTATCGTTGTCGATGTTGGTTCGCTGTCATTCTGATAAGAACAATCATATCATCGAACTGTTCGCAGCAGCACACTCTCTGCCCTGCCTTCCTATTCATAACGAATCCTACTCTCGTTGTACCATTATCTACTGCTTTTGATATTACACTATACTCCTCTAACCAGAAATCCTCGTCCTCTTTCCATTTCACTTCACTGACCCCTGCTATACATAGATTGAGCCTTTGCATTTCCCTTTTCAGTCTTTCTATTTTCCCTACCACCTTCAAGTGTCTGATATTCCATGCTCCGACTAGTAAAATGTTATCCCTTCACTTGGTTGTTCAATGTTTTTCTCATGGTCACCTCCCCCTTCACAGTCGCCTCCCAGAGATCGGAATGGGAGACTATTTCGGAATCTTTTGCCAATGGAGAGATCATCACGACACTTTTTTTTTTACTTTATAGTTACTCACTCCGGCGCTAAGCTTTTTTCGCGAAACAGGTTGTTCGCACAGCTAAAAAGGTTTGGAAGCTCTGCTCCATCGGACTGGGGACAAAAGAGCTTGAAAGTTTACTAAAATAGGGGATAAGCTCATAGGATACATCGTGAGACCGAAAGGAATAATAATTTGTTATCAGTGGGAAGTTAAGATGAGGGGTGGGCGGAACGTTTTCTCCGAGCAAAAAGTTGTAGACTACAATAGGCACGTTCAGGCAGTAGTCTGTAGCTGTCACTCAAAGAGAGACTTGCTCAGGATGGACTTGGTGCGGAACTTGCAACAGTCTTCAGACTGAAAACTACAACAGGCGGCCACTACACAAATGAAGGGCTGGGAAAATGAGATCCGACAGAGACATCATCAGAAAATCGGTGTGTTATTAAAACTGTGAGTAATAACACTCTGCACGCTAGGAATGGTAACTTTTCTGCTGTGTCAGTGCGGGCTGAACAGTCATAAACTGTATAGAGATTTTCAACTACTAGCAACACCTTATTTCACAGTTTCGCAGTCCTCTGTGCATTATTGCTCGTTTTGGTACGAAAGTCGATTATGTACAACATAGTTTTTCTTCCAACACAGTACATAACATACGTAATAAAACGGAGCACCTACTGCCGTTCTTATGATGTCATTTATTATATGGCTACCAGTTTCGGGGCTTCAGTGCTCGTGAATCATGTATACGTATGGTGTTAACACCCTCAGCGTGAGATAAAGCCTGAACTTGGTGCCCTGCAGCACCGAAACTGGTATGTGACATCGTAAGAACTGCTGTAGGTGTTCCATATTATTACATAAGTGGAGAACGAAAGTCCTCAGACCTCCAGTCACAAGAGTGGATGTACAAAAACTTGTACATAAATTATTCACACATTGCATGTCGTGTTTCCACACGCATTTCTCAAGTTTAAGAGATTTCTGCGTCTGCTGGCCCCTATACGAACAGTTTTCCAACAAATGGAAATTACTCTATGTCTTATGGGGTTTTCAAAGTTTGGTGTTCTTTGCCTATTTGTGTGGTTGGTATCAGTATATGACAAGACAGGCACTGGCATCACTTGGCGTTAATATGTTATGTATTTCAGATCACGTTTGTTTTTTATGTTCAGTAACATGACGCACACGCCATATGGGACATACGTTTACAATCATGGATCTGTCTCTCATTGCCGTTTCCCTGACAAATAACCGTATTGTGTCTAGGCTATCCCTATGTTTCAGATCTCGCTACGCTTTTACTGTAGCTAAGGGAGAGTTACGATGAGAATTCGGTGATCTGGCTATAGAGACTGTCTGTGGATAGTGGGTAAGAAGTTATTATTCTCTTTGGCATGGATGAAAGTAGTAATCGATAGCTCTACTGTAACAGCAATCGAGAGCTACTGATCTTACATTTTTCGTACTTCACGATATGTTAACTTGCTCATGCAATAACGTGGAAATGATCGTGACAGTCCACACGCATTTTGTCGCTGTTACTCCGATGCTGGAAGTAATACGCGTACTTATAGCTCCCAGCTTGCGTCACAGTGATTCATTGAAAGCGACAAACTAATATCTCACCAACGTACTCAAGTAAATTTTCCTAACAAAGGATGGTATCATTCAGTTTTTTTAGACTATGGTTCCAAGAGTCATCACGACCATAAAATGTTAATAAATCAGCATTCGAAAGCCTGCACACCAATTTCCTTTAGTTCTGAAAGTATGCATCATTAGCTCATATACGGCCATCTAGGACCACCTCCATGAGAAAAATACGAAATAATTTTTTATCATAAAATTATATGCTGCGCAGAGACAGTACGTCCTCGCCAGATGCTGGTTCCTCATATTAAAACATGTACGGCCAGGGCGTTTTAAGGATGATGTTAGCTTCTATTTACAACTGAAGTGAAATATGGCATTATCTACGTAGTGTCATGGAACACGTATCTCATCTGCGCACGTAGGTTGTTGAAACAAAAGAAAAATTATTATCTGTCCACCGTGTTGTGTGATTACACTATGGTAATTTCATGTTTAGGCCTAAACACTTCAGGACACAAAGGACTTTTGAATTACAAGTCTCCATTACATTCTGCCTTTGATTTACAGCCACTGTCACACACACAAATCATTTTATACGTCACAAATTAATAACTGAATTTAACGAGGCGCATCGCAATACTTCTAATAATAGGTATTAATTATACAGCTTTGTGACGTTTCCACCCGAGACCTCCAGGAAATGACGTTGTCCCCGACGAAGAGGAATAGCTGCCCGCCTGCAGTTCTAAACAGGTGGGTGGTACGAGGCTTCGGCACCATGTATCAAGTCGAGGACCCGCCTTTGTAGAGACAAACAACCTTACCGGTTGTGGGCCCTTAAAAGGCACACAGCTTCACTTCCCATTTGTGTAACCTAGACGTATATCACGAATCACGAAACACAAAAAAATATTCTGTTGGCCCCTTTATTTGGATCTTACAGCGTAGCGTAAATAAATACTTGCAAGAAGTTTTTAAAACTGAAATTTGCACGAAGAAATTATGAAAACATACACCTCGCATGTCTGTCCATAAACAGAATGACGAAGAACTGTGAAAGCACTGCTCGACTTACAGGCGGCAGTAAGTACGTGAAAAGTACTACTAAGCAGTGTCAGTTACACAACAAGAAAAACGACACGACAATGAAGTTAGAACAAAGACAGTGTCTGGCACACACACACACACACACACACACACTCACAGACACACATACACACATAGTAGTATGTCCTTTTTTATGCTTCCAACGTAGCAATAAATCTTATCAGTATCTAAAAAATATCGAATAGATTTTACGGCCTACGATAAATTAGTACACTACTTTCTACGCATTATTTTGTCTCCGACATTTCGAAGACGGGGACGATGTCAGAGACGTTAATTCTAGTGTCTGTTGATCCATAATGGGCCGGGGACATAAGTTGGACAAGTAATTATCAATGAAATTAGCGAACAGCAGTGTATTTGAGATGTCACACGCCTGTTGGCGAATTTCATTCATAATAAGTTAATTCTAGTTCGTTATTGAAACTGCAAGACACATTGCGTTAACTGGTCCGCCGTTATCAGATATCCGCCTTTATAACGCTGCGTAATTAACATTACTATAATGTGGCGTATTTAACATTATTTTGAAAGAAGAAATACAATGTACATTATTGCAAGTGCCTACTCGGAATAATTAGGTGCACCAAGGAATATAAAAATGCTAAGGTAATTTGAAGAGTCTTTGTGTCTTTTGTGCCTTATGTACGCAAAAGAATTTTATGTTCTGAGAATCATATCCACAGGTGACCGATAGCACAATTTATCGTTATAATAGTCTTCATCCCAAGTGAGAGGCTACGCGGTATGCAACTATTTTATTTATCTGGGACAGATAAGGTATCAAAAGCAACCATAGTAATAAGGAGGCAAGGAAACAAATACACTGTTCCGCTAAACTTAAGGCCGAGCTAGGTAAAGTAACATAACATATTAACTGCTAGGTGGAAATGAGTGAAACTGCGGGAATCTGTTGTAAGTGGTCTTCCAGTCTTGCACAGAGAGTTGGACTCAAATGGTGTGAGGTCAACGTGACTAAATCCAAATAAGGCTGGCCCTGCAACACGAGTTACTTGAAGGAACGGGTAAATACGGTGTGTGTCAACCAGCAAGCATTATATGTAAACTGAAGGTGGAGTGGGGAAAAAGGAAAGAGGTTAGTGACGTCAGCTGCATCGCGACGTAACACGGAATCAGCGGCGACGAGTGAAAATGTGTGCCGGACTGAGATTCGAACGCGGGATGTCCTGCTTACTAGGCAAGTGCGTTATCCACTGCACCTTCCGTGACACAGTGTTTATTACTATTGCTCGGACTTTCTCGGTACGCCCCATAGCCGATCCTCACTCCCGTCGAACGCAACCTATCTGCAGTCCCTGTCCATTTCCTCCTTGCTCGCTACTCTGAGGTTCCCGCAGGAGGTCAGACATACTTTTATGCATCTGAACTGAAGAAGGTGGATCCATTGCCCATCTACACTCATGCTCATAAATTAAGGATAATTGCAGAATGTGGTGCCACACAACGTGGCACTACACAAAACTGGCGCTAATAGCATAGCCACATAAGGAACACACATGACACGGAGCTGTAAGTCCACGGTATTGGTGATAAGCTGAGGAAACCGTCCCGAAACACATGTGCTACAAAACGCCACAGTTTCCTGCGCATTTACCCCGATATCAGTATGGGATATGATCACCATGCACACGCACACAGGCCGGACAACGGGTTGGCATACTCTGGATCATGTGGTCGAGCAGCTGCTGGGGTATAGCCTCCGATTCTTGCACCAGTGCCTGTCGGAGCTCCTGAAGTGTCCTAGGGGTGTGAAGACGTGCAGCGACACGTCGACCGAGAGCATCCCAGACATGATCGATGGGGTTTAAGTTTGGAGAACAGGCAGTCCACTCCATTCGCCTTCTGTTTCAAGGTACTCCTCCACGATGGCAGCTCGGTGGGACCGTGCGTTATCATCCATCAGGAGGCAGGTGGGACCCACTGCACCCCTGAAAAGGCGGACGTACTGGTGCAAAATGACGCCCCGATACATCTGACCTGTTACAGTTCCTCTGTCAAAGATATGCATGGGTATACGTGCATCAATAATAATCCCACCCCACACCATCAACCCACGACCTCCAGACAGATCCCTTTCAAGGACATTAAGGGGTTGGTATCTGGTTCCTGGTTCACTCCAGATTAAAACCCGTCGAGAATCACTGTTCAGACTATACCTGGACGCGTCTGTGAACATAACCTGGGACCATTGTTCCAATGACCACGTACTGTGTTCTTCACACCAGGATTTACTGGCTCTCCTGTGACCAGGGGTCAGTGGAATGCATCTTGCAGGTCTCCGGGTGAATAAACCATGTCTGTTCAGTTGTTTGTAGACTGTGTGTCTGGAGTCAACTGTTCCAGTGGCTGCGGTAAGGTCCCGCGCAAGGCTGCCTGCAGTACTCCGTGGCCGTCTGCGGCCACTGATGGTGAGATATTGGTCTTCTTGTGGTGTTGTAAACTGTGGACGGTCCGTACTGTAGCTCCTGGACACGTTTCCTGCAAGTTGGAATCGTTGACATAATCTTGAGATCAAACTTTG
The DNA here is from genome assembly GCF_023864275.1 of Schistocerca cancellata. Classification (NCBI taxonomy): domain Eukaryota; kingdom Metazoa; phylum Arthropoda; class Insecta; order Orthoptera; family Acrididae; genus Schistocerca; species Schistocerca cancellata. The sequence goes on from NC_064630.1 coordinate 601,220,859, forward strand.
TGGCACACGGAGGGCCCGTGCTACGACCTGCTGTGTTTGACCAGCCTCCAGTCGCCCTAGTATTCTATCCCTCATAACGTCATCAATATGTGTTTTTTGAGCAATTTTCAACACACAGTCGCCATTAGCACGTCTGAAAACGTCAGCAAACTTACTCGCTGCACTGTACTGACATGCACCAACACACCTCTGCGTATGTGGACTGCTGCCAGCGCCAACGTGCGACGACCGCAGGTCAAATGCACCTCATGGTCATATCCCCAGGTGATTTACACCAGCAAACCGCACACCAGAGCGTTGTTTCACCATGTATCAGCATTATCCTTAATTTATGAACATGAGTGTAACTGACTCAATTATATAAATGTGTGATGGCTTTCAGTCATGTCTAAAAAACAGACACCACGGATTCTTACAATCAACGAGCAGTTACGGTGCACTGTGGTACTGTTCTTCGTTACAACATGGCCAGGAAACCAGTTCTGGATTACTTTACACCGATAGGAAACGTTGAAAAACTGAAAGAAGAACGAATTGTGACAGGTGTAACCCAGGAGGAGTTTGGTATTGTACACAGCGTTGTTTAACGCGCGTAGGGAATGTTCCGAATTACAGGCCCTTCTGCCCGAACGAGAGGAGGCGGGTCGACCACGGTGAATTAAGGCACCATATGACCGCTAGATTGTCCACCAGGCAAGAAGGAAATCACGTCAAACAGAGGGCGCAGTTTCATCCCCATTTAACAGGACTAAAAGTCACGAAATCTCACACTCCACAGTGGGACGGCGACTGCATGGAAGTGATGTCTTCGTCCGATGACCAGTACGCGTGTTCCGCAGCCGGCGGCGCCGTTTGGGGCTGTGTCAGGAACATAAGGCCTGGACTAACGAGCAGTGGGACCGCATACTCTCCTCGGGCGAGAGCAGACCTACTCAGAGTACCGATTCTCGACGTACCCTCATTCGAAGTGAGGTGGCAACACGTAATGTACCGAGGAACACGGTCGGACAGAATCGTTCTTGCAGTCCAGGTGTTAAGGTGTGGGAAAGCATAAAATTGCATGGGTGTACTGACGTCCAACTTTTTTAACAAGGTACATTCACCAGTCACCGTTACTGTGACACTGTTCTCCTTCCCCATATGTGTGATTTCATTTTTAGGGTTCTGTACCTCAATTGGTGAAAACTGAATCTTTACAGGATATCTTTCTTGTCCGTGCGTCTGTCTGTCTGTCTCTCCTACTGTTAAGTACCCTTTTCCTCAGGAATGAGTAAAAGTATCAAGTTGAAATTTATGTCACACACTAAGGTACGTGGGTGCCCGCACGGTTAGCCGTGTGGTCTAACGCATTGCTTTCCGGGCGGGACGCGTGCCGGTCCTCGGCACGGATTAGTGTCGAGATCCGGTGTGCCGGCCAATCTGTGGATAGTTTTCAAGGCGGTTTTCCATATGCCTCGGCGAATGCGGGCTGGTTCCCCTTATTCCGCCTCTCTTACACTATGTCGGCATTGCTGCCCAAACATTTTTTCCACGTGCGCGTACACCTTAATTGTAGCACGCAAACAATGAGATTGCACTCGTCTGGTGTGAGATGTTCCCGGGGGGGGGGGGGGGGGGGAGGAGTCCACTGGGGGCCGAACCGCATATTAACTCTCTGGGTTCGGGGTGGGGCGGCGGTGGGGTGAGTGGACTGCTGTTGCCTGCTGTGGGGTTGTGAACCACTCAGGGCTACGGAGGGGACGAAGCCTCTCCGTCGTTTCTATGTCCCCATTTCCTTACAATATAAGGCATGTGGTCCCTCGGCCGTGTAAAAAATTGAAGCTTCTAAATCAATGCAATCAGAAGCTACGACCATTTATGTCACATATTGCGATATATTACATAAAACCTGTAGGTTTTTAGGTTATTTTCCTTTAGAGTACAATCATGAAATTTAGCAAGAAACAAGGTTTCACAGTATACATAAACGAAAAAATGCGAAAATTGTGCATTTATAATTATATCACACCGAAAAAAAAATTTTGTCATTTGCTATCCGACTGTTTATCTGTCCGTCCGTTCGTTAAGATCCCTCTTTCTCAGTAACGCTTAGATATATCAGGTTGACATTTATGTCACGTACGACAATAGTGCCCCGGTGATGTAATAAATGTAAGATTCTAAGTCAATGCAATCAAAAGGCCGGCCGGAGAGGCCGAGCGGTTAAAGGCGCTACAGTCTGGAACCGCACGACCGCTACGGTCGCAGTTCGAATCCTGCCTCGGGCATGGACGTGTGTGATGTCCTTAGGTTAGTTAGGTTTAAGTAGTTCTAAGTTCTAGGGGACTTATGACCACAGCAGTTGAGTCCCATAGTCCTCAGAGCCATTTTGCAATCAAAAGATACGGTCCCTAATGTCATAAATTTTGAAACCCGTAAACTCTCCCATCAAAACTTATAGGGCACTTGCCGTTGATCTAGACTCGTGACTCTTGTCGTAGTGTGGTTCTTTTGGTGTTTCAGAGACAAACTCTGTGTTGAAGTTTTATCCCGTCAACGCAAGATTTAACTACGGAAGGGAAAGAAGGCTTACGTAACTTACGACGACATTTTCTTAATGTGATTATGTGGAAGGGTTGAACTTCTATATTGCCTTGTTTAGGGCCAGGCTAAATGTTTTCTTCCTTCTTTCGATTACGGTATTCATGACAGATATTCAAATTAAATAATTACGGGTTATAATGAAGCAGGTCGGCCGGTGTGGCCGAGCGGTTCTAGGCGCTTCAGTCTGGAACCGCGCGACCGCTACGGTCGCTGGTTCGAATCCTGCCTCGGGCATGGCTGTGTGCGATGTCCTTAGGTTAGTTAGGTTTAAGTAGTTCTAAGTTCTAGGGGACTGATGACCTCAGATGTTAAGTCCCATACTGCTCAGAGCCATTTGAAACTTTTTTTTTATAATGAAGCAATTTGCAGTTCAGAACGGCAGCCTAAATTTAGAAGACAGGAACGCAGATGCCAGGTAAGATTCATTGATAGAATCCCTTGAGAATGTGTGACATTCCTGATCGTACATGATCGTTTTGGGCACATACCGAAATATAACTACCGTTCACCAGAACTGGATAAGCAACTCTCCACATAATAGTTGAAAGTGTTAACTTTGAGCTCGATTTCGTAGTCGAGGAGTGTAAGTCAACAGGTAAACAGGTTGAAAGTCATAGTATATTTTATATCACCATGTTAATTTAAAGAAACAGTGGCAACTTGACAGTGTTTATTAATTTAATAAACAAATAATCACAACATTTGCGAGTAAGTCAACATGTTGCCAATCTAACATTAGTTATAAAAATTATCTAGCAGATGCTGATGGCAGGCTCAGAAACAACTATGATAAATCCGAAGAGCTATTCCGACATCATCTATTAGTCAAAATACTTTTTAATTTTGCCTGAAATTATTGTCCAGATTCAAATGTAAATAAATAAACTGCAACTCTAATTGGAGTCTGTCACTAAAAGCCAGTTTATAATTACCAAACTGAATTGGTGTGGAGGAAGAAGACAGTTGAGCTAACGTTTTAAAAACTATTACAGTCCCCCAAAATTAAAAATCTTAAAATAAACTAGTGGTGCATGTCATTCTCTCATGGTGTGTAAAGATTTTTTCTGGTACTAAAATATTGTTATAATGTATGTTCATGTGAAATTCATGTTCTGCCGAGGCTGTGTTAATTATGTCATACTTGCATACGATTCAGTATCCCTAGGTAGTTGGACACCCAGCGTCGCCCGCAATAGCACAGTCACTCTAAAAATTATATGATGAAAAAAAGTGTAATGAGAACTATGCGACACACTACATTTTACTACCAAATATATCAGGAAACGTCAAAGTTGAAATTTAACAAAAATATTACGCAGATGTGTGTTATAAGCCAAAGGCATTGCGATAAGATCTTTTAACGCGTGGATATTAACAGAACTGGAATTACATCGTAACTGTAACTCGCCGAGGAAGTAAGTCTTTAGAACCTATTCTTGAGTGCAGTTTATAGTCCCTTACAAAATTAGCTGAATGTACAGAGTATTTTCATTTAGAGACAGTTGGGGTGTACGACTCTGTTCCCTTAGGAGCACGATTTAGAGTGCCGGGCAGCTCATTTGGATAAAGAGTTAAAAGCTAAACTAATTAGGAGCATTGTATTGTCAGTAGAGAATCAGTAACAGCAGAATGGGTTGGCCAGGAGATGTCAGTGGCTTCGAACGTGGACAAGTATTGGATGTCACCTTAGTAACATATCGGTCGAGGACATTTCAACTAATCTAAAGCTGCCCAAGTCGACTGTTGTTGACGCGATTGTGAAGTGAAAACGTAAGGGAGGAGCTACAACTAAACCAAGAGTAGGCATATGTCATACACCCATACTGTCGGACAAGGACCGTTGAGCACTAATGAGGATGACTGAAAAAAATCGCATGAAATCTGCGGAAGGAATCACTCTTAAGCACCACAGTGCTTCCGACAGCCAGCTAGCACAATTATTGTGCGGAGGGAATTAAAGAGAATGGTGTACAGTTGTCGAAAAGCTCCTGAAGACCCAGAGGTTTCTGTACTGAGTGCTTGAGATAGTGTAAAAAGCGATACTTGTGAACAGTGGATGACTGGAAACGAATGATCTGGAGTATTTGGAGTGATGAATCACACTATAAATCCGTTGGAATGGTTTAGGTTAGCGAACGCCTGGAGAACTATATCTCCCCAACTGTGAAGTATGCAGCAGGTGGTGTTTCAGTAAGGGAGTGTTTGGTTGGATGGGGTGTGGTCAGCTCAATATGCTTAAGAAAACGATAAATATGGAGTTATATGAATGTGTGAACTGAGTGAATAGAGGAACAGTCCGCGGACGATGATTGTATCAGCATGACAATGCACCCCGTCGTAGAAAAGTATCAGGACGCTGCCTACCGACGACGTGCTGCAGATTTCAGTACTGGTACACTGTTTTGCAGCTTCGGCATTGTAGGACCTTATCAATTTTATACTGAATGCCTCAGTAGCACACACACTCGCTTTGCCGTAAGTGCATCTTGCTTGTTTCTCCATGTGATCCCATTTGAGCTCTCACTACTAATTGCGATACTGCTATATAGTCGGGAGATTAATATTCGATTCATTAGGACCTCCAGTCATTATCGTCAATCTATTGCATCACAGAGAGTAGGAGCCCCTTGTTCTCGAGCCAACTCTTATTCTCATAATATTTCAGTATACCTTATCCTTTAACCTACTGTGTGTGTCGACAATCATGTGCATTTATGTTCTGATATATAATAAATCTCATTGTAATATTTAATCCATATATCATTTCGTAGATATAGGCAGAATCACATTTCCTGTTCTTTATTATGATGAAGTTATCTTTTTTTTCTGAGCAGATTACGATTTTTATTAAATTATTGTGAGTGTGTACTCCTTATTTTACCAACTAGCAGGGTCCACCATCATCCCGTTACCGTTGCGCACAGAATCAATTACGTGGTATGTAAGAAGGGGGTCGAGTGCATGTCCAGTTCTCATGCAAAATTCGTCTGAATAAAAGAGGTACAAACTCGTTTCCATCCCGGCACCTCACAGCATTGCTTATTGAACGCCCCTTGAAAGAGTGAGTCTCGAGCAAGATAACCGATGCCAGATAGTGGCGGTACCAATGTATGACGCTCACTCCGAAAGAAATGCACACTATTTTTGTAAAAATACAGTTTTCATTCTGCATGTATGAAAGTTTTACAGTGTGTAGATACATCCTTCCCGCTTGGCACTTAGTTAAACCTGTTCCCTTGAGTGGCGCCGTCACAGCATGTCTTCAAGATGGCTGCTACACTTGACTTTCGTCAGAAGCAACGTGCTGTCATAGAATTCCTGTGCTGTAAAAACGAGACAGTGGGAAGCATCCACAAGAGGTTGAAAAAGGTGTATGGAGATGCTGCTGTCGATCGCAGAACAGTTAGTCGGTGGGCAAGCAGGTTACGTGATGAAAGCGGCCACGGCAATATGTAGGATTGTCCTCGCAGCGGCAGGCCTCGTACTGCTCACACTCTAGACAATGTGCAGAGAGTTAACGAATTGGTGACTGCTGACAGACGCATCACAATGAACGAATGATCACGCTCCGTTTGTATAGGGGAAGGAAGTGTTTGCAGAATACTGAAAGTGTTAGCGTTAAAAAAGATTTGTGCCAGGTGGGTTCCCAGGATGTTGACAGTGGCTCACAAAGAAACAAGACAAACGGTATGCAGCGAACTTTGGAACAGTACGAGAATGGTGGAGATGAATTTCTCGGAAGAATTGTGACAGGTTATGAAACATGGCTCCATCATTTTTCACCAGAGACGAAGAGAAAATCAATGGAGTGGCATCATGCAAATTCACCCAAGAAAAAAAAAATCGAAACCACACCTTCTGCTGGAAAAGTTATTGCTACGGTGTTTTTCGATTCCGAAGAACTCTTGCTTGTGGACATCATACCAAGTGGAACCACCATAAATTATGATGCATATGTGACGACACTGAAGAAACTTCAAGCTCGGCTGAGTTGTGTTCGACCACATCTACATCTACGTCTACATTTATACTGCGCAAGCCACCCAAAGGTGTGTCACGGAGGGCACTTTACGTGCCACTGTCATTACCTCCCTTTCCTGTTCCACCCGCGTATGGTTCGCGGGAAGAACGACTGCCGGAAAGCCTCCGTGCGCGCTTGAATCTCTCTAATTTTACATTCATGATCTCCTCGGGAGTTATAAGTAGCCGGAAGCAATATATTCGATACCTGATCCAGAAACGCACCCTCTCGAAACCTGGATAGCAAGCTACACCGCGATGCAGAGCGCCTCTCTTGCAGAGTCTGCCACTTGAGTTTGCTAAACATCTCCGTAACGCTATCACGCTTACCAAATAACCCTGTGACGAATCTTCTCTATCTCCTCAGTCAACCCGACCTGGTACGGATCCCACACTGATGAGCAATACTCAAGTACATCGGCAAAAGCAGGATGTTTTGCTGTTGCACGACAATGCACGGCCACATGTCAGACAAAAAAATCATGGAAGCGATCACAAAACTCGGATGGACATCACTGAAACACCCGCCTTACAGTCCTGACCTGGCTCCATGTGAATATCATCTCTTTGGGAAACTGAAAGACGCTCTTCGTGAAACAAGGTTTGAAGATGATATTTCCCTTGTGCACGCTGCCAAACAGTGCCTCCAACAGGTTGGTCCAGAATTTTACCGTGCGGGTATACAGGCGCTGGTTCCAAGGTGGCGTAAGGCAGTTGAGAGGGATGGAAATTATGTGGAGGAATGAAAATATTGTTCCTAAACGATGTATATACACACTGTAAAACTTTCAAACATGTAGAATAAAAAATGGATTAAAAAATATTGAAAGGTCTCTGTTGGATTCCTTTCGTGTTAATTTCTTAAATCTGTTGTCATTTACGGCATACATTCCACTTCTAAATTTACTGTGGAGTTTCTGACTCTATCTGGGAGGAGCCTGAACAGTGGAACATGTTACTTTTACACATAAACAAGAACGATCTGTCACACTACTACACTTTAAAACACAGTTGATATGTTTTTCATGTCACACAGTCTCATATGGAACCTACATCCTCTTTTTTTGTATAGTCTATATGATAAGATACTGTCATCCCCCTTCCCTTCTGTGTGAAAGGATGAATGAACAAATGTATTTCTAGTTGCATGCTTGATGGTAGCAGACAAGCCTGTCTGCTAGAGAACAGTAGGACAAACGTCGGAACAGGTAGCTACGCTTTCTAAAAGCAGTGTGGTTTCTATCCTTAGTATGGTCCTGTCCGTCCCTTGTCATGTTGGTATAGGAAGCTGCCTCTCTGGTCACTTCCGTTTGTATCTGTGAAGCACCCTCGGTAGGAGCCCACTCCAGTCGGTCCACGGCGACCGTCTGGTAATATCTCTGACTAAGAACGTCTCTGCTAAGTCCGTAGGACAATGGATTTCTTAAGTTCAGCCTAACTGAAAATTTAATCACCTTTATTTCAGGTTTAGATCTAAAATATCTTAAATTGCAACGCAGTGTAATTCGAGTGTGAAGTTCAGAATATCTTCCAGTAGTTGCTTTGTCACTACTTTGTGAGTAAAGTGGAACCAAGTGTTGATGATCTGTAACTCTAACTAAGATCATCAATCTTAAATGCGAATGGGCGTGAGATTATAACGTCTCGCCTTGACAACATTTTTCAATATAACAACTTTTCGTTATGTTCAACCCACGTGGAGTGTACTTTGTGAGACCAGTACCACGTGCTTATACAATTGTTTGACCCATCAGGTTAATAGTAAGACGATAGTAACCAGTTCGAGGTTTTTCTTTTGTAAATTGCGTTTCGATGTAATTTATTTTAATCATCAAAATTATTGTGGAGTTGCACTATTTGTGTAAACCAAGTTGACCACGTGAAGCATGTGGTGTAAGCATCAAAGTAGCCCTCAGCTGTTCTTTTCGGGAATACTTCACAGAGGGTTAGTATGAATTTAGTATACCAGTGTGGGGTAATTTCATGACGGACAGGATTGCGCTATGAACGTAGCTTCTTTGGGTGAAAATTGGTTGTGGTTAATTTCCTCTTGCATATGTTTCAACGTTCATCGTGTGTTATTTTATGAATGTAGTGTAGTATGTAGTCTCCCAATCTTGGCTCCATATTTGATGTGTTCCGTAAGAGTACAAACACACATTTTCACAATCCTAAATAACGCACCAGTTTCTTTATGAATCAAGTTTAATATGCTGAAATTTTAATGGGAGTATCATCAATGTTAAAATAAATGTCCAAATATAAACTGATTTATTTCATTTTATTTAAATTCTTATATATATATATATCATTGGTTGTCGTAAGATGACTACTAAAAGATTATAATTGATGTTTGTCTGGTTGGGAATTTGGTAAGCTAGACTGGATACCTGGTGAAACAGTTGCTCAGTAATGCAAGGTTAACGTCCCCAGATAGCTCACAGCTTTTAACCCGCTTTTATTGTCTTGAATATCAGCACCGCTTTCAAACAACTTCTGCATCAACTTTACAATAGTGTACATTTCTTTTGGAGTGACCCTCGTGGATGGACTGATATATCTGTCATGGCAGTCTCACACCATCAGGTGGTGTCGGAGAATATAGTCTTTACATCTCCCCTCTTTAAATTCCCAGAATGCTTTATGCGCGTTCTTGGCGTGAGGAATGAGCGTATCTATGATGGTATTAGTATGCAAGGTAACTCTGATGCACCAACATTCCCACTGACGTTGGCGAGAGCGGGGGTTGCTGAAGGAAAATCTGGTAGTGATTCAGTCTCGCTGAATCGACCTCATCACCAGATCTACTTTTATTCTGTACCGAACCAACCTTTGTGAAGCTCCGCCTCGTCGGCATTCCGCAGCGTACACAGAAAGAAGCGGCCGACTGCCAGACCTGGTGCTGGGAACTTTCACTCGCGGCCGGAGCAGTCTTCCAGGGGTAGTAATGACACGGCGGGCCGCAAGACGGCGGCGATTTGCATGTGAATGCGGCAGCGCGCCCCGCGCCAGGTCTGGGGCAGGCCGCTCCGCTCCGCTCCACTCCCTCGTCGCGGCAGCTCCGGCTCCACAAGGTAATTGGCGCAGCCGTGGCGATGTGGGGGCGATCCCTCCACTGTAATGAAGCCATAGACTTGCAGATTACTTGGCAATTAAGTGGCGATATTAAGAACTCTGTGGCATCTGCCTCCACACCGAGTTCATTTCTAATCTCCAAATACTTCCATCTCTCGCTTTATTAAGATTATCCGCGAGTCTGCAAATACGGCGGCAGATTGCCAGCTATAATGAAGAGAACGGGAACGGGCGAAGTAATAGTAAACACGAGGAGAGAAAAGAAATGGGAAGTTTGGAGAGAGCGAAGTTTCTGGCACCCCATCACTCAGCGAATGAGAGGAATGCATGTTGCTGTAACAATTATGATCTTCATCTTAGTTAATAGGTCCCCAGATAATTAACCCGAAATAACTTGACGCCATAGCCCAAGTAGTAGTAGTATTTGTTCTCTGACATGGGATCAGAGTGAGTCCTGTGGGTTCATCAATCGCAAATCTGTTGTATCAGTGCATAAGGCCTTAGAATACATATGATGTTAAAAAGAATTCCACTGACGGCTAGTAAAATTGTTGTTTTATCGAAACACAATTCGTTTCGCGGCCTAAAGCCACATCATCAGTGCGATGTACATGGTAAAGAGTAATGTACAGTGTCTCAACTTGGTGAATTTTAACGTTAATAAAAATAATATCTGAAATATAGTCACAGTGGTAAAACGTCATGACGTCACACCGTCCACAGCCACATTATCAGTGCAAACTACATGATAAAGAGTTCAAAAATGGTTCAAATGGCTCTGAGCACTATAGGACTTAACTGCTGAGGTCATCAGTCTCCTAGAACTTAGAACTACTTAAACCTAACTAACCTAAGGACATCACACACATCCAAGCCCGAGGCAGGATTCGAACCTGCGAACTTAGCGGTCGCGCGGTTCCAGACTGTAGCGCCTAGAACCGCTCGGCCACTCCGGCCGGCTGGTAAAGAGTAATTTACAGTGTCTCAACATGTTGAATTTTAAAAATAAAAATAATATCTAAAATATACTCACAGTGGTAAAAGGTCATGACGTCACACCGCCCACATAGATAGTTTCCGTTCCGCCAGCCTCCAAGTCCAATTTAGCCACCTCTGCGGGCCGCTTCTATTTTTCTCAACATCGGGTCGCCCTGCCGTCATATCGATAAGAAAGTGCCACTTCATGCCATTCCACAGCGTAATTTGCATTGTGCTCCGAGTAATCATGTTTCTTATTGCCAATCCGGCCTTTAAAAATTTTATACCGTCCTCTCGCTACAAAATATTTTTCCTTTTTCTTAAAGCAAATTTGAAAACAGGGCTCTACAACAACATGATCAAGACACCAGCAATTTTTATGAAACTGATGGTTCAGATGGCTCTGAGCACTATGGGACTCAACATCTGAGGTCATCAGTCCATTAGAATTTAGAAATACTTAAACCTAACTAACCTAAGGACTTCACACACATACATGCCCGAGGCAGGATTCGAACCTGCCACCGTACCGGCCGCGCGGTTCCAGACTGAAGCGCCTAGAACCGCTCGGCCACAACGGCCGGCTGAAATTGATGGATCACGTCTTTGTCACCATTCGTTTGCCAATGTGATGTACACAATATTAACTGAATAATACACTGATCAGCCCGAACATTATGACAAACGACCTACTGTCGATATAAACCCGTGCAGGCGATAGCAGCGACACCTAGCGCGGAATGACTACTATTCAGTCAAACGCACGGTGCATGTAGTATCAGTGAACGTGCTGTCCGTGCGCAGAATGGGGAAGGCCACCATCTATCTGAGTTTGACCGAGGGTAGATTGTGATGGCCCGGATCATGGGCACGAGAATTTCAGAAACTGCACATTGTGTTCGAGGAGTACGGTGGTGAGTGACTTCAACGTGTGGCGAAACCAAGGTGAAATCACGTCCAGACGTCGTGGCGTTGGAAGCCCTCCCCCCCCCCCCTCCCCAAATTGCAGATGTCGGACGTCTTAGGCTGAGCAGACTCTTGAAACAGGACAGGCAGTGAAATGCAGCGAAACTAACATCAGACTTTAATGCTGGTCAGAGTAAAAGTGTGTCTGAACGCACAGTGTACGGATGTCTCCTATCGATGGGCCTCCGCAGCCGACGACCCATGCAAGTACCAAAGTTAACACCACGGCGTCGGTAACTACGGCTGAAATGGGTACGTGACCGTCACCACCGGACGTTGGAGCAGTGGTAGAACCTTGCATGGTATGTTGAATCCGATACCTTCTTCATCAACGCCGCTGGGAGGGCGCGAATCTGTCGTCTTCCAGGGGAACAGCTTCTTGAGGCCTCTACTGTGAGACAAGCTGGGGGCAGCTCCATTACGCTCTGGAACATTGATGTGGGCATCCATTGGCGCAGTGGAGCTCGTGAAAGGCACCTTGACAGCCAAGGAGTATCGTATACTGGTTGCACGCCACGTATGCCCCTTCATGACGATCACGTTTCACGACGGCAGTGACATTTTTCAGCAAGATAATGCGCCATGTCGCAAGGCCAGGAGTATGATGGAGTGGTTCGAGGAACACAGTGGCGAGTTCCAGTTGATGTGCCAGCCTACCAATCCGCCTGATCTGAACTGATCGAACACATCTGGGGTGATGTGGCGGCAGAATCATTCGCCCCCTTCCTCGGGAATTAGGCGACTTGTGTATGCAGATGAGGTGCCGACTCCTTTCAGCGACCTACCAATGCCTCATTGCTTTCATGTCACATCGCATTACCGCTTTTATCAGTGCCAAAGATGGACATACCAGTTATTAGGTAGTGATCATAATGTTCTGGCTGATCAGTGTACATCTTGACTAGGAGCGATGGGTACCACTGTATGTTCTAGCATTAGTTTTATAAATTTTAGTATGCACAGAGTTGAGACACTGTATATTAATCACTCTTTATCATGTAGATCGCACCTGAAATCAACAATTTTACCAACTATCAGCGGAATTCTTTTTAACATCATGCTTTCAACAGCTGATGATGCCCAAAGAATAAAACAATTTATCAGAACGCACAGTTCACATACAGCTTTTCAACTACCACAAGTAGTCTTCCAGACGAATGCCAGTCAGGTTTCCGCAAAAATCATAGCTCGACTGCTCCTTGCAAAAGTGACTAAAGAAGTTGCTTGTGGACAAACTAGGGACGACAGCTATATGCTTTTGGACTTTCGCAAAGTTTTCAACGCTGTAGAGGCTGACACAGATCTAGAGAAACTCACAAGCTAAAATTTTTCTGTAAATGCTGAAAAGTGGTTCTGTTCATATTTTACATTCGACCAACCGCATAGCGACCAGGACAACAAGATGACAATGGAGGTCTTGCATTCTGGCCTGAAGGAAACTCAGGCTACGCTCACACATCGATACTGGCAGAGCACAGAGTCTGACATATACCGCGGCCCGCACTAGGAGGCCCTTCCAAGATAGCGCCACCAACGCTAGGAAGGGCTCGCAGCAAATCAGGTGATCCCCTCGCTTGGTTTTGGATCCGTCGAAGATCTGTTAGGACTATCTTGTTTCATTCCACTTCTTGTAATGTGACTTTCATGGATAATTCAGTGCATTTGTCAATTACAGTGCTGAACATTTCAGGAAAGGTGTGAGATCAGAGGTTCCACAGGGGTAAATACAGACCCCTTCACTTTTCCAATTATAATCTCTCAACTGTTCTCTCCCATACCAAATATTATTGATGCGCTGGTGACCTTCTGTTATACCTAAGTACAACAGGACTGCGGACAGCCATCCAGCATGTAAATATTGACTTACTTGCCTTATTACAGAAGTCACAGAATAATTTGAAAGGCAAGTAAATTTAGTTGCTCACAACGAAGTTCAGAGAATCATTACCATGCCTAACCCTAAACGCAGAGGACTTTTAGGGATAACACTGAGCCAGAACTACTGATAGCCTTTGGAGAGCCACCCCTGACAAAACTATTCCATCTGGTTTGCAACACTATGAGACACATGAAATGCCCTAAGAATTTAACAAGAATGTAGTAATTACAATTTCGGAGAAAGCAGTTGCCGAATGGTGTGAAAATTATCGAATTAGAGTTTAATAATTCGTGGTTGCAAAATCCCAAAACGAGTTCTTTAAAGACGGATGGAAAAACTGGTAGAAACCCACCTCGGAGAAGATAAGTTTGGATTCCAGAGAAATGTAGGAACACGCGAAGGACTACCGATCCTATGACTTATCTTAGAAGATAGCTTCAGGGACGGCAACCAACATTTATAGCATTTATAGACTTAGAGAAAGTTTTTGACGATATTGACTGGAGTACTCTCTTTCAAACGCTGAGCATAGGAGGCGTAAAATACAGGGAGCGAAAGGCAGGGAGCAAAAGGCTATTTACAACTTGTATAGAAACCAAACGGCAGTTATAAGAGTCGAGGGGCGTGAAAGGGAAGCAGTGGATGAGAAGGGAGTGAGACAATGTTGTAGCCTGTCCCCGATGTTATTCAATACGTAAACTGAACAAGTAGTAAAGGAAACCAAAGAGAAATTTGGAGCAGAGAAAAGAAATAAAAACTTTGAGGTTTGGTGATGACATTATATTTCTGTCGGAGACAGCAAAGTACTAGGATGAGCAGTTTAACGGAATGAACGTTGTCTTGAAACGAAGATATAAGGTAAACATTAAAAAAATCAAAACAAGGGTAGTGGAATACAGTCGAATTAAATCAGGTGGTTCTGAGGGAATTAGACTAAAAAAAGAGACATGTACAGTAGTAGATAAGTTTCGCTTTTTGAGCGGCAAAGTAATTGACAATGGCCGAAGAAGAGAAGATATAGAATGTAGACTGACAATGGTAAGAAAAGTATTTCTGAAGAATAGAAATTTATTAATATCGAATATAGATTGAAATGTTCGGAAATCGTTTCGGAATGTATTGGTCTGGAGTGTAGTTTAAGTGAAACATGGAAGACAAGCAGTTTGGACGTAAACAGACCAGAAGCTTTCAAAATGTGGAATATTGAAGAATAGATGGGTAGATCACATAACTAATGAGGAGGTACTGATCAGAATTGGGGAGAGAAAAAGTTTGTGGCAGAACTTCACCAAAGGAGGGGATTTGTTGATAGGACACATTCTGAAACATCAAGTGATCATTAATTTAGTTCAAAAAAATGGTTCAAATGGCTCTGAGCACTATGGGACTTAACATCTGAGGTCATCAGTCCCCTAGAACTTAGAACTACTTAAACCTAACGAACCTAAGGACATCACACACATCCATGCCCGAGGCAGGATTCGAACCTGCGACCGTAGCAGTCCCGCAGTTCCGGACTGAGCGCCTAGAACCGCTAGACCACCGCGGCCGGCCACCAATTTAGTACTGGAGCGAAGCGTGACGGGTAAAAATCGTAGAAGGAGGCCAAGAAATGAATACAGTAAACAGATTCAGCAGAGTTTACAGTACAGCAATTACTCAGAAATAAAGAGGCTCGCACAGGATAAAGTAGCATGGAAAGATGCATCAAACCAGTCTTCGGACTGAAGACCACACCAACAACAAAAACTGGGCCATCAACTAGAGTTGACTGAACAGCAGCCTATAAGTAGGCCTCAGAATCTCTTCATGCTGTAAAGAAAAATAAAATAAATTGTTTTTTATTGAGCTTAAAAAGAAACGTGTTATCACTGGTACTAGCTTTTCTTGATTTTGGCGATTATCCTTCATGTACTTCCATGTGAGATCTCACGCTGCATGTTATTAGCGGTAAACACATGAGTAAGGTAAATATTTTACGTTCGTATTTGATTGTATCACTCTATGATTAATTATCATCGTAATGTTCAGATAAGACTAGACACTATCTTAAAAACACAGTTTGCTATAACTTCTGCTCAACATTGGGTTACCTCTTATATATGTCTAACTTTAACATAACTACCTTAACAGCATGTCCTTTAAGTAGACTGTTGTGAATGATATGTGCCATTCAACTCACCCCTTGACAGCCCTGGCACAAATCGCACATGCTTGAATATTGAGCTCGTGAAAATAAATAATTAATTCTGTTACAACTGCCAGTTAAGTTAATATTACACCTAATGAAGTTAATTAGAGCCTATTTCGTCTTATCTATTGAAGGTTTCACTTGTTTAAACGTATTTGTTGAAAAAAAAAGAAAGAAAGAAACAAATACTGAGGGCCAGTTTCAGCGGAATTTAGACGTAAGTTTTCATACAAACTTAAGACGCTTGCTTAAATATTAAGTAAAGAATTTAGATTGCATTCGTTATACATATACGTAGTAGAGCTGTATCTACTTGGAGAATTAAAGATTTTTAAGTTCTGTCATCTATTTCGTTTAAAAACGTGCAAAGTCCGTATCTCGCAAACGTGGTCTTAGGTCAAGTTTTTCGGGTATAGAAGTTTTGAATTATAACGTTATTTTAATTGCATTACGTAACAGTACTTATAGTATACACACATATTAGTGTTTCAAACAACTGTAGTGACTCTTGTGATCTGTAGTTAATAGAACATTACTGTTATTGTCCAGATAAATTCTGTAAAAAGATTGTAAACAACCATGAGCTAGAAGTGCTTCGGCTTCTGTACGAAGGATGGTTCTGGGGTTTTATGCAGCTGTTATGACAGATGTTAATACTGGGAAGAATGTGTGGCATGGAAATTGGGGAAATAAATGGGCCCCTTCCATGGTACTGCAAAGTATGTTCAGGGGATAGGAAAATAGCTGAACAGGAAGGGAAGTTTAGAGCCCTTCCGGCTGAATTGGAGAGTGCTAGGGAGGAACTAATGAGGTTAAGTTGAGAGAAGGGCGAAGGCAGGTTCGAGATAGTAGAAAGGAACAGCAACTGACAAGTTCATCATTGGCACAAACAGTAGATTTGCCTTTCTACCTCAGTTAACTTAGGAAGAGGCTCAAGTTAATAATCAACAGACTGTCACCAGGAAATTAGGAAGTAGAAGGAAATCTTTGTTGTTATGTAATAAAGATGGAAGTGGTGTAGGCCAGATCTCGCAAGAAAAATGAGGTGAAGGTACCCAGTCACAAATTTTTTCAAGCCCAGTGCATGTGTTAGCCAGATGATAGAGGATAACTGTGTAACATATAAAAACATGTGCCCGTGAGCTTAAAGTAAACAATGGCACGTTTATTATTGTAGCTGTGTATAGGCTACATTGGAAAATTTTCAGCTGTTTCTAAAAAACTTGGATTCTTTGTTGTGCTATCTGTCAGACGAAGAGAAGCAAATTATTGTATTGTATGTGAGTATTTCAATGTAGATTTTCTGAAAGAGTGTGACAGAAAGAATGACAGTGACGTATTATTTGGTTCTTTCAATTTGACATCATTTACTAATTTTCCTACCCACCTAGTACGATAAAGCAGCTCAGTGAGAGAAAACGTTTTCATAGATCAAGATTTAATCAAATAAAAACTTTTCCTCTTAAAAATTATCTCTCTGATCATTATGCACAGCTAGTTACACTATATCACATAGCTGCATACAGTAATATGAAACAGTCCTCCAGAATAGTGTGTTCAGTTAACGATTTAACAATTGTAAATTTTAGGGGAAGATTGTATCAGATAGATTGGGGTGAGGTGTACAGGGAACTTGATGCGAATTAAAAATTTAAGCTACTTCATGATACCATTGTGAGTATATTTGAAAACAGTTTCCCTAAAAAAATAGTAAAACATAATTGTGAGAAACCTTCTTAAAAGCTGTGGCTTGCCAACAGAATAAAATTACCTGTAAACAAATATGGGATATTTATCTTACACCTAGAAAGAGTAACATTCCAGAAACAGTCAAACATTATAAGAACTATTGCACAATATTATCAAAAATTCCAGAAGTATGTGCATTATGTTTGAGATTAGCACTTTAGATAATAAAATTTAAACGATTTGGGATATTGTTAGAAAGGAAACAGGGCAACCGACAGCGCAAGAAGACTCTATTTCTATCATACTCAATGAAAAGTTTGTTAACAAAAACTCAGGAGTAAAAAATATTGTTAATAATTATTTTTAGGTGTTGTAGAGAAAATAGGATCCAGCTGTCCATTAAAATATGCGAGATTGTATATGGAAGAGGCAATACCAATGCCGTTTGATAAAACATAAATTCAACCCATCTCTCCTACTGAAATTACGAAAATAATAAATTCACTAAAAAGTAAAAGCTCACATGGAATTGATAGTCTTACCAACAAACTGTTAAAAGCTTGTTCCCAAAAGGTAGCAGGATTTTAGGCCATATATGTAGTAGCTCACTGAAACAGGGCATTTTTCTTAAATATACTATTGTTAAACTACTGCATAAAAAGGGGGATAAATCTGACGCTGACAACAACTGCTCATTCTCACTTCTCACGGCTTTAACCAAAATTCTTGGAAAAGTAATCTAATCAAGAGTAGCTTCACATATTTGTAAAAATTAAGTACCAACAAAATGTCCGTTCGGATTTCACAAAGGGTTTCCAACAGAAAATGCTGTATTTTCTTTTAGTGATCAAATATTAAATGCACTGAACATCACTCATTGGGGTTTCTTGTGATCACTCAAAGGGTTTTGACTATGTGAATCATGAAATCCTTCTAGATAAGCTTAAGTATTGTGGTATGAGTGCCGGCCGCTGTGACCGAGCGGTTCTAGGCCCTTCAGTCTGGAAGCGCGTGACCGCTACAGTCAGATGTTAGGTTAAGTCCCATAGTGCTCAGAGCCATTTGAACCATTTTTGTGGTATGAGTGGCACAGTGCACAAATGGTATAATTCGTATTTAACTTGAAAAATGCAGAAGATTAATATTACAGATAGTCTGAAAAAATCAGTAGGGGCTTCTAACTGGGAAGGTATCAAGAATGATGTCCCACATGGTTCAGTCTTGGGTCCATTATGCAAAACCAGTTGTTCTTGCTGATGACACAAGTGTCGCAATCACACCCAACAAACAAGGATAGCTGAGTAAATTGTAAATATGTGTTCCAGAAATTTATTAAGTGGTTCTCTGCAAATGAACTGTCACTACATTTTGAGAAAAGATATTACATACAATTCTGTACAGTAAATTGCATAATACCATTGTAAATATAGACTTTGAACAGAAGTCTGTTTCTAAGGCAGAGTATTCAAAATTGCTGGGTGTATGCGTCAATGAGAAATTGAATATGGAAA
Organism: Schistocerca cancellata; assembly: GCF_023864275.1. Taxonomy (NCBI): domain Eukaryota; kingdom Metazoa; phylum Arthropoda; class Insecta; order Orthoptera; family Acrididae; genus Schistocerca; species Schistocerca cancellata. The sequence continues at coordinate 601,239,751 of NC_064630.1, forward strand.
AACACATTGATCATCTGCTGAAATGTTTGAGTTCAGCTACTTATGCTTTTAGGGTTATTGTAAATTATGGTGATGAACATATCAGAAAAATGGCCTACTATGCCTATTTTCATTCACTACTTTCATATAGTACCGTCGTTTGGGGTATTCATTGCACAAAAGTGTGTCATCAGAGTAATAGCTAGGCACCACCCTAGATGCACAGCTACAATACTAGTAGGAAAGATGAACTTCACTAATCTGGCTTGAATCTTTGGAACAAATAGAGGGATTTATCCTGCTACAAGAATCTATGGTAATTTACTAAATAGCATTGCTAGTGTGGCACTCAGCCAATCAGCATTTAAGTACAAATTACATGGTCCATATCATTACGAAATGTAGTATTTATGATATATGGAAGAAGCTGTAATGTAATTTAATGTAGTACTCTCATGTGAGATCTCAGACTGGATGTTTCTGGTGATAAACGTACGTGTACAGTACATTTGTGGGGTTCGAATTTGTCTGTATCATAATACAAACAATTATCATGAATATGCGTAGATAATACTAGATACTATCATAAACACTGTTTTCTATGCCCGTTGCTCCATCATTGGTATGCGCCTTATTTATCTCCAATTATAATGTACTATTTCAACACCATGTCTCAAACATTGGTTCTCAACAAAATGGCCATCTTCAAAAATCATTTTCTGTGTCAGGAACCGGACCTTGTAGCGACCTTCAGCAAAACAGCGCAGAAATTACTCTCTTATCCAACTTGAAAAGACATGTAATGTTGCACCTCATTTTCCAGCATCTCACTCCTATCCAAAACTCCCCCACCACTCGCTTTCTCCTTCCCTGTTTACCTACATCTCCATTAAAACAGTCTGCTTTCTTCTAGTTAACAGTTACTATCAGTATCATCTGAATCTATTCCTGAAACTTCCTGGCAGATTAAAACTGTGTGCCCGACCGAGACTCGAACTCGGGACCTTTGCCTTTCGCGGGCAAGTGCTCTACCATCTGAGCTACCGAAGCATGACTCACGCCCGGTACTCACAGCTTTACTTCTGCCAGTACCTCGTCTCCTACCTTCCAAACTTTACAGAAGCTCTCCTGCGAACCATGCAGAACTAGCACTCCTGAAAGAAAGGATATTGCGGAGACATGGCTTAGCCACAGCCTGGGGGATGTTTCCAGAATGAGATTTTCACTCTGCAGCGGAGTGTGCGCTGATATGATACTTCCTGGCAGATTAAAACTTTGTGCCCGACCGAGACTCGAACTCGGGACCTTTGCCTTTCGCGGGCAAGTGCTCTACCATCTGAGCTACCGAAGCACGACTCACGCCCGGTACTCACAGCTTTACTTCTGCCAGTACCTCGTCTCCTACCTTCCAAACTTTACAGAAGCTCTCCTGCGAACCATGCAGAATTAGCACTCCTGAAAGAAAGGATATTGCGAGTTCGAGTCTCGGTCGGGCACACAGTTTTAATCTGCCAGGAAGTTTCGTATCAGCGCACACTCCGCTGCACACTCCTCTCATGTTGCTTTTTCTGAGTATCGAAGCAAATGCCTCTCGGGCTTTCTCTTTTCTTCTGGTAAGATTATGTCGTGGCTTATTCCTTCGCGTATTCCTTTAATTCAGTGGTAGTCAAACTGGTATCTCCCACCCACTAGCGGGCTTAACAGCTCTCTTGTTGGGAGGCAAGCGATAGGGATTTTGAGAACAGTTTCAATAGGTTTCGTAAATTTTTTACAAAATATGTGCTACGTAATTATTATTTCGTGATTTAACTTTCTGTAGCTTTGCTTCGTAAATGCTATAAAGTACAGTCACTTCCTTACACTATAAATCACCATTAATGTGGAACTAGTAGACAGCTGAAAATTTTAATATGAACATCGATGCAAACAAGGACACTAGGTAAAGAATGTTGACTAACCCTGCTATGAATGATATTCTTCTTCGAATAACTATTGGAACCAGTATCCATTTCAACCTGTTCACTGTATTCATGCCTGTGTCTCCCCCTACTGACATCCCCCCATTACCGAACTGAGCATTCCTTGATGCCTCAGTGTGTGTCCTATCCCTTGTTTTAGTCAAGTTGTGCCAGACATTTATTTTTCCCCAATTGGATTCAATACCTCCTCAGTAGCTGATCGACATACCTATGTAATTTCCAACTTCTTGTATGGCACAACATTTGAAGAGCTTCTATTATCTTCTTGTCTGAGTTGCTTATCGTTCACTTTTCCTTTCTGTACAAGGTTACACACCAGACAAGTACTTACCGGAAACATCTAACGCTCTACACATGTGGTATCTGTTCTTAAGGACATGTCCGGAACAACAGACACCTTTTCGATCCTGCAGCCACTATGGATCAAGACCCAAAGGAATTAAAGACAATACCTGCCAGTAGATATTGATTTACATCAATAGGGTGGGTTGAAAATTCGTGCCAGTAAGCACGAGAACCTGGTTCGAATCCCAGTCCGATACGAATTTTCAGCTTTCCCTATAGATACGGATCAATGACCACTGGCAGCTAATGCCTTCAGTTCCTCTGTGTCTTTACTCATAGTCGCTGCAGAATCAAAATGTCCGAAAGGACACATACCACATACGTAATGACAGCCAATGATAACTTCAGGGCAGATGCACACCAATCTCAAACTCTTAAGGGAATCGACGGGATGTTGCGAACAACGAGGCTAATGGGCGGGAACACGGCATCAGTAGTGTGTGGTATAAGTTGAGAATTTGTTCGTGACTGGAGGCGTGCTAAGGTAGTCTGTTCTCTAGTGGGGATCACTGTGTTCAGATGGCACAGTGGTCAGTGCATTTACCCTAGTAAGCAGAAGACCCGGATCCGAATCACCGTCCAGCACACATTCTCAACTTGCATATTGATATAAATCTGTATCTTGAGCTACATTTGCAGTCGACGTTAGTAAATTCCTCTTCTTCAAAATGTTTTCCTTACTAATTACTAGCCTGCATTTTATATCTTCTCTACATCAGCCATCGCTATTTATTTTGATAAGGCTGGCATCGAACCATCTTTTCAACCTTACCAAGTGCCCCGAGACACTGATTTAAAAAATCAGTGCCTTAACAGATTCGAAGCTGCTGGATCCGCGCAGAGTGGTCGCGCAGTTTGTGGCGCCATATCACGGATTGCGTGGCCCCTCCCGCTGGAGGTTCGAGTCCTCCCTCTGGCATGGCTGTTTGTGTTGTTCTTTGCATCAGTTAGTTTAAGAAGTGTGTAAGTCTAGGGACCGATGACCTCGAGAATTTGGTCCCTTAAGATTTCACACACATATGAACATCTGAAGCTGCTGTGGAATCAAAAGTAAAGAAAATTGTAGAATTCAAATGGATTTTTCCATACACGTGCATCCCTACGTAAGTATTAAAATAATCCGTCGACTTTGTATTAGGTCTAGATCTTGTATTTTTACTCGTAAGTCAGCAAAGAATTTCCACGCCTCATCTATCATCTATTAATCAGGTTAAATACTGTAGCCTTTGGGAGTTGGTGGACGTAACTGTAGTAGTGTAGTAGTCACTGTTCCTTAGCAGATCACTCAGCTGCAGATCTCCTGTCCCAGGCGTCAGCCTGCGTTCCTTACAGTAGGTGTTTCATCGCCTAGTAAGGGACTAATTTACAAAAGGGGGCAGTAGGGAAGCTACAGGTAATGAGAGACTGGGTAATCTGGAGAAACAGATATTAAAAAATGGACACATTAATGAGAGGTAGCCCAGTCACAAGCTTCCATAAATTGTCGCTCACAGATTGTAGCCTCTGGGCGAGCAATAGACTTGATGTAGGATAAATTGAAAGTACACAACTTCCGACAACAACACCGTCTTCAGAAAAGACCAGTCCTCAGAGAGAGAACAGAAATGAAATAACGAGTATCACTCTAAGAGAAGAGACCAAGCGTGGGTCACGCTTACGATAACAGTAATAGGGGTCGGTCACGGCAGCTTTCCACACTACATGTCGATCTGCAGCGGCAGTGTCTCGAGGCGGTGTGCTTAGTAACTCTATACATCACGAGTGGTTGTCGGCTGTCTGACCTAGGCTGTTCCGTATGTAATGGGAAGCGATAGCTACAAAATGGTGGTAACTGCTGTAGACTGAATATCGCGACGTTGATACCTCTAGAAAATAGAACGGAATGAGCTGGAGAGCTACTCCACAGGTTATTTAAAGACTCAGTCGATGAGATGCGGTACACCTCTTCACTACACGAAAAGGCCCTTGTAACCAACTTAACAGGGGTGAGAGGTGGAACCATACCTGCTGTCGTGGCCACCTGAAGCACCGAATTCCGGCCCGAGAGTTCGGTGACAGAACTGGCGCGAATTCTCAGAACGCTGGAGAATTGTGTGTGTCTCCACCATCCCTTGGCTTCAACGACGATTCAAAATAACGGCCAAAAGACCAAGCTGTATTTCGCCATCTTGGACGTTTTTTGTATTAATTAAATGGGAAATGTTATATTTGTCCTGCTCCTCCAGCCGATGGTCCTCTGTGTAGACAATACCTCGGTAGTATCTGTGTACTTGGGAAAGTTAGTTTAGTGGTATCAATTCACTAATTAAGTTTGTTGAATTATTAATTAATTAATCCACTGGTCTGAGTTAGGTATCAGTTTACTCGGAATTTTATTTGGAGTTATAAAATGTAATCACCATTAAAGGATTAATTTTAATACCCTCTCTCTTCCTTTGTGGCGAGGATTCGTCTAGACAGATGGTGTGGTGTTGCCGCGTACGTTTTGTGCTTCCCAAAGTCACAGCGTTACAATATCGCACTCTCCTTCATTTCATTTTCAGTAGGTAACAATTATGTCTTCCACTTTAATAAGTTCCCTGATCTATTTTTGTTTCTCTGTTGCTTATTGCCAACGTTGCTAGCTGATCAGTGCAAGGTTTCTGAACATTATGTGCATCAGAAGTCTATGTCTCATCGCCATAAATCATCACAGATAATAGACAATGATTATAATTTTTCCGTTCAGGCACGTTGAAATTCTTGTTTTGAAAACCATTTTTAGTTCCCCAAAAGCACTCCAGGCCATATTCACTCTTGTTTGTCGTTCTTTTGCTGTCCATTCAATGTTGTATTACACTTCCCCAAATTCAAAAACACATAGGCTGGTTCTGTGATCGTATTTTTCTTTTCAATACATTACTTACACATTATTTTAGTTTTACGTCAGTTCATTTTCAGAAACAATTTCAAACATTCTCTACCAAACTATCTTATTTCTTGCTGAAATCTGTTTTCACTAGGACCAAAAAGTGAAGTGTCATCAGCAAATCGGAGATGCTTCAGATATGGCTCTCTCAGACGTAATTCTTCTTCATTTTGCCTATTTAATAATCTGAAAACTTTAAATAAGGTCGTGAGAAAAGTTTTAATGAGAACAGGAAGCAAATTCCAGAAGATGAAATGCTAAACTAAGTAAGATAGAACACAATTCAACAAAAACAAAGAGTTGCCAAGATCGAAAAATGCTAGTTTAAACGCTAAGAAACAGTAGGTAAGTTACTTTCTGTAGCACCGCCCTGACTTTGCTCGGAGACATGGACAACGGAGTAAGCAGAACAGGAGAAGCTACAAACTTTTCAGGTATGGTGTTGGAGAAGAGTCCTAATGTTTCCCTGAACAGAGAGAATGAACAGTGAAGAAGTCTTTTACGGCATAGAAGAGAACTTAATGTTGTGGAGGACCTTCAATGTGTGGAAGCACTGACTGTTGGAACCCATGCAGACATTCAGCCTTGATTGTGAAATTAGTGTAATAGAAGAGAAAATGCCTGCGAAGAATGTTAAGAGTTCCGTACATTCGGAAAATAAAATAAGATCTGGCATTTTCCAAGGTAGTGTTATAGGCCCTTCGCTGTTCCTTAGCTGTATAAATAGTTTGGGACACAATATGAGCAGCCATCTTAGTTAGTTTGCAGATGACGCTGTCGTTTATCGACTAGTAAAGTCATCAGAAGATCAAAAGAAATTGAAAAACAATTTAGAAAAGATATCTGTATGGTGCGAAAATTGGCAATTGAACCTAAGTAACGAAAAGTGTGAGGTCATCGAAATGAGTGCTAAAAGAACTTCGGTTACACAATAAATCAGTCAAATCTAAAGGCCTTAAATTCAACTAAATACCTGGGAATTACAATTACGAACAAATTAAATCGGAAAGAACACACAGAAAATGTTGTGGGTAAGGCTAATCAAAGACTGCGTTTAATTAGCAGGATACGTAGAAAAGTAGCAGATCAACTAAAAGACTGTCTACATTACACTTGTCCGTCCTCTTTTAGAATACTGACGCGCGATGTGGGATCCTTACCAGTTAGGATTGATGGAGTACATCGAAATAGTTCAAAAAAGGGGAGCACGCTTTTTATTCTCGCGAAGTAGGGGAGGGAGTGTCACTGAAATGATACAGGATTTGGGGTGGACATAATGAAAACAAAGGCGTTTTTCGTTGTGGCGGAATCTTCTCACAAAATTTCAATCACCAACTTTCTCCTCCGAATGCGAAAATATTTTGCTGTCGTCGACCTATACGGGGAAAAACCATCACCATAATAAAATAAGGTGAATCAGAGTTCGCTTTTCCCACGCGGTATATGAGATTGGAAAACAGAGAATTGTGAAGGTGGTTCGATGAACCCTCTGCCAGACACTTTGCAGAGTATCCATGTAGGTGTAGACGTAGATGTAGTTCTGATATTTACGACGTACACTGGAGATACAAGAAACAGGAAAAGAGAATTGCTGTCGATCAGTCTACGGATTCTGATCAAAAGAAGGCGACGAAATCTTCTTTAAATTTGTAATTTTCATTTATCCTGCAAAAGTCTCTTAGAGGTTTTAGCGTTGATTTGGGTTAAATCTAGTTAAATCTAGTTAAATCAGCGTGTTTTTTCTCAGGGTCTGTTGGTCCGTAATTGTTTGAAGAATGCCTTGGAAGAGTGCTCGAGGAAGACCGAGACTTCAATACATCAACCAGATAAAATAATATATGAAATAGCATACTCTTGAACTGAAGCGACTTACTGAAAATTGGGAAAAACGGAGAACGAAAATTGCTTCCGAGCGAGAACAAAAGAAGCAGAAAAAGAAATCTTTCAGTGTTTAATTTCTCTCTACCCTCAAAAAGTTTACTAGAAGTTCTAGTGATGCTATATACCGCGTATAGTTAGATACATGACTTCATTTTTAAGGGCTGTTGATCCAAAAATAATGAAACTAGTTGTCGAAAGCTGTCTCAAAGTCTATGAATCTGTCTAAACTTTGTAATTCTTACTCAGTGTTCCGTTTTATAATCGTATTATTTGCTACTTGCAGCGTGCTACATCCAATTTTAAATCAAACTTTTCCCTATGCTCCATTAAAACGTATTCTTTATTCTTTTTTTATGTGCTTTTTTCTTCAACATCAAGTAAACTAATGATTTAATCAAATGTTTAGGTGCTGGTTTTAAATAGACCCTGCCCTCATACGTGAAAACATTTTACTAGGCTGACAGCTCAATGGAAGGGACGTCTGAATCTTTCAGTGGGACTAAAACGGGCATGCATTGTGTACATGGAGGCGGTATGTTTGTACTAAGAACTGAGTTACTACTTCCGGCACGCCAAGTATGCTGCACATTCAGGATGCACCAGATAATGCATGGCTACCGCTTGTTTCCGACCATTGTCGCGGATAAATGCTTGCATTCGCTGCGTACATTCGCGTTTCTGCAGTGCTCATTGTCATCAGCGGCGACTGTATAAAATAAATGAATGCTACGGACAGTGTTACTCAGTAACCAATGTAGAACATTCATGGATCCCTGTGTTCCACTGTTCAGAGCACAGAAGCTTCGTGTACAAGAAATTACGTCGTATTGTACGACAGGTCTGTGTGGTCGTGCGTTTGTTACGTGGAGTGTTTTCGAGGGGGTAGAATTGCGATGAACACGTTGCCCCTGTCGCACGAGTGGGCAGACTGAATTCAGCCGTTCTTGACAAACAGTCTATTGTGATTATTGTCTCGGGCAATATTTCCATTTACGAGAGCACAGAAAGAAGCTTGCATACCGAACAAAGGGCGAGCGGCTCGCCACCGAAAGCCGTCCGAATAGCTGTCGGATTATTGGAATGGAGAGGCTTGTTTGCTGATGTACGCCACTCGCGGCGTTGATGGTTTTTAATTCTCTTCGGACAATTTATTTCCAAAATTGCGACGCGGCGAAAGCACAACCTTGTTGAAATAAATCGCGGGATAGCTGCCGTTGTTACTATACTGCTCGAGAGCGCTGCGACATACGCGAAGGAGAGTACATCGTGTATGGCGCACAAAAGGACATGATAACCGAAAACTGACAAGCATATAAATACAACTGAAATGCAGTTTCCATGTTCAGATACAGACATATAATAAAAATTCGTCATATCTGCGGCGCGAAAACAGTCGTGCCGTCATTCTGTCACACACGAAACAAGCTCATTATAAAACATCAAAAACAGGGAAACTATATTTCGAGTGTTAGCTCACCGCTTCCATTTCCGCCTCTATCCCCTCCACAATGCCCCTTCCCCCCATCCCCAACCCTATCCACCCCCACCCCCTCCACACTTCCCCACCCTCTCTCTACACTCGCCGCCCACAAGCCAAAACCCAGCACAAGGTCCCACAGGACCTGCAATTTATGTGCGGGCTTTCTCTGTGCTCGTTTTCAGAACGGTTACGGCTGTTACTGACAGAAATGAATACATTGCATAAACCACAGAATGTTTTTTTTTTAAAGCAATACAGTGAATTATTGACTGATTATCTATTTCAGAGAGTCCCATTCTGTTATCCTTTCACATCATAATGCTAAAACTAAAGGTGTTATTGGTAAGCTATAACAGCAGTTGGAAAGAATGTCACATAGCCCAAAAGAAAACAGTTATTACGATGTAATACCCTACTGTAGTATAACGCATATTCGGAAGATTGGTGGTTCAATACGAGTTTATGAAACGACAACATTTCCGCCAAGGGACTGTTTGTGTTATGATATTCAGCTCACTGCAGTAACGAATTTGGCTTGACATTTTCTAAGGGTTCTGTAGCGCCTTGGATCCTGTCACTGCCTGAATCGGAATGATGGTTGAGCCATTTAGGACCGTTAACAATAGTGCATAATGTTACGAACAAAGACATATCAGACCCTCTAGCACAGATTTTTCTGCAAATGCTTTGCTCTCGTTTTAAGCCCCTTTTACACGGGCGACGTTCTTTTCCCAAGCAACCATTCGTGGCATTTCAGTCAATGAACACCTGCGTCTCTGGAGTATTTTTCCTGTTCGGTTCCCCGCTTGTCGTGTTTGCTTTTGTGTACATTGGCGCCGCTATTATGTCTATTCAGACTGCTTTCTACTGTGCAGTTTGAAGCTTGAGTGGCGAACTTAAGATTATAAGGGACAGCTCATCTCACAAAAGTTGGAATATAATAACGGCATTGAGAAATTAACAATAATAATAGAATGTTAATAATCGAAGCAACATTCATAGCTGATACTCTTGGCAAAAGTAGCAATGTAAAATCTGAACTCTGTTTTGAAAGAATTGTAACAGTGTCTTCCAAACGGTTCATAATAACCACATTTACGCTCAAGAAAATATACACATTATTATTATTATTATTATTTATTTTGTGGTCGTCACTAGACCTCTTTAGCAAGTATGTAAAGCTCTGTATTACGAGTTATTGTTGTTCTATAATACAACCCACTTCAACGATTATTCAATAATACAACGTTTATGAAAAGGACTCTAAAAATTTATTATTATATGAAAAGATATTGCTTTTCTGTCTGCCCAATATTCTTCGTTCCTTCCGAATTTTTTTTTTTTTTTTCATCGGTCGAGATCACATTTCCCGTACTTCTTTCATTGATCTTGGTTTACAGACTTGTAGTATTTTGGAAGTGTCTGTGTTGTTTTTTAGGTAATCTAATGAAACTGGGAGTTCTCTAACATCTTCCTCAATTCCGTTAATCCATTTAATGCTGTTCCTACTCTTCCATAATTTTCCTATTATTCTCTTACTAATTCTGTTTGTGATATCGTGATCAGATCTTCAAAAAATTTATTGGTTTCCTTTCTGATCGTGATCATTCAAGTGGTTCAAAGGGCCCTGAGCACTATGGGACTTAACTTCTGAGGTCATCAGTCCCCTAGAATTTAGACCTAACTAACCTAAAGACATCACACACATCCATGCCCGAAGCAGGATTCGAACCTGTGACCGTAGCGGTCGCGCGGATCCAAACTGTAGAGCCTAAACCCGCTCGGCCACTCTGGCCGGCCGTGATCATTACCGGTTCTGTTGTATTGTACGAGGTTAAGTTAATTATTATCCGCAACTTAGTTATATTTTTGTTTATTTTGGTAGTACTCTCGTTTTACGTTGATGACGCATGCTTTGTTTATTTGTTGTTATATGTTTGCAATTTTCAAGCTGCTAGGTTAGTTTCGTTTTCGCTGCCGTGCTATTAATCATGGCTGCTCCGCTGTCTATTTGCACCAAAGAAGAGCAACGTTCAGTGATCCGTTTCTTGTGGTCGGAAGGCGTATCAGAGGCCGAAATTCGTCGAAGACTTTCGGTACAGTAGGAGAACAGTGTTTTGCCACAACGGAGTCTCCACGAACGGATTGACAAAATTCCGAAATGGTCGCCCAAGTGTTACGCATGATGAAGGAACCGGACGACCGTTTACAGACACAAATAAAGAAACCGTTGAGCGTTCAAGTGAAATGATTTTCTTTGACAGACGATTAACTATGACGAAGTGGCAGATCGTCTGCAAATTAGTCACGGTTTTGCCTATCAAATCATCCACAATAGACTTGGGTTTCATAAACTTTGTGCAAGATGGGTCCCAAAACAACTTACACAGTTGCATAAACAAACGCACTTGGACATCTGCAAAAACCATTTGGATCGCTATGGTAACGAAGGGGACAACTTCTTCGACAGGATCATTACTGGTGACGAAACATGCATCCATCATTACTAGCCGGAGAGTAAATGGCAGAGTATGGAATGGAAACATCCAAATTCGCTGTGCAAGAAAAAGTTCAAGACTCAACCATCCACAGGGAAACTGTTGCTTACGGTTTTTTGGGACGCACAAGGTCCAGTACTGGAACATTATGAGAAAAGGGGCACAACAATAAACAGTGTACGTTAAAGTGAGTTGTTTACTGCTAGGATAAAGGGTGCAATTAAGAAAAAACGCCGAGGATAGATGACGAAAGGTGTTGTGTTGTAGCACGACAATGCCCGTCCGCATACCGCTGCCCACACTGCCGAAACGCTCCAGAAACTCAAATTTGAAGTAGTGGATCATCCCCCATATAGTCCCGATCTTTCCCCTTCTGACTATCCCATGTTTGGTCCACTCAAACTGGCATTAAGGGGCCGTCGTTTTGGCTCGGACGAAGCGGTGAAGGAAGCGGTGCATTCCCAGCTCGCAGCTCGACCAAGAACCTCCTTTTATGATGGCATCGGGAACCTTTTACAACGACGGACCAAGTGCGTTGAAACGCAAGGAGACTATGTCGAAAAATGATGTTCTTGTGAGTTCCTTATTTCATTACAATAAAATATTGTAACTACTTTGCGGATAATAATTGACTTACCGTCGTACATTGTTTCTTTTCCTATTTACCTGATATTTAATATTTACGTGTGTTCAAATTATTCTTTTTTTGCATGACTGTTTTGTGAATTTCTACCGCAGTAGTTGTTTTGGAGGTGGCTTTAGTTGCATATGCTATTTCTGGTTGTGTGACTGTTTCTTACAGTTTTAATTTTGCAGCTGTCGATCGGCGTTCTTCTTCTTTTTATATGTGTTTTTCAAAATGTAATTTGCTTTATTCGGGTTTATACTTTTGTTTTGCCATGTCGATTTTTCATTTGGGTTGTATGTTATGATTGCACCGAAATATCTGAATGTATTAACAGTTTTGAATTTCTGTTCTTGTATTGTAATTGTTTATTGTTGTGCCCCTTTCCTCATAGCCCACATCTCGTGGTCGTGCGGTAGCGTTCTCGCTTCCCACGCCCGGGTTCCCGGGTTTGATTCCCGGCGGGGTCAGGGATTTTCTCTGCCTCGTGATGGCTGGGTGTTGTGTGCTGTCCTTAGGTTAGTTAGGTTTAAGTAGTTCTAAGTTCTAGGGGACTGATGACCATAGATGTTAAGTCCCATAGTGCTCAGAGCCATTTGAACCATTTCTTTCCTCATAATGTTCTAGTACGGGTCCTTGTGCATCCCAAAAAACCGTAAGCAACAGTTTCAAGTGATGGATGTTCTTTTTTTTCAAACGATATTCTGAAGCCAATTTTTCTGTGTTATTTGTAGTAGTGATTTAATTTCTTGGCTAGTTTCTTGAACATCTTTGTCTAGGAGAGCAAGATAATCAACATATCCAAAGTAATTTAAACTTACATCATTTTCTGAGCTTCTATTTCTTGTGTTATTTGGGTTATCCTTCTATCATTCTCTCATCATATGTTCCAGTGCTTGGTTGAGTAGTAGTGTTGATAGGTCGTCACCTTATCTTAACTCTGCTTTGTGATGAATGGTTCAGAAATTTCTCCCCTAAATTGGACTTCTGGTTTTCTGGTGAATAAGTAAGAGTGGGTTCTGTCAGTTCAATTAGTATTGAAAGAACTGCTAGTTTTCTTCTTAAAGTCTACAAATGTTATTGCCAGAGGTTTTTCCGTTTCCTGTAACATATCATAATTACGTTTAAATTTATGAGGTGTCTTGCATAGCTTCTCCGTGGGCTGAAACCGTGGTATTGTCCTAATTCCAATTTCAGTTGAGCCCAGATTATATCCCACATAGAATTCTGGATAAAATCTCTTATGTGCAGTCTAGGATAGAGATTCCTCTGTAGTTGTCCAGCTTTTCTTGCATTGTGGGTGGCCTACGGCCGTGGTCCAGTTATCGGGGAGTGGTTCAGATATTCAAATTTCGAACGCTGTACATAACGTCCTTTTACTTTACGCTTTTCGTCTCGTTTTCTGTCTATGTGCCAAATACTATCCAAAACTATTTTTCCCTTCAGTAGAGCTGACTTTCACTTTTAATCAAATTTTGCTAAAAACTATTTCATTTATTTTTTATCTTGTTTACGTACGATAAAGGTTTCAGGTTTTTTTGTCCAGCTGTTGATAAACTTAAATAACTATTTGATACTAGATACTGTGGTAAAACATTCGGGATAAAAGTAATCCAGTCCTCATGCAACCTTTGAAATGTGTCACGAAAACAAAGCTAATGACAAAATAAGGACTAAGAAGACACAAAAGCGCTAACTCCATTACTGTAACACGTGCGATCACATTTAGAAGTGACTACTTTCCGACGTTAACCAACGACGCCGCTGTCGCTTGTTTCGCACATGCGCAGTCCTCAGTACACCAGTGATTTCAGGTTTCTACACTCGGCACCACGTACTGATCGTTGACGTCACTGACCACTCGCTTTGTGATTTGGGGACATTAACACGCTGCCATTTGCATTGTCAAGTGTAGTCGATTTTGACCAGGAAGTCGCTCGTGAATAATAGACTTTCGTCTGTGATATGGGCTGAAAATGGCTGCAAGCGTAAATCGATAGCGAAATGAACTGAATATCATACGACAGACAGTCTCCTACAGTCTCCTAGCAGATATGTCATTTCATAAATACCGTGCGACTGTGGTGCCAAGATAACTGTAAATGTCTTAACATTCCTACAACAAATGCTATTTCTTTGTGTATATTCAATTACAACAAAAAATTCTAACTCTGTTTAGAATCCTACCGACCATTTCGCTGAAGCTTGTTTACCGTCAGCGAAAACCTGTTCAATGTGGCGGGACAGAGTGGTACAGTAGTTAAGAGTGATGTGCGTTTCATACTCCCCCATGGCCACCTAGATTAAGGTTTTTCCTTGTTTCAATAAATCTCGTGGTTAGGAACAAATGAGATAACGGCCATTTTGCTTCCCATCCGTGTCCATTCCGTGTAAACGCTCAGCCTGCAACGATTACTTACTCGATAGGAGGTTTAACCTAAATTTTTTTTCATTCCTTTCTTCCATAATGGTCACGTAAACGCAATAATAAGTGTGCAGGTGCACAAAGTTAAATTGGTATGTTGCGCCGTCTTCTGAGTGCTTCACTTTCTTTGACAGACAACAGCGCTCTTTGTATTGTAATGAAACTGTTCACAAAAAATGGGTGAAGCATTCAGGAGGTATGCTCATTTTTTGACTAATAGGTTTTTTTTATTTTATTCTCTACACCAAGGGATGGTGGACATGGATTGAAATCCGGTCCGTTGAGGTGCTCAGCTCTTTGAAAGACAAATCCCAGTGGGCGGGAGCAGCGAGGATCTCAATTGGAAATATTTGATGGGCGATTATCGTTTATTTAAGCGGCAGTGCCTGTAATTGCAAAACCGCAACCTCGCGCAGCAGATATTAGAGTCCCATTGTTCGTCTCTGTCGGACCTTTATACCGACCTATTTTAAGTCTTCATAAGTCTGTCCTTTGTTCCACGAGTGATTTACTTAGGCGCTCCCGATTTAGCAGGCGTGGAGTCTGAACCTGTGCTAAAGTGTTAGGTGTTCAAATGTTGCGCGAGACACAGAGAGCTGCATTTGTGCTGCTAATGGACGATTACGGCGGGTGACGATAGCTCAGCTCATGCCGCGGGCTACCGCTTAAGTCTCGTGACGTCTGTACCCGTACATCGAGCAGTAGCTTGTCCCCTCTTCGTCATTGTGCAGTTTCTCGGAGCGAGTTGAAAGTCGGATCTACGCGGAGAGCTCATTACGGAAGGAGGCTGCAAGTCTTAAATACATATTTCATGGTGATACAGGCCGTTAGTTCATAGATACAAACAGGACGGGTTACAATAAGGTTCAAATGGCTCTGAGCACTATGGGACTCAACTGCTGTGGTCATAAGTCCCCTAGAACTTAGAACTACTTAAACCTAACTAACCTAAGGACAGCACACAACACCCAGCCATCACGAGGCAGAGAAAATCACTGACCCCGCCAGGAATCGAACCCGGGAACCCGGGCGTGGGAAGCGAGAACGCTACCGCGCGACCACGAGATGCGGGCTTACAATAAGGGATATGCGAGATTTTACGAGATATGAATCACGTCACCGACATGTTCCGTGGGTAAGTATTGGAGAAATCACGATGCCAATGCTCTCTGTCTCGATCACAACATTCAAGTAAGCTCTTGAAACATAAAATCAACGTACTGAAAGCAGAAATGTGGGTCTGAAAGTTTCTTTTGTGGAACTTCATAATCTATAACTTATTTTCCAACTTACACTACTGTCAATTAAAATTGCTTCACCACGAAGATAACGTTCTACAGACGCTAAATTTAACCGACAGGAAGAAGATGCTGTGATATGCAAATGATTAGCTTTTCAGAGCATTCACACAAGGTTGGCGCCGGTGGCGACATCTACAACGTGCTGACATGAGAAAAGCATCCAACCGATTTCTCATAGACAAACAGCAGTTGACCGGCGTTTACTGGGGAAACGTTGTTGTGATGCCTCGTGTAAGGAGGAGGAATGGGTACCATCACGTTTCCAACTTTGAAAAAGGTCGGATTGTAGCCTATCGCGATTGCGGTTTATCGTATAGCGTCATTGCTGCTCGCGTTGGTCGAGATCCAATGACTATTGGCAGAATATGGAATCGGTGGGTTCAGGAGGGTAATACGGAACGCCGTGCTGCATCCCAATGGCCTCGTATCACTAGGACTCGACATGACAGGCATCTTATTCGCATGGTTGTAACGGGTCGTGCATCCACGTCTCGGTCCCTGAGTCAACAGATGGGGTCGTTTGCAAGACAACAACCATTTGCACGAACAATTCGACAAAGTTTCCAGCAGCATGGACTATTAGCTCGGAGACCGTGGCAGCGATTACCCTTGACGCTGCATCACAGAGGAGCGCCTGCGATGGTGTACTCAACGACGAACCTGGGTGCACGAATTGCAAAACGTCATTTTTTCGGATGGATCCAGGTTTTGTTTACAGCATCATGATGGTCGCATCCGTGTTTGGCTACATCGCGGTGAACGGACATTGGAAGCGTGTATTCGTCATCACCATGCTGGCGTATCACCCGGCGTGACGGTATGAGGTGCCATTGGTTACACGTCGGGTCACCTCTTGTTCGCATTGACGGCACTTTGAACAGTGGACGTTACATTTCAGATGTGTTACGACCCCTGGCTCTATCCTTCATTCGATCCCTGCGAAACCCCACATTTCAGCAGGACAATGCTCGACCGCATGTTGCAGATCCTGTACGGCCCTCACTCGATACAGAAAATGTTCGACTGCTGCCCTGGCCAGCACATTCTCCGCATCTCTCACCAATTGAAAACGTCTGGTCAATGGTGGCCGAGCAACTGGCTCGTCACATTACGCCAGTCACTACTCTTGATGGACTGTGGTATCGTGTTGAAGCTGCATGGGTAGCTGTACCTGTACACGCAATCCAACCTCTGTTTGACTCAATGCCCAGGCGTATCAAGACCATTATTATGGCCAGAGGTGGTTGTTCTCGGTACTGATTTCTCAGGATCTATGCATCCAAATTGCGTGAAAATATAATCACATGTCAGTTCTAGTATAATATATTTCTCCAATGAATACCCGTTTATCATCTGCATTTTTTCTTGGTGTAACAATTTAAATGGCCAGATGTATTTGTGGTCTTCAGTCCTGAGACTGGTTTGATGCAGCTCTCCATGCTACTATATCCTATGCAAGCTTCTTCATCTCCCAGTACCTACTATAACCTACATCCTTCTGAATCTGCTTAGTGTATTCTTCTCTTGGTCTCCCTCTACGATTCTTACCCTCCACGCTGCCCTCCAATGCTAAATCTGTGATCCCTTGATGCCTCAGAATATGTGGAACCAACCGGTCCCTTCTTCTTCTCAAGTTGTGCCACAAACTCCTCTTCTCCCCAATTCTATTCAATACCTCTTAATTAGTTATGTGATCTACCCATCTAATCTTCAGTAGTGTATGGCCAGTAGTGTATATGAAAGTAATTCGTTTTTCTTGCCACAGTTACGCTATTGAGATAGAGCAACTCTGACACGTCATAAGCTTCCGAGGAGTATTGTCTTGACCGTGGGTGGTTTCTTCATAGGTATGGTAACTCACATTTCGCTTATGACTGTCGGTTTTTTACTGCAAATTTATTCGACGCAATCTAAACAGAGTGACGTCATTTCGAACCTGGTTGCATTAATAAACACGTTTCATTTGCGGCAGGTATGGGATGCCTTTTTGGCAGTTTTACGGAAACAGAAGTGAGTGACATATACTCGCAAATGTTTACTGTGCTTTATCGTTAAGCACCCAGCTAAAATTTGTTTACAGCGGTCATAACGATCACATCCACTTACTCTATAGTATTTGCAATGTCTGCAATCGCTAATAGTAAGATCAGTCACCTGTTGAGGCATCTTCCGTGCAGCCAAGTGTATAGCAAGTTGATAAAATGCTTAAAGGGTTCAATTAACGTAGTAATTTGAACACCACGCTGGTTACTTCTACCCATTTAAGCGTGCTACAATAAACATACAATTCTAAAAGAATGAATTCCAAGAAAGTGATACCTAAAAATTGTTATTTATTTATTCGTAGCCGGCCGCGTGGTCTAGTGGTTCTAGGCGCGCAGTCTGGAACCGCGAGACTGCTACGGTCGCAGGTTCGAATCCTGCCTCGGGCATGGATGTGTGTGATGTCCTTAGGTTAGTTAGGTTTAAGTAGTTCTAAGTTCTAGGGGATTGATGACCACAGAATTTAAGTCCCATAGTGCTCAGAGCCATTTGAACCATTTTTTTTTATTCGTATGGCTCATATGCAGTTTAAAATTACAGGTATATAACATTAGTAATACTATATACAACAGGAGTATGAAAATACAAAACTGCATATAAAACTAATTAAATGTTAATAGGTTCTTAATTCATTTAAGAGGCGTATCATCAGCTTTCATGAGGTCGCTCCAACTCCCCTGGTAGAATGCAAAGGGCATTCATCTCCAGTGTGCTTGATTGTCTGTTTCGGAGACCCACAATCACAAACCGGAGCTCTGTACACCCCAGTTGTAAAGGGAGACTGCACATCGTCCATGCCCAGTGCGAGCTAGCGTTGGTAGTGGAATACTACACGTGACCCAGGGTAACGCTAAATGAGCTAGAAAGAATAGGCAGCAAGACCAGATATCGGATTTCCTGGCTACAGACATGCAGACAAATCAAAATCAAAAAAATTTAAAAATTGACCTTTTCAAGACCAACTGATTAGACTTGGCCCTTCAATCCGAGTATGCCATTTAAACAAACAATGTATGCCACCTATGCAAAGAGCAATATCGAGCATGTTCGTCTCATTTCGACAAATACAGAACATGAGATACATTATGTCTCTATGCAAGTGGAGGAGACCATTATAAATAATATTTGCGAACCACCAAATGTGCCATGGCCAGTGGATGTTCTGCCAATTCAATTACTACCCCCCCCCCCCCCATCGATTTATGCTGGAGATTTTAATAGTCACCAAAGTCACTGGAACTATCAAGCAATGAAACATTAATATTGATAATTACGTTTATTGAATCACTACAATTGCGCACAGCAAACATGACAAAACCTCTTCATTGAACGGCGGAGGTATTTTATTTCTCGTTCAGCTACAGGCAAAGCGAGATACACTTACAAACATCAACATAAAAATTTAAATTAACATTAACAATGATTTACAATAAAATTTTCAGGGTTTCCAGCCACAAAAGTGCTTGGTCACTTATCACATGTATGTCCATCAGATTTCCTCCCTTAAGTCCGTGTACGTCGCACTCAACTATATGCTGCATGGTTTGACTCTCTCCGCACTCACAATTGGGGTCCTGGGAGAAACCCCACTTTTTCAACAAATATCCGCACCGACCAACACCTGTCCGCAGACGATTTAGAGTTACCCACACTCTACGTTGGAGTTGGAAGCCTGGAACTCGTTGAGATGGGTCCTCAATAAGGAAACTGTTATTCACTTTGCTTTCCTGCCATTGCTGTTTCCACAGGTTATCGATATCAATCTGTTGTTTGAGTTCTTTCCAGAAGGGATTTCTTGACATCAATCTGTCAGGGGTAGGAGGTACCTCTGGATTGCTCTTTCACGTCTAACCGAGGGTGGTTCGATATTGGCAAGGACGGGCAGCCAAGGTTTCGGGGTGGGTCTTACTGTTTCCTGTTATGAGCCTCATTGTCTCGTTAAGTTGCACATCAATATATCTGACATGCCTACTGCGGGCCCAGACGGGTGCGCAATATTCCGCTACACTATACAGAAGTGCCATGCTGATGTGCGTAGAGTTTCAGTGGAACATCCCCAGGTTGTTCCTGCCAGTTTCATTATGATGTTGTTTCTTGTTTTCATTTTTTGGGCAACTTCGTACAGGTGGCTCTTATATGTGAGAGTGCGATCTAGCTTAACACCCAGATATTTTGGCGTTCTATCGTTTTTCAACAATTTACCTTTTATTTGCACTTTTAGCTCACGATTTGCATCTTTGTTACACAAGTGCATTATTGATGCCACGGATTTAGTCGGATTTACTTTGAGGTGCCAGTTGTCATAATATTGTTGTAGTCGTTCCAGATCCCTGTTTAAAATTTCTTCCAGTTCTTCGAAAGTGTTGGCGTGAGTCGCGATAGCGATGTCATCTGCATACATAAAAGAACGAGATTCCAGGTTTGGGATGTCCGCTATGTATAAATTGAAAAGGCATGGAGCCAGCACAGACCCTTGGGGGAGACCATTTTGTAGTGTCCTGTAGCTGCTTGTTTTCCCATTCAGAGATACCTTGAATCTCCTGTTTATCAACATATTTCTGACTAGATCTATGATCTTCTTGCATTTCACGACTTTTGACAATTTATACAGTATCCCTTTTGTCCATACGGTGTCGTATGCTGAGGTGAGATCTAATAATACCATGCCCGTTTTCTTTTTGTTTTGGTAACCTCTTTCAATGAAAGTGGTTAGGGCGAGAACTTGGTCGCAGCAGTCTCTTCCTTTTCGAAAACCGCCTTGCTCTGGGGGAAGAGCAGCTTCTATTTTACTTTTTATTCTGCCTAGGATGACTCGTTCAAACAGCTTGTAAGTGGTGCACAATAAAGATATCGGTCTATAATCTTTAGCATTCTCTCCTATTTTCCCTGGTTTCTGGATGGCTATGACTTGTGCGTTTTTCCATTGCTTTGGTAACCGGCTGGTATCTATGATATTAGAGAAAAGAGAAGACAGCCATACTCTTCCCTTTGGCCCGAGGTTCTTCAAGAATTCTGGAAGAAGGCCGTCACAGCCAGCTGCTTTACCAGGTAACATTTTCTTTAGTGCTATATTTATCTCTTCTTGTGTTACCCAGTTCGCTAAACCTGCTTCCTCCTCGCTTGCATCTAGCTCTTCGTTCATCAGTTGGTGCAGTTCTTTTTTCTTCGAGGCGGAGGCATGGATTCTGGATGTTTGTAGTATAGAAGAGCATATCTTGTTAGGGGTCATTTTATTATTGATGTTCAATCCCTTGAATTGTGCTCCGCCAAGTTTCCTCAGTAGACTCCAGCTCTTCTGTGATGAGTGCGTAAAGTCCATTTGTTCCATCCGCTTTTGCCATCTCTGTTTGCGTTCCTCGTCCATAGCTCTTATGAGCTGTTCTCCTAGTTCTGGATTCTCTGTTTTGTTGTATTCATCGAGTAGTTGTTCGCACTCCTTTGTCCAGCATGGGATGTATTCTTTCCGCGCTCCTCTTGGTATTGAGTTATGTGCCGCTTTGATAATTAACTTCGTAAATCTGTCGTAATTTTCTGGTATTGGGGGAATTCTGTTTACATTATTTTCAATGGTATCTTTAAACTTAACCCAGTTAGCCTTCCTGAGGTTCCAGCGGGCTATAGGGGGGCTCTTTATTACTGGTATTTGGATCCCAAGGTCTATAATAACTGGTCTGTGTTGGCTCCGAGGAATACGGCTCAGTACAGTTCTCTTGGACGGAAGTGCTATTCCAGTTTCTCCAGATGAGACAAAACAAAGATCGGGCGTTGATGTTGTGCCCCACGCTCCTGAACAGAAGGTGGGGGTATCTTTTGCATCGTATATTAATGTATAATTATTTATATCTGCCCAGTCTGCCAGCATGAGTCCTTCTTTGTCGCAAGACTGATAGCCCCATCTGGGGTGGTGGGAGTTAAAATCGCCAATTATGACTGCAGGGTGTTGTGGGTTAGGTAAAACAGGTTGTTCCCATTTTTCTGAAGGTGGCTTGTACACGTTATACACAGTCATATCGTTTAGTTTGATTCCCACGGCAAATTCGTGGTGCATAGTTTCCTCAATATTATCAACCAGTTCTTTCTTGATCAGTGTTGCAATACCGTGTTTATTATGGGCTTTATAGCCCACAATTTCATAGCCTGGTATTAGAAGTCTCGAGATATTTTCTTCTGATAGATGTGTTTCCTGCAAGGTCAGCACATCAATTTTTTCTTCTGTTAGTAGCTTTGTGAGGATGTCTCCTTTTGTCCTCGTGTATCCTTCTATGTTAACTTGGCATATACGTATTCGTCCACGCACTTGGCTCCGGGGGGGAAACTGAGGCATTTGTCTCGCTCTCTTGCGTAACTTCGCCTGTGAGGGCCGGGAGGTATTACTACGTCCGGCCGCCGTTTGGTGGTGACATTTGCTTCTCGTGTCGCAGCTCGTTCTGAGCATTTCGATTTTCTTCTCGCAATGCGATCGTTGTGCGGCACGATACTGAGGGGGGGGGGGGGGGGGTAGGCCACGTCGAGGTAAAAAGCTAAGTAACCAGCTTGTCGTGTACCGGGAGTGAGTGAGAAGGACGCGTTATAATTACAAGGGCTTACCTCGATCGATGTAATCGATGGGCGAATTTCGCGTAGGTATCTTGCAGAACTCCACCCTGTAAAGAATCTACAAGTTAAAGAGGGTATTCAGGCACACAGAACACAGAATTCGGTGTACAGCGCAAGGAAATTCAGGTCTATTCAAACTCAGACTAATGAAGTTCATTAAAAGTTCACTTCTGGCACCTCTGACTTCAGTTTATTCTATACAATGCACAGTGTTACGACATGCGGCTTCACGTAACTAACTGTCAGCTTCCTTCTATCTCGCGATCCTGAGACCATCGTCTCAGTATTATCTCGATCCCGACGTGACTCTAACTGCTCTAAGTCCTCAGCCTGGCGAAGCCCGACACAGGATCCAGACAACTACCAACTGTGCTCTCCCTTGGGTTGGGGCGGGCCTCCTTTTTATAACTCTTGTCGAGATTCTAGAACATTCCCTATGACGCACATTGCCAACGAGGAGTTTACATTACCATGTGTGGGAAACTCAGGAGGGACTTGTATCACTGTCACGAGCTGCTATACGGGACGTCGGTCACGAGCTGGCTGACCAGAGGCTGTTTCCATATGCATTTAGCCTGTGTGCCGACCGTCGCCAGTCTGTCACTGTTTGAACACCCGACTGCGCCAACTGCTCCATCGTCTCCCCAAGCAGCCCCTCCCTTACAACTTTGAATTTAATGCCGTATTCCATCCCTTAACAGTGGATTTCGCGATAAGCTGCCCAGAGAGCGAATTCTTTCCGATTGATTTATGTGGGTAATACTGGAGACCCCAATATTCGGTTGGACAAGTTTTATGAAAAGCAAAGGATTTTCCGCCTTTGAGTTGGTCGATGGCGGACTGCGATGTCTGGTCAACTGGGAGACCCTCATCAGCAGCGACCATCGATTCCCATGTGCCTCGCATCCTCGGATAGGTGCCATGAAGATTAGACAATGTGGATGAAATATCCACGACGCTGTTAGCAACATACTGTGGACTCTGTGGCAGTGGCAGACACTGGTAAGACTACAATCTCAAAGATGCAGTCAGTGGTGAGGCATCTTGACGTCGTAAGGGCTCCAACAGAACAGACTTTGGAGAGTAAACGTTCTGCCGACGCTCTTCTTTTTCCCACGGTTTGATGGATATTGTGTGTTTGCTGTATGTTCTCTAGGTAATTGGATTCGCTGGCACTAACTCATAGCTTTGCCACCACAGAAAGCTAGTCTTAGCTGCCTTACGCTTCTGGGTTTAGGGAAGTTTTTCCTAGGACAGCCGTTTTCCCATATTGGCATCCTTTCTCCAGAGACCGACGTTCTTGGTGTCCAAGTAGTAGGAGAGGTATAACAAGATTCATATCAGCAAAAAGGTAATAGGCTATTTTTATGACGTGCTCTTCTTGAAGTAGTGGTATGTAGTCCTTCGTCACGAACTGGCATAGCGGAGACTACACCATCGTCAGGAATCGTATCAAGAACAAAATGAATCATGAGCATATTATGCCCCTTACAAATTAACGAACTGATTGAGAGCTAGTTGTTTACAAGTGAGCTGCAATAGCAGCAACTGACCGGAGAACGAGCTTCGTCGAACCTTATGTGTTGCTATCCTTTATCACGTCTCTCTGTTGACGACAGTTATGGCTGGTGACGTAACTCTTGTGATTCATTTACGTCATTTTTCATTGTTTCTTCGTGCTAAATTTTTATAAAACGCAAAAATGTAGTGGAAGCGACAGTCAAAGTGAAATGGCTATTATATTCCTGCAACGAGGTATTGATACTGCAGCTCAACGGAACACTTAAGAAGGAATTCAATAATGAACTGCACAGCTGTTACCGCGTTTGCGTTCAGATAATGGCGAACTACCAATTTCGCTCATTTCCGTGTTTATCACTTCGTTATTCTGATCCAGGTGTACATTACTTCGCTGCTATTTTCACCACTATATTTTTGTCATGATAATGAAGGAATGAAAGGGAAATCCACCTGATAAATTAATGTACAGATCTGAAGGCTTGTCGTCGTTAAGATTTGTTCAGTGAGTCATTTAAGATGGATGTGTACATGGAACAGACCTGGAGACGCTGGAAGGCTTTAGATTAATAATACGAATAATGGTGCGATAGAGATATCAAAACCATATTTTAAACTCTGAGACATTTCAAACGACGAATGTGGCTCTGAACAAAATTTTTGGTAATGAAATGACGATTGAAACAGAAGAAATTGTAGAAAGAAAATTTAAGAGATGGGACTGGAATTGATAGAATGAGAGCTTGCTGGGAGTTTCAGAAGCAACATTAGCCGATGACTGAATGAAACAGGTGAAAGGAATACAATAACAGTCGAATGAGTTGATTTGAGAGACGAAATAGTGAAAGCAGCAGGGCATTTTATAGGTAAACAGGAAAGGTCCAGCAAAAATCCTTCGATAAGCAGGTTATACTGCATTTCGTTGCCGAAAAGAGTAAATTAAAAGGCGCAACAAATAAACCCAGAAAATACAACGTCTAAAAACTGATACTGACAGGAAGTGCTAACTGGGTAAGCAAGAATGATTATAGGAAAAATGCAAAGCTTTAGAAACACTCGCAACACTATTTTAGTTTCGGAGAAACACACGAATCGTAATTCATTGTATGGCTTACATTAGAACACAGGTTAATGAAAGACAAAATAACATTCATGGCATTTTTGTATTTAGAGAAAGCTTTTCATAATATTGACTGCATTGGAGTGTTTGAAATTCGCAAGGAAGCCGGGATAAAATTCAGAGAGTGAATGAGTAATATAACGAGTATGAAAACCAGGCTCTAATTACAAGCATAGAAAGATGTGAAAAGGAAGCAGCATTTGAGAAGGGGAAGAGAAAGGGTTGTTGCGTAATCCCCCATGTTATTCAGTCTGTACAATGAACGAGCAGTAAAGGAAGTCAAGGCGACAAGTGGAAAAGGAACTAAGCTCAGGTAGAAGGCACACAAACTTTGAGATCTGCCGATGACATCGTAACTCTGTCGGAGACGAATAAGGACGTGGAAGAGCAGCTGAATGAAATGGACAATGTCTTGCAAAAGGTTATAAGCTGAACATCAATAAAAGTAAAAGAAGCATAATGGAATGTAGTTGAATTAAATCAGGCAATGCTAATAAAATTAGATAGCGAAACGATACAATAAATTTAGTTGCAGAATTTTGCTATTTGGGCAGCAAAATAAATTATTACGTCCGAAGTAGAGATAACTTAAAATACAGACTAGTAATAGCAAGAAAAAAATTTCTGAAAAAGAGAAATTTATCAACATCTAGCATAAATATAACTGATAGGTGTTCCCTGGTGGTATCTGTCTGGAATCTAACCTGGTATGGAAGTGAAAGGTTGACAATAAGTAGTTCAGACAAGAAGAAATAGAAGCTTTTGAAATGTGGTGCTACAGAAGAATGCTGAAGATTAGATGGGTAGACTGTGTAAGTAACAGGGAAGTACTATAGCGAGTAGGGGGAAGATAGGAAATTTATTGCACAACTAGACGATAATAAGGGATCGGTTGATAGCACTCATCCTGAGGCGTGCTGCAATTGTCAGTATGATTATGGAAGGAACTGTGTGTGGAAGGAGGGGGGGGGGGGGGGGTTACAGAGGGAGGTTGGTTGGTTGGTTTAAGGATTAAAGGGACCAAACTGCAGAGGTCATCGGTCCCTACAGAGGGAGGCTAAGTGATGAATACATTAATCAGATTCAAAGCTATGTACGTTGCAGTAATTCGCATAGGATAGCATAATGTGAAGAGCTGCGTCAAACCAGTCTTCCGACTCAAGACGAAAACAATAACGATGAGATGAAATTTTAAGTTCAAGCGTCATATCCTTCTGATATCACACTTCAGACAATAGGAACTTTAACAGTGCAGATCCAAAGTCAGCTCGGACATTGAGTGGCATCCCCTGGTGTCCAGTGATGATTCTCGTTGCAGTTTATGGCGGTCAGATGAACGCCAACGTGTCTGTAGAGGATACAGTGAAAGGTCACTGGAAGCCAGACTTCTCGAGATCCATAGTCTCAAACTCCTAGTCATAAGGTGGTGACCTTTTGGATAAGGCAATACGAATAATTTGGTAATCGTTAAAGGCAGACTGAGCCGCGCGGAGTAGCCGCTCTGTCTCAGGCGTCTTGTCACGGTCCGCGGTGCTCCCTCCATCGGAGGTTCGAGTCCTCCCTGGGGCATGGGTGTCTGTGTTGTCCTTAACATAAGTTAGTTTAAGTTAGATTAAGTAGTGCCTGAGCTTAGGGACCGATGACTTTAGCAATTTGGTCCCATAAGACCTTACCACAAATTTCCAAATGTTCAAATGGAGACTGAACGTAAGCCCTGTCGTTGCACCCTTTATGACCAGGATACAGATTGGTATATTCCAACAAATAACGCAATACCACACGGCAGTTTCCCCACGAATGCCAGTCGCCTCACTGACCATTCGCAGAGCGTCTCCTGATTTTGATGAGAAGACATAAATTTCACGCTAACATCCAGCCTTCATAAACTGACGCAGGAGGTGTCTCAGGCATGGCAAAAAATTCCTGTATATGGCTTTCTGAGGCAGCTTCCCTGCCACAACGAATGCAAGTTTCTTACCCGGGAGAGTCATGCCTGATACTGAAGATGGATACCACTTCCGAACTGAATGATAATTTGATCATTTCATACCCGGGTGTAATATTTTCCGTCAGAGTATAAGAACCATCAGTCCGCCTTCATAGCGGAGAGGTCAGCGCGCCTGACTGCTATAAAGAGGAGGGAGGAGGAGGATATTAGTGTTTAACTTCCCGTCGACAACGAGGTCATTAGAGACGGAGCGCAAGCTCGGGTGAGGGAAGGATGGGGAAGGAAATTGGCCGTGCCCTTTCAAAGGAACCATCCCGGCATTTGCCTGAAGCGATTTAGGGAAATCACGGAAAACCTAAATCAGGATGGCCGGAGACGGGATTGAACCGTCGTCCTCCCGAATGCGAGTCCAGTGTGCTAACCACTGCGCCACCTCGCTCGGTGCTATAAAGAGAACGCGGGTTCAGCTCCCCATATTGTCAGAGATTTCCGCTTGGTCGGACTCTAAAGGGATCCACCCAGCCTTGCTATATAAAGTGAGAACTGTAGCAATCCAAAATTGCGAATGTGTTGCCGGAGCTAGATTATGTGTTCGAATTGACCTCTCGATTATGTCCCATAAATGTTCGATGGGATTCATTACTAGCGTCCTAGGTGGTCAAATCATTCGCTCTAATTGTTCTGAATATTCTTCAACCAACTGCGAACAGTTGAGGCTCAGTGACATGGCGCATTGTCATTCATAAAGATGAAGTCCATGAATGGCAGCAAGAGGTCTCCAAGTAGTCAAACGTAAACATTTCCAGTCAGTGATTCATTCGGTTGAACCAGAGGACTCAGTCCACTCCATGTAAACACACCCCACACCATTATGGAGCCACCACCAGCTTTGACAAATTGGATCCATGGCTCCGTGGGGCCTGCGCCGCACTAGAGCCCCACCATCAACTCTTACGAACTGAAATCTGGACTCGTCTGACCAGGTCACAGTTTTACAGTGTCTAGCTTCCAACTGATATGGACACGAACCCAGTAGAGGCGCTGACGTGCGATGTCGTGCTGTTACAAAAGGAATTCGTGTCGCTCGCCTGCTGCTATATCCCATGAACACCAAATTTCAACGCACTGTCCTAACAGATAGCTTCGTAGTACGTCACGCACTGATTTCTGCTGTTATTTCACGCAGTATTGCTTGTCTCTGAACACTGACAACTCCTCGTAAACCTCGCAGCTCTCGGTCGTTAACTGAAGCCCGTCGGCCATTGCGTTGTCAATGGTGAGAAACAGTGCTTGAAATTTGATTCTTTCGGTACACAGTTGACACTTTGCATCTCGGATCTTTGAACTTTCAAAATATTTCCTAAACTGAATGTCCCATTCGCCTAGCTCCACCTACCATTCCGCGTTTAAAGTCTGTTAATTCCCATTGTGCGACCATAATCACGTAGCACACTTTTTCACATGAATTACTTGAACGCAAATGACAGCCCTGTTATAGCACTGTCGTTTTATACTTTGTGTACGCGATACTACCGCCATGTGTATATCTGCATATCGGTTTTGCAAGACTTCGGACTTAGGTTCTACTTTTAGTGCATCTGGGATTGAACCCTGAAGCCTATTCCCATCGTTTCATATTGTCTTCCTATTCAGAAATGGTTACAGAAGCTCAGTGCACTGAATTACAGTGACGGAAAAAATTGCAACAGCAATTTCGGCTACACGATTGTCTATTTAAAAGATAAACTTTGCAACAACAGAGTTTAATTTAAGCCGAGATAAGCCATTGAAAATGTGAAATGCAGGTACATTAATAAAAGTAGGAATGGCCAGACTGTTGAACGCAAGCATGCAAACGAACATGCATTGTGTTGTATAGGTGTCGGATGTGGTCGGATGGTATTCTATGCCTGTTGCACATGATCGGTTAAAATAGGGACGTTCATGCAGTTTCTGGATGCTAGAGTTGTCTTTTTTTATCGAAAATGAAACTCCCCCAGCTGTATTTAAGATTTCATATTTATTTGGCTACTAGTTTCGACGCTGCGTCAACGTCATCTTCAGGCCCGTACAGTTTGATGATATCAATTGTGTGTGGCTGACTGCTAGAAGCCCGCGGTGAGACCAGTATGTGCTCTACATGGATGGGCAGTAACTGGTGACACCAATTACTGCCCGCCATCGATGTGGAGCACGTATTGGTCTCACCGTGGACTTCTAGTAGTGAGACACACACAACTGATATCATCAGAGTGTACGGGCCTGAAGATGACGTTGATGCAACGTCGAAACTAGTAGCCAAAAATATGAAATCTTAAATACAGCTGGAGAAGTTCCATTTAAAAAAAAAATAAAAAAAGAATTATACCAGCTGATGTCCCACCATCATCCAATTTAAATATGGATGTACGAGGGCTACAGTCGTCGTCCGATGTTGTTCCATATGTGTTCGATTGGAGATAGTTCTGTTGATCGAGTATGCCAAGAATACATGTCGACACTCAGGAAAGCATGTTGGGTTACAACAGAGGTATGTGGGCGAGCGTTATCCTGTTGCTAAAGATCCCTGTATTGATCTTCATGAATGGCAGCACAACAGGCTAGATCACATGATTGATGTACAAATTTGTAGTCTGGGTTCGTGGGATAACCATAACAGTGCTCCTGGTATCTTACGAAACCGCACCCCAGACCAAACTCCAGGTATAGGTTCAGAGTGTCTAACAGGCAGACGGGTCGGTTTCAAGCCCTCAACTGGCCTCCTTCAAACCAAGACAGGGCGACCACTGGCACTGAGGCAGAACCAACGTTCGTCAGAAAACACAAAAGGTCTCCATCCTGCTCTCCGGTGAGCCCTCGCTTGACGGTATTCCAAAAACTCTCCACACGACTGTACAATAACACAATACACTCGCGTAACCCGTTTATCCTTCCTCTGGGTAACTACAACCACAACCATAGATGGAAGCATAATGGACCAAAGACACTATTGGCTAGGAACTAAACATCTATGGTCCATAGCACGCTAACACGACAGTACTGGCGAGCCCCTGCAACACAGCTACTACTGGTAACCCCAGATGCCCGACCAGCCTAAAAACAGGTAACAGCAGGGAAACCGTACTGTACACAGCACGCAAACCAACCACACACACCCCCTACACTGTCTGTGAGCCGATCTATAACCGATCGCCCACTAATGTACAACGACCTAAAACTGTTGTAGGGACGCAGCAACTGCAGTAAGCCTCGCAACGTGCTCCAGCAACGACAAAGGTAACGATGCACGATACCTCGCACTAACAGAACCACACCTTGCATGCACTGTCGCAGATAGCAAGCCGTTACTGCCCTTACTACCCGTCCCACTGTCGCAGAGGCTTTTTTCCCTTGGTGCTTGCCTTGACACTTTTTTCCTCTGCCCTTACAACCGCTACCCTTCGATTGCTTTCGTCCACTTCCTATCTCCTGATGGACCATGTTAAGGAGTAATCTTACCCAGATGCATGGATAACATCGCAGCCCGCATCCTGTGACTCCTGATTCAAAAACTAACATGTTATACGGCGGTGACAGTAGACCTTTTGGTTTGGTCATCGCGTTGGTGTGGGCGCGGAGGGGCCCCATCCCAGCTTAAAAAAAAGCTTGACACCACTGAAGTCGACACTGGTTTGCGGTCAGTAGAGTGCACACTACAGGGCGTCTGGCTCGGAGCTGCCCCTGAAGTAACCGTTTTGTAACGGTTCGTGGTGTCGTTGTGGTGCCAACTGCTGCTCAGGCTGTGGCTGCAGGTGCAGCACGATGTGCCACAGCCAAATGGCAGTGCGAAGTGGCCAGCCGTAGCCCGGTCTTCTTGCGACTGTGCAGTCCAGCTAAAACCGCTGCCAGCAGTGATGTAAGGTGCAACTTTCCTGCTAAGTCTTTCTGCAGTATCGCAGAAAGAACGCCCAGCTTCTCGTAGGACTATTACATGACTTCGTTCAAACACTGTGAAGTGTTGATAATGGCGTCTTGAAGGCACTGTAGCCTAACATCAACTCACGACGTCCAGTCTCAAAGGTACATCTACATCTACATCTACATTTATACTCCGCAAGCCACCCAACGGTGTGTGGCGGAGGGCACTTTACGTGCCACTGTCATTACCTCCCTTTCCTGTTCCAGTCGCGTATGGTTCGCGGGAAGAACGACTGTCTGAAGGCCTCTGTGCGCGCTCTAATCTCTCTAATTTTACATTCGTGATCTCCTCGGGAGGTATAAGTAGGGGGAAGCAATATATTCGATACCTCATCCAGAAACGCACCCTCTCGAAACCTGGCGAGCAAGCTACACCGCGATGCAGAGCGCCTCTCTTGCAGAGTCTGCCACTTGAGTTTGTTAAACATCTCCGTAACGCTATCACGGTTACCAAATAAGTCTGTGACGAAACGCGCCGCTCTTCTTCGAATCTTCTCTATCTCCTCCGTCAACCCGATCTGGTACGGATCCCACACTGATGAGCAATACTCAAGTATATGTCGAACGAGTGTTTTGTAAGCCACCTCTTTTGATGATGGACTACATTTTCTAAGGACTCTCCCAATGAATCTCAACCTGGTACCCGCCTTACCAACAATTAATTTTATATGATCATTCCACTTTAAATCGTTCCGCACACATACTCCCAGATATTTTACAGAAGTAACTGCTACCAGTGTTTGTTCCGCTATCATACAATAAAGGATCCTTCTTTCTATGTATTCGCAATACATTACATTTGTCTATGTTAAGGGTCAGTTGCCACTCCCTGCACCAAGTGCCTATCCGCTGCAGATCTTCCTGCATTTCGCTACAATTTTCTAATGCTGCAACTTCTCTGTATACTACAGCATCATCCGCGAAAAGCCGCATGGAACTTCCGACACTATCTACTAGGTCATTTATATATATTGTGAAAAGCAATGGTCCCATAACACTCCCCTGTGGCACACCAGAGGTTACTTTAACGTCTGTAGACGTCTCTCCGTCGATCACAACATGCTGTGTTCTGTTTGCTAAAAGCTCTTCAATCCAGCCACACAGCTGGTCTGATATTCCGTAGGCTCTTACTTTGTTTATCAGGCGACAGTGCGGAACTGTATCGAACGCCTTCCGGAAGTCAAGGAAAATAGCATATACCTGGGAGCCTGTATCTAATATTTTCCGGGTCTCATGAACAAATAAAGCGAGTTGGGTCTCACACGATCGCTGTTTCCGGAATCCATGTTGATTCCTACATAGTAGATTCTGAGTTTCCAAAAACGACATGATATTCGAGCAGAAAACATGTTCTAAAATTCTACAACAGATCGACGTCAGAGATATAGGTCTATAGTTTTGCGCATCTGCTCGACGACCCTTCTTGAAGACTGGGACTACCTGTGCTCTTTTCCTATCATTTGGAACCTTCCGTTCCTCTAGAGACTTGCGGTACACGGCTGTTAGAAGGGGGGCAAGTTGTTTCGCGTACTCTGTGTAGAATCGAATTGGTATCCCGTCAGGTCCAGTGGACTTTCCTCTGTTGAGTGATTCCAGTTGCTTTTCTATTCCTTGGACACTTATTTCGATGTCAGCCATTTTTTCGTTTGTGCGAGGATTTAGAGAAGGAACTGCAGTGCGGTCTTCCTCTGTGAAACAGCTTTAGAAAAAGGTGTTTAGTATTTCAGCTTTACGCTTGTCATCCTCTGTTTCAATGCCATCATCATCCCGGAGTGTCTGGATATGCTGTTTCGAGCCACTTACTGATTTAACGTAAGACCAGAACTTCCTAGGATTTTCTGTCAAGTCGGTACATAGAATTTTACTTTCGAATTCACTGAACGCTTCTCGCATAGCCCTCCTTACGCTAACTTTGACATCGTTTAGCTCCTGTTTGTCTGAGAGGTTTTGGCTGCGTTTAAACTTGCAGTGAAGCTCTCTTTGCTTTCGCAGTAGTTTCCTAACTTTGTTGTTGTACCACGGTGGGTTTTTCCCGTCCCTCACAGTTTTACTCGGCACGTACCTGTCTAAAACGCATTTTACGATTGCCTTGAACTTTTTCCATAAACATTCAACATTGTCAGTGTCAGAACAGAAATTTTCGTTTTGATCTGTTAGGTAGTCTGAAATCTGCCTTGTATTACTCTTGCTAAACAGAAAAACCTTCCGCCCTTTTTTTATATTCCTATTAACTTCCATATTCAGGGATGCTGCAACGGCCTTATGATCACTGATTCCCTGTTCTGCACTTACAGAGTCGAAAAGTTCGGGTCTGTTTGTTACCAGTAGGTCCAAGATGTTATCTCCACGAGTCGGTTCTCTGTTTAATTGCTCGAGGTAATTTTCGGATAGTGCACTCAGTATAATGTCACTCGATGCTCTGTCCCTACCACCCGTCCTAAACATCTGAGTGTCCCAGTCTATATCTGGTAAATTGAAATCTCCACCTAAGACTATAACATGCTGAGAAAATTTATGTGAAATGTATTCCAAATTTTCTCTCAGTTGTTCTGCCACTATTGCTGCTGAGTCGGGGGGTCGGTAAAAGGAGCCAATTATTAACCTAGCTCGGTTGTTGAGTGTAACCTCCACCCATAATAATTTACAGGAGCTATCCACTTCTACTTCACTACAGGATAAACTACTACTAACAGCGACGAACACTCCACCACCGGTTGCATGCAATCTATCCTTTCTAAACACCGTCTGTACCTTTGTAAAAATTTCGGCAAAATTTATCTCTGGCTTCAGCCAGCTTTCTGTACCTATAACGATTTCAGCTTCAGTGCTTTCTATCAGCGCTTGAAGTTCCGGTACTTTACCAACGCAGCTTCGACAGTTTGCAATTACAATACCGATTGCTGCTTGGTCCCCGCATGTTCTGACTTTGCCCCGCACCCGTTGAGGCTGTTGCCCTTTCTGTACTTGCCCGAGACCACCTAACCTAAAAAACCGCCCAGCTCACGCCACACAACCTCTGCTACCCGTGTAGCCGCTTGTTGCGTGTAGTGGACTCCTGACCTATCCAGCGGAACCCG
Organism: Schistocerca cancellata; assembly: GCF_023864275.1. NCBI lineage: Eukaryota > Metazoa > Arthropoda > Insecta > Orthoptera > Acrididae > Schistocerca > Schistocerca cancellata. The sequence continues at coordinate 601,273,431 of NC_064630.1, forward strand.
AAACCCCACCACCCTATGGCGCAAGTCGAGGAATCTGCAGCCCACACGGTCGCAGAACCGTCTCAGCCTCTGATTCAGACCCTCCACTCGGCTCTGTACCAAAGGTCCGCAGTGAGTCCTGTCGACGATGCTGCAGATGGTGAGCTCTGCTTTCATCCCGCTAGCGAGAATGGCAGTCTTCACCAAATCAGATAGCCGCCGGAAGCCAGAGAGGATTTCCTCCGATCCATAGCGACACACATCATTGGTGCCGACATGAGCGACCACCTGCAGATGGGTGCACCCTGTACCCTTCATGGCATCCGGAAGGACCCTTTCCACATCTGGAATGACTCCCCCCGGTATGCACACGGAGTGCACTTTGGTCTTCTTCCCCTCCCTTGCTGCCATATCCCTAAGGGGCCCCATGACGCGCCTGACGTTGGAGCTCCCAACTACCAGTAAGCCCACCCTCTGCGACCGCCCGGATCTTGCAGACTGAGGGGCAACCTCTGGAACAGGACAAGCAGCCATGTCAGGCCGAAGATCAGTATCAGCCTGAGACAGAGCCTGAAACCGGTTCGTCAGACAAACTGGAGAGGCCTTCCGTTCAGACCTCCAGAATGTCTTTCGCCCCCTGCCACACCTTGAGACGACCTCCCACTCTACCACAGGTGAGGGATCAGCCTCAATGCGGGCAGTATCCCGGGCAACCACAGTTGTAGCCCGATCGGGGGATGCGTGGGACGAGCTGGCCGTCCCCGACAAACCCCCATCCGGACCCTCACAGTGATGCCCATTGGCAACAGCCTCAAGCTGTGTGACCGAAGCCAACACTGCCTGAAGCTGGGAGCGAAGGGATGCCAACTCAGCCTGCATCCGAACACAGCAGTTGCAGTCCCTATCCATGCTAAAAACTGTTGTGCAATGAACGTCTGAACTAATCTACAGAGAGCGCAAACAAATCGACGCAAAATTTAAACGGTTATTAAAATACGAGATTGCCTAGTAAATGCAGTAATGCTGCCACTTGTGCACTGCTGACGCACTGCTCGGCGGCGGAAGGAGACTACGCGATTTTACACTATTCAAGTACTAAAACGCGATGCTACAACTCTTAAATACTATAATACGCCTGAAATTTATGAATTAAACAATGCAAGTACCAAAAACACGCAAAGAAATTAAGAATTAAACTATGTAACAAATGAGTGAGCTAGGAGTATACGACTTGCTGCTGCAGCTGCTTATCAAACGGCGGCAGGGAGCAGGTAACCAAAGCTCACGCCCGCTAAAGCGTGTTTTCAGAGCAATCCTGATTTGCATCCTCGTAGAGGCGTCACTGGCGCTACTCTTATGTGACAGTCATGATCTTTCAGATGTAGAAACACGTCTACCCACTTTGCTTTATGACGCACAACTCCTGCATGGTGCTGCGATTTCTTTTTTCGGGCAGAGAACGTACAACTCGAAGAGTGCAGGAGAAGATAGCGCTGAAATCTTAACTGGAAAATGTGTAGAGGCCAACAATTAAAAGTTTGACGTTGAAAATTCAAACTGTCTTACGCAACATTCAAATATTTCTGATGGACAGAGTGCAAAGTCTGGTGGCAAGAATAGCGAATACCACCGTGCCGTGCCGTGCTGTGCTGGGCTGCGCGCCGGCGGCTGCGGGAAGACAAATTGTTGTCGGGTGGGCAAGTGCAGCCCGGATTTATCCAGCGGTTAATTTACTCTCCGGTCGCCCCTGCCACCGGCACCGCGCAGCGCCGCTGCATTCTTCCCGGCATCCGGCGTGCCGCAGTGTGACGCCGGCGCCGTGGCTCCACTCCAGCGTGATTTCACGCACACACAGAGAAACCTCCTTCTTATTTCTGTGCAGTGAGAAAACTTCTTCCTTCTTTTCCTGTGAAATGCAACGTACTGTAGGCTGCAAGCAAATGTACGTGATTGATCCAACAACATTCGAATTTCCGACAATCTCCAAAGCTGATACTAACTTCATTCACTACACTGAGGTGATAAAAGTCATGAGTTAGGGATATGCACGTATACAGATGGCGCGAGTATCGCATACACAAGGTATAAAAGGCAACTGCATTGGCGAAGCTGTCATTTGTGCTCTGGCGAGTCGTGTGTAAATGTGTCCAATATGATTACGGCAGCACGACGGGAATTAACAGATTTGGAACGCGGAACAGTAGTTGGAGCTAGACGAATGGGACATTCCATTTCGAAAATCTCTGGGGAATTCGATATTCGGAGATGCACAGTGTCAGCAGTTTGTCGAATCAAATGTCAGGCACTGCTTCTCACCAAGGCCAACTCAAAGGCCGACTGTCTTCACTTAACGACCGAGAGCTTGGGGGCTCGCGAAGAGTTCTCAGTGTTAACAGACAATCAATAGCGCAGAAATCAATGTGTGACGTACGAGGAACGTATCTTTTAGGACAGTGCGTTTAAATTTAGCGTTCATGGCCTGCGGCAACAGATGACCGACGCTAATTCCTTTTGTAGCAGCACGACATAGCACTGAAATGCCTCTCCTAAGTTCGTGACCATATCGGTTGTATCCTGGACGATGAAGATGATTGTCAAACCGTGGCCTGGTCAGATGAGTCTCGATTTCGGTTGGTAAGAACTGATGGTAGGGTTCAAGTGTGACACAGACCACACGAAACCATTGACCCAAGTTGTCGACAAGGCACTGTGGAAGGAGGTGGTGTCCCATAATGGTGTGGGGTGCGTTTACATAGAGTGGGCTCTGTCCTCTGCTTCATCTGTACCAATTATTGACTGGAAATGTTGGTATTCCGCTACTTGGAGACCGTTTGCAGCTATTCACCGACTTCGTCTTTGTGGATGACAATGCGCCATGTCACCGGACCGCAACTGTTCGCAATTGACTTGAAGAATATTCAGAACAATTCGAGCGAATGATTTGACCACCTAGGACTCCAAAAATGAATCCCCATCGAATATTTGTGGGACATTATCGAAATGTTAGTTCGTGCACAAAATCTTGAGCCGGCAACTTTCGCTATTTTAGACGCCTTCAGCAGTATTTCCGCAGTTCCAATGACTTGTTGAGATCATACCACGTCCAGATGCTGCACTACGCCGGGCAAAAAGATGTGCCACACTATATTGGGAGGTTTCCCATGAATTTCGTAATCTCACTCTAACTGAAAGCACCGACCCTGGATCTCCCGTCAAACAGAGACTGGAATACGGCCATGGTAAAACAATATTTATTTATGACTTTGAAACGCATCCGCATGGACGCTGACGTTTTTCGTGTCCCTTATTCTTCTCGAGCGTGTTATCAGAGTCACGTCGCATCTTCAAATGACAGTAGTCATATCTCTGTCGGTTAGAGCAACAGCTCTGGGTCGAAAATGCAAGACAAGTCTTAATAACATAATGCGGAGACTTTTTGAAGGCTTATAGCGTAAATGGCGAGACCACAATGGCTGTCCAGCCCAGTCCTTTAAAAAAGAGGATCGAATAACGTGAATTTCATAATTCCAACCACTCAACTTATTGGTGATCGCAGGTCAGACGGATCATTAATTAAAAATTCATAAAACTTAATCGATCGATTTACGCAATGAGATTAATTTTCTCCAGCCAACGAGTGCCACCGACGGATTGCCTGCATGGACGACTACAGAATGGATTGGGGGGAGTAACTGCCATCCTTCTATTTGTTTAATGTAGAAAGTGCTCAAGATGGCTATATTCTGTGGAAGCTCCTGCCCGTTACATTTGAATTTAAATTGAAGACACGCTGTGACGGAGGCATACAACTTTCTCCCTCGTTCGGAGAATTTGCGTCCAAACAGTTGTCCCAGCCCGTGAGTCAATGAGTCAGAACCACCCTCTGTGGCGAGGCTGCAGTAACGAATCGTTTCCTCCCTGTTATGTTGGCTGTGACGACCTGTTTGTTCACTGCGTACGCACACTGCGGTGCAGCATCCGACTTTACAAACAGCACGAAGAGGCGCTCCGCAGCCACATTTTGTTACCGATCTTGGACGGGTACACATCGCAGATGGCAGGAGTGTGGCAGTTACCGCTATTCTGGTACACAAGTGGTGCCTTCCACCATCCTAGGAGCGTCCTTCTGTCAACACTGTCCGGTTAGATTAGTGTGTTTCTCTTTAGGAAACGGGCATCAACTTCGGTGGATGCGTTTGCCTGATAATCCTTTCCTTTTTCACCGCGAGAATCCCGAGAATCCGGCATCGCGACTCCACTGACAGAAAGATCGCAAGTCCTGTCGTTCGCCTCTGGCTCTGTCCACGTAATACCTAACTCATGGCTAGCAACTGTCAGTTTGTTTTTCTCCGTTAAACGCTCCTCGTGCTCTCGTGTGACCGGACCTATTCTCGTTTAGCTATCTCACTCTGTGCCATGTACTCCTCATAGTTTTATTCCTCGTCTTACAACAAGGCACTAACTCGCAGAGGCGTACAGAATTGTGGGTGTTTTCTACTGTGACATGCTACCTCGCATTTGTGTGTCTTCCTGTGTGTGTGTGTGTGTGTGTGTGTGTGTGTGTGTGTGTGTGTGTGCTGTCAAGTCACATTAATATGATCACCTCTCAAAAGACTAAATAACCATTCTTTCAGCTCAGGCCGCTGAGAGACGTGCGGGATAAGAGTTAGTGATGTTATGGAACGTACTGTTTGTTGGCTATGAGAGTACGGTAATCGTATACTGGTGTTCTTCGAACCATGCCCGCACTCCTGGAGCTGTGACACGTTACATAGTCCTGCTGACAGATGCCATCATGTCGAGGAAAAAAAACGTACGTAGGTGTGGATATGGTGGCCATGGATAGATGTATACTTATATTGGTCAGTTGTGCCTTTGAGAATAACGAGGTTAATCAGGAAATGCCATCCGGCCTTGACCCTTCCGATGACTGCTACAGGGTTTTTGCTTTCAGATGTTTGACACCCTACACACCAATGAAGATCTGTCCAGTGGAGCATAAAACGTGGTTCATCTAAAAAGGTGACCTGTCGACACTCAGCAGCCTACAGTTGCTGTACTGGCGTGCCGATTCCTGTTTCAGTCGCCGATATGCACCAGTCAGCATGGATGCATGAGCTGCTGCAGAGTCCCATATGCAGCAACGTTCGCTGAAAGCTCGTAGAGGACACACTGTTGATTCATATGCACGGTCAGTTGTTCAACAGTCGCTCGTCTGCTCGCCAGTACACTTCTCCGCAGACGTCGTTCGCCCCTCCCATTTACAGAACGCGGTGCACCACAGGTACCTCCTCGATGGTCTTGGATGCTCTAGCCACAGCGGCACGCCAACAGTTTACAAATTTTGCCGTTTCGCAAATGCTTCCACCCTTCGCCTGAAAGCCACTGATCAAGTCGTTCGGACGTCTAATAAATCGCTCCGTTTCCGCATTGAGACAATGTCTGCACCGTTACCCCACTTCCTCCTCCCCATCATGCTTTACATACCATCGACCGCTAGTGCTGCCGCCAGCCGTCTAAGTGAACCAGTCTTGACGCCAGCCATCTAAATGAATCAATTAATTTTCACGGTACATGGACGATTAGCAGATTTGTGCTACCACCTCTCTGATAGACGGTGATGGTAATGATTTCCTCGGTTTTATTCATATCGTTCAGCAACTACAAACCTGTCGCTAGAGTGGGTGATGAAAGCTCCGACTGCAGGTGTTGCCATTAGGAACACTAGGTTGCATAATTCGTTTTGAGAGGCCTCGTGGCCAGCATAACAGAGGCATTTTACCTTCCTCCTCCCTTCGTGACTGGACGTTCCGATTTTCCTCGCAGTGTACCCGCTTTGTTCTTTTACGCTGAAAAGACCGTATTCATCCGACTTAGTTCTGGATTATGGTCAGACTGTTTCTGGTTTTGCATATTTAGTGCTAAGTTTGCGTGATTATACATTGCTTGGCCTTTATCGTTTTCTGGTTTGGGTTGTTTGGGGGAGGCGACCAGACAGCGAGGTCATCGATCTCATTGGATTACTGGAAGGACGGGGAAGGAAGTCGGCCGGGCCTTTTCAAAGGAACCATCCCGGCATTTGCCTGCAGCGATTTAGGGAAATCACGGAAAACCTAAATAAGGATGGCTGGACGCGGGACTGAGCCGTCGTCCTCCCTAATGGGAGTCCAGTGTGCTAACCACTGTGCGACCTCGCTCGGTTATATTTCTGTCTGCGATACATTTTGCACTCGTATTTGGGGTGTCGAATGTTATGTCTTCGCTTACGCTTTGAACTACTGTAGAACTCGCTTAGATCATTAACCATTTTTCATTCTGTCAGGTTTCAATTGACTTACGCAAGTGCCATTCCACTCATAAGATAATGTTTCAGGAATTATTAATAACATGCTGTGATTGTCTTCTGTCCTCAGTTGGAATATAAAGAATGGCGTATGGTCATTGTTTTCCTGTACATGAATATTCATATTTATATTACGTTTGGGTATAGTTTGGATCTTACGAATTTACCGTCCTCCTCCCTGTTCTTTGTATAATGAACCTTTCCTCGTGTTCCATACCTACACAGTTGTTCACTACAGAATCACGTTGTCGAAACGTACGCCATACATTTTAATAGTATTCAAACAAGGTGTGAAGTAGCTTACATTAAACAGCATTTGCAAATACACTCCTGGAAATTGAAATAAGAACACCGTGAATTCATTGTCCCAGGAAGGGGAAACTTTATTGACACATTCCTGCGGTCAGATACATCACATGATCACACTGACAGAACCACAGGCACATAGACACAGGCAACAGAGCATGCACAATGTCGGCACTAGTACAGTGTATATCCACCTTTCGCAGCAATGCAGGCTGCTATTCTCCCATGGAGACGATCGTAGAGATGCTGGATGTAGTCCTGTGGAACGGCTTGCCATGCCATTTTCACCTGGCGCCTCAGTTGGACCAGCGTTCGTGCTGGACGTGCAGACCGCGTGAGACGACGCTTCATCCAGTCCCAAACATGCTCAATGGGGGACAGATCCGGAGATCTTGCTGGCCAGGGTAGTTGACTTACACCTTCTAGAGCACGTTGGGTGGCACGGGATACATGCGGACGTGCATTGTCCTGTTGGAACAGCAAGTTCCCTTGCCGGTCTAGGAATGGTAGAATTATGGGTTCGATGACGGTTTGGATGTACCGTGCACTATTCAGTGTCCCCTCGACGATCACCAGTGGTGTACGGCCAGTGTAGGAGATCGCTCCCCACACCATGATGCCGGGTGTTGGCCCTGTGTGCCTCGGTCGTATGCAGTCCTGATTGTGGCGCTCACCGGCACGGCGCCAAACACGCATACGACCATCATTGGCACCAAGGCAGAAGCGACTCTCATCGCTGAAGACGACACGTCTCCATTCGTCCCTCCATTCACGCCTGTCGCGACACCACTGGAGGCGGGCTGCACGATGTTGGGGCGTGAGCGGAAGACGGCCTAACGGTGTGCGGGACCGTAGCCCAGCTTCATGGAGACGGTTGCGAATGGTCCTCGCCGATACCCCAGGAGCAACAGTGTCCCTAATTTGCTGGGAAGTGGCGGTGCGGTCCCCTACGGCACTGCGTAGGATCCTACGGTCTTGGCGTGCATCCGTGTGTCGCTGCGGTCCGGTCCCAGGTCGACGGGCACGTGCACCTTCCGCCGACCACTGGCGACAACATCGATGTACTGTGGAGACCTCACGCCCCACGTGTTGAGCAATTCGGCGGTACGTCCACCCGGCCTCCCGCATGCCCACTATACGCCCTCGCTCGAAGTCCGTCAACTGCACATACGGTTCACGTCCACGCTGTCGCGGCATGCTGCCAGTGTTAAAGACTGCGATGGAGCTCCGTATGCCACGGCAAACTGGCTGACACTGACGGCGGCGGTGCACAAATGCTGCGCAGCTAGCGCCATTCGACGGCCAACACCGCGGTTCCTGGTGTGTCCGCTGTGCCGTGCGTGTGATCATTGCTTGTACAGCCCTCTCGCAGTGTCCGGAGCAAGTATGGTGGGTCTGACACACCGGTGTCAATGTGTTCTTTTTTCCATTTCCAGGAGTGTATAAAATGGGAATTTCAGTTATGCAGGCAAGTTTGTGTTACCGTGCCAGAACAGACCGATGCCTCGCCGTCATTTCTAATATCACACCAGCTCAGCGTTTTCAGGATCATTAGGTAATGTAAGATATGGATGGCAAAAACATTTGCAGTGAACATATTGTGTCTGTGGGACGCATTTTTGAGACACACATAGCTAGTAGGTGCGTCAGGTCGCCTTAAAAAAAAAAAAAAAAAAAGGAAGAAAGAAAGAAAGAAAGTTGCATTGTGACTAGTAGAGACTGCCATCTCATCACTTTAAACAGGCTGTACACCTCTTAGCTAGCACCCACTGCCCCCACCTACATCAAAAATGTGCTATGCAGGCGAGGCATTTTCTTTTCCAATTCTGTATAATATTCTTGTAAGCAACTGAGATCCATGAGCTGTAAGCTGATTGTGAGATAATTCTCAACCTTGTGGGCTCTTTCAGTCTTCAAAATTGTGTGGACGATATTTTTTTTCGAAAGTTAGATGGTATGTTGCCAGACTCATACATTCTACACACCAATGTGAATAGTCGTTTTGTTGCCACTTCCCCCAGCGATTTCAGAAATTCTTATAAAATTTCGTCTAACCCTCATGCCTTATTTGATCTTAAGTCACCCCAAAGCTCTCTTAAATTCTGATTTCTAATAATGGGTCCCCTATCTCTTCTCTATCGACATATTGTGTCTGTGGGACGCATTTTTGAGACACACATAGCTAGTAGGTGCGTGAGGTCTACAAGTCGCCATAAAAAAAAAAGGAAGAAAGAAAGAAAGTTGCATTGTGACTAGTAGAGACTGCCATCTCATCATTTCTTTCCCCTCATAGAGGCCTTCCATAAATTCTTTCCACCTCCGCTCTCTCCTCAGCGTTTAACAGTGGAATTCCCTTTGCACTTTTAATGTTACCACCCTTGCTTTTAATTTCACTGAAGGTTGCTTTGACTTTCCTATATGCTGAGTCAGTTCTTCCAACAATCATTTCTTTTTAAATTTCTTCGTTTTCTTCGTGCAGCGATTTGTTCCCTGCACTTCCTATTTTATTTCATTCCTCAGCAACTTGTAGTTCTGTATTCCTGAATTTCCCTGAAAATTTTTGTACTTTTTCTTTCATCGATCAACTGAAGCATTTCTTCTGTTACGTATCGCTTCCTCGTAGTTACCTTCTTTGTACCTATATTTTTGTTTTAAACTTATGTTATTGCCCTCTTTAGAGATTCCACTCCTCTGCAAATGTTCTGCCTACTGAGCTATTCCTTATTGTTGCGTCTGTAGCCTTAAAGAACTTCCTCAGTACTTCCGTATCCCACTTCTTTGTTTATTGATTCTTCCTGACTTATCTCTTAAATTCCAGTCTACTCTTCATCACTGCTACATTGTGATCTAGAGTCTATTTCTGCTCCTGGGTAAGTCTTACAATCCAGTATCTGATTTCGGAATAGCTGTCTCACCATTATGTAGTTAACTAAAATATTCCCGTATCACTCCTTAACCCAGCCTATATTCTCCTTTGACGTCCCATTCTACTCCTTCCCCTACTACTGCATTCCAGTCTCCCATGACTATTAGATTTTCATCTCCCTTTACGTACTGTATTGCCCTTTCAATATCCTCATATACTTTCTCTATCTCTTTAATCTTCAACTTGCAACCGGCATATATACTCGATTCTGATACGAGCAACCCTATCACTGAACTGTTTAAGTAACACACTCTCTACCTTACCTTCCTATTCATAACGAATCATTCTTTTGCTATACCATTTTCTGCTGCTGTTGATATTAGTCTATGCTCATCTGACCAGGTAGGTTACAAAACAACAGATACTACTCGGTTAGTAAGCAAACGAATTTTGTGTGGCTTCGGAACAATATCCTGCCAGATCTCTGATAATTAACGTTACCTACAGGTCTTACATGATTGTACGGGAACAAAGCCCCAACTAATATAATTATTAATTTTACAAATATACATTTGTATAATATACCACTAGTTTCTTTGAGCAGTGTGCTTGTCAGTTTTTTATATAGTGCACAATAACCTTGAGTGTCACTGTTGTGTATTAACACTACTTGAATTACTGCTTTTTTTTGTATGTAAGTTTGTATTACATTCACATTTTTATTATATTTACAATGAGGTGTTCGTTTATATCATTACTTTACAGCGATTCTGCAGGTTTAAGTGGGCTTTAGAACAATATCTATCAACGGACTATTCTAATTAGTTTTAACTTTTAGTAACATTCATACACAATGAAATATAAATTGCGATATTTGAAAAATGTTCGTGTTCATTGTTGTTTATGTTTTATGAGTTTTATGTTGTCTATATTTTATGTGTCTATGTTTTGTCAATGTTGTCATTTCATGGTCAGTAGAGGAGCTATTCGAACTATCTAGATCGGCAGGAAGGATTCTACTATCAATTTGTCTGGTTAACTCAGGTTAAATCCCCCTTTTTTAATCTTTGCAAAAGTACTTGACATCTGTACTCCTAAAATTAATCACATTTGCTGAATATCATTGTCTTGTACCTTTCTCAATGGCCCTTTTCCTTTAAATTAATAAATTGGGGAAGAATACCTAACGTGCATGGACAGTAGATTAGCAAGTAATTGCTACTACTTATCTCATAGGGACAGATTGCGCTTACTTACATATGGGTGATGGACGACATCATGTTCCCGAGGTCCTGTTTCGAATCTCAGCTTAAAGCTCTTTCTGAATTCCTCTTTTTCCATGTCTTCAAAGTTCTGTCTTTTTATCATTTCATATAGTTCTTCATCTTTTATTATAGAGGGTACATCATATAATATGACAAGAGGATTTCACTTCTTAGGTGGTTCACATGTTACCACATTACATAACTGTTGGTTATTTAACAACTTTTCCTTGTCTGCCTTGGTGCCATGTTTAGAATTACAAAATGTTTTCCTGGTTTAACCTTGCTAATCTTAAGTTTGTCTTTTACCGGGTGCACTACTGTTGCAAAAATCTCTTGGACTTATTTGTGTTTTGGCCAGGCAGGGGTCTGAGGAAGACCGCCGTGTCAGGCCGCGTGGTAACCGTTGCAATCGTATCTTTCTATCTCCAAATTTCTACAGTAATCCTCTCCAAGATGGACAAGACCACTCTTTGTAGTGTCTGCCACTGGAGTTTGTTGAGCATCCCCTAAATGCTCTCGTGGAGAGTAAAAAAATGCTGTGATGAAACATTCCGGTCTTTGTTGGATCTTTTCTATCATTTTATGGCGGTTCCCTTATTTTAGGACACTCAATCATTGGATTTCACGAATATGTTCATCAAAAATCCCGTTCCCGAGCATTACAGTTTAATAACAATGTCCTTATACAGGAAATTTATTCTGAGTAGCGAATACAAACTACCTGCAGCTGCGAATTAGAATGACGATAATGAAAATGCCGCGTCGGGCCTCGACCCCGGGTTTCTCGCTTAACGCGAGCGGTCGCGTTATCCGTTTTGGCGATCTGTACACGAATCGCGGCAAGACCCGAACTTCCACATGTCGTCGTCCTTGTGTCAGAACCTGCAGTCATTTGTTACGTATATTACAGTCAAGAAAGGACTTATTTATTGATAGTCAGCGCCTGGAGTTGCCGAATAAATGCGACAGAGCAGCGCCTGCTTTATAAAGAAGGACGGTGGAATAGGCACTGTACTTTCGTAATAATATAGGTTCATTCACTTCTGTCTTAGGTGAAACGTCCATCAAAATCCGACCTAACTCAAAAAGTATTCATTATACGAAACTGATAAGTACTCTGTAGACTCGTCTTATGTCCATGCGGGCGAGAGGGCTTGCGTGTTTCAGTGAAGCGCACGGTTATACCAGCGGCAGTGTAGGTACTGGCAAGGTCTTCAAAGCCAGTCTGGTCTGCGGACGACCCACACAAAGAGTGTTTCACAACGTCCCTTATTTCCTTCATTCGGTCCCAAATTTTCCTTGTTTTTCACGCGGATTGAGCTCCAACCTCTATAAGTGGTATCTGCCCAGGTGATGGCTGGTGAGTCTGAACATTGCCCGTTTCTCCAGGGTGGGGACTGAATCGTTGGAACTGCTCCACGGTATTTCTAAACAATATTTTCTTGGCTCAAGATCTCAGTCATAAGCCTTAGAAAAATAACAGAATCATCACGCAGACGAAAACTGCTACGTAAATAGACTGTAAAACAACATGGAGTGTGCAGGGTGAGACGTGCCGGTTTTAATTTTGGCGGGCGTGGCACTCCGCTGGCGCCCCTAACTACTTGGACTGCCGCTGTCAATCATGATCATATCTCGGGAGCCAGGGTCTTTGGTCGAGGAGTTCGTTGTTGGGTTTTGGTGGGCCGTGGTGCCGGTGGTTAGCTGGGGGCAAGTGGCTGGCAAGTTGTTGGTTTTGGGGGACTTCTGCTGTCCGGTACAGGCCTCGAAAAGCTGCGAGTGGTTAAATTGGTCGAAGGCAAGCTTTGCCGACTGGATTAAGGATTGATAGCGATGAGCTGCGGGAAGAGCAGGGGGCACCGCGTGCAACCTGGTCTGCAAGCTTAAATTTTACAGTACCTGGAAGATCACATGTACAGATTAGAGGCAATAATACCCCTGCTTGGAACCATGGAACGCATGGCTCTTCCATACCTGAGTGGAGTGAAGTTTTGCTTGTACTGATACTTCTTATCGTAAGGCCACGTTTGTGTTAATGTGGCGTTAGACCTGTCATGTTAACGTGCCTCTTAGTGACTGTGTGGGTGGTCATCCCTCAGTGGAATGTTAGTAAATTGTTGTTCCAGGCCATATTCCATGCAAGTGTATGAGCATTCTCAGATGTAAATTGAATTCATGAAATTGAAATTGTGACGTTGTCTGTGTCAATGGCAAGGCACCATTTTATAGATGAGTACGCCTTAGTGACTGGATCTGCAGGCGCTGATTTTTCACCTTGTTAATTTTCAAGTGATTTTAAGGAATGTTAAGCTTATAATGTGTATGTGTAGTCACATATGGAATAAGTTAATATTCCCTGCATCCTAGACATTCTCGTTTCTACCTTTACTTGGGCAGAATACCCTTCTGACGTGTATTGACAGGGCAGATTTGGCAACGGACATTGCACTCCCGTTTCCTGGGCCCGGAGCAGAGACGTGTTTTCTTTCTGCTGTGGTGACACTTCCGTCGTCGCACGACGTTCGTGCAATCTGGCGCCTCTACCAGCGGCCTCATGTTGTCTCAAGTTAAGTAAATTTCATCGTTTGATTTGTGACATACAGAATGCCGCCAGTCAATTTCGGTGCTGTTGTAAATTCAGTAAGCACGAAAGTTTTGAAGCATGTGCAGCAAGTCTGAAGTTGCTTCTCACTATGAAACGGAACTTGCTGTCCCGTTCCATATTATTTCTCAATAAATTCCGGTACAGGAGAACTAATAGCGAGAGCGCTATTACTCGGCAGGAATAAATCAGTGGTTAACAGGCAGGAGAGAATGGCCCAAACGGTGTTTATTAATTGATTTTGTTTCGTGTGTGCCACGTTTCCCTGTATCCTTTCCCTTGTGCGACCTGGGCTATATGAATGAGAAATTAGGTGAAGTAGCAGAAAACTGTAGTCAGAGGTTGCATGACTATAGTGGTTCTGCGGTAGGATAGTACCAAACTCTAAACGTGAACAACTTTGGCAGAGACAAAGTGTGCAAGCCAGGTCAGAGAGATCAGGAAGGTACGAGTATTGGCTCTTTCAGGTTAGCAAACCACTCCCTCCACCACCTTTTGAACGAGCAACGGTTAGGCGATGTGACTGCAGGTCCACTTGTTCCTGGGCAGCAGCGCCGGACAGACGTGGGAGGCGAAACTCTCGGTATATGGCATCATTAACAAAGGTATTAGAATGTTCCAAATCTATTCGTTACTAAAGTCCAGATGTTGAGATTACCAAGAAATCCCCATAAGGGAGTTTATATTCGTAATTTGAGTAAATTTCAGTAAGAACTTAGCGTTTGTGCCTTGGTCAGACACGCACCATGAGCCTTAAGCTCACAGTCGTATTATTGCTAAATTAAATTTAACTCATTTAATGTATTTTAATTTGGTGTTTCTCTCATAGTAGTATTCTTGGGATTTATTTATTTCTCATTTATTTTATTTGTGTACTTGGTTTCCCGCCATGTGGTCTGTTGGAGCAACCACTACATTGGTAAAGTGCAGTTTCGGTCTGAAAATGTATAGTATACCAGTGAATAACAATATGGTAGTGCGTGAGTGTAAAGATCGGGAAGGAATAATCTTGTGTGCCGGTATTTTTGCATTTCTGTTGGCTATCGCAACTTGGCCACTTGTGTGAAATAGTATTAAGGTGATGATTATTAAATGTTTCTTGTACCCCCATAAGTATTTTATTTGCTTACAATGAAGTGCGTTACGCAAAATATACGGTTTAAACCCTTGTATCTAGGAAAAGTTCATATTTCAGTGCCCATTGATGGGACAAAGACTTGCAAAATTTTCCTGCCATATAGTAGTAAATGTACTTCCCCCCCCCCCCCCCCTTCCGCCAGCTCAGTAACGTGGATTTGTTTCTAAACGCAGGATTAAACCAACATTGGCAGTCATAGTCAAGTTTTAATAGGCATGATTTAATGAAAATTTAAATATTTAGGCAGATACTCTTCCGCCCTGACGGAGTTCGCTTGTAGTTTCTTTGCTGAACTTGTTCTTCGTGACCTGTAGTAATTAAACGTAATATCAATAGAAAACATGAGTTTAAGTATAATTGTGTGCCTGCAATAAAATTCCACTGAATTACGTGGCGAAAGAAAGTATGTTAACTAGAGAGACCAGTTGTGATGATGTATAATATGAGAGTCCCTGCTGCTGCATAAGAATGGGCAGTAACTATTCCAAAACATACATGACTAGTTGTTGAAATGCTATACGTATTAAATAAATATCAATTAACCTATATTCTCGACTGATTATTTCCTCCATGCATCATAAAGAATAGGTGAAACCTGAAGTTAGTCACTACCTCAGTCCCATGCTGGGTGGACAAATGAAAGTAAATAAAAGCACTATGCTGCCTATTAAGCCCTGTATAGGTGCCTTCTATAGTGGTTCTAAAGCCTGCGTTACCCATTGCCTTCAAAGTTTTACCGGTTGGTTAAACCCACCCGCTAGCAATTACTCGCAGGGGCCTGTAATTTCGTGGACCTCACGAATTTGTTAAACCAGTACTACAGAGGGCAACTTGCAGGAGCTCTAGGACAAGACAAGCGACGGTACCTTCCTACCAGGTCGAGTTTTACCAGTACCACCCATAGTTAGGTTGCATTACAACTATGCTTGCTCTTTACATCTACATCTACATCCATACTCCGCAAGCCACCTGACGGTGTTTGGTGGAGGGTACCATGAGTACTTTTGTCGGTTCCCCTTCTGTTCCAGTCTCGTATTGTTCGTGGAATGAAAGATTGTCGGTATGCCTCTGTGTGGGCTCTAATCTCTCTGATTTTATCCTCATGGTCTCTTCGCGAGATATACGTAGGAGGGAGCAATATACTGCTCTACTCCTCGGTGAAGGTATGTTCTCGAAACTTCAACAAAAGCACGTACCGAGCTACTGAGCGTCTCTCTTGCAGAGTCTTCCACTGGAGTTTTTCTATCATCTCCGTAACGCTTTCGCGATTGCTAAATGATCCTGTAACGAAGCGCGCTGCTCTCCGTTGGATCTTCTCTGTCTCTTCTATCAACCCTATCTGGTACGGATCCCACACCGGTGAGCAGTATTCAAGCCGTGGGCAACAAGTGTACTGTAACCTACTTCCTTCGTTTTTGGACTGCATTTCCTTAGGATTCTTTCAGTGAATCTGTCTGGCATCTGCTTTACCGACGATTAATTTTATATGGTCATTCCATTTTAAATCACTCCTGATGCCTACTCCCAGATAATTTATGGAATTAACTGCTTCCAGTTGCTGACCTGCAAAATTGTAGCTAAATGATAAAGGATCTTTCTTTCTGAGTATTCGCAGCACATTACACTTGTCTAGTGCATCAATTCGTTGCACATCCTTCCGCGTTTCAGTACAATTTTCCACTGTTACAACCTCTCGATATACTACAGCATCATCCGCAAAAAGCCTCAGTGAACTTCCGATGTTATCTATGAGGTCATTTATATATATTGTGTATAGCAACGGTCCTACGACACTCCCCTGCGGCACACCTGAAATCACTCTTACTTCGGAAGACTTCTCTCCCTTCAGAATGTCATGCTGCATTCTGTTATCTAGGAACTCTTCAACCCAATCACACAGTTGGTCTGATGGTCCATATGCTCTTACTTTGTTCATTAAACGACAGTGGGAAACAGTGTCAAACGCCTTGCGGAAGTCAAGAAACACGGCATCTACCTGGGAACCCGTGTCTATGGCCCTCTGAGTCCCGTGGACGAATAGCGCGACCTTGGTTTCACACGATCGTCTTTTTCGAAACCCATGCTGATTCCTACAGAGTAGATTTCTAGTCTCCAGAAAGGTCATTATACTCGAACATAATACGGTTCCAAAATTGTACAACTGATCGACGTTAGAGATATAGGTCTATAGTTCTGCACATCTGTTCGACGTCCCTTCTTGAAAACGCGGATGACCTGTGCCCTATTCCAATCTTTTGGAACGCTACGCTCTTCTAGAGATCTACGGTACACCGCTGCAAGAAGAGGGGAGAGTTCCTGCGCGTACTCTGTTTAAAATCGAACTGGTATCCCGTCAGGTCCAGCGGCCTTTCCTCTTTAGAGCGATTTTAATTGTTTTTCTATCCCTCTGTCATCTACTTCGATATTTACCATTTTGTCATCTGTGCGATAGTCTAGAGAAGGAACTACAGTGCAGTCTTCCTCTGTGAAACAGCTTTGGAAAAAGACATTTAGTATTCCGACCTTTAGTCTGTCATCCTCGGTTTCAGTACCATTTTGGTCACGGAGTGTCTGAACATTTTGTTTTGATCCACCTACCGATTTGACATAAGATTAAAATTTGTTAGGATTTTCTGCCAAGTCAGTACATAGAACTTTACTTTCGAATTCATTGAACGCCTCTCGCATAGCCCTCCTCACACTATATTTCACTTAGTGTAATTTTTGTTTGTCTGCAAGGCTTTAACTACTTGTTTAAACCTTGCACCCTCATCGCTAATTATGGAGCGTGATAAAGCCCTTTACTTATAAGTTTTTCCTTTTTTATCCACAGTCATTTGATAACTTCATTCATTGCAAAACTTGCCTGCTTGTTCCCTGTTGGTTGTGATAGACGTGTACTGTTTCTTGTTTTTAGGGGGACTGCACATTTATTTAAAGGTCATAGTTAATGTTTCTGCTGGTGTGTGCCACTTGGGAGTCACATTTAAATCGCATATCTTCCCACTGTGTCTTGCATTTTGTATGTTTGTATATTTATTTAACAGTCATTCTTAATGATTCTGTTGGTTTGTACCAGTTGGAAGTCACATTTAAGTTGCATGCCTTCCCAGCTATTTCTTGAAATATCGAAATATTTTTCAGTGCGCTACAACTATCAAGTAGATGAATTTTAGGCACGAGCCAATGAATACATAGCTAAACAGGAAGAAGAAATCGGTGCACGACATGCGAAAAAGCTGTCAAGTTTGTCGAAGGGGTTTATTAGCGGTAGTCAACAAGGAAGGTCCAGTAATACAGGTTTGAAACCCATGTTCTACGAACGTGTTATTAATAAAACTGACATCGTATTTTCACCAGCTGAAACCCAGTTACTTTCTAAAGGGCCGAAATTCAATGTTGTTCCTGCGATTGCAAAACCGTACGTGGTAGACAATTTTATAGCAGACCTTAAATGAGGTTTAGAACGTGCGAAAGCACCGAAAAATGTTCAAGCACGATTAGCCAATGAATACTGTAGACTCCTGGAAAACGGACTGTCAGTTTCTCGATGAAAAGCTTACATATATAGAACATTAGAAAGTATTAACCGTAAACTGCAGAAGAATGGCGTTTCAATTACGAAAGCCGATAACGGTAACTCATTAGTCATAGCGTCCAAAGCGGAATATATAGAGAAAATACAGGCATTTTTTGATTAAAATAGTATAACTCTCATGGACTTAGATCATACTCAAGCATTACAGAAGGAGATAAGAACAGGTTTACAGAATACTAATAAACTGATATGAGTGTTTCAAAAGAAATTATTCCTGAATATGAACCCGAAGCCACCCATACTAAGGAACCAGTTTAAGGTTCATAAAAACTTCCACCTGTTCTGTCCGATTGTGGACAGTACGAATAGTGCGTACCATAAACTGGCCCGGTGTCTACATTATAAAATCAAAGACAATTTTGTCTTCGAGAAAAATTATTCGATCAAAAATTCTGCTGAGTTGGTTAATAAATTAAATAATGTAATATCCCATGCCACATCAAAGCTGGCTTCCTTACATATCACCAGCCTCTACACCAATATACCTGTAGATCAGTCTTTAAATATTTTACAGTGCGACTTACGTTTTATTAAGAAGTTACCAGATGTTGAAATTGACGTGCTCATGAATCTCCTGCACATTGTTCTGAAATATAACTATTTTTCTTTCAATGATAATTTGTATTGCCAGCCATACGGGTCAGAAATTCTTTCCGAGGTTTTTATGAAACCGATGGAATCGCGATTTTTTGCAAGTACTGTAGACGTAGCGAAGAAAATACCGTTCTATGCAAGATACGTAGTGATATTCTCTTGATAACTGACGGGTCCCAAGAAGACATAAATCATATATTTTTAGCCTTTAACGATCTCCACGATAAAATTAATTTTACTCTTAAGAAGGAGTCACCAAGTAGGACACTGAAGTACTTAGATCTGGTGGTATCTATAGTAGACAATCACATAGAGTACGACATATTTAGGAAATGTTCGTTTTCGGATAATATTATACCTGCTGATTCGGCGCATCCGCCAGCGCATAAAATGGCATTTTTTCGTTCTAGCTCAAATAGAGCGATGTCAATTCCTTTATCCGCGGAAGCCTTGGAACATGAACTGGTAACTCTTGAAACAATAGCCTGAAATAACGGATATGAGCCCGAAATTGTGAGACTGCTCTATAACAAAAAAGTAAACAATAACAGAACGATAACAGCTTCTACGTTAGGCACCGCGCCAGATCTTACACCATCTGTCATAATATCTATTCCTTTTATAGGCAAAGTTTCGTATAAAATAGGGCGTCTTTTGAAAAACCAGGGATTTAAGACAGTTTTTTTCCACTAATAAAAGTCTTCAGAAGAATCTGATTCATAGTTTAGAAAGCCTAAAAGTAAATTGTCATTATCCGGAGTATACAAGAACACGTGTGGCGGATGTCCGAAATTTTATATTGGCCGAACGCTATAGTAGAGAGCCTTAGTAACAAGGTACAAGGAGCTTATTCCGACTAAAACTGGAGTTTGCACACGTGGTTCGACATTTGCCGAACATTTAGTGCAATGGGCTCATGCACCCAACCCCCACCCCCTCCACAATACTCAGCTCTTGCATAGTCAGCTAAAAAGAGGCAAGGTTAGACATTTTAGAGGAAATGCAAATTTTTGTACATTTACTTCATGACAAAAACAACGTTCTTAAGTATCACGAGTGGGTAACGTCACCTTGCCACAATCTACTGAATACGAAATTTTGGTTCAGACTAGCCGGATCAGTTTGAACTGACGTTACTCAGTGACGTTTAAAGGTCTTCTTGGATCGTTGCTAGCCAAATCACATCATAATTTAACCATTTCCCGTCATCCTCCCATAATTTAGACTAATTCTTTAAGTACGTATTGATCTATGTCGGTCAATTATTTTAAATGTGTTGACCACAGCGATGTTCGCCAAGTCACACTTCAGCTTTGAGCATAATTGACCTATGTCGGTCAATAGTTTTTAAGTGTGTTGACTGGAGCGTTGTTCGCCAAGTCACACTTTAGCTTTAAGCATATTTCCGCTGTCATTCCCTATGTTCAATGGCAGTGGTCTCCAGGCCCGAAATATGACGACAGTGGTCCACAGTGGATCACCTCCATGATGGCAAATTGAGTACCCCATTGCCGCCACAGTATCTCTACTATAATGTTTTCTGCAACTCATAACCATAACTTCGGCAAGAAGCTCATTAGTTTTTGACTTGATTCTAGACCATTTCGAGGTCAGATATACTTATCTTGAATAATGACCATCTAATTTATATGGCCCGTATTGCCGGATGTTACAGATTAGATTCAGATTTGTTCAAGCGTTGTAACCATACCTAAGCAAGTGCTTAACAGTTACGTCTTAAAAAATTTCTAGACCTAGTCGTAATAATGACGATGTTGGCTTTATATTATCTTTCCCACTCCCAAGTTCTTTTTAGGTGATTAAACTTCATGCTTAAGCACAAAAATTTTCCTAGATAGGCCATACCTTGTAAGCACATGCTATCTTCCCCATATCATGACCAATGAATATTTCATAAATGTTAAGACAAAATGGCTCTGAGCACTATGGGACTTAATATCTTAGGTCATCAGTTCCCTAGAACTTAGAACTACTTAAACCTAACTAACCTAAGGACATCACACACATCCATGCCCGAGGCAGGATTCGAACCTGCGACCGTAGCAGTCCCGCGGTTCCAGACTGCAGCGCCTAGAGCCGCACGGCCACCGCGGCCGGCATGTTAAGACAGTCGATCTAAGTACGCTATGCACAGGTTAACATATACACCCTTTTCCTCAGCTATACCTTTTATTTCACTTTACTAGTAAATTCAAGGTCAGGAGTTCAGTTCACGTCTTGTCCCAACAAGTAACTATCATACAGTTTATGCGCAGGCGCAAGGTATTGTGTCCGCCTAGGCGGGCCTCATGACGCTACGGTCAGTTCCAGTACAGCACTCGTGGCTGCCGCATCGCGGTCGCGAAGTGGGGCCGAGGCAGTGCCAGATAAGTTTTACAATTTGACGATAATTTATGGATTTGTAGTTTTAGTTTGACAATGTCCACTATGGACCAACCGTAGATACTGTTATTTTGAAGAAGGATGGGTTATCTCGACTGAAACCGAGGTAAATTCTAGGTAAACGGTACAACTGAGGCTGTTCATTATTAAAATTAAAATTAATATAAATTATTGCGATCGTTGTTATTCATTTTTGAGAAGTTGTAAATTGGAAGCATAATAATTGTGTGTGTGTGTGTGTGTGTGTGTGTGTGTGTGTGTGTGTGTGTGTGTGTGTCAAATCTTATGGGACTTAACTGCTAAGGTCATCAATCCCTAAGCTTACACACTACTTAACCTAAATTATCCTAAGGGCCAACACACACACCCATGCCCGAGGGAGGACTCGAACCTCCGCCGGGACTAGCCGCACAGTCCATGACTGCAGCGCCTTAGACCTCTCGGCTAATCCCGCCATAATAATTGTTGTTAAGCAATAAAGTGTATTCCATAAAATGTCAAATGACGAAATAAGTGGGTTCACCTTCCATGTGTTGTTCCTTAAAATTGACTCAATGCTTGTGAGATATCACAGGGTTTTGGGATGAAGAAAAGTTTTCCAGGAACTAGGGAGAATGAAGGAAAACGTTTGTGTACTCAGTGAAACAAATGTATCAGGGGAAAGGGAAATGAAAACGTAGCAGATTATATTCGTTATTACAGTGGAGTTAAAAAAAGAGGAAAGGGACAGACGGATTTGAGTAAGCATCCATAAGAAGCACAGAAGATATACCAGATGCTTGGTGAAAATTGTTGAGAGAATTATGATTGCGGAAATCTCCAAATATGACCACGATATTATGATTGTTGCAGCTGCAAATGGCGGTGACTGCAACGTGAATCATGTGTTTTATGAAAAATTAACAAGGGTGGTAGAGAGCGTAAGCGCTCACAAAGAAATAGTTTTAACTAACGATTATAATGGAAAAGTAAAGTTGGCCACCGACAGCGTAGTAATGGGAAGATATGGAGATTGCGCAGTAAATGACAATGGAGAGACGTTAGTTGATATGTGAGGCATTTTCCTTGAACGTTCTAAATCGATTCTTTCCCCACAAGCAGATTCACAAGCATACATGGGTGAGACCTTCCAGGAATATCATGTCGATAAGTCTATATTACTCAAAATAAAAACTCCAACACAAGAATAAAAGACATTAGAGTCCGGAGGGGTACAAAATTTGGTCCAGACCATTTCTTACTATGTGTAAAAGAGATAGTAGCATCTAAGGCGGCAAGACAAATTAGACAAGCAAATATTCCCATGAGGACAGTGGATACTATGAAATAAAACTTAGACAGTTTGAAACTAGAGTCTGTGAAACTGCTTTATAGACTACGGTTATAAAAAAACTGAGGCGCCTACAAGAAGGAACGTACCAAATAATTAAAGGAGGCAGTAAAATGAAGAGTGGGAGTGGCATCCACAATAGTGGCCTCACAGCATTAAAGAAAAGGTAAAACTAAAATAGATGTTGTATAATAATTTGTTTAGAGCAAGGGACTAACAAGGTAGAGCCTTGTGTGTTAGGATGAAGAGAGAAGTTGAAAGAAGTAACATTTGTAAAAGGAGGGTAAATGAAATCTGGGACGGTAAATGCGGGGAAATAGATCGATGGATGGTGGGCACAAAAGTGGTGACAGCTTTCAAAGTGGTTGTAGGGCTAAGGAAAGAGCTAAAAGAAAGAGCAAACCTGCCGGTTATCAATTCTGCTAACAGAAGAATGGATAGAATACACGAAAATAAAGTGAGAGGAGGAGAGGTAGAGAAAACGACCACGAAAAATGTGCAGAAGGCAGCTACACAGATGAAAATGGGGAAATCACCAGGGCCTGGAAATATACCAACAGAATTAGTGAAGTGTGGTCTAAGTACGCTGTATGAATATCCAAGCAAGTTATTTAATAAATGTATGTCGTACTGGGAGGAAATTCCAGCAAAGTGGAACTTAGTACATTTAAGTCTCAACTAAGTACATAAAGAAGGAAGCAAGAAAGTGTGCAGCGGTTATGTTAGCGGTTATGTAGCATAAGTGTCAAAAGTTCAATTAGAAGGCAGTACAAGAGGATTTTAAAATCAAAAATAGAGAAGGTTATAAACGAAGTGGAAGAACACATGAGCTTTCGAAGAGGCAGGTCGTGTGTAGATAACACCTTTTCCCTAATACAGATTACCAGGAAGAGATTGGAAAAGAATATAAGCAAACGTCACTGAGCCACTAAAGATACTGTTCGAGGTATTGTGATCAGGGGAATCCCCAAAAATATATTTAAGAAGTATCACAAACCTCTGCAAGTGGGCAGAACGTGTCATAAAAGAGGAGAAAGACATTTTTAGAGAAGTCTTCAGAATAATTAAAGGACTGAAACAAGGACGCAGTCTGTCTCCGACATTCTTCAAGATGTTTGTGCAGAAGGCTCTCGGTCTCTGGGGCAGAAAGTGCATGGGCATGAGGACTGAAGTAGAACACCAGTGTATGTGCACACTTTTCTGTGCTGATGATCAGGTGGTTGCAACAAAGGATAGAGGGGATATATTTGACATGCTGAGGAATATAAACTGATGTTGTTTGGAAGAATATAAAAAGTGGCATTTGGTACTTAATTTAGTGAAGATACAATATCTAGGAGGCAAGTAACTTGGACATCAAATTAAAGTTTGAAAAAGTTTAAATACCTGGTCAGTATACTATTAGATGATGGAAGATATAACAGAGGTATCCAACAATGGATGAGACAGGAAAGGGCTGCTATGCAAAAATAAGATCCTGTGCATTGGTCTTCAAAACTTAGTTTAATGGATAAAATTCGGTTATACAGATCCATCGTGAAGCCAATAACAGGTTTGGGAGTGAGTGCTGGGAACTCAGAGAGAGACATAAATAGAGACTTAGAGCTGTATAAATGGACCACTTGAGAGAAACATGTAAAATATCCCGACATGACCACGTAAGAAATGAGGAAATGAGAGAAAGGACGCAGAGACATTGTAGTATTGCTTGTAGACATAGAGGAAATGTAGTAAAGTTTAAACGGATTGTAAATCGCTCACAGGAGAAGTTAATGCCGAATAAGTGGATTTATGCTCGAAAAGACATGCTGAGGAATATAAACTGATGTTGTTTGGAAGAAAATAAAAAGTGGCATTTGGTACTTAATTTAGTGAAGATACAATACCGAGGAGGCAAGTAACTTGGACGTCAAATTAAAGTTTGGAAAAGTTTAAATACCTGGTCAGTATACTATTAGATGGTGGAAGATATAACAGAGGTATCCAACAATGGATGAGACAGGAAAGGGCAGCTATGCAAAAATAAGATCCTGTGCATAGGTCTTCAGAACTTAGTTTAATGGATAAAATTCGGTTATACAGATCCATCGTGAAGCCAATAACAAATTCGGAAAATGACGAGGAATCATAGGCTGTTGCATTCTCGGTTCAAAAGAGAACGCGCAAACGACGACAAGTAAAAGTTAGAAGAAATTTGCTTGCCTGTAAAAAGGTCAAAGCGTAAAGCATACAACAACTACCACCATCATACGTTAGCCAAAGATTTTGTCGAATACCCATGAAAATCCTGGTCCTGCGTAAGATCGCTAAGCGGGTCTAAGGATTCTATCCAG
Organism: Schistocerca cancellata; assembly: GCF_023864275.1. Lineage (NCBI taxonomy): Eukaryota > Metazoa > Arthropoda > Insecta > Orthoptera > Acrididae > Schistocerca > Schistocerca cancellata. The sequence continues at coordinate 601,298,188 of NC_064630.1, forward strand.
TCACCCGCAGACCATTCTGGTGTGCATAAAGGACATCAAAAGTAATTCCGGGTTCTAAACGTGACAATTAGAAATCATTCACGCAGGAGAATCGTACAGACATACCGTCGTTTGACCATCGTACAGACTGCCGTACGGACGACAAAGTAGTAATCATATCTGAAGTAGACAAAGAACGGAAAGAGCTGAAAACGAATTAGTCGCCAGATTCAGACGGAATCCTAGTTCGGTTTTACAGAGAATACTGTACGGCATTGCCTCTTAACTTATTTGCTTTTATCGTGACTCTCGCTCAGCGCAAACTCCCAAGCGACTGGAAGAAGGCGCAAGTTAAATAACGGACCCGCAAAATTACAGGCCAATAACCCTAACATCAGTTTGCTGCAAAATTCTAGAATATATTCTCAGTTCGATTACAATAAATTTCCGCCCACGAATCAGCTCCGATTTAGAAAGGATTGCTAATACGAATCTCAGCTTTCTCACATGATATACCGCGAAGTATAGATGAAGGGCAACAGACAGATTGCGTATTCCTAGATTTCCGACAATCATTTGAGACGACGCCCACAGCATACTGCTAACAAAGTTACGAGCATACGGAATAAGTTTCCAGATTTTTGAGTGGCTCAAATACTTTTTAAGTAACAGAATTCAGTACGTTCTCTTCGACGGCTACTGTTCACCAGAGACAAGAGTATTGTCAGGTGTGCCCAGAGAAGTGTAACAGGATCGCTGTCATTTCTTGTATACATAAATGGTCAGGCTGGTAGTGTAGACGGCAATCTGAGACCGGTTGCAGAAGATGCCGTGGGGTGCGGAAATGTGTCGTCGTTGAGGGACTGTGAGACAATATTAGTTGACTTAGACAAATTTCTAGTTGGAGTGACAAATGGCTGCTAGCATTAAATGAAGAAAATTGTAAATTACTGCATATCAGCAGAAAAAGTTAACCTGTAATCTTGGAACATCTACATCTACATCTACATGGATACTCTGCAAATCACATTTAAGTGCCTGGCAGAGGGTTCATCGAACCACCTTCACGATTTTCTGTTATTCCAATCTCATATAGCGCGCGAAAAGCACGAACACCTATGTTTGTATTGTACATTGAGGCATTTCTTACGAGAAATGTATAGAAAAGTTGTCGAGTGATCTCGTTTCCGACCCGTAGTATGAAGGACAAAATTGAGGCACCAACGATGGGTGTAGGTGGCAACATCTAGCTAAGATGCTCTGTCCTGGAACTGCTATGAAACCAGGGCATTCACATCGTCTACGTCAAATTACGATCCCAGTTCTTATAAAGGGATACGGGAATAACTACACATCAGCAGTAAGTGCAACAGGAGTTAGGAATTGTTTACCCTTAGCTGGACAGAATTCTTACTGAACGCTCCAATTTATTTGAAATAAGAGAATGACTGTAAAATTAAAGTAACCCAAAATAACGCTTCACACAACGTAGCTGAAGGATCATAATGAATAGCAGGCAGTGCAAGATCGGATATCAGTTCCCAAGCAATCACAGTATTTGACAGAGGCATTCTACGTGTAACTGGCGTTGAAACAGTAGGGTCATTCCATAGCTCGATGACTTCTGGATCAAAGCGTCGCCAGCCGAGGTGGCCGAGCGGTTCTAGGCGCTACAGTCTGGAACCGCGCGACCGCTACGGTCGCAGTTTCGAATTCTGCCTCGGGCATGGATGTGTGTGATGTCCTTAGGTTAGTTAGGTTTAAGTAGTTCTAAGTTCTAGGTGACTGATGACCTTAGAAGTTAAGTCCCATAGTGCTCAGAGCCATTTGAACCATTTTTGATCAACGCGTCTCAGTTTTACCACCATATTCAAATTACATACAAGCTATTGTGTGTGAAATATTCTCCTGTTTCACCGGTTTAACACTAGATCCGCGTAACAAATCCCCGCTCATCGCTACCGAAAATTGACATTTTGAATCGAATTTCAAAATTCATTACTGACTCACAGCATTAGTAGTGTGTTGCTTGACAGAGTAATGTCGATTAAATATCTAGGTGTAAAATTACAAAGCGGCATGAAATGCAATGGGCATCTAGTGGGGAAGGCGAATGGTCGACTTCGGTTTACTGGCAGAATTTTAGGGAAGTGTGGTTCATCCGTAAAAGAGACCGCGTAAATCACACTAGTTCGACTCATTCTTGAGTACTGCTCGAGTGTTTTGGACCCGCACCAGGTCGGGTTAAACGAAGACATCGAAGCAATTCACATGCCGCTACCAGATTTGTTAGTGGTAGGTTCGAAGACACGTAAGTATTACGGAAATGCTTCGGAAACTTAAGTGGGAATCCCTGGAGGGAAGCTATAACTGCCCACGTCGTGTTGCGCCGACTCCACTGTAGCTTGAATGGATTTTTAAGTTTGTTTTATATGCCCGACTTCTAATTTCACCAAACAAGTCTCCGGGGGTGAGCAGTTATAGCCCGATGACGACACGCAATACAGTTTGTTAAAGCGGAGTTCGCCGTTATTAATTATGTTTTTAGATTTAATTTTATTACTCGCACAGAGACTCAATGTTCCTTTGTTTAACAACGCGTCGTCAAAATAAGTATGAAATGCTAATGTCTTTGCAATACATTATTGAGTTAAAGTTCGTATCTGTTTTGCCATTTTAGAGAAGAGAAACCTTAAGCGCTTCTGCTTCTATAGTCTCAGCATCAAATGTTCACTAATTTCAATTTACTTGCTATCTCAGTTCAGTATTTAACACAAATTATGTATCAATGTCAAGTCAGAGATGTTACGTCGGTTCCACACTAACGGAATAACACGTAAATGTCATTTAACATCACTTTTATTAATAATCCTTTTTCTTATGACGTAAATGTTAATGAACGATCACTATCTAGGAGGAAAGAGGGATTGTTCCTAATCATGAGATAACAGCTTTTAATTAGCCCGCAATCGTTAATTAAATAAAAAGTCACGTTCAAGGATGGTATGCGAACAACTTTCGTTACGTCCGTTTTCACGTATCTGTCAAAACTAATCCTCTCGCCCACAATTCAAATTAACACTGACGTTAACCCCTTTTGTCGGAACATCGAATCGTAACTATTATGTGAAAGTTTATTATCGTCCCCGAATTAATTCCTTTCAGATAGGCGCACGACCGAACAGCAGAACGGAACACAAACGACTTATTTTAACAACCGAACAACGCAATGACGTTACATTACGACATAGTCCGCCCAATGAACATCTCTTTCACTTTATCTTCTCTACTCTGCTTAATTAAATTATTCCCAATTGCAATTTATTCATCTACACTCCTGGAAATTGAAATAAAAACATCGTGAATTCATTGTCCCAGGAAAGGGAAACTTTATTGACACATTCCTGGGGTCAGATACATCACATGATCACACTGACAGAACCACAGGCACATAGACACAGGCAACAGAGCATGCACAATGTCGGCACTAGTACAGTGTATATCCACCTTTCGCAGCAATGCAGGCTGCTATTCTCCCATGGAGACGATCGTACAGATGCTGGATGTAGTCCTGTGGAACGGCTTGCCATGCCATTTCCACCTGGCGCCTCAGTTGGACCAGCGTTCGTGCTGGACGTGCAGACCGCGTGAGACGACGCTTCATCCAGTCCCAAACATGCTCAATGGGGGACAGATCCGGAGATCTTGCTGGCCAGGGTAGTTGACTTACACCTTCTAGAGCACGTTGGGTGGCACGGGATACATGCGGACGTGCATTGTCCTGTTGGAACAGCAAGTTCCCTTGCCGGTCTAGGAATGGTAGAACGATGGGTTCGATGACGGTTTGGATGTACCGTGCACTATTCAGTGTCCCCTCGACGATCACCAGTGGTGTACGGCCAGTGTAGGAGATCGCTCCCCACACCATGATGCCGGGTGTTGGCCCTGTGTGCCTCGGTCGTATGCAGTCCTGATTGTGGCGCTTACCTGCACGGCACCAAACACGCATACGACCATCATTGGCACCAAGGCAGAAGCGACTCTCATCGCTGAAGACGACACGTCTCCATTCGTCCCTCCATTCACGCCTGTCGCGACACCACTGGAGGCGGGCTGCACGATGTTGGGGCGTGAGCGGAAGACGGCCTAACGGTGTGCGGGACCGTAGCCCAGCTTCATGGAGACGGTTGCGAATGGTCCTCGCCGATAACCCAGGAGCAACAGTGTCCCAAATTTGCTGGGAAGTGGCGGTGCGGTCCCCTACGGCACTGCGTAGGATCCTACGGTCTTGGCGTGCATCCGTGCGTCGCTGCGGTCCGGTCCCAGGTCGACGGGCACGTGCACCTTCCGCCGACCACTGGCGACAACATTGATGTACTGTGGAGACCTTACGCCCCACGTGTTGAGCAATTCGGCGGTACGTCCACCCGGCCTCCCGCATGCCCACTACACGCCCTCGCTCAAAGTCCGTCAACTGCACATACGGTTCACGTCCACGCTGTCGCGGCATGCTACCAGTGTTAAAGACTGCGATGGAGCTCCGTATGCCACGGCAAACTGGCTGACACTGACGGCGGCGGTGCACAAATGCTGCGCAGCTAGCGCCATTCGACGGCCAACACCGCGGTTCCTGGTGTGTCCGCTGTGCTGTGCGTGTGATCATTGCTTGTACAGCCCTCTCGCAGTGTCCGGAGCAAGTATGGTGGGTCTGACACACCGGTGTCACGGTGTTCTTTTTTCCAATTCCAGGAGTGTATTTAACGAAAACATCTAACAAAAAATAAAATAAATTTATCCCAGCGTAAAAGATGCGTTATAAAGCCTATAACACTCCTGTCTGCTACTGCTGTACCGTAACCTTAAAGTTGTAGGCAGGTCGTGAAATAAAACTGTCTTGTTAAAACAATTAAGGTATAAAGCCAGAGAGCAGTGTTACCCTCTGAGAGGAATTTTGTTATGTTGACCGTGTTGTACCTAACGGAGGTGGCTTATCGGAAATGAAAGTCACAATTACGTAAATATTTGAACAGTAACAAACAAAATTTTGCCTATCTGCACTGTTTAACTGATAAAGAAAACGGTCGCCAGCCTAACTAGGCAAGAGAATGATCAACATTTTCGTTCAAGAAAATAGTTATTAGTAACTTTAATGGATAAACACAACATATGCTTTGTCACACGCGAGTGCAGTGAACTCTGACACATACATATGTTTACGGTAAGATTGAAACTAACAGTTAGAGCAGCAGAAACTATTTGCAAAATTATAACAGATACCGAAACACACTATTACTTTCAGGGCTTATACAAACTGAATGGTCTTTATAACGTTATTATTACTATTCACTGCAGAATCATTAATTGGATATAGGTTAAGTCTCTCTCAGTTAAATACTTTACTATTTAAAATGAAAGTTAATTGGAATCCTCTAACAGGCTGCTTCTCACTATCATTTGAATAAAGAAATTATGGTTTTCATAATTAGTGGTATTCCCATTACTTGTCACCTAGCATTAACACAATAGACAAACTGTGGATCCTGTTATATTATTAATATGCACTTCCAATACACAAGAGAGACAAACACTTAGCAAACATGGGTATCTAACGTTTCAGAACTGCAGTTTTCCACTTTTACTACATTGAGAGACAAAATTAACATATATGTAAGATACTGACTCACCTTCTGCGATTTACAACAGGCAGTAATGTGATCATTTACTAAGCAAAACTTTATAAGCCTCAGTCTCAAGAACTTTTCATTTGAAGTTGGCAACAACACATTAATAAGCAGTTTTACTAGGAAAATTATTTTCGGCAAGAATCATTAACTTTAACTCACTCTCTTACCACATTATCTTTAACTTTCTTTTTACTATGTTCAAGAGGCATTAATTGGCAAAAACACTGGTCTTTAATGTTCTTTCAGTAGGGACACTCGGTAATCACTTTAGTTCAAACGGAGAGGAACCTGAGAGGTGTTATGATGAGGAAAAAATCAAGGTAGGTACATAAATTCAGTTATAAGTTACCTTATATTTGTGCACACTAAAACATCCAATGAGCCGATCCTTCACTGTATATTATTGTAGCATTCCGATACAGTGATTGCGCAATGTGGTGGCAACTGCATGTTGGTAGGTGGATTTGCAGGCAGAATTGCTGGACTCTGTCCCTTCTTGGTGGCGATGATGAATACCAATTCCAGAATCGTTCCAGCTATTTATCCATCCATCCGAGGCATTGAAAAGTAGCAGAAAAAGCCTCTCTCGGACCCAGCACAATATACAACATTAACATGGCAGTGCACAGTTGGGTAGCTCGTCCCCGACTGGGAGCTCGTCCCCAACTGACTATCAGTTCCACCTTTTCTACCTAGGCCAACCACAATTTGCGCGCGCTACACAGTTCCGTTCCCGAGTGGAACCACAACAACTTTTACATACAGAATAACTAAGAACCGTAAGTGAGGATCAGCAGCTTACATAACAGCAACCAAACACATTAAATAAGACAGAACATTTGCACATATTGACCTTTCTACAAAAAATTATTCACACAGAAATTACAATTATATATTATAAGTTTTGTTCCCTCCAAATGGGACAAAGAATTTAAATGACAGATACACTAATTTGCATAGAATCAAACCATGACATCAAAGTTTTTTACAAAGAAAGGAGTATACAATTTTGTGTTATCGATTCAATCCAACAACATTTACAGAAGCTTAACGATGTAATATTAAATGAAACAAAAGCAAAATAAATCAGTAGAGCACTAGAGTTATGGTGTTACAAGCCGAAGTTCTTCTCGAGGAACACTACTGAGAAAATTTAGAGAACTGGGATTTGAAGTTGACTGCAGAACGATTCTATTGCCGGGAGGGTGGTGAAGCGATATACAAGAAGAGATGGAGCTAAGAGAAATGGAAGAGAATGAGAATGAGGAAGAATGGTCGGATCGAGGCTTTTGGCGACAGAGATGCAGCTGTCTGCTGCTACTATTTTATGTGGAAATCTACCCCCAATAGCACAGCATGACCAGGAAATTCACCGGTACATAGCAGCCAGCATTAGGATGGTGAGAGCGAACCGCAGCTCAGGCAGAGCCGGCATCGCAGTGGGCGCTTCGCGCCACACGGAGGCTACAGCGGCACGCGCGGAATCCGCGGCGCCAGCCACTTGCTCCTCCTCCACAACACACGCACACACACACACACGTGCACGTACACACACGTCTGCACAAGCTCAGTCTCGCGTTACGGCAGACACTCGAGCGCGCCGGCACGCCCGCGCTACGCGTCAATAGCCCGCAGCAACCGCGCTGCTCGCGGAATGTTTGCCGCGAGATTTCCGCCTTCCGCAGAATGCCAACGATATTGCATTTCGGAGTATTCTTATCGGCTGCCATATGACGGCATCCCCAGCTCCTTTCGTGACTGCGTTCATCTGTCACCAATACATCCACATTGGTACTGGAGAGAAGGGGGGACGTGGACACAAATTATGGAGGCCTATTTTGTCAGAATGTCTCAATATTTGGAAAATGCACGTCATTGCTGGCCAGTAAAATTGCAACACCATGAAAATCGTAGGCTACAAACATCAAATCGGTACGAGTTTGATCCCTATACTGCTCCTCCCAGCGCCTAGGTAAACAAATTTGTATGCTTCAGCAGATGACCCATTACCCTGTTCAGATCTTGGTATGAATTTCCAGTTTATGCCTTCCTTCCCTGATTATTTCTTCCTCCTCCGCAAGTTTGAGCACTTCAACGTCTTTCTATAGAAGTAAATTACGTCACTGTTGCAGTCCAAGTAACGTGTATTGAATGGTGCACTTCAAAGCGACACACATACGTTATGCTATTTTACCCCGTTTTTATTAACTCGCTTTCTTGTCTGCTGTGTGGCAGAGTGTTATTTCTTTACCACTACCTTTTGCTGATGATTTAGAGATTTGAAACTTTCAACAGAGTTCAGCACTCGGTGATAACGCAAAATCAACATTTTCGTGTTTGTTGTGTGGCGGAGGGTACTTTGTGTACTACTGCTATTTTGCCTTTTTTTCCTGTTCCATTTGTGAATGCTTCGTGATAAGAACGGTTTTTGGTAACTCCCCATGTAAGCCCGATTACCTCAAATTTTTGCCTTCGATGTCTTTTGAGAGATAATCGTAGGACAAAGCGACGTATTGGTTGACACAGCCGAAGAGGAGCTGAAATAAATCTGAAATTTACCACATATCCCTCTTGTAATTTATAGAAATATTTGAAATCGATTGGAAGAATTCACACACATGGGACTAAAACCTAGAAAATAATCATTTTCAATAAAAAGCTTTCTAATACAGACGAACTAGAAAGTGTAACTTAATTTCTCCTAGCCCCATACAGATTTCTAACCCTATACTGATAGCCCTGAGAACTGATGCCTGAGAATTTGAAAATAGCAACGAAAATACATGAAAAATTTCAAACGAAAAATATGGGATGAATGCAGAGCGTAAGTGATGCATGAACGGTTCAGCTTCTTACCTTCATCTGCTGCATGCACCCCATGTTCATCGTTTTAATTTCTCCAAGTATTTTCACAGCTCTTAAGAATTCAAAAGTACAGATATTCAGATTACCCAAGCACGACTCACGACCCGTCATCACAGCTTCAATTCTGGCAGTACCTCGTCTCCTACCTTTCAAACTTCACAGAAGCTCTTCTGCGAACCTTGCAGAACTAGCACTCCTGGAAGAAAGGATATTACGGAGACATGGCTTAGCCACAGCCTGGGGGATGTTTCCAGAATGAGATTTTCACTCTGCAGTGGAGTGTGCGCTGATATGAAACTTCCTGGCAGATTAAAACTCTGTGCCGCACCGAGACTCGAACTCGGGACCTTTGCCTTTCGCGGGCAAGTGTTCTACCATCAGAGCTACCTAAGCACGACTCACGACCCATCAGACTACAATGGTAGAATGTCCCGTGTACTTGAACTTCGAATTACATTTTCAGTTGCACATCATTTCTTAGTAGACTGTTACGCACCTGTTAACCGTTCCGCAGAATAACTCCGTATGCAAGGAACCCCGAACATGTATTCTCCCCGGATAATGCGTCACTCTTGTTCTGCAATGGTCTTGCGTGCAATGACATGTGTAACTTACTTCCTGTAGCCTTGTCTTAAATTTACTGCTTTTTAATTGTTCCTTCCGACTGACTGAGAGGTTTCAGCTAACAGTTCTATCATAGTTCAAGCATAAAAACGATTGCCCCCTTTGGAGCCAATGTGCAACGGAACCAGGTCCGTAAATTTGAAAATAATAGCGCGATGGAAACCGCTATCACAGAAGCAGCACGAAATAAGGCATCATACAGAGACCAGCAGCGCACCAACATTATTAATGCAGACCAAATAATCAAATTCGATCAGTTTTTACACAGGGTAAATTCAATATTAATTACACTATTAATTACACCATTCACTGTGACAGATGACATAAAGTAATTGGAATAGTATTATTTGTCACTGCAGAGAGACTTAGATTGGGAGCTTGGCACATAGTGATTCCCTGACGTACATGAAAAGAACTGACTAGTGATCTCAAGTGTGTTCACAGTCCACATAGGTAGAGTGTAATTTACGGAGCAGAGGTAACCTAAGGGAAAGAGGGAGGCAACACGTGGTCAAGATCAGGGACATTCAGGCGTGACTAGAATCACGCCTGCTGATTGCAATGGAACTACGGGGAAAGCACCCTCTCGTCAGCAACCAGTAAGATGTTCACCAACAGCACAGGGGAATGACTCTATGCTACCCGAAATTCTGCGTGACACAAACACAAAAACTTCTATTCAACTTTTCTTGCCGGACGGAGTGGCCGAGCGGTTCTAGGCACTACAGTCTGGAACCGCGTGACCGCTACGGTCGGTGGTTCGAATCTTGTCTGGGGCATGGATGTGTTTGATGTCCTTAGGTTAGTTAGGTTTAAGTAGTTCTAAGTTCAAGAAGAATATTTTCCTCAGAAGTTAAGTCCCAAAGTGCTCAGAGCCATTTGAACCATTTGAATAAACTTTCTTGATAGTGCAAAATTTGTTTACAAAATACAGCTACGAGTTTCATCGGTGTCTATTGTCGCAATAAAAGTGTAATTAAACGTTTCTAAGTCGTATTTAACTAACACATTTCGTATTGCTTACTAATTAGATAGGCGCGATCTAGACCTAGATGTTCCAAGTTATACACGTTTAAAAACCTGACCAACACGGCTGATAAGGTAAATTCTCGAGAAACAAAGTAATAACAAATTCATTCTTCTGTCATTGCATCTCTAAATCAGTTCAAAAACAACAACCACCGTACATAAGACCTTTGCGTCGTTTATTGTTTACACACAGTGAATCTCGCGTCCTTGACAAATTTAAAACATTCTTTAAACTTAATTTTTCTTTCGAAACTGAGCATGAGTGAGAAACGTGGGAGCTGTTATAAGGTAGTGAATAGAGGGATTTGTTGCCAATCTTGTAGGAAATATTTTTACTGTTGGGGATGCAGTGGGGAGAATGTTGGGAGAACACACGAGGCTCTCTCCCGAAACTGCGGAGTATGCAGTAGGAACATTTTGATGGGGAAACAGGAAAGGGAAATCTGTGCCCTCTTGGCGCAGTTGGAGTAAGCAAGGAAGGAACTCATAAGGATCAAGGAAGATAGGGGGGAGGAGGGTGGCTGGGAATTGGCAGCTGGTGGGTAGATACGAAGAAAGAGAACGCGATCTGACATTTTTATCAAATACAGGTATCTACCACTGTCAGAGTTAAGTGGAGGAGAGCCTCAGGTAGAACGAGGAGTAGGAAATGTGCAACACACTTCAACCGAGGACAAGCATCCTCGGAATGTACAGAGTGTTAGGAAGAAGAAACTGCTGCTGTAAGATAGTAGCCATGGGCGAGGTGTAGGACCTCAGTTACAGCCGGCTGTGGTGGCCGACGGCGGTTCTAGGCGCTACAGTTTGGAACCGCGCGGCCGCTACGGTCGCAGGTTCGAATCCTGCCTCGGGCATGGATGTGTGTGATGTCCTTAGGTTAGTAGGTTTAAGTAGTTCTAAGTTCTAGGGGACTGATGACCTTAGAAGTAAAGTCCCATAGTGCTCAGAGCCATTTTAACCATTTTTGAACCTCAGTTACAGTAAAGTTTAGGGACAGCGTACCAGGCCACCAATATCTTCAAGCCAAATGCAGGGCTAAGTCATGTTATAGAGGAACTAGGGTCTTTATGTAAGGACTTTACAAAAGGGGACCATGTGGTGGTAGTGAATGGGGCAGGAAGCGGTTTGGACAGGGATGGGGCATATGACATAGGTGATGGCCTGGATAAGATAGCTTCAGTGAATAATGACACCACGTAAACTTTGTTGAGCTGTTCCGACGTCATGATCGGCCACATTTTCATGGAGCTGTGAAGTGAATCAATATGGGGTTAGGGATGGCTCTGAGGACAGCCATTTTTGCTTGTGTTTCTCTGGTGCCTATCAGGACTATCAACAGATGGGGCTTCACTAGGCATGGCCTACACCTAAACAGGAGTGGAAAGGGAAGATTGGTACAGTTGATTCATGAAAGTATAGGAGGTAGATCTCGCGCCACACATGGTCAAATACCTGTTGTCATAGGTAGGAAACGTAGGTCTTTTTTGGGATAAATCCAGACAACAGTTTCCCCTGCCTTAAGAGTATCTCCAACAGTTTAAAAACTACTGAAACAATCACAAGACGGATTATAACACTTCAAATATCACACACACCAGATGATACAAGGAAAAACAAACCATTGGAAAGAGTTACTTGGGGCATTTCACAGACTTAACAATCCTCCATAAAAACATGCAATCAATAAAAAATGAAATACAACTGTTAGAAGTTCAGCTCCAGTCTTTGAACTGCACAGTAGTTTCTATTACTGAGCACTGGTGTACAGACACAGAAATCCAACATGTTGTATTATCATAATATGAAAGGGCAAACTCTTGCTTCAAAAAGTACTTCAAGGGATGGAGGATCATGCATTTATATCAGAAAAGGAACACAGTTCAAATCAAGACTGAGATCAGTAGAGTAAGTGAAGACAAACACTTTGAAATTTCAAATATTGAATTAACAGGGCTTCCTATCACCAAGAAATTAATCATTTTATGTGTGCATAGACCTCCCAGTGATAGTGGGGACACTTTTTGCAATAAATCAACAGAAGTTCTAGATAAAGTCTCTAGTACGAAGGTCAATTTAATTCTGTGTGGGGACATTAACATCAACACTAATTTACACTAATATCATAAATGAATCCAGCAGCATCTTCATAAACATCCTTCAAAATTTTGGCTTTTCCCTATTGGTCAATAGTGCAACAAAGATTACTTCAATCTCAGCCTCAGTAATTGACCCTGTTGCCAACAAATACGGATAGGGAAAAATGTGATGTAGCTGTGAAAGATCTTAAACTATCAGACAATTTCTGTCAAATAACAACAGTAAAAGCAGGCATCGAATCATTCCCTAAACTACAAGCCTACAAACTACACCAGAAAACAAAATAACAGATTTTTCGAAAGAACTTGGAAAACAAAGCTGGGATGAAGTGTATACAGAAACCAATGTCAATATGAAATTCTCTAAATTCTCCATATTGGTTAAATTGAACTTTGAAAAAACATTTCCAAAAGTATGCATATCTGTATCAACATCAAACTATGTAAATGAGCATTTTTCAAGTACAGAGAAATTACAGCAACAATTCCCCATAACAAATATAACACCTGCAAATAATGCAGCACTAAATACCATGATGTTACTTTCAACCACAGAAAATGGAAATAAAAAGTCATTAGGCTTAGATGAAGTACCAATGTGTGTACTGAAACAATGCATAGGGATCATACAAGGCCCCTTAACAAAAACAATAGAAGTAGTAGTAGTAGCTTTATTCATCTTTAGATCTCTTTTTACAAGGATATAGGACATGTCAGAGTATTTACAAGTTTAGATCAATTTGAAATAAGCTAATTCGTATACATATATAATTTTACAGAATTCTAGATAGAGACAATCATTAGATTTACTCCTGGTATACATTGCTTTTTTATAAATAGCTTGTTACAAATGTAATACCACACTGTTCACTCATATCTCACTATCAGCCATTACACACACTATCCACACATTGTTTCATAACACTTCACTCACTACACACACAAACACACACGCATCCCTCTATTAATTATGATGTTGAGCTCAGAAAGAGGAAGAGGTGTTGGTTTTGTGCTACACATAGCTTGGGGGCAAGTTTTTACAGAAAAGGAAAAACAAAGGAAAAAAACTGTAGTGTGAAGGTGTTTTGTAGAATGTTGGATGTTTTACAATCATTAGTGTTATTTATTTGTATAACATTTTTTTACCAAACTCCTACTCTGTTTTATCTATGTAATCCTTCAATGTATAAAATGTATTGTGTAACAGGTACTTTCTAACTTCTTTTATAAATAGGTGTATTTTGGCAATTTCTTTTATCTCTTTTGGTAATTTACTGTACAGTTTTATTCCTTGGTAGGAAATGCTGTTTTGATTTTTATGTTTATATTTTCTTGGTAACTGCAAGTTGAGTCCATCTCTTGTTGCATTGTCATGGACAGAGCTGTTTGTGCAGTAATTACGAATGTTATTTCTTATATGTATAACTGACTGGTAAATGTGTTCACATGGAGCAGTTAAAATCCCCAGTGTTCTGAACATATATTTACAATGAGGTCGACTAGTATTTTTGGTCATTATTATTATGGCTATTTTATAGAGTTTGAAAATTGTGTTGATATTTTGTGCGTTTGTCCCCCAAAAAAGAATGCCATAGCTAAGAATTGAGTGTACATCCGAGTACTATGTAACTAAAAGACACTGCATGTTACACACTGATGATAGGATTCTAAGGGCATAACATGCTGATGACATTCTATTTGCAAGTATCTTTGTGTGTTCACACGACTTCAGCTGAGAATCAATATTCATCACTAGAAATTTTGCATTTGTTACACAGTCTATAGAGGTGCAATCTACATTTAATTTCACATCGTCATTTTTCCTCTTTGAACTGAAATTCATGGCATTACTTTTCTTTGTGTCCAATGTCACTTTATTGCTTATTGACCAATCATAAACTTCCTTGAGAGTTTCATTTGTTTTCTCGGCAAGGAGTTCCCTTGTTTTCTCTGTGACTATAATATTACTGTCATCAGTGGAGAGAATTTTTTCGCCCTGAGTAACACTACTGGGAAAGTCATTGATGTATTTCAGGAACAGTATTGGTCTTAATATGCTGCCTTGCGGAACCCCTGTATTAATGTATTTTGATTCTGATAAGTATTTTACTGAATGTTTAGATCTATTTGAAGTATGAGGTGCAACAATAAAGTAATGTGACTGATTTTCTTTGCAAGATGTGGCAGCCCTGCAGGCTGCTTCTATTCGAAGTGGCACATCGATGCAGTCGTGAGTTGTGCTGTAATATGTTAACACGTATTTGTGTCTCTCGTCACAGAAATGGAACCGCATAATATTGCGCAACGGTATGCCATTTCTTTTTGCGTTAAATTGGGTGAAAACCCGACGACAATTTACGGTAAGCTTCAGAAGGCTTTTGTCAAGAACTCAAGTTTTTCGTTGGCATAAAATGTTCAGTGAAGGCAGAACGAATATTGAAGATGACCACAATGGACGACCATGCATACTTGAGTGCTTCTTTGATTCCAAGGGAATTGTTCATAAAGAGTGGTTGTCTCCTGGACAAACAGTTAACCAATATTACTAGAAAGATATTTTAGAATGACTTCATAAAAGAGTTCTTCGTGTCCATGCCAACATTGCTGATAATTGGATTCTGCATCACGATAATGCGCCATCCCTTACTGCTCTGTCAGTACAGCAATTTTTAACCTCAAAACAAATTTCAGTACTGCCATAGCCACATATTCACCAGATAGCGCTCTATGCGATTTTTCTATATTTCCAAGAGTCAAAACGGCGGTCAAGGGATACCATTTTCAAACAACACAAGATGTCCAAAAACCTGTGACGAGGGTCTTGGAGGATATTACAGAAGATGAGTTCCAGAAATGTTACCACCAATGGCAGAAGCGCTGGAAAAAGGGTGTGCCATCAGAAGGGGACTACTTTGAAGGAGACAACACTGAACTTGACTAAAGCCGTAAGCAACATTTTTTTCACATCAGTCTCATTACTTTACTGTGGCACCTCATATGTGTTATCTCTACTCTTTGTACCCTATCTGTTAGGTATGATCGAAACCAGTCATTAGCTACCCCTCTCAATCCTAATGCCTGTAATTTATTTCATAGAATCTTGTGGTCGACTATATCAGACGCCTTAGAAAGATCCAAAAATATGCCTTGACACACTCATCTTTATCAAGAGCATCGAATGCAAATTTTGTGAATTCTACTATGGCTGAATCCCTATTTTGGCCACTTTGGAAACCAAACTGGGGTTCACTTAAAAATTGTATTTATTCGAGTAATTCATTAATCTGTCCCTCATAATTGTCACTATTATTTTTGAGAATGCTGACAGCACTTCCTGCTTCCCGCTTAAAACTGGCATAAATAGGTTGCCCTGGTCCTGCCTTAGCAGTGTGTTCGTCGCACCTGAAGATGTTGGCCAGTTGCGCTGACGAAATATTGTGGAGTTTTCACTATGACATTCGACGTCTCGCCCGAGAACCATATATACTTCATTTATTATATTTGTTAAGGGGCCTTGTATCATCCCTATGCATTGTTCAGTACACTCATTGATACTTCATCTAAGTCTACTGACTTAATTTTTTAGTTTTAGAAGAGGTTTATCGACTTCATTCTCTGTGGTTTGGAGGGCAACATTATTTACAGGTGTTATATTTGTTTAGCGGAAATTCTGCTGTAACTTCTCTGCAGTACTTGAAAAATGCTCATTTACGTAGTTTTCTAAGTGTTGTGGATCATTTATTACCTTATTCCCCTCCCTTAGCAGTATGATATTCTGAATTTGTTTGCCTCTCCCCGCTCCCTATTTTATAACATCCCAGACTGCTTTGCTTTTATTCTGTGCATTACTTATTGTGATGTTACCGCCAGACACCACACTTGCTAGGTGGTAGCCTTTAAATCGGCCGCGGTCCGTTAGTATACGTCGGACCCGCGTGTCGCCACAATCAGTGATAGCAGACCGAGCGCCGCCACACGGCAGGTCTAGAGAGACTTCCTAGCACTCGCCCCAGTTGTACAACAGACTTTGCTAGCGATGGTTCACTGACAAAATACGCTCTCATTTGCCGAGACGATAGTTTAGCATAGCCTTCAGCTACGTCATTTGCTACGACCTAGAAAGGTGCCATATTCAGTTACTATTGATATTGTGAATCATGTACCGTCAAGAGCGACGTTCATTATTAATGGATTAAAGTTAATTATTCCACCAGCTACGACCGTATTTCTAAATTCTAATTTCCTTGTCCTGTTCCAGACCTCACGCCAGCCTGCGTGAGCTAAAACGCGTGCATTTCGTCCTCCTCTAGTAACACGGTGTTGGCTCTCCTGCCAACCACAACATTTATTATTTTGTCATTAAATGACTTTTTTGCAGCAATCAACACCTTCCTATAGATCTTTTTGTATCTATGATAGAAATTTAACTATTCTAGATCATTTTGAATCTTTCTCATGGAGCTGAGGTAATTAAGTGTTTGGGAGGACTTTTAATACCTGCTGTTATCCATATGTTTTTGTGAGATGTTGATACAGATATGCATACTTTTGGAAATGTTTTTTCAAAGTTCAATTTTAACAATGTGGAGAATTTCATATTCACATTGGTTTGCTTATACACTTCATCCCAGATTTGTTTTTCTAGTTCTTATGAAAAATCTGTTATTTTGTTTTCTGATAGATGTAGTTTGTAGGCTCGTAGTTTAGGGAATGATTGGATGACTGATTTTACTGTTGTTATGTGACAGAGATGGTCTGATAGTCCGAGACCTTTCACAGCTACATCACATTTTTCCCTATCCATATTTGTGGCCATTTGGTCAATTACTGATGCAGTCGTTATAGTAAACCTTGTTGCACTATTGACCAGTAGGGACATGCCAAAACCTTGAAGGACGTTTATGAAGGTGCTGCTAGATTCATTTATGATATTAGTGTTGATGGTAATGTCCCCACGCAGAATTATATTGACCTATGTACTTGAGACTTTATCTATAACTTCTGTTACTTCATTGAATCTTTCACATCAGGGATATTTCCAGAGCAGTTAAAACGGCATGAGTTTTATCTTTGCTTAAGAAAGATAATGCAGAAGACATAGAAAATTACCAGTCTATTTCACTGCTGTCAGCATTCTCAAAAATAATAGAAGCGATTATGCAAAACAGATTAATTAATTACCTGAATAACCACAACCTTTTAAGCGAATCACAGTTTGGTTTCCGAAGTGGCAAAAATACGGAGTCAGCCATAGTAGAATTCACAAACGTTGTATTTGATGCTCTTGATAAAGGTGAGTGTGTCACAGGAATATTTTTGGATCTTTCTAAGGCGTTTGATACATTCAATCTATTAAATTAATTAGATGCATTAGGAATTAGAGGGGTAGCTAATGACTGGATTCGATCATACCTAGTACACTGGATAAAAAGAGTAGAGATAACACATACTTCAAATAGATTTAAAACATTTAGTAAAACACTTATCAGAACCAATACATTAATATAGGGGTTCCGCAAGGTAGTATATTAGGACCAATACTATTCCTGACACACATCAGTGACTTCCCCATGGTGAAAAAGTTCTCTTCGCTGACGACAGCAATATTATTGTCACTGAGAAAACAAGAGAACACCTTGCGAAAAAGCAAATGAAACTCTCAAGGACGTTTATGATTGGTCAGTAAGCAATAAAGTGACATTGAAAATAAAGAAAACTAATGTCATGATTTTCAGTTTGAAGAGGAAAAATTACAACGTTAAATTAAATGTAGATGGCACCTCTGTAGACTGTGTAACAAATGCAAAATTTCTAGAAATGAATATTCATTCTCAGTTAAAGTGGTTTGAACACACAAAGGTACTTGCAAACAGAATGTCAACAGCATGTTATGCCCTTAGAATCAGATTCACCTAAATCACTACCAGCTGTGAGCACAAGTTACACCCGAAGGCTCGCCGCACCATGACGCCAGTTGTAAGACCGCTGCGTCTCCCCGGAACATTGGAAGAGCGTGAATGGTCTTGGCGTCGCCGCCACAATCGCCAACGATGGTCCTTCGACGTGGTGCAAATCCGCACTTCATCGCTGAACGCAGTTTGACACCAATTTTCAGCAGTTCAGTTTTCCCACTCATGCCACCATTCCAAAAACAGTGGTTATCGTTGTGGTGTTAACGAAAAAATGGTTCAAATGGCTCTGAGCACTATGGGACTTAACATCTTGGGTCATCAGTCCCCTAGAACTTAGAACTACTTAAACCTAACTAACCTAAGGACATCACACACATCCATGCCCGAGGCAGGATTCGAACCTGCGACCGTAGCGGTCCCGCGGTTCCGGACTGAAGCGCCTAGAACCGTACAGCCACACCGGCCTACCATAACTACGTTCCCACGCAGTCCAGTACTAGGTCACTGTCGCATCCAAATGCCTCACAGTTCTAGATGTTGCACGATTTGATCAGTCAGCTGAATGGAGGCCCACAATGAGGCATCTTAATAATTTTTTGACGACGATAAAGCTGTCTCTCATTACACAAGTACGCAGCATTCGCGTGTGCTTCACCCTTATCACCCAGTATCTAACGCTGTTCATTCCTCTTAAAATCAGCAAGAACCCTATGACCACCGACCAACTGTCTATACAAATCCGTCCAGGCGATAGCACCTTCACCTGGCGAGGAATGAATGCTAGTCAAACATACGCAACCGTGCATGTAGTATCAGTGAGCGTATACTCCGTGTTTAGGGACGGGAAGGCGAGCGATCTACACACATCAAAAAAGGTTTGCATTACCCCGGATCCTGAAGATTTGACTGTGGATATTGTATCACAGACACAGTCCCTTTGACTGTTCAGAGATTTCTCTAAACCTGCAAAAAGATGTAAACAACCATGCCTGAGCAGCGCCTATTAGACGGAGGGTGGGGGGGGGGGGGGTGTCTGGCAGCCGATCAGTTCCAGTCATTCCACCAGGAAGGAGGTACACGGCTAGTGTTGTTTGTAGTTCAACCATGCCTAGACGGTCAACACCTTTGTGCCAGAAAGGGCTCTCAACGAGGGATGTGTCCAGGCATCTTGGAGTGAAACAAAACGATGTTTTTCGGACATGGAGCAGATATAGAGGGACAGGAACTGCCGATGAAATGCCTCACTCAGGTCGCCCAAAGGCTACCACTGCAGTGGATGACCGCTACCTACAGATTATACGACTAAAACTGTGCAACCTCACTCCCGATGTCCATGGCGAGATCCGTCTTTGCAACCCCGACACCATGCAGGGCGGTACAGACGGGCCCAACAACATGCCGAATGGACCGCTTAGGATTGGTATCACGTTCTCTTCACCGATGAGAGTCGCATATGCCTTCAGCCAGACAATCGTTAGAGACGTGTTTGCAGGCAACACCGTCTGGCTGAACGCCTTAGACGCACTGTCCAGCGAGTACAGCAAGGTGGAGGTTGGCTGCTGTTTTGGGGTGGCATTATGTGGGGCCGACGTACGCCGCTGGTGGTCATGGAAGGCACCGTAATGGCTGTACGACACGTGAATGCCAATCCTCTGACGGATAGTGCAACCATATCGGCAGCATATTGAAGAGGCATTCGTCTTCATGGACGACAATCCGCGCCCCAGTCGTGCACATCGTGTGAATGACTTCCTTCAGAATAACGACATCGCTCGACTAGAGTGGCCAGCGTGTTCTCCTGACATGAGCCCTATCGAACATGCTTGGTATAAACTTAAAAGGGTTCTTTATGGCCGACGTGGCTCACCAACCGCTCTGAGTGATCTACTCCGAATCGCCGTCGAGGAGTGCGACAATCTGGACCAACAGTGCCTTAAAGAAATTGCGGATAGTATGCCACGGCGAATACAGGCATGCATCAATGCAAGAGGACGTGTTACTGGGTATTAGACATACCGGTGTGTACAGCAATCTGGACCAGCACCACTAAAGGTCTCGTTGTATGGAGTACAACATGCAATGTGTGGTTTTCATGATCAATAAAAAGGGCAGAAATGATGTTTATGTTGATCTCTATTCCAATTTTCTGTACAGGTTTCAGAGTTCTTGCAGATGATTCAAAACTTTTTTTCATCTGTGTATATGAGCTGGACCGAGAGCATATCTTGATGGCTCGGAGACTTGGCACGAGCGTTTCGGGAACTACACGACATTTCCGGTGTTTGGGAAGTGCTTTGGTGAGTGTCTTTAACACGTGGCGAAATCAAGATGAAACCACATCCAGACGTCGTGGAGTTGGGCAGCCACCTCTCATTACAGATGTCGGAAGTCGTAGGCTGGGCAGATTGGTAAAGCAGGCCAGGTGGCGAACTGTCGCAGAGCTAACATCAGCCATAAATGTTGGGCAGAGTATAAGTGTGTCAGCATACACAGTACAGTAAACACTCTTAATGATGGGCCTTCGCAGCAGACGACCCATGCATGTGCCAGAGTTCGCAACTATGACTGAAACGGGCACGTGACCTTCGGCAATGAACGTTGGCACAGTGGCAGAGCGTTGCATGGTCTGATGAATCTCGATACCTTCTTCATCATGCCGATGGGAAGGCTCGAATCCGTCGTCTTCAAGCATCTTGAGACGTGCACTGTGGGACGGAGAGAAGCTTGCAGGGGCTCCATTACGCCCTGGGCAACATTCACATGGGTGCAGTGGAATTTGTGCAAGGCACCATGGCTCCCAATGAGTATCGTACACTGGTTGCAAACCACGTACACTCCTTCATGACCATGATGTTGCCCAAGTGCTGTGGCATTTTTCGGTAAGATAATTTACCATATCACAAGGCCAGGAATGTGATGCAGTGGTTAGAGGAACACAATGGCGCATTCCAATTGATGTGCTGGCCCCCCAACTCGCCAGATCTGAATCCAATCGAACATGTCTCGGATGTCATTTTACACGGCGTCAGAGCTCATTGCCCCCCTCCCCGGAATTTACGGGAGTGAGGTGACTTGTTGGTGTAGATGTGGTGATAACTACTTCCACCGATGTACGAAGATCTCAGTGTTTGCATTTCAAAACGCGCCACTGATGTTATCCGTGCCAAAGGTGCACATACCAGCTATTAGGTATGTCGTCATAATGTTCTGGCTGATCAGTGTATGTCCTACCAATCCTGCTAACAACACTAAACACGAATACGATTTAATGTCTTTTCTAGCTGTCACAGAGAATTACAGCCCTAAAATTTACATGCTCACCGATTGTGTGCACATATTCGACGTTACCATATTATTTTACCGTGTCTGCTCTGAGCACAATGATCTACAAAAATAGTAGGAGAAGTTATGTGTCTTTATATTGCCAGTCTTGTTAATTGATGTCTATTTTTAAATGTTACAGGGTCGAGAGGTTCGCACAATGCAACTACCATGAGCACTCCAAGATGAAGACCGTAGATGCGTGTGCAGGTGGTGCAGCAAACAGATGTAAAGCTAAGCTAGGAGAGTGTCTTTCCTTTTTTTGTCATATGTCTTCTGACTGGTCTGATGTGGCCCGCCACGAATTTCTCTCTCCTGTGGCAACCCTTTCATCTCGGAGTAGCACTTGCAACTTACGTCCTCAATTATTTGCTGGATGTATTCCAATCTCTGTCTTTCTCTACAGTTCTTGCCCTCTACAGTTCTCTCTAGTACCATTGAAGTCATTCCCTCATGTCTTAACAGGTGGTCTATCATCCTGTCCCTTCTCCTTATCAGTGTTTTCCACATATTCCTTTCCTCTTCGATTCTGCGCAGAACCTCCTCATTCCTTGCCCTATCAGTCCACCTAATTTTTAACATTCGTCTGTAGCACCACATCTCAAATGCTTCGATTTTCTTCTGTTCCTGTTTTCCCACCGTCCATATTTCATTACCATGCAATGCTGTACTCCAGACGTATTTTCTCAGAAATTTCTTCCTCAAATAAGGTCTATTTTTCATATTAGTAGACTTCTCTTGTTCAGGAACGCCATTTTTCCCGGTGCAAGTCATTGGTTATTTTGCTGCCTAGGTAGCTGAATTCCTCAACTTGTATATTACCAGTCCCTCCCTATAGCTAACCCCTATTTTCCTCAGAGTTTCGAACTTCCTGCACAATTTGACACTGACGAGCGCTTTTTCCAGGATGATGAATCATACGAACGTGTCTTGATTTTTCTTTAGTCTTGCATCCATTAGCAACCCCAGCGTCGACCCGCCTCGTACTGCCTTCTACTGGGATATTCCGTCCGCTGTGGAAGTAAGCTGCACATTGCATCAATTTGAGTGCGCCGTTGTAACCACACTGGGTAGTGGCATTGTGTGGCTCACATAAATATTCTGCACTGTGCATGCTAGGCGCCTTTAGTTGGCTTCACGCTGCAAGGTATTTTACTGGATGGAAAGCTGTTGTATGATGTTCGATAAAACCAAATTTGACTACGCAGTTACAAGGGTAAGCTGCTGAAAGTGTATGAAATAATATCTCAAAAGAAACCCTCACAAAGCTATTCTAGATATCAAATTAATTATAACCTTCCCGTGGTTTGATGGTTCGATTGGAACTGCAGTGATCTTTATTACTTTTATGTTAACATGTTTTCGCCGCGTGGAGTGGCCGCGGGGTATGAGGCGCCATGTCACGGATTGCGCGGCCCTCTACCGCCGGACGTTCGAGTCCTCCCTCGGGCATGGGTGTGTGTGTTGTTCTTAGGATACATTTGTTTAAGTAGTGTGTAAGTCTAAGGACCGATGACCTCAGCACTTTGCTCCCTTAGGGATTCACACACGTTAATATGTTTTCTTGTGTGTTTCGATTATTAGCTGCTGTGCAGACTGTATTTACAAACAGAAATTTGCAATTACGCGTTGTTTTTGAAGTTTGTTTGAATTTTCTTTAAGTGATTAGGTTTTATGAAGTGTTTTAAGTGGTATAGTGGTTTATTAAAATACACTGTTAATTAGTTGGAATCATCGGCTCATTATTCGCGGCAGTGATCGTAAACTGTTTTGTTACTGGACGGTTACCACTAATGTTTGATTTCTTAGAAGCAAATTAAAAGTTGATTCGTTATTGCGACACCATTTAGTACATGTCGCGTACTTTAATTTAAAGCTTTGTTCAGAGAAATGGAAAACTTCTGGTTTTGCACAAAATATTCTTTACTTAACAACTGCTAGAATTTAGGTCCTTTATTTGTTCATCCTCGTCACTCAGCTGGGCGCGGGTTTTAATCCTTGACAATGTAGGTTCTGAAATAATTCTGTGTTAGTTCTCACACGTGTGTTCGTTACTTTTTTTTAGAACTCATCCCTACCATCCTGTAATCAGACTGATCATGTTGCTGCAGGCAGCCACTTTCAGCAAAAAACTGGGCCAGGGGGCGTGTTGTACTCGAGTCTTCGAAATGGTAGTTGAATAACCTTGTAATCAATGATATTTTCGATTGCGACTACATATTTAATGTAAACCCCCTGTAATAATGTGTTGTTAATTTAAAACCTTGCTGCCTCTCTGTTACGTCCCTGGCAGTCCCGAATCTGAATGTAGCTTGTCCTTCATTTTCTGTTTAGGATTACCCTTATCCTATGTTTCAGTTGTTTGACGTCTAACGCTAGATTGGTAGAGATAGTTTAGTCTTAGGGAATTCTTAAAATGTATACATCAGTGATTCTATATATCAGGGATACGACCGTTTGTTGGTATGTTTGTGGAGGTACGTGGCACTAGATGTGTACGCAAAGGTCATGTAATTCGAACGTAAAATATTTTGCTACTGGAGGTTATTACTAGTGTCTGATTTCTTAGAAGTAAATTAACACTTGAGTCGTTACTGCGACGCCATTTAGTACATGTTGAGTATTTTAATTTAAAGCGTTGTTTAATAAGATGTCAAGCTTCTGGTGGCTCACAACTTATTTTTAAATTAATAACTGCTAGAATTTAGGGCAGTTAATAACGGATGGCTGATTCGTGTACGCAGTCATGGAACCCGATAGCGACCGACACGGGTTCAATAGGATTTACATCAGGTCAATTGGGTTACCGAGGCATCAACGTGATTTCACTCCTCAAACCACTATAGCACGGCTCTGGCTACGAGACTCGGACAATTATGCCGCTGAAAGGTAACATCGCCGTCGGGGACGTTGAGGACATCAAGCATGAAGGCATGCAGGCAATCTGAAGACGTCAGCGAGTCTCCAATTACTACCACAGGTCCCATGCAAGAGCAGCAGAATATCTCCCGAAGCATAATACTGCTGCCACGAGCCTGCTTCCTTAGCGCGATGCACGTTTCGAGCCGCCGTTCACCTCGATGACGGCGCTTGGGGAGACCAGTGATCTAATGTATTAAAAATTCGCCCGAAGAACTAATACGTTTCCATTGATTGACGCCCTAATGCCGATGGTCCCGTGCCCGCTGCATTCGTAAATGACAATGTCGTAGAGTCAACATGTGAGCACGTAAGGGTGATCTGCTGCGGAACTTCATGTTGAACAGTGTCCGATCTACGGCGTGCTCCAAAACTCTTGTGCGTGCACCAGCATTGTGCTCTCTCGGTAGACATGCCACACATCACCATCGATTCTAATTTACTGACTAGACAAGCCTCCGAATCCCACATATGTGAAGAGTCGGGAACATGGGACCATTAAGCGCCCAGTGGTAGTTTCACTGTCCTCCTACCTCTTTCCGTAGATGCTCACGGGAGTTATACGAGAACATTAGAACAACTTCTCCGTTTTCGAGATACTCCTTTACAGGCTCTGCTTAATACACTACTGGCCATTAAAATTGCTACACCAAGAAGAAATGCAGATGATACACGGGTATACACTGGACAAATATATAAGACTAGAACTGACATGTGATTACATTTTCAAGCAATTTGGGTGCATAGATCCTGAGAAATCAGTACCCAGAACAACCACCTCTGGCCTTGATACTCCTGGGAATTGAGTCAGAGCTTGGATGGGGTGTACAGGTACAGCTGACCATGCAGCTTCAATACGATACCACAGTTCATCAAGAGTAGTGACTGGCGTATAGTGGCGAGCCAGATACTCGGCCACTATTGACGAGACGTTTTCAGTTGGTGAGAGATCTGGAGAACGTGCTGGCCGTGGCAGCAGTCGAACATTTTCTGTATCCAGAAAGGCCCGTACAGGACCTGCAACATACAGTCGTGCATTATCCTGCTGAAATGTAGGGTTTTCCAGGGATCGAATGAAGGGTAGAGCCACGGGTCGTAACACATCTGTAATGTAACGTGCACCGTTCAAAGTGCCGTTAATGCGAACAACAGGTGACCGAGACGTGTAACCAATGGCACTCCATACCATCACGCCGGTTGATACGCCAGTATGGCGATGACGAATACACACTTCCAATGTGCGTTCACCGCGATATCGCCAAACACTGATGCGACCATCACGATGCTGTAAACAGAACCTGGATTCACCCGAAAAAATGATGTTCTGCCATTCGTGCACCCAGGTTCGTCGTTGAGTACACCATCGCAGGCGCTCCTGTCTGTGATGCAGCGTCAAGGGTAACCGCAGCCATGGTCTCCGAGCTGATAATCCACGCTGCTGCAAACGTCGTCGAACTGTTTGTGCAGATGGTTGTTGTCTTGCAAACATCCCCATCTGTTGACTCAGGGATCGAGACGTGGCTGCACGATACGTTACAGCCATGCGGATAAGATGCCTGTCATCTCGACTGTTAGTGATACGAGGCCGTTGGGATCCAGCACGGCGTTCCGTATTACACTCCTGAACCCACCGATTCCATATTCTGCTAACAGTCATTGGATCTCCACCAGTGCAAGCAGCAATATCGCGATACGATAAACCGCAGTCGCGATAGGCTACAACCCGACCTTTATCAAAGTCGGAAACGTGATGGTACGCATTTCTCCTCCTTACACGAGTCATCACAACAACGTTTCACCAGGTAACGCCGGTCAACTGCTGTTTGTGTATGAGAAATCGGTTGGGAACTTTCCTCATGTCAACAGGTTGTAGGTGTCGCCACCGGCTTCAACCTTGTGTGAATGCTGTGAAAAGCTAATCATTTGCATATCACAGCATTTTCTTCTTGTCAGTTAAATTTTTCATCTATAGCACGTCATCTTCGTGGTAAATCAATTTTATTGGCCAGTAGTGTAATGATCTGTCCTTTGTCAAGGTTGCTCATGTCAATGGATTTCCCCATTTGCAGCCCATATCTTTGCTAGGTTGATCCCCCGACAGTGTCTGCTTCGCTTATATACTTTTGTTACCGCGCCACGTGCCTGTAACGCCACCAGGCGAAATCCAACGTCGCGGTCCATCAGTGGACAACACGTTCTTATAAACATTGAAATACGATATCTGAATGTGAGACGCATTTCCTTACCTTTCTTTATACACAGAATGTTGGTAGCATTACTCCTATCTAATTTGATCGCTTGTGCTGAAATGATAACCATTTGCAAACCCACACCTCACCCCAGGTCCAAGTTTGCTGCGTGCTGCCGTCATGGTATTGCAACTGTAACTGCCAGCAGAGTAAATTTCGACTCGTACAGGGTACACAGCTACGAAAGTTACGTTACTAGGTAAAACAAGGTTGTACTGACTCAAGAGCAGACACTGAAACACGCAGAGACCACAGTAACATTTTTCCATTCACTAGCTTCTCTAAAAGTTTAATAATATTCCCCCTGTAATGTTCCTTCTAGCTCCAAGTTAACTATTCCTGAGAGCACCATTAACATATGCCTTCTGAGAATGACTTTCTATAGACTTCTTATAGGTCAGCAACTGTCGACCTCCATATAATCCGAAAAGACACAGAAAGTATTAAACTTACATTCACAATGTCAGTTCGACGCAGGCGTACTGCAACGGCTGACGGTCAGTCTAAATTAACAAGTGTATTCTTTCTGGTATGGAGTGCTCCTGTGCCAAGCATGCTTCTGTATTAGTTTCCCGTGTACAGAAGCAACAAACACTCCTTCCACACTTCACACGAGCGTGTTGCTTGAAAAAAATAAAGTGTTTTCAGACGCGTACCGTTTCAATGATGTTACAGTGGTAACAGATAGCTAGCTGTCCAGGTGTTGATCGCAGTTCAGTCTGAGGCGTCAATGGGATCACTTTGATTCATACGGCCCCAGTCACCTACCATTACGAAAGGGACCCCAGATACTTAGTTCATCCAGGCCCGCATTGCGTATCTCCTCAGGATAATGCTTAGCCACATTTGACGCGAAATATGGAGCGAGTGCACTGGTTCAAATGGTTCTGAGCACTATGGCTCTGAGCACTATGGGACTTAACATCTGAGGTCATCAGCCCCCTAGAAACTACTTAAACCTAACCAACCTAAGGACATCACACACATCCATGCCAGAGGCAGGATTCGAACCTGCGACCGTAGCGGTCGCGCGGTTCGAGACTGAAAAACCTAGAACTGCTCGGCCACTTTGGCGGGCAGCAGCGAGTGCACTGCTATCCCGGACGGCATACTCACCTGACACCACGATAATCCAACCTGGCTGAGATGAGATTGCTCGTCAGTTTATCTCTCATGGTCGTCCAGTAACCATTGATGATGAATAGTGTGTTCATTCACAGGTGGGATGCATTTTGATTTCCCTTAAATATATCGTGCCATTCTTTGATGCCTTACAACAACGTTAAAACCCTTTCCAATTGTCGGCAATACGAATCACTACGAATTCTCAACAAGTGTACGTAAGATACTGCATATTTTTTAAATTCTTTTAACAACGAAAGAAATTCAGTACTTTCCTATAGCCCTAAATTTCCTTGTGTGCCTAATTAGTAATATGAAGGTGGTGTCAGTTACATGTAATCTTGGCCGGCCGGAGTGGCCGTGCGGTTACAGGCGCTACAGTCTGGAACCGCGTGACCGCTACCGTCGCAGGTTCGAATCCTGCCTCGGGCATGGATGTGTGTGATGTCCTTAGGTTAGTTAGGTTTAAGTAGTTCTAAGTTCTAGGGGACTGATGACCACAGTAGTTAAGTTCCATAGTGCTCAGAGTCATTTGAACCATGTACTCTTGTTTGTGTCGCAATTTTCATAATTTTTTTCCCCTGCTCTTATCGCCTCTTTCTCTGTCAGTTTGTTGAAAGTACTCAAATCTTCCTTTCGATAAGAAGAAAAAATGAAACAAGAACATTGTGCTAACAAAACTTTTCACGAACGCTTTTTATCTTAATAGTAAAGCTCGTTCGTTTTCTCATGTATTCTGATCGGGAGAGGTCATTCTAATCTCCTGCTAGTTTATCACTTCCTATTCATGAACCATAGACCTTGCCGTTGGTGGGGAGGCTTGCGTGCCTCAGCGATACAAATCGCCGTACCGTAGGTGCAACCACAACGGAGGGGTATCTGTTGAGAGGCCAGACAAAAGTGTGGTTCCTGAAGAGGGGCAGCAGCCTTTTCAGTAGTTGCAGGGGCAACAGTCTGGATGATTGACTGATCTGGCCTTGCAACACTAACCAAAACGGCCTTGCTGTGCTGGTACTGCGAACGGCTGAAAGCAAGGGGAAACTACAGCCGTAATTTTTCCTGAGGGCATGCAGCTTTATTGTATGAGTAAATGGTGATGGCGTCCTCTTGGGTAAAATATTCCGGAGGTAAAATAGTCACCCATTCGGATCTCCGGACGGGGACTACCCAAGAGGACGTCGTTATCAGAAGAAAGAAAACTGGCGTTCTACGGATCGGTGCGTGGAATGTCAGATCCCTTAATCGGGCAGGTAGGTTAGAAAATTTAAAAAGGGAAATGGATAGGTTGAAATTAGATGTAGTGGGAATTAATGAAGTTCGGTGGCAGGAGGAACAAAACTTTTGGTCAGATGGATACAGGGTTATAAATACAAAATCAAATAGGGGTAATGCAGGAGTCGGTTTAATAATGAATAAAAAAATTAGGAGTGCGGGTAAGCTACTACCAACAGCATAGTGAATGCATTATTGTGGCCAAGATAGACACGAAGCCCATGCCTATTACAGTAGTACAAGTTTATACGCGAACTAGCTCTGGAGGTGATGAAGAAATTGATGAAATGTATGATGAGATAAAAGAAATTATTCAGGTAGTGAAGGGAGACGAAAATTTAATAGTCATGGGTGACTGGAATTCGAGAGTAGGAAAAGGGAGAGAAGGAAACATAGTGGATGAATATGGATTGGGGGAGAGAAATGAAAGAGGAAACCGTCTGGTAGAATTTTGCACAGAGCATAACTTAATCATAGCTAACACTTGGTTCAAGAATCATAAAAGAAGGTTGTGTACA
Organism: Schistocerca cancellata; assembly: GCF_023864275.1. Taxonomy (NCBI): domain Eukaryota; kingdom Metazoa; phylum Arthropoda; class Insecta; order Orthoptera; family Acrididae; genus Schistocerca; species Schistocerca cancellata. The sequence goes on from NC_064630.1 coordinate 601,327,778, forward strand.
TGTAAGAATCCTGGAGATACTAGAAGGTATCAGATAGATTATATAATGGTAAGACAGAGATTTAGGAACCAGGTTTTAAATTGTAAGACATTTCCAGGGGCAGATGTGAACTCTGACCACAATCTACTGGTTATGAACTGTAGATTAAAACTGAAGAAACTGCAAAAAGGTGGGAATTTAAGGAGATGGGACCTGGATAAACTGGCTAAACCAGAGGTTGTATAGAGTTTCAGGGAGAGCATAAGGGAACAATTGACAGGAATGGGGGAAAGAAATACAGTAGAAGAAGATTGGGTAGCTCTGAGGGATGAAGTAGTGAAGGCAGCAGAGGATCAAGTAGGTAAAAAGACGAGGGGTAGTAGAAATCCTTGGGTAACAGAAGAAATATTGAATTTAATTGATGAAAGGAGAAAATATAAAAACGCAGTAAATGAAGCAGGCAGAAGGGAATACAAACGTCTCAAAAATGAGATCGACAGGGAGTGCAAAATGGCTAAGCAGGGGTGGCTAGAGGACAAATGTAAGGATGTAGAGGCTTATCTCACTACGGGTAAAATAGATACTGCCTACAGGAAAATTAAAGAGACCTTTGCAGAAAAGAGAGCAATTTGTAGAATATCAAGAGATCAGATGGAAACCCATTTCCAAGCCAAGAAGGGAAAGTAGAAAGGTGGAAGGAGTATATAGAGGATCTATACAAGGGCGATGTACTTGAGGAACAATATTACGGAAATGAAAGAGCATGTAGATGAAGATGAAATGGGAGATACGATACAGCGTGAAGTGTTTGACAGAGCACTGAAAGACCTGAGTCGAAACAAGTCCCCGGGAGTAGACAACATTCAATTGGAACTACTGACGGCCTTGGGAGAGCCAGTCCTGACAAAACTCTACCATCTGGTGAGCAAGATGTATGAGACAGGCGAAATACCCTCAGACTTCTAAAAGAATATATTAATTCCAATCCCAAAGAAAGCAGGTGTTGACAGATGTGAAATTACCGAACTATCAGTTTAATGAGTTACAGCTGCAAAATACTAATGTGAATTCTTTACAGACGAATGGAAAAACTGGTAGAAGGCGACCTCGGCGAAGACCAGTTTAGATTCCGCAGAAATGTTGGAACACGTGAGGCAATACTGACCCTACGACTTATCTTAGAAAATAGAGTAAGGAAAGGCAAACCTACATACCTAGCATTTGTAGACTTAGAGAAAGCTTTTGACAATGTTGACTGGAATACTCTCTTTCAAATTCTAATGGTGGCAGGGGTAAAATACAGGAAACGAAAGGCTATTTACAATTTGTACAAAAACCAGATGGCAGTTATAAGAGTCGAGGGGCATGAAAGGGAAGCAGCGGTTGAGAAGGGAGTGAGACAGGGTTGTAGCCTGTCCCCGATGTTATTCAATCTGTATATTGAGCAAGCAGTAAAGGAAACAAAAGAAGATCTCGGAGTAGGTATTAAAGTCCATGGAGAAGAAACAAAAACGTTGAGGTTCGCCGATGGCATTGTAATTCTGTCAGAGACAGCAAAGGACTTGGAAGAACAGTTGAACGGAATGGACAGTGCCCTGAAAGGAGGATATAAGATGAACATCAACAACAGCAAAACGAGGATAATGAAATGTAGTCGAATTAAGTCGGATGATGCTGAGGGAAGTATATTAGGAAATGAGACACTTAAAGTAGTAAAGGAGTTTTGCTATTTGGGGAGCAAAATAACTGATGATACCCGAAGTAGACAGGATATAAAATGTAGACTGACAATGGCAAGGAAAGTGTTTCTGAAGAAGAGAAATTTGTTAACATCGAGTATAGATTTAAGTGTTAGGAAGTCGTTTCTGAAAGTATTTGTGTGGAGTGTAGCCATGTATGGAAGTGAAACATGGACGATAAATAGTTTGGACAAGAAGAGAATAGAAGCTTTCTAAATGTGGTGCTACAGAAGAATGCTGAAGATTAGATGGGTAGATCACATAACTAATGAGGAGGTATTGAATAGAATTGGGGAGAAGAGGAGTTTGTGGCACAACTTGACAAGAAGATGGGACCGGTTGGTAGGACATGTTCTGAGGCATCAAGGGATCACAAATTTACCATTGGAGGGCAGCGTGGAGGGTAAAAATCGTAGAGGGAGACCAATAGATGAATACACTAAGCAGATTCAGAAGGATGTAGGTTGCAGTAAGTACTGGGAGATGAAGAAGTTTGCACAGGATAGAGTAGCATGGAGAGCTGCATCAAACCAGTCTCAGGACTGAACAACACATTCGTGGTAACGAGGATCAAGCTAATGATTGAAGGGACCTCAAGTAGGACGATGCTGCATACGCAATTCAAACATCTGTAGATCCAGTGTCGAGTGCATTTACACTATATTTCATATTTTTGTGTAGTTATGTCCTCAACAGTTTTCAGTTGTTTATGAGACCGTCCTGTTTGAACTGCAGGATAGTTATTAATTTTCAGGCGTCACATATCCGTAAAGAGAAAGCGCCATTATGATTATCCACCACTGTGCCCCATTTCCGTTGTGTACTAGCCTATCAACTACATCTACATGGATACTCTGCAAATCACATTTAAGTGTCTGGCAGAGGGTTCATTGGACCACCTTCACAATTATCTGTTATTCCAATCTTGTATAGGGTGCGGAAAGAACGAAGACGTATGTCTTTCTTTTGACCTTCTGATGACGTTATTAGTCCATAAACGACAGCGTCATCTGCAAGCAACCCAAGGCGGCTGCTCAGATTGCCTCCCATATCGTTTATATAGACAAGGAACAGCAAAGCGCCCATAACACTTCCTTGAGGAACGCCAGAAATCACTTTCGTTTTCCTCGATGACTTTCCGTCAATTAAAACGAACTGTGACCTCTCTGAGAGGAAATCATAAATCCAGTCACTTAACTGAGACAGTATTCCATAAGCACGTAATTTCGCTATAAGCCGCTTGTATGGTACGGTGGCAAAAGCCTTCCAGAAATCCAGAAATATGGAATCGATCTGAAATCCCTTGTCAATAGTACTCAACACTTCATTTTAATAAAGAGCTAGTTGTGTTCCACAAGAACGATGTTTTCTAAACCCACATTGGCTGTGTGTCAATAGACCTTTCGTTCGATGAAATTCATAATGTTCTACTACAATATATGTTCCAAAATCCTGCTGCATATTGACGTTAACGATATTGGCCTGTAACTAAGTAGATTACTCCTACTGCCTTTCTTAAATATTGGTGTGACCTGTGCCACTTTTCAGTCTTTGGGTACGGATCTTTCGTCGAGCGAACGGTTGTGTATGATTGTTAAGTATGGAGCTAATGCATCAGCATACTCTGAAAGGAACCTAATTGGTTTACAATCTCGACCTGAAGACTTGCTTTTATTAAGTGATTTAAGTTGCTTCACTACTCCGGGGATATTTACTTCTACATTACTCATGTTGACAACTGTTCTTGATTCGAACCCTGGAATATTTACTTCGTATTCTTTTGTAAAGGCGTTTTGGCAGGCTGTGTTTAGTAACCCTGCTTTGTCAGCACTGTCTTCCATTGTATTTCCATCGCTATCGTGCAGAGAAGGCACGGATTGTTTCTTGCCAATAACATACTTTACATATGACTAGAATCTCTTTGGATTTTCTGCCTGATTTTGAGACAAAGTTTCGTTGTGTAAACTGTTATAAGCCTCTCGCATTGAAGTCCGTGCTGAATTTCGAGCTTCTGTAAAAGATCGCCAATCTTGGGAATTTTGCTTCTGTTTAAATTTGGCATGTTTGTTACGCTGTTTCTGCAACAGTTTTTTGACTCGTTTTGTGTGTCAAGGAGGATCAGTTCCGTCGTTTGTTAATTTATTTGGTATAAATCTCTCAATTGCTGCCAATACTATTTCTTGGAATTCAAGCCACATCTCGTCTGCACCTATATTATTTATTTGGAAGGAGCGGATATTGTCACTCAGGAAGGCGTAGTCAAAAAGTATGTAGTAGAATACTAATATATCCGCACTAGACTGTATTACCTAATTCAGCTGCGGTAAACCGTTGAAAGCCGGTCACTACATTTAAATTTTAATCTTAGTGTTAATGAAATACTATGCTCCCGGTTTCAGTAGCTTGAAACATTCATCTTTAAATGAAATTTGACCCGTACGTGAGCAAGAATGAAATCTGACTACTTACACTGTAAGCCGTAGTGAGCAGGAACCTTCTCATAGCACAACGGAATACTGGAATGAGGATTTAACATAGACTAAATCAAGGTGACATGAAACCATAATCTTTTCAGTAAATATCATCTTGCTCCGTTCTATCAGCGTATGTGAATTACACTTCATAGGTGTTCTTCGTGCAATCCACATGAATGTGCACTCTGCATCCTGCAACACCCTGATGAATTCGTATTACACGGTAGCGAAACATCGACGTCTTCGTCACCGCCAACACGTGCCTTGAAGTTCCAGTGCCACACACGCTTACCCCGTTAGCTGAAAACTGCATGGAAAACAAAATAATCACTTGCTGGGGGCAGATCATTCACTTTCTTCGTGAAAGGTAATAGAACTGAACCTAATTCTCTCCTGAGCGAGGCTTTAGGGGGCACGTGTGAGGAGAGTGAAAAATAATTTCGTAAGAGGTGCAAGTTATGTTAAACTAGAATAAGTGTTCTTATATTGTGCAGAAAAAGAAAACAAAGCCTCATGCACTTAAATGGAGCACGTCACTCTCCATCGGCATACATTTACGAAAGCAGAAAGAACAATCGTACATTCCCGGCAGCGTCATAGTATTACTTAATGAGTGAAAAGGGAAAGCGATAAATTACTATCAATCTTGCATAAATGAATAGAACTCGAAGTGTACAGGCAGACTCCGACTCGAGCAGACGCACCAGCAGTGGTAGAAGAGCAGCAGTTGGCTGATACACAACAACTTAGTTTAGATTCTGTTTTTCTTCACGTGCTTCTGCAAAGAAGTGAACTTTGCCTGTGTATTTTACTGCGTAGGCTAATGGTTAGTAAATTACTGTAATTTTTTATTTTTGCGTAAATATTGGTGCATGTTTATTAGATATTTTTGCTTCTAATTATCGTTCCTGTCATATCGCTGAATACTGGCCATTCCTCCTGGGACACCGCGTCTTTTGGTTACATTGACGTAGCTATGCATCCCCAGCAGGTTCATATTCCGGTGGTAGCTATTTACAGGCAACTTATGTTTTAATCCAGGATCAGTTAGGCTCTATAAAGGAGGGGGTGGGGGAGGGCGGGAGAGGCAAGGAGAGAGAAGGCGGCGGAAGGAGGGAGGAGAGAGAGGTAGAGAGAGAGGGAGAAAGGGAAAGAGAGAGAGAAAGGCAGAGACGGAGGGAGACAGAGAGGGGAATGGTTTAATAAAATGTTTTATGTACTAACTAAAACATGACTATAACTTACATTTTCCGTTTGCTTGAGGTGATATTTTCTATTATTATTTTGGCGGATGATGACTGCAGTGCCAGTTCTAAAGGCAATACGAAGATTTTTGTGACATAATTACTGTTTAACAATTTCCGGATATTTTCCCTTTACTTTTACTAAGTAACATTGCTTCTTGCCAAATTTCGCGATTCCAGATCGACGGGAAGTACTCTATGGGTTATGATGAGTTGGCGAGTATCGAAATATGTTACATAAATGGCAGCATCTTTTGGTTACATTGACGTAGAAGTTTGAAAGTCTTACACCGCCAAGGGCCCATAGGTTTTAGTATGTGACATAAATTTCATATGTCTACCCGTTCCTGAGCATAATGGGCCTTAACGGAAGGACAGACAGACAAACAAATTGATGAACAACAAAATGATCCTATATGGATACGGTATGAAACCCCAAAAAGAACCCCAAAAAAATAGAGCTTTATCATTCTCGCTCCTTTGTACGGTCTCTACATTATCAAACCAGTTCCTCGAGTAAGTCAAGTTTCTTTCCTTTCTCATCTACGTGCATCACCTCTAAATCCTCTTCCATGCCTTTCAGGGGCTGACCAGTCGCACCTATAAGTTTAGCAATCAGTCAAAAAGTGTCTGCAAGCTCCCTATTTCTTGTCCAAATTTCTCTCGCCGTCTGCCCTATTATACATACTGATCAGCCAGAACATTATGACCACCAACCTAATAACCGGTATGTCCATCTTTGGCACGGATAACAGCGGCGACGTGTAGTGGCATGGAAGCAATGAGGCCTTGGTAGTCCCTGGAGGGAGCTGGTACCACATTTGCACACACAAGTCGCCTAAATCCCGAATACTACGATGAGTTCTGACGCCACGTTCAATCACATCCCAGATATAATCGATCGGGTTCAGGTCTGGCGAGCTGGGAAACCAGAACATCAATTGAAACTCGGACCACTCCATCGCACTCCTGGCCTTGTGACATGGTGCATTAACCTACTAAAAAATACTACGGCCGTCAGGAAACATGTAGGTCATGAAGAGGTGTACGTGGTCTGCAACAGGTGTACGATACTCCTTAATCGTCATGGTGCTTGCACGAGCTCCATTGGGCCCATGGACGCCCACACGCTTGTTGTCCAGAGCATAATGGCGCCACCGCCAGCTTGTCTCTCTCTTGCAGTATAGCCGTCAAGGAGCTGTTTCCCTGGAAGACGAGAGATTCACGCCCTCCCATCGACAAGGAGAAGGTATCGGGGTTCATTAGACCATGCAACACTTTGCCACTATGTCAACGTCCATTTCAGTCGTAATTAACGATGTCGCGGAGTTGGCACATGCATGGGCCATCGGCTGTTGAGGCTCATCTTTAGGAGTGTTCGGTGCAGTGTGTGTTCAGACACATTTATGCTCTGCCCAGCATTAAAATCTGAAATTAGTTCCGAGATAGGTCATCGCCTGGCCTGCTTTACCAGTCTGCCCACTCTACGATATCCGACATGAGAGGTGGCCGCCGAACACCATGACTTCTGAACGTGGCATCACGTTGGTTTCGTCAAATATTACAGATACCACTCCTCGAACACCCGACTAATCGTCCAGTTTCCGAAATGCTGGCGTAGAGCCTCCGGGTCATCACAATCTGCCATCGATCAAACTCAGATAAATCGCGCGCCTTCCGCATTCTACACACGGACAGCACGCTCATTGATACGACATAAAACGTGCGTGTGACTGACTAGTAGTTCAAGAATGGCTCTGAGCACTCTCGGACTTAACTTGTGAAGTCATCAGTCCCCTAGAACTTAGAACTACTCAAATCTAACTAACCTAAGGACATCACACACATCCATACCCGAGGCAGGATTCGAACCTGCGACCGTAGCGGTCGCGCGGTTCCAGACTGAACCAGACTAGAACCGCTCGGCCACCACGGCCGACTGACTAACAGTTATTCCTCGATAGTTGACGCTGCTATCGCCTGGAGTGGTGTATATGGATACAATGGACGTGAACATAATTTTCTGGCTGAACAGTGTGTTTGGCGCGCACACGATGCACGCTGTATTTTATAAAAACCTGTCCGTTCAGATTTATTTATCCTGTTCAACGATTCATGCTTTAAGCTATATCCGGTTAACAATTTCTGCAATTAACGTCAACCGGACATTGGTGTTGCTGGTTTTCTCAAAATAACACTAGGACTTCAGAAATAACACTGGGAGTTCGGGTCCGAATAATTTCGTTTTAATTTTCCGACTACGTATGCTTTTTATGTGCGTATTTGTATAGGGTTAACTCCTGAAATGCGTTGTTAGGAATATGTTAGCATTAGTGGCTGTATATCGAAGTAATTATAGAGAATGTCTGTCTACATAACATATGTCCGAAGTAGTCTTTTTCGCACAGAATCATGCCCGTGCCAGTGAAACGCGAGTTCAAGCGCCTTCACGCGGATTCCTGAAACACATAAGTAAACCTACTTGTTTGTAACTGTGTGTGTATGTGTGTGTGTGTGTGTGTGTGAGTGTGTGTGTCTGTGTGTGTGTGACTTCATAATCGTTACCATCACTTACGTGCCGTTGGGGAGCACACACATCTAATCTTTTAAACTCTGCGAATTCCGAGTCGTCCAACCTGGTGGAAAACTCGGGAGTCGCTTCCGTGAGAAGTTGGTAGCCTATCTCGTGGGCCTCCCTCTCCTCCCAGATACTCCGTCTCTGTCTCTCTGGCTGTATCCCCGGGTCATGTGCCGCTCCGCCCCTCACCACCTCTCTCTCTCCCTCCGTGTGTGTGTGTGTGTGTGTGTGTGTGTGTGTGTGTGTGTGTGTGTGCCGGCTCGCGAGCACGTCTCATCTGGCGCGTCTCCCATGACAACGGGCCGGCAACAGGAGCCGGCGGTGCTGCTCTTTGCGGACGGCTGGGTGCGCTGCGGAGCGAGACCAGCATGCGGCCGGGCGAAGGCAGACACCTGGAGGCGCTTGCGCACGCAGGTCAGGTGCCGGCGGTAACTTATAAGCCGGCCCCACTTGCTAAGCCGCGCTCGCCCGCCGCCGCTGTTGCAGCCGCTGTCGCTGCGCATTTGTTCCCAGTTGGGTCCGGACGCTATAACTCTGTCTCCCAGCAGGTTGATACATGTGATGTACCTACGTCTTTCATCGGGCAATGTCGTTAGGTTCCACTAGTGGAGGGACCTTCACTTTGGAGACGGAAACGGTCGTCATTAACATCCATTTCTTTGTTGTTGGTGTCCGCAGCTCGTGGTCGTGCGGTAGCGTTGTCGCTTCCCGCGCCCGGGTTCCCGGGTTCGATTCCCGGCGGGGTCAGGGCTTTTCTCTGCCTCGTGATGACTGGGTATTGTGTGATGTCCTTAGGTTAGTTAGGTTTAAGTAGTTCTAAGTTCTAGGGGACTGATGACCATAGATGTTAAGTCCCATAGTGCTCAGAGCCATTTGAACCATTTTTTTGTTGTTGTTGGTGTTGTTGTTGTTGCTGTTGTGGCCTTCAGTCCATTGCAGCTCATCACGCTAGTTTACACAGTGCACGCCTCTTAATCTGTGAATGACCACGACAATCTACACTGCCCAAAGGGAACGCCCAACGAACGCCGTTACCAAGGTAATAACGTAAGTGCATGTAACATGTACGAGGTGATGAATGGCAACTGATTGTAAATATATAGAAAAGTGTAAGTTAATGCGGATGAGTAGGAAAAACCAACTCATGATGTTCGGGTACAGAATTAGTAGTGTCTTGCTTGACATAGTCACGTTGTTTAATTATCTGTGGGTCGTAAAGCTATATCAGATGGAACGAACATGTGAGGGTCGGGAAGAGGAATGGTCGACTTCGGTTTATTTGGAGAATTTTAGGAAAGTCTGGTTCATATGCAGAGGAGACCGCAAATAGGACACTAGCGCGACCTGTTCTTCAATACTGCTCGAATTTGTGGGATCCGCACCAGGTGGGATTGAAAGAAGACATCGAAACTGTTCAGAGGCGAGCTGCCAGGTTTGTTACCAGTGGGTTCGATCAGCAGTTAAGGGAACTCAAGTGGGAATCCCTGGAGGGAAGACGACATTCATTTCGAGGAACACTACTGCAAACACTAGAGAAGCGGCATTTGCAGCTGACTGCAGAACGACCGTATTGCCGCCCACAAACATTTCTAGTAGGGACCACGAAGATAAGATGCGAGAAATTAGGGCCCATACGGAGATACATAGACAGTCGTTTTCCCCTCGGTCTGTCTGATAGTGGGACAGGAAACGAGATATCTAGTAGTGGTTCAGCGAACCCTCCGCCACGCACCGTGCGGTGGCTTGCGGAGTGTGTATGTAGATGTAGATACGAGCAAGATGGCCAACTAGTATCATTTCGTTAAACTGGCTAAGGAGCGTTGTGGAAGCGATACCGTCTTCTTTCCAGAAACGTGTCAGTGTAGTCAGATCACTGTTGCCAACTCTGCAGAATTTTAGGATACTCCCAATTTTTTTAACCTGTTTGTTGGTAAACTGTAAGATTTTTCAACATCTGTGATAACTGTTTAATCTAATAACGGAACTACTGGTTTTGAAACTGCGACATTAATGCTCCGTAATAATGCCTCTTTCTGCTATAATTGTTTGTGTAACACGAGCGACGTTTCAACTGTCTTTGTCCCTGTAAGGCCGTCCCGTAATGCCAAAAGCAAATGGTATTACGATCGTAGTTGCCGATTACACGATAGCACAATGTTCAGAAGGATGAGGCAATATTTTCGTTATCAAGAATTGTCCAAGTCATGTTCTTCTAACAGTCGTTATAGGTATCGACTATTGCTATAATTCTTGGCGTTCTGTTCGCACTTCTAATCTGACTGTCAAGCAGAACTGTAATACAGTCCCATTCCTGAACCGTAAAGCAGATCAGCAAAGACTAGTGAGGAAGCTCCAGTTGCGAATTAATATTTTTTTGCTCCGAATTATGGTGTTACACTTGTAAATTATAGCACGTGAGTGTGTTGTTCCTATCAAGTAGTAGCAAACAGCTGAAGATTAGAAGATACGTTACTTATTCAGTATCACTGCAGTGCAGAAACGACTGACAGGATCCAATAAACGTGAAGTATTGCCATAATTATAAGTTTAATTGGGAGCGAGATGTAAAAGTAATGGGCTGGTTAACTCGAAGACTGATTGTTATGTATATTTCAGAGAGTGTGATTCCGAAAGAAATGCAGAAACATCGGGGCAAGTAGCCTTCGAAAAACACGCAAAAAGCAAAATACATACAGAAAAGGGTAAGAGAATTGTTGGTCAAAAAACTTTTACGTCAACGATATCACAATCACCCACAGTAGACACGAAAGTGAAAGAGGAAGTAATTTGTTTTTCAGCTTTCATTTCACAGCACAATGCATTTAATGCGATGAAGCCGTTGCCTGCTCCAATCAAGTCTATTTTCCCCTATTCCGAAATGGCAAGGAGGATTACCTGGGGGCGAATGAAAACAACAGCTATTTTAAGCATGTTATGTGGTTGGAAAATAATGCTATTGTTTGCAATACTCCCACAAAACCTACTTTCCTGTGTTAATCGATAAGGGAACCGACGTTAGTTGCTCAGTACTTTTGCGTATTGCTGTAATAGTACACTCACACTTGGACAAAATTATTAATATATATTTAGATTTTGTACCACTTGGCGATACTGAAGCCATTACTTTGCACCAGAATGTGGGTGGGTATTTCGAATATAAATTTTTCCTTATAAAGATAATTTAATTGATTCTGTTGCCGATAGACAAATGTTATGATGATAAACCGGCAGCCTTTGTCCCCTCTAATGAACGTAGAGCTCCTTAACCTATTTGAAATGAAGTGTGTATGTCATTTTTACATTTTGTGTTTCTCATATGTTTCTGAGAAACTCTCTCGAGCTCCCGAAGATTTGCTGTATTACCAAACGCACAAAAGAGTTAAAGGAATTTCCAGCTTTCCTGAAAGTGGAGTAACACAGAAGATTTTACAACCATGGCAGACAAGGTTGATGTGACCTCATGCCGTTGTATCCTGTGTTTTGAACAACACAGCGCACTTTTCTTCATTGATGCACTAGGAGAAAATAGGGTGCTGCCTTTAGAAAATATTCTTCGGAGACTAAAAGAACCATTTAATAGTATTTTCAACAATCTCAACCAAGGGATACAAAGCGAAGACCCCCAGATTTTCAGTTGCACTTCTGAAAAATCTACTGAATGCTACATAACGCAGGATCACTTAAGGAATGCGGCGATGGCAAGAGTGTATGTATTCTTATTGTATTTTGTTGTTCTTAATGTATTTTGTTGCAAGAATAAAGACTTCACTGCTGACTTTAAAGTTAACGCAACAAGCCATAAACATTTTCAAAACTATTTTACATAGAATCTGTCAGGCAAATTATTCGTCGATTTAATTTTCAAAACGAATTAATGAAACACATCGACATGCCAGAACCCACAAAAATGAATTCATTTAAATCTACTGTGCATCTTGTAATTGAATTCACAAGCTTGATAGGCAGAGCAACTTCAACAGACAGATGCAGCTTGGTACTTGTGATGCGACAGTGATGTTCCATTTGATAGTATCCCGCAAGCCTTTTGGAACCAATCCACTCCGTCTACAGGCCACAAGTGGCCCATCGGGACCATCCGACCGTCGTGTCATCCTCAGTGGAGGATGTGGATAGGAGGGGCGTGTGGTCAGCACACCGCTCTCCTAGTCGTTCTGATGGTACTCTTGATCGAAGCCGCTACTATTCGGTCGAGTAGCTCCTCAGTTGGCATCACGAGGCTGAGTGCATCCCGAAAAATGACAACAGCGCATGGAGGCCTGGACGGTCACCCATCCAAGCGCCGACGACGTCCGACCGCACTTAACTTCGGTGACCTCACAAGAATCGGTGTATCCACTGCGACAAGGCCGTTGCCCCAAGGCTTTTGGAAAGGGTTAGAAATATTAAATATGGAGACTCTTCTCTTTTATAGCAGTTTGTGTGAAAAATTTCAGCCTTCCTCATTCTAGTGCGGCAGTGGAACGAGTTTTTTCATGATTTACCTTACTGAATACTAAGTCAAGAAACAAATTGGCAACAAACACTCTGTGTGGTCTATTACACAACAAAAGACAGTTACTGACTGACAGTTGTTATTCATTTCCAGGAACCAGTACAATGACAAAATGTAGTAAAGCTTCATATGTATTATGACGGTGAAGAAGAGGAGGGGGAGGAGAATGAATTGAATCGGCATCACTCACCACAAGGGAGCAGGTGATATACGCCACTCAGAAATATTAGTTTCAACCTATATTCCGTTTTCTTCGTTTTACTGCTTTTCTCCAACGTTAGTTAGCTTCGCGATACATATTTTGTTCCATTTATCGTTATGTTCATAACTGTGGAAAACTTTCCATACGGAATGGCTCTCGACCATGTATTCAGCTCTGAGTGTCTGGATAGTTATTAAATAAAAGCTAAACTGCTCATTGAATAACCGGAACACACCCAGGACGCAAACAGGCTTTTGCCATCAAACTCTCTTGACAAATATATAGTAACTACTGCTCGTTATAGCCCCAGTGTGACTAAATGTCCATGATATTAGTGATGCCATCTTACTGAAAAAGAATGAAATCATCCAAGTACACTTGAATATTTTTGCCCAGTTGCACATTCATTATTTTTAAAATTATTTTACGTTATACTTTTTTCAATTTAAAATATGTTTGCATAGCTGCCCACTTCTGTTGTTAGGAGCATTAATGCAAGCTTTCTGTGAATAAAGCGAGGATGAAGAATATGTACTTACTTGATGCCGTGTATGTCCTATGAAAACATCACGATCTCAGCTGGAATTTGGACGTGAAACCCTTCAAACAAGTAAAAATTGCTTTACCAGCAAAGCTAAGCGATCTTCTTTGTTTTATCGCTTTAAAAAGAATATACCGAAATCTACTGAAGGTTTTGAACACTTTCTACAGAAATTTTGGCTACCGAGTTTGGCAACAAGGCGATCGAAGAAGGACAGCATATTATGTTTTCGTGTTAGAGAAATTCAATTTTACTTGTTCAACATACTTTGTCGTATACTCCAAGACCATGCTTTTACTAAATATCTAAGGACCGGTAGAAGCATTAAAGTCCATAGGTCAAGGATTAGTTTGAAACTAAATACGGTGATAAATGCTTAAATTTTTTTAACTAAGTGAAAGAATTACAACATGGTGATGGGTCGTAACGGCCCACTTACATACGATATGTCAGCCCATGTGTCCAACCATCCTGCTGTCTTTTTGTAAGTACTCTCATTAACTTTAATTGGTCCAACGTAGTCAAGTCTAGCTCATATCCTCTGCAATTTTTACGTAAGCGAAGAGAACCATACATTGATCTTAAACGGGTGACATTTACGTGATGTCTGGTTTTTCCTTTTCTCTTTTTCATTCTTCTAAAAACCATAACCTGTGTTCAAGTTGTCAACTAAATTCTCTGAAATAACATCACATATCCTGGTTACTTGAGGCAGGCATCAGTCTTAATTTGATGAAGAAATGTCTGAGAATGAACATTTTAAGTACAGCATTGTATGGTAGTGAAACATGGACGAAGAGAAAACCGAAACAGCAGATTTGGGGTGCGGTGCTACAGAAGAATGTTGAAAACTGGGTGGCTGATAAGGTAAAGAATGAGGAAGCTCTGATGATTAAAATAACAAAATTACCTCTCTCCATTACTGGGGAAGATTACTTTGACATCACTGCTCACTGTCAACTACATATTTATCCTTAGAAAGTATATGATTGTACATTAATGACCGAACTATTGCTGTGAAATTCGTTCTTCTTCAAACGAAGAATGGTTTCCTGAAATATTGTAGCAATGTTGCTTCTTATGATCTCAACATATCTGGTGATGGGTGAAACGGGTAATTTCGTACCGAACTTGTATATTATTGTGCCGAAAGTAAACTATTTTCAAAACAAGCATTTGAACAACAAATGACGTGTCCAGTACGACGAAAATGTCGTTCTTTCAACCCAAGTCTTTTTCGTGGGTGAGACTGTTAAAACGTTTGCACTTTGTGTGCTGTGACTTCAGCGTTTATCTCAGTGGTTCAAAATAAAAAAATTCTTTGTTAGTTGTTTACTTGGTGTAATATCGATTGTCAGACATTCTATTACCTAATTTTGTGTTTCCTGATGTTCATAAGAGGTTTTCCTTGGAGGCGCAGCCAGAGAAGGAGCATTTCCAGTTTCAGAATGGTCCTTAGCAATAACATGCAATGCGCTTTTTTCAGCAGCGGTATCACAGTCATTGAATACAAGGGGTCATAATTTTCAGTCTTACACTTCTCAAAACGTTAATTGCATTAGCGACTGAATCTGCATTGAATTAAGCAGTACTGAATAGATGAAGAGGTTGTCTACTTCCCCCAGTTTACTCAGCTATATGAAAAATCACTGATTTTATGGAGTAAAGAGTAAGAGATGAAAAGAATAAGAGATGTAATAGAGTAATAGATCAAGAAATATCGACGAGAAACTCAACTGGTCATACATATTATACAAGGTGTAGTACAGAATCAACCCATATTTTATACAAGAGCTGGAGTACCTTGAGAATTATAATACGTCGGGGGGTAATACGTCGGGCGATCACCGACATTTATGGAACACATTTCGAACTGGTTGCACAGGCTTCACTGCAAGATCCAGCCTTGTCCCGTGGTGTCAAGCATTAGCAGTTTCTGTATGACTGTGCTGACGTAAAGGCATAACTGGTTACTCACCTCGGCCCGCTAATCAACTTACAACATTCTCCTATACTGCATACAATCAGGAGGAATACGGAGGTCTCCAGGTCTGCCAAAGACTTCATACTCGTCGGTGAACAATATCAATAATGTTAAAATGTTA
This sequence comes from Schistocerca cancellata, assembly GCF_023864275.1. Classification (NCBI taxonomy): domain Eukaryota; kingdom Metazoa; phylum Arthropoda; class Insecta; order Orthoptera; family Acrididae; genus Schistocerca; species Schistocerca cancellata. The sequence continues at coordinate 601,343,153 of NC_064630.1, forward strand.
AGCACCGAGAGCATTACACCGTAAGTAATGCAGTGCCAGATAAATATGAATGCGACAAAATCTGCGATAAGGCGTCGAGTGTTGACTTCCAAACGCTATTCAAAACAACTAGCATACAATCTTATATTCGTTTTACAATTTCAAACGCTTTTTTCTTATTGCTGTATAATTTTTACTTTCCTGCCATGTTTCTTTTCTTACGTTAAAGGCGTTGATTATTATAAATTGCACACATAGATCCAAAACAGCTTTCACCAAAGTTTTTACATACAGTGCAACAGCTATCTAACTATACATCTAAATCTGCTGTTAGAGGATGAACTTCCACTTAAATTACAAAAATTTGACTCACATTCACCACGAGATCTTTTGGTTTCCTTGTTTTCATACTTTTTTGATCATTAAGTAAATGACATTTCACTTTTGATTTGGCAAGAACTTTAGATTTGTAGGACAAGAAATGTGACAATTTCGTCGTAAGAATTGTTGTTCATGTGGTGTTCTTCTTCACTGATCGTGTACCTATACTCAACCTATGAGCAGCAGTTAGAGAAGCCAGATTTTGGCGGGCCAGACAAATAATTGTAAGCAGCATCTCATTTACGTAAAACTTATGTTGCAAATTGTTTCAGTTCAACAAGTGTCATATGTCAAGACAACCATGTTTTATTCCAGAAAATAATCCACTGAAGATAACGCAATGATAAAGGCGGACCGACTCTGGAAAATAAATATTATATTGCAACAATAAAGAATAATTTGTATTTATAAAACGTATATTTATGTAATTGCTGCGAAAATGACCACAACAACACACTTTACTCATTTTTTACTCTACAGCTTCCATACTCAAACTTGTCCAAGTAGCATAAGCAAGAGTCGACTTCACAAAATATATGCACCTTTTTTAGATTGGCTTATGCTGTAATGAAAGCAAGAATTTTGTATCAGCGATGCAAATCATTGCTTTACATTCATATCTCGTTCCTCTAAAAGATTCTTTAATTTTATTAATGAGACTGTATTCAAGTGCATTTAAGTTCTTGACTGTGTGCATCCAAGCTACACTATCACGTGCTGGTCTCAATCAGTAACCCAGTACTATGCTTTGTCGTGGAGTAGTGTAACAGTACCCTTACAGAAGAAGTAAATGTACTCCTATTTTCTTATCTAGGAAGCAAGTCACATGATAGTTGAAGCAATCGATACATCAGAAGCTCATCGGAGTAGGAAGTAGTATTTTCGTCAACAAAAGATTGCTTCCGATATGAAATATTGATATGCAAATCTGCAGCGTCGACCATTAAAAGCATGAATGGGAAACGTAAGGTTTCAGAATTAACGCAAGTTCCTTACAAGCAAGAATCTTTCCTACAGTAGCTGTTAGAACGAAATAATAGTGTAGTATTACAGTGTGAAGTGAATTTCTATTCCCTGGCAGAATAAAAATTATTACAACCATCACTTTTCTCTTCACATATGTTGTAACGACATTTAAGATCACTCGGGTTGCTACCAGGTTCTATATGTTCGGCTTTTGCATGGCACAGTCTTTTCACACCACAGAAATTTCAATATTTTACATGTATACCCCACTTAACTACAAAACTAAATTTGTTTCACATTCACAAAATCAAATGAGAGATATAAATAAAGAAACATGGAAAGAGATCGCCCTATCTAATGGAAAATAAAATGTCATTTGAAACAGCTGGAAAGCGGAATTGTAAACTTATGGGATACAGATTTGGAACTTTTGCTACATTTCGAAGAGAAAGTGAGAGGCACCCACATGCCTTGCTCATACTGTGGCATCAAGCTGTCAGGGCTGCAAGATGAGTGGTTTGCCAAGCGAGTGAATTCATTCTTATTTATCGAGTAACTTGAACTCTCGTACTCACAATTAAGTTACAAATTATCCTCCTGTATGAATATTACGCAACGGATAACGCACATCTTACTGTTAGTAATTACACAACTCTGACTGTTCACTACGCACTGGCAATACCACATTTTCTTTCTCATTCAACGGCTTTGAACAACACGTGGCCCTCGCACTGAATATGAATGGCGCACACATTACAAATTCTGGGTATAATGACAACATACTATTCGAAGGTAAAGGCCACCAATCTTTTTCTTTTCACTATCTTATTTATTCCGATAAATTCTATAACCTAAACACACAAATTCTATAACCTATAACAATAACACATGAGAAATTCCGCCCAGTGGGCATGGCTTTACGTTGGTGATTCTCAATCTTATGGTCTCGTAATTATTTAACGCTACAGTGCACTTTCTGGATAGGATGGTGGATCTTTTGCCATATCTCACACTTCGACTCTCACAACCATCATCACACTGCAACATGGAATACAACACAAGGAATAGTCATAACATTATAATCACGTCACTTTCAGCTTTCCCACTTCAATTAGTATTTATCCCAGTTTCACACAACACTGCCCCACTTCATAACTTTTCTTTCCTACTATGAACTCTGGAGGATATATGCACGTCATCCTGTGCAATGCAAGCCAAGTGGCGTTGCTGGATAGACGGCTGACTCACCTTGCTTCTCTCTCAGAGTATTATAGTTTGAATCAAGCGTCACCCGGAAGCATAACACGCAAAGTAACATTAAGAACATATTCATCACACACGCGAGTCCTCAGCTGATACCATGGACGAGTACTTATCTTTATCCTTTGTCTCATACACTGATTGAGACTCACACAGTACTCACCACGTGGAAGTACTCGTCTTTAATTTCCTGCACACGCCAGTTCTTAAATATTTCCAACTTATAGTACACACGCTAGTAATTCAGCTTAACTTAAGCACTCGGAAGTATTTCAACTTATTGCTACACGTGGTTTCATTGTGACCGTTGGTCACTTCCGAAGATTACTACGATCCCCTTAATATTACCTGCCTGACATTTAATTCTCCCCACAAAAGTTCCTGAAATAGAGAAATTATTATTCCAAACTACTCTTAAGTATTTCACATGCATACCATGTCACCACACTTTTGTCTTTACGGAGCACACCTAAGACAGGTCTTACCAACACTAGATCCAGCGGCAGAGTGCTGAAACATGGCCGTTCTTCAGGTCATCTCGCACCTCCGTCGAAGTGGGGGAAGACCATGCTACCCATTGGTCAGCCACATTTCAGGCGCTCAAAGCTCCGGTAAATTTCATCTCTTTGGTTGCACCAAAGGTGACCAAAAGATCGTCTCAAAGATGATCATATATTCACATTCACTATCTGCAGTTAGCAGACAGCCATACATTCGTTCATTTAACAGATCTCACCAAACTGGATGTAGGGATTTATTTTGTAGGAGTGCACATGTGATCAATTAAATAAATAAATTGTCATTCTTTCCCACACTGGTATCCGGCTTCGCTGTATTAATTGAAATTGAGTTATTATTAGAAAAAATATGTTGTACTGACAAGAATAACGAAGAATGTTGTACCTATTTTCAATGTCGGGTGGTACTGTACCCTTTCAAAAGAATTTCAGAGGAGCAGACTGAAGATCTGTTCGACGCACAAAAGATACGATGGAAGAAGAAAGAATTGATTTTTCGTCCATCCAGTGGACGGCACTCCGAACATTTGTGAATGGTAATTGAAACGTCATTGTAGAAAGTAACCCACAGTTGTATGTTCATGCACATGGAAGACATATCATTGTAAAATAATTTGTTCTTTTCAAAAGTTAATGTTTTGTAGCCCTATTAGCAAGTTTAAAGTTAGCCCTTGGTTTCTGTCTTTGTCATGCATATGATACTATTTTCTTAAATATGGTAACGCTTTCCAAATTTCCTAGTATGTTCGTGGCCAGGCATTTTCAAATTGGCGTCAAAACACACTGAGCTGATAAAAGTCATGGGATGCGTCCTAATATTGCGTCGGACGTCCTTTCTCCCTATGCAGTAATTCGACGTGCCATGGACCCAACAAGTCGTCGGAAGTCCACTGCTGAAGTATTGAGCTATACTGGCTCTTTAATCGTCCATAATTGCGGTAGTGTTACAGGCCCAGCATTTTTTTTGCACGCTCTGTATTATGTCCCATAAATGTTCGACATGATTCATGTAATGGCCAAATCATTCGCTCGATTTGTCCAGAATGTTCTTCAGACCAAAAGCGAACAGTGAAATGGTTGCAAATGGTCAGGTAGCCGAACATAACCATTTCCAGTCAATGGTAGATTCAGCTGGACCAGAGGATCCAGTCCATTCCATGCAAACAGTGCCCACACTATTATGGAGCCACCACCAGTGTGCACAGTGCCATGTTGACAACTTGGGTCCGTGGCTTCGTAAGGCCGGCACCACTCTCGAACCCTACCAACTGAATTCGGAACTCATCCGACCAGGCCACAATCTTCCAGTCGTCTAGAATCCAAGCGATATGGTCACGAGCTCCAGAGAGGTGCTGCAGGCGATGTTATCCTGTTTGCAAAGGCACTAGCATCGTTTTTCTGCTGCCATAGACCAGTATCGCCAGATTTCACAGCACTGTCCTAACGGATACGTTCGTCGTACGTCCCACGTTGATTTCTGCAGTTATTTGAGACAGTGTTGGTTGTCTGTTAGTTTTGAAAACTCTACGTAAGCGCCACTGCTCTCGGTAGTTAAGTGAACCCCGTCGGCCACTGAGTTGTCTATGACTGAAATCTGGTATTCTCGGCTCAATCCTAATTCTTTGGATCCCGGAATAGTGAATTCCTTAAAGATTTTTCTAACTGAATGTCCCATGCGTACAGCTTCAACTACTGTTCCGCGTTCAAAGTTCGGTAATTCTCGTCGTGTGGCTTTAATCACATCGGAAACCCCTGAAAAGGAGTTACCTGAGTACAAATGACAGCTCCGCGAATGCGATGCTCTTTTATATCTTGTGCACGCTATACTACCCTGTATGTGCACATGTCGCTATCCGTGACTTTTGTTACCTCAGTGTTTAAGTGTGCGCCTCGATAGCTGAGTGATAGCCGGCACGGCAGCTCAGCGTGTTCGGTCAGAGAGCTGGTTGGCCTCTGTAATAAAAAACTGAGTGAAAGGATCAACAATGAACTTGAATGGATGAAAAAAAGGTCATCGCGGCGGAGTGCCATGCTAAGGGCCCGGGTTAGATTCCCAGCTGGGCCGGATATTTTTCTCCGCTCAGGGAATGGGTATTGTGTTGTCATATCATCATAATCCCAAGTCGCCGAAGTGGCGTCAACTCAAAAGACCTGCACCAGGCGAACGGTCTACCTGACGGGAGGCCCTAGCCACGCTACATTTCATTTTCAGTGTTCAGTTCTCAAGCGGAATCTCCGGTTTAACATATTTTTCATGCGTCAAAAAAATTAGTTACTCGTTATGTTCAACCAAAACGAAATAAAACAAATTATTTGACCTAAAATCGTGAGGCTACGGGGAGGATAGTTTGAGTCTATAATAGTCTGAATGTCTTGTCGGCTGCCGCCCCCCCCCCCCCCCCATGGCTATCGTAAATTAAGTGACCTTTGCTCCAAATAAATGCACCCTAGCATTCAGAGGGAACGGAAACGTCTACTGAGGAATACTCCAGCGTCGCAGTTTTGCCGGGCTACCCGATCCTTCGCGTAGCGGCCTCGAGAGACAAAAATAGCCGCCGAAATGAGCAGACATACTTCTCCCATCGCGGCGCTTCTTTAATGAGAGCGAATAGCTGGCGAGCTGGCCATTACACCGCACTGACCGGCCATTAAGAGCGTGCGTCATAAGCCACCGGACAAATTAGTTCTAATTAATATAATGACCCGGCGTAATGAAGCTCTGCGCCATAAAAATGATTAACTCGTATAATAGTTCCCCGGTTTCGCAGTGTACGCGCTGTGAGAATATGCACACACGTTGTTGCGGTGTCCGATGAACTTTTCCCGGCCCGACCTCATCCTTTTCCCACCTTATTGCGTCGACAGGATGTGAATACTAGGAACGAAAAGAAAAAGAACGCAACATGTAATCGGAGAGCCTCGTGGCTGAAAGTGCCGACGTACCATCATCGACCGTAGCATTCAAAATTAAAAACTATGGTAATTTCATATGAAAAAAGTAGAATTTTTTGCAATATTTTTACCAGAAGAACAAGCACACAATTGCACCGAAAGGAGTGAAAGACAGAGAAATATTTCGTGAACACTACACTGTTCCGTTAAATGTAGACAGAACAATATGTTGAGAAAACTTACGTCACATACTCCAAAGATAAATGACAATATGCCTCACACTATGCATACATTCTTTAAACGTGTGGTAAATTCAGTTAACATTATTTTCAACGAGAAAGAAGTAAACTTGCTAAATAAAGGACTTCAACGTAACATCAGCTCATACCTGGGTAAAAACAACATTGGAGGCTTAAGTGTTAGCCACAAAAATAGCCTGTGACGCAGCTAAACTTAATCATAATGAAAAAATTATGTGGGCCACTAAGCAAACAATTTTGTCACCAAACAAGCAGAGAAAGTAAATCATTGTAACATGAAAGACAGTGACCATAAAGTACTTAAAACATTAACAAAAAACTAAGTGACAATAAGGCTTTAATAGTGAAGGCGAAAAAAATTATATATGTTTTTGCAACGTATCACAGTGAACATGTCTGTTAAACCATTGATTTCTTCAACAAACATAACATAAACTAAATTCTGTCATATCCTAATCCTAAATTACAGAATAAAGTCAAAAATCTGGTGAAGAAAAATTACTCCCTTGCAGTTGCAAAAGATGCACATGACTGTACTCTTATGAAACTCTCTGCACCATGCTTATGAGCAAGGCCTAAGATTAACAAGTAGTCTTTCTGTATACACCTGAATGTCAGTTCCAAAAAGCAGACCAAATTACAAACTCAGCAACAAACCGAGTGAGATACTCAGCAAGTCATTCAAATTTGGAGAGACATACTTAGTACAGAATACTTCTGAACTAATTTACTTTATGAACGACATTCAGGTTCCTGAGATAGCTAAGTTCACATCATTTGACATCATGAACCCCTACACAAATATATCTCTCAAGATGCAATGTAATAATGACCAAGATTAAGCTGAAGTTTAAAAGAATGATCTGGAAGAATACAAATAATTAAAAGAGACAAGTAAAATAAATAATAAAATTTTAATAAATCCTGACACAAAAGGTAAAACAGATTAAATCTTCTTTAACAAATTTAATTTAATATTTCGTAAATCACACGAACTTAGCAAATCACTCAAACTTATCCTTACCAGCAGGACATGAGTTCACTGACTTGTTAACATTAACATTGCCATACAACTACTTCTCTTTTAATAACAGGATGTACCAGTAGAAAGATGGCCTAGCTGTTGGCAGCTGTACTGTCAGCTTATTTGCTGATATTTTCATGAACAACTTAGGAGGTAAATTTTCAACAGTATTTCCACCAGATAGTTAATAAAATAATATATTACAAAAGTATATTGATGATAAATTATTCGTATTTGATAGTACAACAGGAGAGCTTCTGGATGTCGGAAAAGAAATGAATAAAATACACTCCTGGAAATTGAAATAAGAACACCGTGAATTCATTGTCCAAGGAAGGGGAAACTTTATTGACACATTCCTGGGGTCAGTTACATCACATGATCACACTGACAGAACCACAGGCACATAGACACAGGCAACAGAGCATGCACAATGTCGGCACTAGTACAGTGTATATCCACCTTTCGCAGCAATGCAGGCTGCTATTCTCCCATGGAGACGATCGTAGAGATGCTGGATGTAGTCCTGTGGAACGGCTTGCCATGCCATTTCCACCTGGCGCCTCAGTTGGACCAGCGTTCGTGCTGGACGTACAGACCGCTTGAGACGACGCTTCATCCAGTCCCAAACATGCTCAATGGGGGACAGATCCGGAGATCTTGCTGGCCAGAGTAGTTGACTTACACCTTCTAGAGCACGTTGGGTGGCACGGGATACATGCGGACGTGCATTGTCCTGTTGGAACAGCAAGTTTCCTAGCCGGTCTAGGAATGGTAGAACGATGGGTTCGATGACGGTTTGGATGTACCGTGCACTATTCAGTGTCCCCTCGACGATCACCAGTGGTGTACGGCCAGTGTAGGAGATCGCTCCCCACACCATGATGCCGGGTGTTGGCCCTGTGTGCCTCGGTCGTATGCAGTCCTGATTGTGGCGCTCACCTGCACGGCGCCAAACACGCATACGACCATCATTGGCACCAAGGCAGAAGCGACTCTCATCGCTGAAGACGACACGTCTCCATTCGTCCCTCCATTCACGCCTGTCGCGACACCACTGGAGGCGGGCTGCACGATGTTGGGGCGTGAGCGGAAGACGGCCTAACGGTGTGCGGGACCGTAGCCCAGTTTCATGGAGACGGTTGCGAATGGTCCTCGCCGATACCCCAGGAGCAACAGTGTCCCTAATTTGCTGGGAAGTGGCGGTGCGGTCCCCTACGGCACTGCGTAGGATCCTACGGTCTTGGCGTGCATCCGTACGTCGCTGCGGTCCGGTCCCAGGTCGACGGGCACGTGCACCTTCCGCCGACCACTGGCGACAACATCGATGTACTGTGGAGACCTCACGCCCCACGTGTTGAGCAATTCGGCGGTACGTCCACCCGGCCCCCCGCATGCCCACTATACGCCCTCGCTCAAAGTCCGTCAACTGCACATACGGTTCACGTCCACGCTGTCGCGGCATGCTACCAGTGTTAAAGACTGCGATGGAGCTCCGTATGCCACGGCAAACTGGCTGACACTGACGGCGGCGGTGCACAAATGCTGCACAGCTAGCGCCATTCGACGGCCAACACCGCTTTTCCTGGTGTGTCCGCTGTGCCGTGCGTGTGATCATTGCTTGTACAGCCCTCTCGCAGTGTCCAGAGCAAGTATGGTGGGTCTGACACACCGGTGTCAATGTGTTCTTTTTTCCATTTCCAGGAGTGTAATCAGAACATCTTCTTACTGTTGAACACCATATAGTCAAAGGTTTAAATATCCTGGATCTTTCCATAACAGACATAAATCTCTCCATAACAGACATAAAATGCAAGTATGCATGAAACCAAAATACACAAATAACACAATCAATAAAACCTCATGCCATTCTGACATGCACAAAATGCTTTTATACAAATCAATGCTAAAAAGAATGCATAAAATCGCACTAAAAGTAAGTGACTAAGCCAGAGAACAAAATACAATTGAAGCCATAGCAGCTACAGTCTAAAAGTGTTGTTGTTGTTGTTGTTGTGGTCTTCAGTCCTGAGACTGGTTTGATGCATCTCTCCATGCTACTCTATCCTGTGCAAGCTTCATCATCTCCCAGTACCTACTGCAACATACATCCTTCTGAATCTGCTTAGTGTATTCATCTCTTGGTCTCCATCTACGATTTTTACCCTCCACGCTGCCCTCCAATTCTAAACTGGTGATCCCTTGATTCCTCAGAACATGTCCTACCAACCGATCCCTTCTTCTAGTCAAGTTGTGCCACAAACTTCTCTTCTCCCCAATCCTGTTCAATAGTTCCTCATTAGTTGTGTGATCTACCCATCTAATCTTCAGCATTCTTCTGTAGCACCACATTTCGAAAGCTTCTATTCTCTTCATGTCCACACTATTTATCGTCCATGTTTCGCTTCCATACATGGCTATACTCCATACAAATACTTTCAGAAACGACTTCCTGACACTGAAACCTATACTCGATGTTAACAAATTTCTCTTCTTCAGAAACTCTTTCCTTGCCACCGATAGTTTACATTTTATATCCTCTTTACTTCGACCATCATCAGTTATTTTGCTCCCCAAACAGCAAAACTCCTTTACTACTTTAAGTGTCTCATTTCGTAATCTAATTCCCTCAGCATCACCCGACTTTATTCGACTACATTCCAGTATCCTTGTTTTGCTTTTGTTGATGTTCATCTTATATCCTCCTTTAAAGACTATCCATTCCGTTCAACTGCTCTTCCAAGTCCTTTGCTGTCTCTGACAGAATTACAATGTCATCGGCGAACCTCAACGTTTTTACTTCTTCTCCATGGATTTTAATACCTACTCCAAATTTTTCTGTTGTTTCCTTTATCGCTTGCTCAATATAGAGATTGAATAACATCGGGGAGAGGCGACAACCATGTCTCACTCCCTTCCCAACCACTGCTTCCCTTTGATGTCCCTCGACTCTTGTAACTGCCATCTGGTTTCTGTACAAATTCTAAATAGCTTTTCGCTCACTGTATTTTACGCCTGCCACCTTCAGGATTTGAAATAGAGTATTCCAGTCAACATTGTCAATAGCTTTCTCTAAGTCTACAAATGCTAGAAACGTAGGTTTGCCTTTCCTTAATCTAGCTACTAAGGTAAGTCGTAGAGTCAGTATTGCCTCACGTGTTCCGATATTTCTACGGAATCCATACTGATCTTCCCTGAGGTCGGCTTCTACTAGTTTTTCCATTCGTCTGTAAAGAATTCGCGTTAGTATTTTCCAGCCGTGACTTATTAAACTGATTGTTCGGTAATTTTCACATCTGTTAACACCTGCTTTCTTTGTGATTGGAATTATTATATTCTTCTTGAAGTCTGAGGGTATTTCGCTTGTCTCATACATCTTGCTCACCAGATGGTAGATTTTTGTCAGGACTGGCTCTCCCAAGGCTGTCAGTAGTTCTAATGGAATGTTGTCTTCTCCCGGAGCTTTGTTTCGACTCAGGTCTTTCAGTGCTCTGTCAAACTCTTCACGCAGTATCATATCTCCCATTTCATCTCCATCTACATTCTCTTCCATTTCCGTAATATTGTCCTCAAGTACATCGCCCTTGTATAGACCCTCTATATACTCCTTCCACCTTTCTGCTTTCCCTTCGTTGCATTGAACTGGGTTTCCATCTGAGCTCTTGATATTCATACAAGTGGTTCTCTTTTCTCCAAAGGTCTCTTTAATTTTCCTGTAGGCATTATCTATCTTACTAGATGAGCTAAATAGTACAATAAATTCCCACATAACCAACCACTAAGACAAACCAACACTAAATAACAGCAAATCACAGGTAATGGAAAAATATGTGAGCATGCCATTTTTAGGAAAACTCTCGTATAAAGTAGCAAACCTTTTCTGAGGAATAAGTGTTACTTTTTGCATAAATGATAAAATTAATGACTAATCCATCCATAATGTTAAAAATAATAGCAAGCTGTACAATAGATCAGGATATAAAAACTTAACTGCTGTTCAAGTATATACATTGCCCAAACAGGAAGAAATCGCAACGTACGATTCTGGGAATACATGGATGCCCTTAGTTCAAAAAACTGAAGGAAACCCACATTTTTCCTATGTGTATTTGGAGTTGAGCATCAATTGCCAGACATACTCCACCTTACTAACGAAGGAAAAAGGATGGGCTTACTCACTAAATTTATTCTCACTAATGTGCATCCCCACATGCCATCCTTAACGACCAGAGCTACGAAATAAAATATTTCTAAGGAATTTCCTTAATTTGCTCATACAATCACACATTAAGCACAGCCATTAAGAAATATAATCCAATGCGAGCATGAAAACTTCTGCATAATTTAAATCTGCAATAGGTACAATTCTGCTGTTTAATTTCTCTAATTTGCATCCAATAGCAGTGCAAACAATAAATAACAGCGTAAGGAAAATTATGTGCAAGAACAAATAAAACTAATTAATGTTGTTTAACAAAACGATGTTCCTGTCGAAATAAAACGTTCACAGCTATAGGTGGCCTTCTTATCACCATCAAATTATTGTTATTATTATTATTAACTCTGTGTTTAATGTTTACTAATAATAGTTGAGCTGTGTACCTCCGTTAGGAAAAACTTGTAATACACTTTATTTCAATTCAGTATAGCATTTAAATAAATGGAAAGTGGTTTAGCGGTAGCGTCTATACTAAGCAGCCAAAGTACTCTTGATATGAGGCTCAGTTCCCGCCAATGTGAATAAGAATCGCCACCAATGACGCCCAGAGACTTACTTAAAGGCATCACCTTCGTTGCAACAAGGACCATGCCGGGTGTGGGGGGATGGGTGGAGTAGCCGATAGACTGGGGCACTCACTTGCCATAGTGGTGGGAAACTGCCCGTTAAGATGGAAGAATCAGCAATGATGAGCAGAACGAGGATGCAGAAGGCAATGAAAACCGTTAAATTAAAGGCATCTGGCCTGTAAAAGATGATGTCTCCATTGCCAAAACATACACCCATACTTGACTCCGAGGGGATACTGCCAAGGGGGAGTTTAGAACGAATGAAAGACTGAATAGCAAGCGGGGAGCGGAATGTCAAAAGTTTGAAAGTGATACCCTCGATAATCTAAAAAACGAATTTATAGATTCAGGTTAGATATAGTTGCGAGTCAGCGAAAACAGACGTGCCCAAGCGCTGCAAGAAGACACACACCGCCGCCCTGCACCCCCTACCCACCCTCGTCGGCCTCCTGCACCGAGAATGCAGAGTACTCGGTTTTTATACTCGCTTTTTACTCATTAAAGAATTTACATACCCTTCTTCCGTTCAACTTCACGTTTGCCCACCTGTAGCATTATAACCCCACTGGATAAATTTCTGCGGACGCCCATCGCTAGTGAAGAGAAATAAAATGAAGACAAGGCTTTCCAGTCACACGAATTAGAGTACTACACTATTGCCCATTAAAACTGCTACACCACGAAGACGACGTGCTACAGACGTGAAAATTAACCTACAGGAAGAAGATGCTGTGATATGCAAATGATTAGCTTTTCAGAGACAAGGTTGGCGCCGGTGACGACACCTACAACGTGCTGATATGAGAAAAGTTTCCAACCGATTTCTCATACACAAACAGCAGTTGACCGGCGTTGCCTGGTGAAACGTTGTTGTGATGTCTCGTGTATGCAGGAGAAATGCGTACCATCACGTTTCCGACTTTGATAAAGGTCGGATTGTAGTCTGTCGCGATTGCGGTTTATCGTATCGCGACATTGCTACTCGCGTTGGTCGAGATCCAATGACTGTTAGCAGAATATGGAATCGGTGGGTTCAGGAGGGTTATACGGAACGCCTTACTGGATCCCAACGGCCTCGTATCACTAGCAGTCGAGATGGCAGGCATCTTACCCGCATGGCTGTAACGGATCGTGCAGCCACGTCTCGATCCCTGAGTCAACAGCTAGGGACGTCTGCAAGACAACAACCATCTGCACGAACAGTTCGACGACGTTTGCAGCTACATGGACTATCAGCTCGGAGACCATGGCTGCGGTTAGCCTTGACGCTGCATCACAGTGAAGAGCGCATGCGATGGTGTACTCAACGACGAACCTGGGTGCACGAATGGCAAAACGTCATTTTTTCGGATGAATCAAGGTTCTGTTTACGGCACCATGATGGTCACATCCGTGTTTGGTGACATCGCGATGAATGCTCATGGAGGCCTGTATTCGTCATCGCCATACTGGTGTATCACCCAGCGTGATGGTATGGGGTGCCATTGGTTAACGTCTCGGTCACTTCTTGTTCGCATCAACGGCACTTTGTACAGTGGACGTTATATTTCAGATGTGTTACGACCCGTGGCTCTACCCTTCATTCATTCCCTGCGGAACCCTACATTTCAGCAGGATAGTTCACGACCGCATGTTGCAGGCCCTGTAAGGGCCTCTCTGGATACAGGAAATGTTCGACTGCTGCCCTGACCAGCACAATCCCACCAACTGAAAACATCAGGTCAATGGTGGCCGAGGAACTGGCTCGTCACAATACGCCAGTCATTACTCTTGATGAGCTGTGGTATCGCGTGGAAGCTGCATGGGCTACTGTACATGTACACGCCATCCAAGCTCTGTTTGGCTCAATGCCCAGGCGTATCAAGGCCGTTATTACTGCCAGAGGTGGTGGTTCAGGGTACTGATTTCTCAGGATCTATGCACCCAAATTGCGTGAAAGTGTAATCACACGCCAGTTCTAGTATAATATATTTGTCCAATGAATACCCGTTTATCATCTGCATTTCTTCTTGGTGTAGCAATTTTAATGGCCAGTAGTGTATATATAGAAGCCCATAATTGTGTTACCAGAATAGCATTAGGTACGAATATAAGGGTGGGTAGAGAGTGGGCTACTTTGAACAATTCAGTGATACGATTGCAGCAAATCAACATTAATAACAACTGTTCAGGTACACACGCAGAAGTCACATGGAGAAGGTGAATCGATAGAGAAGATACATAAAGAGATTGAATGAGTAATTCAGCATGTAGAGGAAAATGAAAATCTAATATCATGAATGACTCTAACTCTGTCCTAGGAGAAGAAACAGCGTTATGGGAGACTTTCGGATTAGTAGTAGGAATACAGAAAAAAAGAGTAATTGAATTCTGCGGTGAATTTCAGTTAGCAATAGCAAGTACGTTGTTGAGAAATCACAAGAGGAGGAGGTTAACTTTCAATAGATCTGGAAACATGGGAACATCGTAGTTCGATTAGATCATACTGAGACAGTGATTCTGAAATCAGATACTGGATTTTAAGCTGTACCCGGGAGCAGATATGATCAGATCCAATGTAAGTAGGATGAAGAGTAGGCTGGAGTTTAAGAGAATCGTCCAGAAGAATAAATTCGGAAAGAAGCGGGATACTGAGATACTGATTAATGATGAGGTGCATTTGAAATTACCTAAGGCTACGGCCAGTGACACGACGAAACGAAGTCTCTGCCATTAGCATCACATAAAATTGGCATGATCGTATCGATGTTAAAACCCACAGCAATTCATGTGGCTGATGAAAACAAGTGCACAAGACTTTCACATGAATGAGCTGCAGGAGAGAGAATAAGTCCTAAAGAAGCTGCTAATATATCTGATGTTCCATAGTGGCCATTACCACATACATCTTCAAGAAACTAAGTGGATGTTAAAATTGAGGGACGTGACCCCTATTCTGTTGCAATGAACACTAATTCCCTTTCTCAGTTTTGTTGTTGTTTCCTTAAATTGAGCTGAATGTTGCTATGCATTCCTTAACGTTGTCACGACTGATTACTTCCTATCATTGGCCAAAGAAGCATGTGGTATGATCCAGGTGACACAGAAATTTAGTTCTTTTCCTTACATCTTTTATCGTTTTGATGGCCGACGTTGACAATACTGAATGAGTCGGAAGTGGCTCACCACAGAAGGGGACGGAAAACGCTTTCCGCAGTGTATAATTCCTAGATTATCGCCTTCCTTTTACCGTATTTCAGAAGTACCCATTTCACGTTCCAATTGTAGATAAAATGTTATCATAAAAAGTTATGCGGCTATCGCTACTGCGACGACATGTCATAAACTGTAACGCGGTCTACAACTAGTAGTGGCGAGTTACCTCCCCTCTCCCGCTCTCCCCCCTTTTCCCTGTTCTGAAAGCAGCGCTGACGAGGTCCCGATGCGCTTGCTGGCCCCCTATGTGCGCCTAACGCGGACCACCGCCTATCCATCTTCATTGCTCTAATTTCGGGAACACGCTTCACGGAGCAATGTAGAATGTAATTAGAGCTCCGTGTCGCCGAATATTATTGATGGGTCTGTGGTGCAATTATGTCCCGACAGTTTGTTTTTTCCACCCCCGCAGACTGAAAGCTACGAGGCGGGGTACGCGTGAATAAAAAAAAGGGGGAGGCTGTAAAAATTTATGGCTAAAGAACGAAACTTGGTTTGCAGCTCGGGACTAATTTGATTGGCAATGACCAGGAAAACGAGGTCCTCCTCCCTAAATTGCGTGACCGAAGTGTCCGCTTTTGTACTTTGCGTTCGCTGTGTTGGCCGTTACTTTGCGTCCCTCAGTTGGGCTTTTAAAGTAACTGGAACAGAAAGGGGTCCCCTCCAACAGATTAATTTAGCGGCAATGGGTTCAGCTACAGCTATGCACGAAAATTTTAGCCAAATTACATACTGCGGTATGGCTAAACACGAAATAGCGAATCGAAATTAAATGGAAATTTTAATTTTCTTTATTCAAGAGAACAATAATTTTTATGACATAACTGGTGCTTACAAGAAGATAGGTGCCCACTCTAGAGATCAGTGTCTTAGGAAGTCAAAAACGTGTGATCAAAAGTGAAACTGTCGTGGTAACTTGAAATCTACGTACGTTATCTGACTTTTGATCGTGCCCCAATTAGTAGGTCTCCAAATTCTCACGTACACATACACTACTGGCCATTAAAATTGCTACACCAAGAAGAAATGCAGATGATAAACGGGTATTCATTGGATAAACATATTATACTAGGACTGGCGTGTGATTACATTTTCACGCAATTTGGGTGCATAGATCCTGAGAAATCAGTACCCTGAACCACCACCTCTGGCAGTAATAACGGCCTTGATACGCCTGGGCATTGAGCCAAACAGGGCTTGGATGGCATGTACAGGTACAGCTGCCCATGCAGCTTCCACACGATACCACAGTTCATCAAGAGCAGTGACGCGTATTGTGACGAGCCAGTTGTTTGGCCACCATTGACCAGACGTTTTCAATTGGTGAGAGATCTGGAGTATGTGCTGGCCAGGGTAGCAGTCGAACATTTTCTGTATCCAGAACGGCCGGTACATGACCTGCAACATGCGGTCGTACATTATCCTGCTGAAACGTAGGGTTTCTCAGGGATCTAATGAAGGGTAGAGCCACGGGTCGTAAAACATCTGAAATGTAACGTCCACTGTTCAAAGTGCCGTCAGTGCGAACAAGAGGTGACCGAGACGTGTAACCAATGGCACCCCATACCATCACGCCGGGTGATACGCCAGTATGGCGCTGACGAATACACGCTTCCAATGTGCGTTCACCGCGATGTCGCCAAACACGGAAGCGACCATCATGATGCTGTAAACAGAACCTCGATTCATTCGAAAAAATGACGTTTTGCCATTCGTGCACCCAGGTTCGTCGTTGAGTACACCATCGCAGGCGCTCCTGTCTATGATGCAGCGTCAAGGGTAACCGCAGCCATGGTCTCCAAGCTGATAGTCCATGTAGCTGCAAACGTCGTCAAACTGTTCGTGCAGATGGTTGTTGTCTTGCAGACGTCCCTAGCTGTTGACTCAGGGATCGAGACGTGGCTGCACGATCCGTTATAGCCATGCTGATAAGATGCCTGTCATCTCGAATGCTAGTGATACGAGGCAGTTGGGATACAGCACGGCGTTCAGTATTACACCCCTGAATCCACCGATTCCATATTCTGCTAACAGTCATTGGATCTCGACCAATGCGAGCAGCAATGTCGCGATACGATAAATCGCAATCGCGACAGGCTACAATCCGTCCTTTATAAAAGTCGGAAACGTGATGGTACACATTTCTCCTCCTTACACGAGGCATCACAACAATGTTTCACCAGGCAACGCCGGTCAACTGCTGTTTGTGTATGAGAAATCGGTTGGAAGCTTTCCTCATGAGAGCACGTTGTAGGTGTCGCAACCGGCGCCAGCCTTGTGTGAATGCTCTGGAAAGCTAATAATTTGCATATCACAGCATCTTCTTCCTGTCGGTTAAATTTCGCGTCTGTAGCACGTCATCTTCGTGGTGTAGCAATGTTAATGGCCAGTAGTGTACATCATATTTGTTTATTACCTGCAGTCAGCACAAAATATATATGATGCCCTATAATATGACTGCCACCAATGTAACCACATTACCACTATTCAAAAACGGAGATACAGAGCCATCTGAAGTGACATAGAGCTGTAGCTGTCAGGCGAACCTCAAATAATAAGCAAGTAATGCCCAACTTCAGCTGCGATATTTTCTGACATCTTTCTGATGGCACCAACCAAACCCTAAGTCAGAATTACAGAATGCCTTTTGAATTAAATCATATTTCATGCAATATTAAATCACACTAAAGACCAATTTTATGAACGATTAAGTGCATCAAAATAAAAATAACAATTTTTCGTAGATTGTCGGTTCTGCTTGCATGAAGGTCATGTTTAATACAACTTGACTGCACCGTGATGAGATGAGAATTAAACTGCTAAAAACGTGCAAATACAAAGATCATTGTTAAAAATCCAAAGTAAAAACTGGGTACAGTTGATATGTATATCAAATGACTGCAACTGAAAAATCGAAACAAATTGTTCTGAAATTTATTAATGCATTTTATCGATGTTTCAATAAGGAATATTGATTCAACCTAAGTGTAGTCTCACTTGAAAATGCACAGATTGAATTTCAAGCAATGTGAAGAAGAAGACAGCAATAGAGATTTCTGTTGCTTAATCCATAAACAATTGTGTATACGACTGGTTTCGGAACGCTTAAAGTTCCATCATCTGGAGTAACGAAAATATTGCACTACTGGACAATGGGAAGGGATCCTCAAGGCTGAAATATCAGATAAGGGACAATGCGGCTAAAATTTTTAAAATGAATTAAAATAAATTAAAAGAGAGAACAGGACGTTACTTACAAATAAAACACTTCAACGGCCACTTTATTTACTGACAGTACTTACTGTTTCATAGTTTTCCTGTTTGTGTTCCCAGTTTGGCAGCGCGGGGGAACGGTTTTTATGGAATTTGTGTACGTAATTCCATATAAGTAGTTCCACCTAATACGTGATTCCTCTTAACACCACCCCCTCCCCCTCCCCACGCTTTTTATTGCATTTGACAAGTTCAAGATTCTGGTGACTTTTGGTGTTCGGCCGTTAGGTCCGTTTTATTTTGACACGAAAACATTGGTTCCGTAATAACACTGTGGCGAGGGTGACCTCGGACGGTTAAGTGATTTTATTTGTAACGTCCTTATCTTTTAATTTAATTTATTTTAATTCCTTATGAAAATTTTAGGCGCACAGTTCTTGCATCTGGAAGTTCATAATTGGGGACCCCCTCCACTGTCGTGTAGCGTAGTATATTTATAATTACAATTTACACGACATGATGGAACCTTTAGTTCCCCGAAACCGGTCGTGCACACAGTAAAAAGATTGTGGATTAAGCAACTGTTGTGCGGTATCTTTGTTTTACAAGATGGACTTATACAGTTGTGTCTGCCCCGTAAGAAGGGGTCTTTGTGAGACTAGAATACGTAACATGGAGAATGTATTTCAAATAACAAGAAACATGTTCAATTAAAAATCTTTAGTCTGTGACACAAAACTGTTACACTGTGAAACAGTGGTCAGATCAGAAATACTTTGGACAATGGATACTTGACGTAACTACGAAGGGAGAGCTCAAAAACTTAGAAAACACTGAAAGAAGAATTCTGAGAAAAAACCTATGACCTAAGAGGTGCAATGAATCAGACTATTGATTTAGAAATAATACAGAACTGTATCTGAAAGCGGAAATGTTAACAGACGTCAAGAGAATAAGTAAATTAAAGTTCTGTGCGCACACAGCAGGAATGAAATGTAAATTTCTGTTTTGCATGGTCGTGCAGTTTAGGCAGGCGTCGCGGTTGCTGGTATTACGCTTCCATGCATTTATTTGACGTGTGTGAATGGAACCTCCTGACTGACTGGCCCGACAGCCACACTTTTATGTTTCTATAATTATTTTGTGACACTTGAAAATGAAGCTCTAGGCTTCAAACCCGGTCGTGCAGTGAATGTTAATTACTGGCAACTGAAGCGGATGTTTTTATTCTATCAATAAGTTCCTCCATTGCGGATATTCGGCCGATCAGATATTTTCTTGGCGTTTTAACTGCCAGTAGTGCACCAGTTTTCGGGACAATCGGGCAGAATTGTAAGGAGAGAGTACTTAACTAATAAGAATAAGCGTGTGTCTGATGGAACAACTAGTATGGTGTTCAAGTCTCCACTTCGAAGACCTCTTTGATGTAGCTCTCTACGTCGCACTGTCGGATGGAAATCTCTTCATCTCATCATCAAATCTAAACCCACATATGTCGGGACAATCGGGCAGAATTGTAAGGAGAGAGTACTTAACTAATATGAATAAGCGTGTGTCTGATGGAACAACTAGTATGGTGTTCAAGTCTCCACTTCGAAGACCTCTTTGATGTAGCTCTCTACGTCGCACTGTCGGATGGAAATCTCTTCATCTCATCATCAAATCTAAACCCACATATGTCTGTTTACTATAGACAAGTATTGGGTCTGCCTGTACAGGTTTTATATCCCACCATAAATGTCTTTCCGTTACCAAATTAACCATTAGTTTATTCCTTCCTCAGAATATGTCCTACCAACCTATTCGATATCTGTGTCAAGTTGCGCCATAGATTCCTTCTTCCTGGATTAATTTCAGTACCTCTGCGTCAGTCATCCGGTCCACGCACCTAATCACCAGTCTTCTGTATCAGCAGATGTCAAAGTTTCCTGTTCTCTTGTTGACTGTACTGTTCACTGCTCACGTTTAATTTCCATATAAAGCAGCACTCTTGAGAAACACTTTCAGAAATGGCTTGCGAACACTTCAATTTATATTAGATGTTAGTACATTGTTTCTTTTTGTTGCCTTTGCCGGACTCGTCTAGTGCTTTTACGAAGTGTGCCATTATAAATAAATATTAGGGATTCTCTAACAACATGGACGTCAAAGTGATCAGTGATAGCTGTTCTGTTTGGTTTTATACTTGCACCGAGACAGAATGTCTGTTCATTGGTTCATTAATGGTCTGTCTACTCTTTATCTTGAGAGCAACAGCTGCCGATATGTTTTTCAGGTGTGGCTTTTCACTCATATGAAGTACAGAGATTGATTTTATGATTGAGCCTGTTTCTATAAAATACTGTGCGGTTGTCGTTACACCCAGAAAGCATCGAAGTCATACTTTAATTAGCACACCTGTTTGTGTCACTCCAATCCCTATGTTAAAAGTCGTGCTGTGAAAGAAGCTTTGAATACCATGGTACCATCACTAACGCCTAACACCACAAAAATAACCTACTCTAGGTACAAATCATTTAGAAAAGCGAAGTTTGTTTTATTCCGATCTTCATAAAGAGGACCATTCCTTGCACCAACAGTCGTGGGAATCAAGACATCGATTACATTCAGTCTCGATTAGCAAAGCATTATCGAAACTCTAAAGATACCGTAGTTTCATCCAGTTTCCTTGTAATTATAAAATTAGAGCTAATTCTTCTTTAGAAGTAATATTATGATACAGAGACGCTGCAAGTCGAAATTGCAAAAATGTTTTGTTCGCTGCACGTTGCTTTCTGTCTAAAAGAGCGATTTTCAGTATCACTCGAGGTAACAAATGACACAGAACTAAAACTGTTCAATGGAATTTTTGTCATTCACCTTTCCAGAAATGACATAATTAGGAGAGGAGCTGTACGAGTAAACACACTGGGTTCGTACGGCCATAAATAGGCTTCCAATCCCTGGCCGACTAGCCTAACTCGAGTTTTACACATTTCCCACACGTAGCTTAAGGAGAATGCCGGAATGGCATCTTTTTAAAAGAATGCAACGAATTTCCTACTCTAGCTGTATATGATTCCAGCTTGTGATCCGTCTCTAATGATGTCATCACCAATGAGGTATTAAATCCCACTTTCAGAGGCTCTATTATGGATACATGTCTAATAACATTTGAAATGGTTCAAATGGCTCTGAGCACTATGGGACTCAACATCTTAGGTCATAAGTCCCCTAGAACTTAGAACTACTTAAACCTAACTAACCTAAGGACATCACACACACCCATGCCCGAGGCAGGATTCGAACCTGCGACCGTAGCGGTCCCGCGGTTCCGGACTGCAGCGCCAGAACCGCACGGCCACCGCGGCCGGCTAATAACATTTGAATATAATGCAAGTGTATGTATCTTTCTGCTTACCCGTTGCACATTAGCATGCCGCTGACTTTGAAGTTGTTGGTTACCCAAAACTTCTAGAAGTGTTTTCTGGTCTTTCATGGTCTAGGATGTCGCACGCATTACTTACTGTTGCTCTGGTTTAATTTTCAATAAATGTACCTTTCATTCTCAGCCAACAGACTTGACTGACGTAGGCGTTAGTGACATCCATTGCTAGCTTTCAGATGCCACCTGATCGTCTTCCTACAGTCAGCATGTTTAGCCGCGTGGTAACGTGCTAGCCTCATCCTGACGGGCCCGGGTTCGATCCCCGACCGGGATGGAGCTTTTCTCCGTTTGGGGCTGGCTCTCGTTTTGTCCTCACCATTATTTCATGCTCATCACCGGCACGTAAGTCGCCCAGTGTGGCGTCGACTGAAATACGACTTGCACTTGGCGGCGAACTTCCCCGGACGGGGCCTCCCGGGGGCCAACGATGCCATTCACTCATTTAATTTTTTCCTTTCTGCAATAGTATGGTGAACTTGACCACAATTCGACTCGCAAATATAGCTCACAATATGCATCGTCATTAGCAGAAGGCGTCCTCTGGTTATGAAATTAGGTGAAAGAGCTAAACAAGAAGTTGTGTCACTTCCATGATGTTATCGAGTGCGCTTACCTTCGATTAGAAATTCATATGACTCTCCTGGGTTGTTAGACGCGCACCATGCCATGAAGCAGCTCTTTGAATATTCGCCTTCGTATTTTACAGGTTAGAGAAACCGCTCCATAGCCTCGATGAACAGTTATGTAGAAAAATAGAGGGTCAAATATATTTGCTATGAACCGGAATACATGCTCATATAGTTTGGAAAATGTTGCGGGATCATTTTTCTGGAAACAGACTCGTAGCTTATGCACATCCACAAAGGTAATCCCGTTTGATCGGAATATTTAAGTGACACTGGAGAATATGATAAACAGCAGAACAGGTGATCGTCGGAAGGTAACTTATGGAGGTTAACTATTTTCTTAATTAGTATTTGCATGCCCTGTAGAAGTGGAGAAATGTTGAAAGCAATCGAAAAGCGAAACGAAGGCTGCAGGGGGAGGTCCAAAGGTCAATGACCCACTGACCAATGGTTATTGCTTTGGAGCACTGCCGTAGGATGTCAGACTTTGTGTAGGTACTTCTGGCGAAAACATTTACGACCTGAAAATCGAATGAGGACTGCCCTCTTTAGCAGAACGTGCCGTTGTACTCAAAATGTTGAACGCTGGTCATTTCCCCAGAACGCACTGAAAGCTAGAGATAAACATGTCAAAAACGGATAGGAGACACATAGCCCTGGGCCTTTGAAAATGTAGGAATCAAAAATGGCTCTGAGCACTATGGGACTTAACATCTTAGGTCATCAGTCCCCTAGAACTTAGAACTACTTAAACCTAACTAACCTAAGGACATCAAACACATCCATGCCCGAGGCAGGATTCGAACCTGCGACCGTAGCGGTCACGCGGTTCCAGACTGTAGCGGCTAGAACCGCACGGCCACACCGGCATGTAGGAATCCACCGAATGCTTTGACTCTGCAAAAAAACAAGTGTTTTTGCAATGTAAGAACTGCATCATTGGCTAACATTAATGAATTTTTAGTGGGAAAGACACACCTGATCGTGATGATGCAGAGCGTCTCACTGATCGAAGAAACAGACAGAGAGTGACGCGATTTTTTTCTGTAGAGGATGGCCGGACGCAAGCTACTGATTAACAAGCTAAAGGAAGGGGGCTACTTTTATTTAAGAAACAGTTTTATTGATTGGCACTCAGAAGATACAGAGCTGAGCCAATCAAAAGTCAGTGAGAGAGACAAGACGTGGCAATGCGAAGTTTCCTTTTAATTAATACTCGATCGGAAATGGGTCTTCCATTCTAAGAGCCACTACCAGCTGCCGAGTCACCCCAACTGATCCGTTGAGGTATTAAAAATATTTGGGCTAATCTCAACTTAACCATTGACGAGGATTGTTGGCCTTGACAATGAACTATTCCACAGGCACTTAACCCACCACCAACAATATTGTGGTAAGATGGAGCTGCAACCGCGAGATGATCTGTAGGACCATCACAGTCGTATTAAAGTAATCCAAGCTCCGCTCTGAAGATTAGCATTTTAGCGCCACGAACAACTGCTTTCTACTCCGACCATTGATGTGACGAATTCCAATCTGAAGTACTATCTGTTTTCAGCTAACTTTAAGACAATCAATGGACACTTCATGATTATAATTACCTTACTTTTGCGATTACTGAAATCTTTCCTTCCAACCTCCTAGTTTGGATAACCCAAGGTTTTATTGCATTAATATTACCATGGGTTGCCACTTGTTTATCCGTGATGTAATTGTAAGAATATTTATGTTCGCATAGGTTGCCATTTGTTTCACGATAATTTTATTGAAATAATTCGGAGTAATTGTAGTTTGCGTCTCATGTAATACTCACAAGGTTCCTCGTTCATTACTTTCAAGGGTACTTAATCCATGCCTCCCAGCATTCAGTTCACTAACTCGGAGTGTCAGCCCACGACTTATATAGAAACAAAAACGATCCCCAGCAAAAAAGAAAATATAAACCTAAAAGCTGTTAATCACAGTATTTTTAAGTGATATATACCAAAATTACTCTCTTTTGTTAACATATGTCTCCTGTGCTTAACACATGGAGGGACTTTACCAGAGAGAAGTGGCAGTTGTGTCTTAAGTTTCAAGTGGAATACATATCTGCTGTGTATTTACTGTACAGAAAGAAGCTCTTTAACCATTATGTGGAACCTATCATCTAGTTGTAGAATGTAGGCTTTCACGACCGGGTGACATGGCTGTTGATATACTTTCCGGGATGTGAGGTCGTGGTCCAAGACCTTTTCTGCTCCTTACGTTTCGTCCAGGTCTTGCCGCGGCAAGACTCAGCGGAGCAGCGCCTCTGAAGGAAGTCCAGCGCAGTCCTGGACGAAACGTAAGGAGCATAAAAGTTCTTGGACCACGACCTCACATCCCGGAAAGTATATCAACAGCCTATCATCTAGCCCTAACAGTTCTCTCGCATTTCCATTTCTATCTTCCACCGAAGGTAATTATGCAGCTTTATGTGCACCATTCGCAGTCAGTATCTATGGTGAGCAATTAATATTGAATGTCACTTTTTTCGGATCCTGCAACGTAAATCTGTCCCCTTCGTTTGTGTATTACAATATGCTCCCTTATACCTGTTGTGTTGGCAGAAGAGCTAACACCGTGTTACGAGAGGAGGCCGAAATGCACGCGTTTTAGCTCACGCAGGCTGGCGTGAAGAGGGAAGAACTATACTGACGTGAGGTCTGGAACTATTAAAATACTCTGTATTTGCACAAACTTTGAAAGCTTCTAGAGGCGTAAGATATACAAAAGAACAACTTTTTACTTATCTTCATTATCTCGTTGTTGTCGATGGCTCAGAGTCTTGTCCAGGGGTACATTCTTGAAGCTGAAATTTCGATTTTGTATGTCCTTGATGACTAAATAACAAATGAAGATTTGTCTGTATTATTCTTGAATTTTATTCCTTGTCAGATCTTTCAGCAACACACCGTTTTACATTTTCACATTAAAAAAACAGTAATTACATTGTTTATGACAAACTTAGAAAACGTCTACTTCCATCGAGGCATGCTGCTCACTACTTACATTCCGTGGTACTCACATTCTTCAAAAGGGTTTACAAAGCGAAAGAGTTCACAAACTATCTTTAACAAAGAAGAATCTTCACCAAATTATATAATTATTTTATACATAAATTCAGAAATAAATTTAAAATTAGAGTTAAATTGTGCAATTAATCATGTGAATTTTAAGTGTACCAGAAATGTCATAATTTCAAATATTTTTTAAAAGAAGAGTAATTTTAACTGTTAGTACGTATCGATTGTAACACATTAATTTATTTTTTTATTCATTTTAGCCTTAAATATAATACATCGCATACAGAATCATATGAATTCTTTTGATGAAACAGCTGAGATAATTTTAACCTTTGCAAAAATCGATAGTATCCACGATATCGGTCATCTCTATAGAAAATGTAATATTAGAGGAGGGTGATTCATTCTAACTTCGAGACTTTAAAAACAAACATGTTCTAAGTAATTTCTACAATTCGTAATTATCGTTGTGAGATGCCCCCCCCCCCCCCCCCCCCCAGTGGCGGCTAAACAGATACCCCCAAATCGATTGTTTCCATTCATAGACTTAGCCACACTTCCACAGGGAAACCTCTCCTTAACATTTTCATGAGATTAGTGGTATCAGATGGTAGAACATGAGTCAATGCTTGAACGAATATGTATAATTAATCTCACTTACAGGAACTTACTCCGATGAATACATCTTTAAGCCGTGGTGCCATTGAGTTAGTAGACTGTTCTGTCTGGCGCCACTGGCTCAGGATCAGTATCGACAATCCCTTTTGCGGCCCCATTGCCAATATCTATGAGGATGAGTTGATATATTTGGGTTGTGTTCTTAGAAGATCTTTGCTTTCCGATATACACTCCTGGAAATTGAAATAAGAACACCGTGAATTCATTGTCCCAGGAAGGGGAAACTTTATTGACACATTCCTGGGGTCAGATATATCACATGATCACACTGACAGAACCACAGGCACATAGACACAGGCAACAGAGCATGCACAATGTCGGCACTAGTACAGTGTATATCCACCTTTCGCAGCAATGCAGGCTGCTATTCTCCCATGGAGACGATCGTAGAGATGCTGGATGTAGTCCTGTGGAACGGCTTGCCATGCCATTTCCACCTGGCGCCTCAGTTGGACCAGCGTTCGTGCTGGGCGTGCAGACCGCGTGAGACGACTCTTCATCCAGTCCCAAACATGCTCAATGGGGGACAGATCCGGATATCTTGCTGGCCAGGGTAGTTGACTTACACCTTCTAGAGCACGTTGGGTGGCACGGGATACATGCGGACGTGCATTGTCCTGTTGGAACAGCAAGTTTCCTTGCCGGTCTAAGCAAGCAGTAAATTCCAAGATGTATCAGAGGTTGAGAAACAGCAAGTAAATATTTCTGTTTTGACAGAGACGAAGAAGGAAGCTCGAGACAGTGAAAATGTTAAGAAATACCAGCATATACGGATTGATTCTGACAAAGGCGCACAGGCTAAAGCTGGTGTGTGTATTTTGGTAATGAACAAATGGTATGGAAGAGTAATGGACTGGAAGGAGGTACATGAGAAGTTCTTGAATTTGGTGACTGAAATTTTTGATACTGAAGCTATTGTAATAGCAACTTATGCTACCTTTGACGATGCTACCATGGCTGATAAAGAGGAATATTTGGATTGAAGCAACTCCTACGCATCAGAAACTGTTTGTTCCGAGAGACTTGACCGGTAGAATTGGGTTTCGATTAAATAATGGTATGACTGGGAAATTACGGGTAGAAACACTGCACAATAATGCGGTTGATTAACCGAAATATGTGGTCAGGTGCAATGTCGAATTACGAATCAGTTTTTGGAAAGTAAGGAAATCTGTAAGTTAATATTTTAATGACATTAATATTTTTGCTCCTTTTCCACTTTAGTAGAACTATCTTTATGAAAAAAAATAATGTGAATTGTTCTGTTCGTGATAAAAAAAAAGTCATATATGTGAAATACAAGATTGTAATATTTAATCAGTTTAGCAACTAAGTTATCTTTGTAAAGTAGCAACTCTTTTTTGCCTGATGTACTTCTTTTGTCACATTTTTTGTTATCTTTTCTGCTCCTGACAATGAACTGTGGTACTTGCTAGACTTAAGGAAAACGTGGAAGGGAGGACCCATCAATACGACTTTCTTTTCACACAACCTGTTTATTTAACGATATATGTAACATTTTTTTTACAAAATGAACAAATTTTCAAAGTTCCTTTGACCTTAAATCTTAAGATGAATAAGCTTTGGCAAAACAATTCGAAACGGCAAACAATATGAAAATGATTACAAGATAGCTGAACCTGCAGCCGCCCGTTATCTGATGAAACAGCGATGTTTACTAACATGCTGGATACAGGCTCGCTTATAAAATGCCCTTCTGCAACACATGAAAACTATATAAGCACCATTGATCACAAGAGTTATTCAGTTACTCAAAACAGATGACGCTACCGCCAATCCTCAAACTTCGTGCCTCCTCCTCGAGCCAGCAAATTCTGTATATACACTCCTGGAAATGGAAAAAAGAACACATTGACACCGGTGTGTCAGACCCACCATACTTGCTCCGGACACTGCGAGAGGGCTGTACAAGCAATGATCACACGCACGGCACAGCGGACACACCAGGAACCGCGGTGTTGGCCGTCGAATGGCGCTAACTGCGCAGCATTTGTGCACCGCCGCCGTCAGTGTCAGCCAGTTTGCCGTGGCATACGGAGCTCCATCGCAGTCTTTAACACTGGTAGCATGCCGCGACAGCGTGGACGTGAACCGTATGTGCAGTTGACGGACTTTGAGCGAGGGCGTATAGTGGGCATGCGGGAGGCCGGGTGGACGTACCGCCGAATTGCTCAACACGTGGGGCGTGAGGTCTCCACAGTACATCGATGTTGTCGCCAGTGGTCGGCGGAAGGTGCACGTGCCCGTCGACCTGGGACCGGACCGCAGCGACGCACGGATGCACGCCAAGACCGTAGGATCCTACGCAGTGCCGTAGGGGACCGCACCGCCACTTCCCAGCAAATTAGGGACACTGTTGCTCCTGGGGTATCGGCGAGGACCATTCGCAACCGTCTCCATGAAGCTGGGCTACGGTCCCGCACACCGTTAGGCCGTCTTCCGCTCACGCCCCAACATCGTGCAGCCCGCCTCCAGTGGTGTCGCGACAGGCGTGAATGGAGGGACGAATGGAGACGTGTCGTCTTCAGCGATGAGAGTCGCTTCTGCCTTGGTGCCAATGATGGTCGTATGCGTGTTTGGCGCCGTGCAGGTGAGCGCCACAATCAGGACTGCATACGACCGAGGCACACAGGGCCAACACCCGGCATCATGGTGTGGGGAGCGATCTCCTACACTGGCCGTACACCACTGGTGATCGTCGAGGGGACACTGAATAGTGCACGGTACATCCAAACCGCCCTGAATGTTCCACGTTCAATTCAAATAGCCCTTTCCGTTTTCCATGAGATCCGCCATTCTTTCTGAGATACTACCCCTAAAAGCAGGGATGTTTCATCCGCCAACTTCGCCGTTACGATTGTCTCCATCTTCGCCATCACTGCCGTTGATGTCTTCGCCTTCAAAGAGCTTTGAAAGACTTAAAATCAAATAAGGCAGCAGGGATAAATAACATTCCATCAGAGTTTCTAAAATCATTGTGGGAGGTGGCAACAAGACGGCTATTGAAGTTTATGTGTAGAATGTCTGAGATTGGCGATGTACCATCTGACTGCCGAAATAGCATCATCCAAACAGTTCCGAAGGTTGCAAGAGCCGACAAGTGCACAATCAGCTTAACAGGCTCATGCATGTGACAAGAATACTATGCAGAAGAATGGAAAAGAAACCGAGGACATGTTACATGACGAAGAGTCGGACTTTAGAAAAGGCAAAGCCACCAGAGAGGCAGTTCTGAGTTTGCGATTGATAATGGAAGTCAGACAAAAGAAAAATCAGTACGTGTTCATAGTATCTGCCCACAATGTAAAATGCGCAAGATTTCGAAATTCTGAGAAAAATGGGGAGTTGTAGTGAGAGTCGGGTAATGTACAACATGTACAAGAGCCAAGAGTGAATAATAAGAGTGGAAGACCAAGAACGAAGTGATCGGATGGAAAAGTGTGTTAGACAGGATGTAGTCTTTTCCCCTAAATCGGAAAACAAATGATGTAACTAAAAGAAAGTTTAAAGAGCGGAATTAAAATTAAAGATGAAAGGATGTAGGTGATAAGATTCGCTGATGACATTACTATCCTCAGTGAAAGTGAAAAAGAACTACAGAATATGCTGAACGGAATGAACAGTCTAACCAGTGCAGACTACGGATTGAGAGTAAATCGAAGAAAGACGAAAGTAATGAGAAGTAGAAGATATGAGAACAGCGAGAAACTTAACATCGGGACTGACGGTCAAGAAGTAGATGAAGTTAAGTTCTGCTACCTAGGCAGCAAAATAACCAATGACGGACGGGGCAAGGAGGACAAATGGTTCAAACGGCTCTGAGCACTACGGGACATAACAAATGAGGTCGTCAGTCCCCTAGAACTTAGAACTACTTAAACCTAACTAACCCAACTGCCCGAGGCAGGATTCAAACCTGCGACTGTAGCGGTCGCGCGGTTCCAGACAAGGACATCAAAAGCAGGTTAGCACTGGCAAAAAGGGCACTTCAGGCGAAGAAAAGTCTACTAGTATGAAATATAGGCCTTAATCTGAGGAAGAAATTTTGTTGAACGTAGGTTTGGAGCACAGCATTGTATGGTAGTGAAACTTAGACTGTGGGAAAACCGGTAAAAATGAGAATGAAGTATTTGTGATATGGTGATACAGACGAATGTTGAAAATTAAGTGGACTCATAAGGTAAGGAACGAGGAGATTCTTCGTAGACTCGGGGAGGGAAGGAATATATGGAAAACACTGTCATGAAGGAAGGACAGGATGATAGGTCACCTCTTAAGACACCAGCGAATAACTTCCACGGTAGCAGAGGGAGCTGTAGAGGGCCAAAGTAGTTGAGGAAGGCAGAGATTGGAATACATCCAGAAATAATTGACGACGTAGGTTACAAGTGCTACTCTGAAATGAAGGGGTTGGCACAGGAGAGGAATTCGTGGCGGACCGCATCAAACCATTCAGAAGACTGCTGACAAAGAAAAGAAACTTTAAAAAATTGTCTTCTAAGGTAAGTCGTTGAATCATCAGTATTGCCTCGAATGTTCCTACATTTTGACAGAATCGGAAACGATCACCACCAACATCGGCTTCTACCATTTTCTTCATTCTCCTGTAAAAATTCGTGTCATTATGTTCCAACAACGGAAGCTGTAAGGAGGAGGATTAATGCGTAACGTCTAGTTGTAGACGAGGTCGTTGCAGACGGACAACCTTAACATTTGAAATTCCAGAGATAGCAGTATTCATCCTGTTAATGGAATTATGAGAAAATCATGTATTTTTCCACTTTATTTGACTACTACAGGATTGAAATAATCGACAAGAAAAAGTATCGTCAACTATATACAAAATATTGTTTCATGAATTATTGAAATACTTCGTGAAGTGAATGGAGAGGACTTTACTTAACTTTTCCTGTACAGTGGAAATGGTCTAACAGCTTTGCTTGAGAATTTTTTATGTCTTCTTCCGAAGAGCGTCTAACTTGACGCCTGCACAGACGTTGGCGTTGTTGAAGTTCTGCCGTTAGCAGCACGCTAAAGCTGAGGGTTGGAGGAGAGCGGAAGGAGAGGGGGGTGGGGGTGGTAAAGGTGATGTGGGAGTAGGCGGTGGGTCGGGGAGGGGGGGGAGATGGGGGGAAGTACGCTTACAGCTGCAGCCCTGGCAGCTGCGGCCCCGAGGTTGACACAGGCTGAAGAAATCTAATAACAGAAATTAATATTTCGAGGAAATGAAGCAAAAAACGGCACATGGCCCATCAGACAGGAGGAGGAACAAAACGTCTTAATTACGGGAGTTAGTTTTTGTTGGCAGTCCTGGGGGGAATTGAGAGTGGCGCACTGCAGATGGAACAGCGTCAGCCACTGAGGAACAGCCACCGCACAAGACCGCAGTCACAGGTTTAGTTCTTAGCGACGGATTTCGCTGTACGGCAAACACTTCCATTCGCCACTTTCATCCAGTGACATATACGATATGACCTCAATAACATGGATCGGATATTGCATCAGTGTTGTTGGTTTTATATTGCCTTTCGTGGGTAAGTGATAACGACCTTCCTATCTCTTCCGGAATCATTTCCATAAGTCATTTAACGTCCATTATTGGATAAAAGTCTCTTCAGGACTTGTCGATAAACTGTAATACACTGCTGGCGACTAAAATTGCTACACCAAGAAGAAATGCAGATGACAAATGGTATTCATTGGACAAATAAATTATACTAGGACTGACATGCCATTACATTTTCACGCAATTTGGGTGCATAGATCCTGAGAAATCAGTACCCAGAACAACCACCTCTGGCCGTAATAACGGCCTTGATACGCCTGGCCATTCAGTCAAACAGAGCTTGAATGGCGTGTACAGGTACAGCTGCCCATGCAGCTTTAGCACACTTTAGCATGATACCACAGTTCATCAAGAGTAGTGACTGGCGTATTGTGACGAGCCAGTTGCTCGGCCACCATTGACCAGACGTTTTCAATTGGTGAGAGATCTGGAGAATGTGTTGGCCAGGGCAGCAGTCGAACGCTTTCTGTACCCAGAACGGCCCGTACAGGACCTGCAACATGCGGTAGTGCATTATCCTGCTGAAATGTAGGGTTTCCCAGGGATCGAATGAAGGGTAGAGTCACGGGTCGTAACACATCTGCAATTTAACGTCCACTGTTCAAAGTGCCGTCAATGCGAACAGGAGGTGACGGAGGCGTCTAACCAATGGCACCCCATGTCATCACGCAGGGTGATACGCCAGTATAGCGATGACGAATACACACTTCCAATAAGCGTTCACCGCGATGTCGCCAAACACGGATGCGACCATCATGATGCTATAAACAGAACCTGGATTCATCCGGAAAAATGACGTCTTGCTATTCGTGCACCCAGATTTATCGTTGAGTACACCATCGCAGGCGCTCCTGTTTGTGATGCAGCGTCAAGGGTAGCCGCAGCCATGGTCTCCGAGCTGCTGCAAATGTCGTCGAACTGTAGCACGTCATCTTCGTGGTGTAGCAATTTTAATGGCCTGTAGTATATTAATCTGTACGCATCCATGTTGGCTCTGTACGTTAGCTGGTACCGTCACTCATTAGCTCATTTTCTTGGTCTTTGTATACGTCATGTACCCACATTTGTTACGCTTGAGGCAAGTCTCAAACCATCCATCCTTAAGATTATACTTTTAAGTACAGTGTTAGTGAAACCATAGTATCTGAAAGTAGCCAGATAACTTCTATTTATTCAGTCAAACTGTTTTAGCCTGTTAAACTTCCCGTTAACTGGGCCTATACTTGGCTACTTTCACAGTTGATAATCTCTCAACTGCAGTTCACACTTGATGTGTTTTCAACCAAAGTTTAAAACTTCTCATGTTTTCAACTGAGCATGGTCGCCGTTCCTGTATACGCTGTACGCATAAATACTGAAGGTGGATTAAGGTTCACAAAAAATCGTTTTCCTTGCTCCAGTTTAGTTTGGGCAGTAGAAACCTGCAAAATCTGGCACATACAGAAATTCTTGGTTAAAGAGACGAGCAAGAAACACTGCATTTGAAAATATAGGTTCCAAAATTATCTTTACAACTTTCATCAAGTATATTTCAGAAATGGGAATAGGTAGAAACGTGCGGTTTGCAGCGTAATGTTCACACACACCAAAAGTGTCCCTTTTTTGTTTTTGTTGATTTGACGAAACTGGCCACCCACTCAGCAGCTGGTATACTCTAAGGAATGGTTGACAGAGACCAAATCTTACACCTAGGTGTAGAGCTTTCACACATCTCACACAAGTGCAAAAACCTTAGTGGTGGTTATATTCCCAGTCCCTCAAAACTAATTGTGGGCAGGCCACTTCTTTAAGAGCTACCTTACAAACTTTGATTGTGCGCAAACTTCAGCCGGTATCACGAAATTAAGGCCCTCGACATGGACCTTAAAGCGGCGAGTTTGCGTAAATGTGAGTGTGATTCACCCTATCTAATCGGACAATATTTATGTGTATATTATCCACATTGATTGCATGTATCTCCCTGCGCAATGATTGATTGTATCTAACTTAATATAAGGAAGGTACCAAAAGAAAATGCTGATTGGTTAAATACTGAAATTTATTCACTAACATTTTTGTTAAACTACATATAAATTCTACTATGAAAACTGTAGCAATTCTGTTTCCTAACTCGGCTATTAGTTTAAGTGGACAGCAGTATTACTAGCGGATTGATGAGTTGGCTGCTTGTCCACTTAAGAATTTACACTCTAATAAAATAAAAGATAACTGTACTCTGTCTAACGCTACAGATTCCTGACCAAAAAAGTGACTGGAAGTTGGTAACTAGCGGTTCACACATTCAGTACAAGTGCAATGAACTTGAGACAGGCTATCGTCCTGGACTCCACAAGTGTGAAATCGAACTACTCTTCTACTCTTCCGAAGCAGCAAATTTTGCTCACCGTAAATATGACTGTGTTGCACAGCGCTGTCCGTTGCAAAAGTGTTGGACACTTCGTGAAGATGATGCTCTTAGCAACCTGTCACAACTCGATGATATTGTGGAATCAACCGCGACGCTACACCAAGTCGATCCGTTCTGTACTACCATTCCCCAGATTCGATCTGTAGACCTCCACGACCAAAGCACAAAAGTAAGCAGAGCTAGGTGCCAGTTGCAAAATTAAAAAGTACTGCTGCCCAGTTGGGAGGATTTCCTCCAAATAAATAATCCCACCGTACCAGTACGTCTCCTTAAGATACCAATCACAACAAGAATATCTGACTTGTAATTTGTGGGATTCTCGGGTCTTCGGCCTGCGGACGTTGGTGTTGGGGGGGGGGGGGGGGGGGGGAAGGGGGGAGGGGATGAAGCGCGCATTGATCCACGATCTGGCGTGTACTACCTCCATAGAGTGCGAAAGCCACCGTTCTGGAACGCCTCTTCCTTTCCATTCTCGGTGGAGGATTCCCCTCCTGACCGAGTTGCAGGCCACTCTGTCTTTATTAATTACACCATCGTGCAGTTTTATTTCCATGGCGTATTTAATTACGCAATCGAAGGAGGAGGAGGACTGCCTAAGTAATCCATAGTATGGCCAAATTTTATATTATGGTCGGCCACGGCTGATTTGGTGGTCTGGCGTAGTTGAGCATGGCGTTTATGCTCATCGCACGTCTCTTCTACGTGCGAACAGTTTCCCCAATGTATTATCTGCCACACTGGAAGAAGATTTTGTAAACGCCTAGTTTGTGGAGGCCTAGATCGAGCCTGGTCGAGTCTAGGCTTGCGCAGGAGTTCGAAATACGTATTTTTACATGGTATCGCTCTAGAATCCCGCCGATTTGTCTGCAAGTATTTCTCGCAAACGGCGCGCACGCCAGTGATTTGTACTCCTCTTTTCCTTCTTCCTGCTGTTGCCTTGGAAAAGTTTGACTGAATGCATCCGGCCGCTGTGACCGAGCGATTATACGCGCTTCAGTCTGGAACCGTGTGACTACGGTCGCAGGTTCGAATCCTGCATTCGGTTAGTTAGGTTTCAGTAGTTCTACGTTCTAGAGGACTGATGACCTCAGATGTTAAGTCCCATAGTGCTCAGAGCCATTTGAACAGTTTTCGTCTGAATGCACATCTTACCTGCTTATTGCTGTATTTACTTCTTCAGAGTGTCGTCTGAAGGTACTTCACCTCTGTTGGAAGGCTGGCTTGGTCGCAGATGGATCGTGCCCTGTGAAAGTGTGTACGTAAAACGCCTTCACGCAACTCGAGGCATGCAGATACAGATCATTGCGCGTAGGCTTCATGTACACACCGCGTCCCAGGTTGTAGTCAGGTTTTCGTTTCAAATGGGCGTCAAGAAACGAAAAGGCGCCATCCCGTTCCACCTCCACCGTAAACTGTATTTGGGGTGCAGCGAGTTTAGGTGTTCGAGAAATTCGCCCAAGCAGACCCGCCCGTTTGGCAAAACGGCCTCGTATCACTAGCAGTCGAGATGACATGCGTCTTATCCGCATGGCTGTAACGAATCGTGCAGCCACGTCTCGATCCCTGAGTCAACAGATGGGGACGTTTGCAAGACAACAACCATCTGCACGAACAGCTCAACGACGTTTGCAGCAGCATGGACTATCAGCCCGGAGACCATGGCTGCGGTTACCCTTGACGCTGCGTCACAGACAGGAGCGCCTGCGATGGTGTACTCAACGACGAACCTCGGTGCACGAATGGCAAAAAGTCATTTTTTCCGATGAATCCAGGTTCTGTTTACAGCATCATGATGGTTGCATCCGTGTTTGGCGACATCGCGGTGAACGCACATTGGAAGAGTGTATTCGTCATCGTCGTACTGGCGTATCACCCGGCGTGATGGTATAGGGTGCCATTGGTTACACGTCGCGGTCACCTCTTCTTCGCCCTGACGTCAGTTTAAACAGTGGACGTTACATTTCAGTCGTGTTACGACCCGTGGCTCTATCGTTGATTCGATCCCTGCGAAACCCTACATTTCCGCAGGATAATGCACGACTGCATGTTGCAGGTCCTATACAGGTTCTGTAACGGCCTTTATGGATACAGTAAATGTTCGACTGATTCACTGGCCAGCATATTTTCCAGATCTCACCCCATTTGAAAACGCCTGGTCAATGGTGGCCGAGCAACTGGCTCGTCACAATACGCCAGTCGCTACTCTTGATCAACTGTGGTATCGTGTTGAAGCTGCTTGGGCAGCTGTGCCTGTACACGCCATCCAAGCTCTGTTTGACTCAATGCGCAGGCGAATCAAGGCCGTTATTACGGCCAGAGCTGGTTGTTCTGGGTAATGATTTCTCAGGATCTATGCACCCAAATTGCGTGAAAATGTAATCACATGTCAGTTCTAGTATAATGTATTTTTCCAATGAATACCCGTTTATCACCTGCATTTCTTTTTGGTGTAGCAATTTCAATCGCCAGTAGTGTATAAATTAGAACCCGTCGGGAAAATATCAGATCGAACGTCTCGCCTACTACCGAAAAATACTAACTATAGAGCTGCAGTTTTGACGTCACACACCATTACGCCAATGGCGCGTTCTCGCGCCTACAACGTTAGCCTCGCAACTCAGGATTTGAGAAATAGCCAGTACAGCTGCGAGGTTAAACTTTATTTCCTGTAGCCCATGTTCTCTATAGCGCAAGCGGTAGATGACTAACTCCAAAGGAGGTCCGCAAAACACGGAAAGGCGGGCCCACCTCATCCACGTGGCGTTCTCCAATTGGACATTAGCCTGTGCAGTCGCATAGGATGGACAATGGCTTGCCGCCCCTTGGGACATCCGTTCAGATCTCCTTTTGTCGGTAGTGTTCCCTGTTTGCCGTCTCAAATCCAACGCGCTCTTTATTCATGTGTGCACCAGAAACTTTCTCAAACCAGTGAGTCCACCACTGTGTTAATAAAGGAAAGAAATAACAATTATATAGAGCATCGAACTCCCAGCAACTGTGACTCCGCCTCGTCAATAAATGTTCTCATACTGATTTACTTAGCAGCCAGTCTTTGAATTAAGAAATCACAATCTAATTTTGCTGAAAACAACATGCACAATTGCCTCGTGATTCACAATTATACTACCATCACGTCCTACCATCAGAAGGTGGTACGTACACGAGTTCTAATCAATTCGGAAGCGTCATTAAAAGAACGACTTTAGTGCGTCCAAGCATGTGTGATGCAGATGTGGAACGGATGTAACAGCCATTTACCCGGAGCTCAACCAAATGAGTCCGACAAGCGATAATTTCAGTTACCACCAATGCCGGTGCATTGGGTGCTGTACAAATTATTGAAGCTTGAGGTCTACAAGGCGCAGTTGCTGCAGGCGCTTCAATCTGATGACAGTGCAAAGAATTTGCAGTCGAGATTCTGAGTCACATCGATGATGATCAGAATTATCTCAAAAGGATAATGTAAGCAAACGAAGCTTGCTTTCATGTGTGTGGACAGGTAAACTGACACGATGTGAGGCTCTTGGGCATAGAAACACACGTTTTATCACGAAAACTGTGCCTGACATTTCAAAGGTAAGACAGTTTGATTTGCTTCATAACCGTGCGGTGGGATTATTTTTCTTTTGTGGACGCATTATTAACCTCGACTTTTTATCTCGACATGTTGGTGCAGTTTATATTTCCATAAGTCCCAGAACTACAACCTGACTTCGTGTTGCAGCAGGATGGCTTCTCCTCAGTGTGTATCGATCGCTAGGAAGGCCTTGGACGACACATCTCCAGCCCGCTGCATTCACAAAAGAGAACTCACTTCCTTTCCCCGTGGTTTCCAGACGAACTGCTATTAGATTTTGTTTTGTTTGAAGCTTTGTGAAGGATATTGTCTACAAGATCCAGGCGCGGGACCTGCAAGAAATCCGAGGTCACATCAGAACAGTAGCTGCACACGTTAATGACGATACACTGGGCAGGAAGTGGGAGGAACTGTAAAACCGCTTAGATGTTCTGCATATGCATGTACTTACAGCCGGCCGGAGTGGCCGTGCGGTTCTAGGCGCTGCAGTCTGGAACCGAGCGACCGCTCCGGTCGCAGGTTCGAATCCTGCCTCGGGCATGGATGTGTGTGATGTCCTTAGGTTAGTTAGGTTTAAGTAGTTCTAAGTTCTAGGGGACTGATGACCACAGATGTTAAGTCCCATAGTGCTCAGAGCCATTTGAACCATTTTTGTACTTACACATACATATACATAAGATGCCAAACTGAAGTCTGTTAAAAGATTAATAAAACTTTAGATGTTTGTGAATATTGTGCCGAAAACCGCACCTTTCTAGCTATCCCCCATTTTTGCATTATACGTGACCAAAGTTGTGAATATCGTTTTTAAAGATCCTGAGTTTGCGTTAAAAACCCCTCAGTCAAATAAAATATGAAAGGAAACAGCTCCCTCTAGTACTATAGAAATTATTCCCTAATATCTTAACAGATGTTCTATCGTCCTGTCCATTCTCCTTGTCAGTTTTTCCACAAATTCCTTTCCCCTCCGATTTTTCACACAACCTCCTCATTCTTTATCTTGTCAGTCCACCTAATTTTCAACATTCGTCTGCAGCACCACATCTCAAATGCTTCGATTGGCTTGCGATCCGGTTCTCCTACAGTCCATGTTTCACTGCCACATAATGCTATGCTCAAAACGTACATTCTCAGAAATTTCTTCCTCAAGTTAAGGCCTGTGTTTGATACTAGTAGACTTCTCTTGACTGGGATCTACTTCGCGATCACCAATTCTGATGTGAAGTTTCTCCCTGTTGTCATATCAGCTACTTCTCATTCTTTACGTCTTTCTTAAATTTACACTATGTCCATATTATTTACTCATTACACCATTCCATTTAGTAGATCATGTTATTCTTCTTCACTTTCACTCAGAAAAGTAATGTCATCAGCGAATCGTATCAATGAAATCCTTTCACCTCGAATTTCAGTTTCACTCCTGAACCTTTCTTTTATTTCCATCGTTACTTCTTCGATGTACAGATTGAACAGTAGGGGCGAAAGACTACGTCCCTGTCTTACACCCTTCTCAACCCGAGCACTTCATTCTTGGTCTTCCACTCTTATTATTTCCTCTTGATTCATGTATGCATTCTTTATTATCCGTCTTTCCCTACAACTTACCCATATTTTTCTTACAATTTCCATTATCTTGCACCATTTGACATTGTGTAATGCTACCGACCGCTGTGGCCGAGCGGTTCTAGGCGCTTCAGTTCGGAACCGCGCGCCTGCTACGGTCGCAGGTTCGAATCCTGCCTTGAGAATGGATGTGTGTGATGTCCTTAGGTTAGTTATGTTTAAGTAGTTCTAAGTCTAGGGGACTCATGACCTCAGATGTTAAGTCCCATAGTGCTTAGAACCATTTGCACCATTTTTTTTTCGAACGCTTTTCCCAGGTCAAAAAATCATGTGAATGTGTCTTGATTTTTCTTTAGTCTTGCTTCCATTATCAACTGTAACGTCAGAACAGCCTCTCTGGTGCCTTTACCTTTCCTAAGGCAAAACGGATCGTTAGTATAAACACACATCAAAAAAAGGTTTGCATCACGTCGGTTCCGAGAGTTCCTGAACCTGTACAGAAAATTGCAAATAAGATCATCATAAACATGATTTCCACCCATTTTATTCCTCACGAAAACCACATCTTGCATGTTGCTCCACCATACACGGGGACCTTCAGAGATGGTGGTCCAGACTGCTACACACACCGGTACCTCTATTACCCAGTAGCACGTCGTCTTCCACTGATGAATGCCTTTATTTGTCGTGGCATACTATCCACATCCACACTATCCAAAGTGACCCACTCCTCGACGGCGATTCGGAGTAGATACCTCAAAGTGGTTGGTGGATCACGTCGTCCATAAACAGCCCTTTTCAATCCATCCCAGGCATGTTCGATAGGGTTCGTGTCTGGAGAACATGCTGGCCACTATAGTCGAGCGATGTCGTTATCCTGAAGGAAGTCGTTCACAAGATGGGCACGATAGGGGCGCTATTTGTCGTCCATGAAGATGAATGCCTCGCGAATATGCTGCCGATATGGTTGCACCATCGGTCGGAGGATGGCATTGACGTATAGTACAGCCTTAAAGGTGCCTTCCATGAGCACCAGTGGCGTACGTCGGCCCTACATAATGCCACCACAAAACAGCAGGGAACCTCCACATTGCTGCACTCGCTGGACAGTGCGACTAAGGCGTTCAGCCTGACCGGGTTGCCTCCAAACAAGTCTCCAACGATTGTCTTTTTGAAGGCACTTGCGACCCTCATCGGTGAAGACAACGTGATTCCAGTCCTGAGCGGTCCATTCGGCATGTTGTTTGGCCCACTGTACCACGCTGCATAGTGTCGTGGTTGCAAAGATGGACCTCACCCTGGATGTCGGGAGCGAAGTTGGGTATCATGCAGCCCATTGCATTCAGTTTGAGTCGTAATACGACGTTCTGTGGCTGCACGAAAAGCATTATTCAACGTAGTGGCGTTGCTGTCAATGTTTCTCCGAGGCATAATCCTTAGGTATCGGTCGTCCACTGCAGTAGTAGCCCTTGGGCGGCCTGAGCAACGCACGTCATCGACATTTCCTGTCTCTCTGTATCTCCTCCATGTCCGAACAACATTGCTTTGGTACACACCGAGACGCCTACACACTTCCCTTGTTGAGAGCCCTTCCTGGCACTAAGTAACAATGCGGACGCGATCGAAACGTGGTGTTGACCGTCTAGGCTTGGTGGAACTACAGATAACACGAGCCGTGTACCTCCTTCCTGGTGGAATGACCGGAACTGATTGGCTGTCGGGTCCCCCTTTGTGTAATAGGCGCTCCTCATGCGTGGTTGTTTACACTTTTGGGCGGGTTTACTGACATCTCTGAGCAGTCAAAGGGACTGTGCCTATGATACAATATCCACAGTCAACTTTTATCTTCAGGAGTTCTTTGAACCTGGGTGATCAAAACTTTTTTTTATGTGTGTATTATTCTTGTCATCAACTTGAGAGCATGAGCTGCTAGGCTAAATATGCGATAATTCTCCCACTTGTAGCCTCTTGCAATCTTCGGACTCAGATGGTACATTGCCAGTCTCATTCACTCTTACACACAAACGTGAACAATCGTTTTGTTGCCACATACCCCAAAAATTTTAGAAATTCTGATAAAATGTTATCTGTCCCTGCCGCCTTGTTTGATTTTAAATCTGCCGGCCGCGGCGGCCGAGCTGTTCTAAGCGCTCAGTCCGGAACCGCGCGACTGCTACGGTCGCAGGTTCGAATCCTGCCTTGGGCATGGATGTGTGTGATGTCCTTAGGTTAGTTAGGTTTAAGTAGTTCTAAGTTGTAGGGGACTGAGATGTTAAGTCCCATAGCGCTCAGAACTATTTTTTCTATTTCAAATCTTTCAAAGATCTTTCAAATTCTGATTCCACTTCTGGATCCCCTGTCTCTTTTACATAGACTCCTGTTTCCTTTTCTATCACTTCATCAGTTAAGTCTTTCCCCTCACAGTGATCTTCAATTTACTCTTCCCATGTATTCACTCTCTCCTCTGTATTTAACAGTGGAATTCCTATAGCATCCTTAATGTTACCACCCTTGCATTTAATTTCACCGAAGGTTGTTTTGACTTTGCTGTATGCTGAGTCAGTCCTTCCGATAATCATTTCCTTTTCGATTTCTTAACTTTTTCATTTAGTCATATGGCCTTTAACTTTCCTACATTTCCCATTTATTTCATTCCTAAGCAACTTGTATTTCTGTATCCCTGAATCTACCTGAATCTTTTTAGCACTTCCTTCTTTTGGAGATCAAACATTTGTCCTGTTACCCACGATTTCTTCGCAGTTACCTTATTTGTAACTACGTTTCTC
Organism: Schistocerca cancellata; assembly: GCF_023864275.1. NCBI lineage: Eukaryota > Metazoa > Arthropoda > Insecta > Orthoptera > Acrididae > Schistocerca > Schistocerca cancellata. The sequence goes on from NC_064630.1 coordinate 601,385,327, forward strand.
GTTCCAGCTTCTGTAATTATCTTTTTTAGAGTTGTCAGTTCCTCTTCAACTGAACTGCATACTGGGCTGTTACTTATCACAGTATCTGTAACCTTAGAGAACTTTAAGTGTATCTGTCCATTCCTTAGTACTCCAGGATCCCACTTTGCGTATTGATTCTCCCTGACTAGTGGCTAAATGGCTCTGAGCACTATGGGACTTAACATCTATGGTCATCAGTCCCCTAGAACTTAGAACTACTTAAACCTAACTAACCTAAGGACAGCACACAACACCCAATCATCACGAGGCAGAGAAAATCCCTGACCCTGCCGGGAATCGAACCCGGTCCCTAACTAGTCTCTTCAACTTTACTCTTGATCACTACTAAACTGTGATCTGTGCCTATATCTGCTCCAGGGAACGCTTTACAATTCGGTGTCTGATTTCGGAATTTCTGCGACACCATGATGTAATGTAACATATCTTCCCGTATCTCCCCGCCTTTGCCAAGTATACCTCCTCCTCTTGTGATTCTTGAACCAATTATTCGTTTTTACTTACTGAAATTTATTGCATAACTCAGCCGGCCTTTCTCCTCTCTCATTCATAGTGCCCAGCCCATACTTACCTGCAACCGTATCTTCTACGCCATCCCCTACAACCGCATTCCAGTCCCCCATCACCACTGATTTTCGTATCCCTTTACGTATTGCACTGGTCACGAAAACTGACCACGGCTGGGAGCGTGGTGTGCTGACCGCATACCCCTGCGTTTCCGCATCCGGTGACGACCATGTGCTGAAGGATGATACGGCGACCAGCCGGTACCTTTGGGCCTTAGATTTCCATTCGAACGGTGTTTGTTTCGCACGTAACGAATTACCCCTTCAGTAGCGTCATATATTTTCTATTTCCCTTCGTCTTCAGCTTGCGGCGTCGGCATGCATACCTCAAGTGTCGTCGTTGCTTTTAGTTTGCTGTTGACTCTGATGAGAACAACCATCTGACAGTTACACACTATCTTCCCTACCTTCCTGTTCATAACGAATGCTAATACCGTTATATCATTTTCTATTGCTGTTGATATTACCTTGGAGTCATCTTACCAGAAATTCTTGTGTTCCCTCCATTTCACTTCACTGACCCCATTACGTCTGGATTGAGCATTAGAATTTCCCTTTTCAAATTTTCTATCTTCAAGGCCATCTTTAAGCTTTTGACATTCTATGCCCCGACTCGTAGAACGTTATCCTTTCGATGGTTACTCAGTCTTTCTCACATGGTCATTTCCACCTCAGCAGTCTCCTCCCGGAGATCCGAATGGAGGACTAGTCGGAATCTTTTGCCAATTGAGAGGTCATCACGACACTTCTTCAATTACAGGCCATATGCCCTGTGGATACACGTTATGTGTCTTTAATTCAGTGGTTTCCGTTGCCTTCTACATCATCATGCCATTGATCATTGTTGATTCTTCCGCCATTAGGAACAGTTTCCTACCCGAAGGCAACAGATTGCTTTGAACTTCTGTCCGCTTCTTCCCCCCTCTTTGCCAAGGCCGTCGGCTCAATGTGAGTGATCTTATGCCGGAAGTCACCGGCCGCTCTTGCTGATGATTTTTATTTTAAATGTAACTGGTGGTGGGGTGCGAACGCGTGACCGAGAACGTAAGATTACGAGTGAAAGATGCTACCACAAGACCGTACATTATAAGGAAATGAATAGTGCTATGATATTCACGTATATAGTTTATATGCATGAGCAACAGCTGCAACGCAAACCAACGATTCAAAGTAACGACAACCAATCTCAAAGCATAGATTACAACAATGTGTTATAATTTTGCCATGTCTGTCTCTCACACACACGTCTTTTGTGTCTTGTACAGTGAGGCAGTTAGGATCCTACCCCTCAGGTTTTTTCCTGTACCTGCTGGGATTCTGCACCAATTACTTCATGTGGTGCCGCAGGGAAATGTCCATAGGAACAATTAGATGTGATAAACTTCACCGTAGACGTATTAAGATTATCGAGTATTATTCTTTAAAGGTGCACCACCAACATCTTCGACGCAGGCAGTTTTTAGGTATGAAAAGGAAGTAGTTTACACGGATTGTTCCATCAAGTTCTGGCATCGCCAGGAATAGCACTTCTAACCATTTTTTTCCTGATCTCGTCTTAGTGAGCTGGAGATCCTCCACAGTCAGTACAAGATCGATCCAACAGGTTCGTAAAACCATGCATATAATTGTTGATAATCGTTCTTTACTCTTCCCTTTTCTGAACAGTTTTAATCACTAAGGTACGAGAGACGTGATCACAGACGTTGCCTCGTGATAACTGGTTAGTACGTTAGCTGGGGATGTTAGGAAAATTAATTTACAGTCATATCTCTTACAGAATTACGTGGTTACTGACTCATGTAACCCAATAGACTAAATAATTCAATTTCTGACTACTCAGTTGAACGTTACGAATTTAATTTTTTAATTAATTCCTCATTTCACTCAGAGAAACTGAAAATTTTATTGTATTAGGCCGTGCCAATCACTTTAGCCACTTGTTATGACATTAGCCTCCATCGCTTTATACATCACGCTTCAGATATTGCATTTTTTTTCTCCTCCTACAGCTCACTTGCTGAGTGAGTACGTAATTCTCTTTCTTCAAATCATGTTTTTCCTTTTCCGTATTTCGTCGTTATGGTAGCGCTGCGTACAATTGCATGGTATACGTTTTTAAAGTTTCTGTTCAGTAACAGGTGTGAAGCTTTTTGTCAGCTGATATAGCCCAACGTATTTTCCAAAAGCCACAGCACTGAAGTTATAAGGAAAAAAATTTAATTCCAGTTCGATTATATTTTGGTATTTATCGTGTCTCTTGTAGCCGCCAATATATTTATCACGTTATACAATTGACGTTGTAACTGAAGAAGGGAAACTCCAACGACAGGAAAGGATTGACTGTTTCTTACCGCAAAGATGACACATTAAGTTACAGAAACGTACAATAAAAAGAGACTTAAACATTAGCTTTCGACCAAAGCCTTCGTCCGAAAAAGAAACACACACCCCATTTATTCACACAAGCAAGCACACCATTTCGCCCGAAAAAATGCGCAAATTGTTGTGGGACATTTTGGAGTGTTATTGCTTCAGCCCCTGTCGTTTCATGAAGTTCCGATATGTTCTGGCGATACACATAGCCTTCAAAATGACATGTTCAATGGAAGTGCCATCCAGGCAAACGACTGTTATTGAGTTTCTTTAGGCGGAAAATCAGAGCCTCATAGATACTTATGGGCGATTGTAGAATGTCTACGGAGACCTGACAGTGAACATGGCACGGTGAGTCATTATAGCAAGCCTCTGTCATCATCGCAACAAGGTCACGCAAACCTGTCCGATTTCCTGCATGCCGGGCGGCCGCACACGGCTCTGACTCCTTCAGTGGTGGAACGTGCGGACACTCCATTGGAGCTGGTCGACAGATCACAATCAAACACATTGTTGCTCAACTTGTTTTCTCTGTCGCTAGTACTGACACATTCGTCTTTCAATTGGGGTACCCAAAGGTGTGCCTGCTGGTTTCCCCGCCGCCTAGCGGAAGACCATTAAAAGCAAGATCGATCACCTGTGCGGATATACTTGAGCGTTCAATCCTCTCTTCCAAAGAAAACGTACAGTCTCGCACCCTCGTTGGTATGTTCATGGCGACGGCCTTCTGGCAGTCTGAAGGAGTTATTCTGTTAGATGTCCTCCCTCACGGTGCAACGATCAGCTCTGAAGTGTATTGTGCTACCCTCAGGAAATTGAAGAAACCACTTCAGTGTGTTCGTCGCTACAGAAATTCAAACAAACTTCTCCTTCTTCATGACAGTGCAAGACCTGACAGAAGACTGCGCACCTGAGAGGATCTCACGAAACTTCATAGGCCTATTCTTCCTCATCCACACTAAAGCCCGGATCTCGCATCTTCCGATCTCCATCCAACGAAGGATGCACTCTGCGGAAGCAGTACCTGGACGATGGGGACGCTGATTCCGACCTCGCTCTGTAGAGTGGTACCACGGGGCATAAAGGCCCTCCCAGTAACACCGAAAGGAGTTTAAGTTGAAAAATAGAGTTTTGTTGCATTGTTTGAAAAGAGCAAACATCGCATCTCGTCAGACAACATTACACACCTACGGTCACCTTCTATTTACGTCCGCCCCCGGTAGCTGAGTGGTGTGTGCCTGGACGTACGATACTGACTTCTGTTCTCGAATCTCGCGATGTAATCTCGGTTGCGGTTGCCGCTAATATCCCAGGGGCATTGCTTTTTCTTGATTTCCAAAAGGTGTTTGATCGTGTCAGCACTGATTTTTTAACGAGAGTGCTCACCGCTGTCGGCTTTAATAATTATACTCGACAGGTCTTAATTCGCCTTTTTACCGGTGTCACTATCTCGGTGATTCTGAACGGTCACCCTACCCCCCCGCCCCCCCCCCTCCCTCCCCCGGATATCGATCCGACCGGGTTTACTCCAGGGAAGCCCCTTATCCATGTCACTCTTTGTCTTGTTGATAGAGCCCTTACTTCGCCACCTAGCCATGCAATTACGTGGCTGGACTATATTGGGAGAACTTTTGTCGGTCCGTGGATACACCAATGACGTCATTGTTTTAGTACGATATGTCGAGGACATACCGAAGCTTATGGATACCTTGCATTCATTTTGTCGTCTTGCTGGTGCTCGCATTAATGATCGTAAATGCACATGCCCACAGTTGAGAGGCTTTGATCGTGTCGTCATTCCTTGGGCGACTGTCGTCAATCGCCATAAGACCTTAGGGATCTTAGTCGATCGCAGTCCGAACAAAATGCGACAAAAATTGGAGTGAGGTCACGAGTCGTGTTAACGGGGTGATCCTTGAACACGAACGCCGTTCCCTTAGCCTCCTTCACAAGGTACGGGTTTTAGAGACCTATGTCTTCGGTAAAGTATATTACGTTGCGCAGGTCTTCCCGTTTCCCGCGATGACAGCCCGCAGACTGAAACAGCTGACTGGTCAATTCCTGTGGCGCCGCCATATCTTTCGTGTCCGGTATGAAGTCGTGGCCAGGCCTCGAAAGCTTGGAGGAATGGGTCTTTCCGATATCAAAGTGAAGACATCCATCTTACACTCCTGGAAATGGAAAAAAGAACACATTGACACCGGTGTGTCAGACCCACCATACTTGCTCCGGACACTGCGAAAGGGCTGTACAAGCAATGATCACACGCACGGCACAGCGGACACACCAGGAACCGCGGTGTTGGCCGTCGAATGGCGCTAGCTGCGCAGCATTTGTGCACTGCCGCCGTCAGTCTCAGCCAGTTTGCCGTGGCATACGGAGCTCCATCGCAGTCTTTAACACTGGTAGCATGCCGCGACAGCGTGGACGTGAACCGTATGTGCAGTTGACGGACTTTGAGCGAGGGCGTATAGTGGGCATACGGGAGGCCGGGTGGACGTACCGCCGAATTGCTCAACACGTGGGGCGTGAGGTCTCCACAGTACATCGATGTTGTCGCCAGTGGTCGGCGGAAGGTGCACGTGCCCGTCGACCTGGGACCGGACCGCAGCGACTTTTTTGACACATTCCTGGGGTCAGATACATCACATGATCACACTGACAGAACCACAGGCACATAGACACAGGCAACAGAGCATGCACAATGTCGGCACTAGTACAGTGTATATCCACCTTTCGCAGCAATGCAGGCTGCTATTCTCCTATGGAGACGATCGTAGAGATGCTGGATGTAGTCCTGTGGAACGGCTTGCCATGCCATTTCCACCTGGCGCCTCAGTTGGACCAGCGTTCGTGCTGGACGTGCAGACCGCGTGAGACGACGCTTCATCCAGTCCCAAACATGCTCAATGGGGGACAGATCCGGAGATCTTGCTGACCAGGGTAGTTGACTTACACCTTCTAGAGCACGTTGGGTGGCACGGGATACATGCGGACGTGCATTGTCCTGTTGGAACAGCAAGTTCCCTTGCCGGTCTAGGAATAGTAGAACGATGGGTTCGATGACGGTTTGGATGTACCGTGCACTATTCAGTGTCCCCTCGACGATCACCAGTGGTGTACGGCCAGTGTAGGAGATCGCTCCCCACACCATGATGCCGGGTGTTGGCCCTGTGTGCCTCGGTCGTATGCAGTTCTGATTGTGGCGCACACCTGCACGGCGCCAAACACGCATACGACCATCATTGGCACCAAGGCAGAAGCGACTCTCATCGCTGAAGACGACACGTCTCCATTCGTCCCTCCATTCACGCCTGTCGCGACACCACTGGAGGCGGGCTGCACGATGTTGGGGCGTGAGCGGAAGACGGCCTAACGGTGTGCGGGACCGTAGCCCAGCTTCATGGAGACGGTTGCGAATGGTCCTCGCCGATACCCCAGGAGCAACAGTGTCCCTAATTTGCTGGGAAGTGGCGGTGCGGTCCCCTACGGCACTGCGTAGGATCCTACGGTCTTGGCGTGCATCCGTGCGTCGCTGCGGTCCGGTCCCAGGTCGACGGGCACGTGCACCTTCCGCCGACCACTGGCGACAACATCGATGTACTGTGGAGACCTCACGCCCCACGTGTTGAGCAATTCGGCGGTACGTCCACCCGGCCTCCCGCATGCCCACTATACGCCCTCGCTCAAAGTCCGTCAACTGCACATACGGTTCACGTCCACGCTGTCGCGGCATGCTACCAGTGTTAAAGACTGCGATGGAGCTCCGTATGCCACGGCAAACTGGCTGACACTGACGGCGGCGGTGCACAAATGCTGCGCAGCTAGCGCCATTCGACGGCCAACACCGCGGTTCCTGGTGTGTCCGCTGTGCCGTGCGTGTGACCGTTGCTTGTACAGCCCTCTCGCAGTGCCCGGAGCAAGTATGGTGGGTCTGACACACCGGTGTCAATGTGTTCTGTTTTCCATTTCCAGGAGTGTATAATATTTCACTGTCTTCTGACTCTCCTCCACCTCTCCACAAGCTCTGGATTTGATGCTAACATCCTTTGTTATCGAATATTAGTACATGTCGCGTCTTCTCTCCCCAACCCCACCTCTGGGGTGGTTGGGGCGTACTGGCCCCAGCAATATTTTTATATAAATAAATAAACATATAATGCGCCATGGATAATCCAAATTTGATTGAAATTTCTCCAGACCAGCTTCAATTCAGCTTCTGTGTCACCACATTTTCACCTCCATTCCTGTAGATGGTAGGTGATTCTTATCCACCCACCAACACTCGTGGGTGAGCACGCAACAACTCATCACAGTTTCATCCTAATCGTATGAATGGTATAGGAACGCACTGAAGTCAAACAAACAAACAAACAAACAAATAACGTAAGTCACGAGGCAGGCATGCGACCATATTGAACAATATGTGCAGGCTGCAAAATGCTGGGTAGGTCGCTGACGAAAAAGTCATTGACTGGATGCACCCTGGCTTTATTATTCCAATATTACGAATTTCGGACACTGTTGTCACTTGATATCCTGGACCATCATGTTGCATATAGATACAAAACTTACATGTTGTAGTACTAACAATCATACGCAGTATACCGTAACATTGCATCCGGTCAATGACTTTTTCCTCAACTGCATATGTTAAATACATAAATATTCATTTTTTAGATGACTCGCACTGATGGGTTTTCGTTTCAGCTAACTTCATGCATGACTGCTTGTCATAAGTGTTTTTTCTGTCCTCGGGTCGCTGGACAGCTTGAAGTCTTGTTTTCACTGACATCAACTACCGTTTAAAAAAAGGCATAATACCTGTAAATGGTAATTAGCAGAACATAAAAGACAATTACCATCAATGTAGAAAATATCATTTCAGAAACCAATGGAATGTTTCAATACCATTAAGTCTAAAAGTGTCTTACACACCATTAGGCAGATATCTCTAATGTAACTGAAGTTTTTTTTTTCTAAGTTTCTTCCTGAAACGTGAGATATCCTGATATCCTGAATTTTAAATATAGTGGGCAAGCTTTTTATTTGATCGATATGCACAGTTGGAAAATATACGTTTAGCATCTTTCACATTACCCAAGCTTGCGTGACATCGTGACTTAGCTCGGTATATTATGACAGAAACGAAATTTTAGAAAAGCCATCCTTTATCTTCGGCGTTCTTGTTAACAAAAAGGCGGATGTATTCGATCTCTTGTAGATGACGAAAGATCTCAGTGCGCGTGTTGACTTTCAACCTGGCTTCCGCTTTTCAGTCGCGGAGCGTCTTGTTCACATTCACAGCTGCGCGCACACGAATGCCGCTGCTGTCTGCAGCGAATCCTGTTTGTGAGCTCTCGAGGAATTCTGCTACTTACATTCAGGGCTGAGACCCGTGTGCCGTAAAGTTTCTTTAAATTTACTGGCTCGCATTCAAGACGGCTGTCCTCCTTTACAGATGGAGCCGTCTTCCAGCGCGCAACTGGACGCTACTTCTGTATTTATATACAATACAAGCCGCATGTGTAGCACATAAACACGAAGACTCGGACAAGACCGTGTGATATATCTGTCTCCATTTCTCCGCTGTCACTCGCTCCTAGATTCTTCTTCTCTCTCTCTCTCTCTCTCTCCTCTTTCTTTTTTCGGACTGGAGCAGTACCTCTAAGTCGTTTTTCGTAAGTGCAAGATGTTCAGATAGTTCATTGTACTGTAACGTTCTTTTAAAAAAATGAAATAATAAACTACACGATGACGTTGAATGAATGTCTGATCTGTGGAATGAGTACTGAACTCGAATTGTCGTGTAGGGAGTTGGAAGTGCAAGTGGTGTGCTTACTCTGTGTTATTGTTAGCAAAACGTACAAGAATTGATTGGGCAGTGCAACTCCTAATACCAATAAAGAAATACAGTCACTGCAAAATACATTCAGCGTCTTAGGCACTCAATCATCTGGCCCTGTTCAAAACTGATAACTATGGTCTCTGTGCACATAGTAAATTAAATTTTCTTACCTCCAAAGTAGCAACGGTGTAACGCGATATGTTCTGGCCTCTCATAAAAATATAAAAATAAATGCTAGGTAGGGGCTCAGCAGTGTGCAGTGCTGGCCATAATACTTTGAAATGCACATGCCATTCTTTTGACTGATAAACGAGAACTTCTTTAAAAAATGTATGACTTGGATAAGGAGGCGGTACTGATTGTTGTGATTACTAACACTGATCATTTTTTAGCAAAATTATATTGCAAGTTAAGTTTATCTTTTCAAAAATATCTGTCAATTGAAGTTACATTACTCACAAGTGAAATTGAAACAAATGAGCCCTCGCTCACGATTTTTTAGTCTTATTTATCAGGTTTCAACACTTCTAAGAATGCCTTCATAAGAATTTAGACATTTAAAGTGGTCTGTAACATAATTACAAATTTGTGTGAAGAAAAATTTTTTTACATCAAAAAGTGTAAGTACTGACTAACGTTACAAGACAGAAAAAGTGCTTACATGTCACTTATAAAATAAATAACAGGTCAGAAGGGCTTTAGTCACAAAATATTTAAAAGAAATGTGTGAAGGCGAGCCTCTAAGGGCTGCCCATGCCTGTACAGCCACAGGTTGCAACAGCATCCCAAATTTGGCAGCTCTGTGTATTCATTGCACCCTGTAGCGTAAAATTTGCCTCGCCACTCAACAGAATATTGCCCAGCAACATATAATCAACTTCCAACAATGCTAGAAACCGAAGAGCAAATTCAGAACGTTTGAGTAGCTGCACTGTCTGGATCTTGTACAGATACCAGTATGATACAGACCGTTAAACTTTCCGTGCCGTTGGCCATCGGATGAACACCGCACAAGCATTACCCAGGGCACATGCTGATTGGTCAGTCAGAGCAATAACAATCTCTTCCATACTTCCTCCGGGCTAAGACTTCTTATTCTTCCATTTGATGTATCAGAACTCTCTTCAGGCCTTCTAGTCGGCGATACTCTCTCAATGCAGCACTGTAATCGCTGCCGTTCGCAAACACAGTTTCACTAACAGCGCATGGTCTCTGTTCTCGATAGCCTTACTATTAACTCACGTTACGGCATGTCAAATGACAGCGTGGATGTCCTACCCTCATACGAACAGAGCCAGATTTGCACCTGGTGGCCAAAATTGGTACTATTTTTTCCAGTGGAAATCGTTCCTCACTAAAGTATCGGAAGATCTAGTAATCTTCACTGCCATACGACAGTCACAGACCACTGGACCTTTGTGGGTAGCTGCACTTTAATTACAGCCATCCAGTTCTTTTGCAGGAGAATGAATGAAAATTGACCCGCCAGCGTACGCTGCAGGTCAATTTTCACCAAAAGATCAGACAAAAGCTGTCTTTCGTTTATTCGAAGTTCGGACGGTTTGTATTTAAGTAAGACTCAGAGTTGTTTAAGACTATACAAACAACACAAACATGTACACTTCACAGGAGATCATCTGTAAGATGAAACCAGTTACACTACGTCAGCAGTCCGTGGTCAAAGAAGTTAGCGTTACAGGCTCTCGAGCAGTGCACCCCGAGTAAAATACACATCTGGGTTGGAATTTCCTGTGCTAGGGGCAGTAGTAGGACAAACAGAGCATCACCTAACTCTGCATTGTTACCAGATTTATTCAAGATAGAGGATCCAAGATGGCGGCGAGAGCTGTGGCAACATCGCAATGGCGGTGTGGCGTGGAGTTCAAATTTTTTAGCCACACAGGGTAGCCACGTGGTCTGAGGCGTCCTGTCGAGTTTCGAGTGGATCCTCCCATCGGAGGTTCGAGTCCTCCCTCAGGCATGGGTGCATGTGTTGTCCTCAGCGTAAGTTACTTTCATTTAGATTATGTAGTATGTACGCTTAGAGACCGATGACCTCAGTAGTTTAGTCCCATATGATTTTACTACAAATTTCCAAAATTTTGCATATTTTTGTGGGAAAATAGGTCACGTGGACCATCTCCACCATCCTAAGTCATCCGACTACTCACTCTTCCTTGAAATTGGTGGGGGAAGGACTCAATCTGTGCTGGGCTGCTGGACATAAGTCTTTATTTTGCATACAGTGTTTATTTAAAAAATTTGAGGTCTGGAATCCAACTGACCTGTACACAGTACTGCCGCCGCATGGAGCTGTCATCCCTTCTGTGACATAATCCAAGAAGACAATCTTGGGATGAAAATGGCGGGAAAAGGACTTAGCCTGCTCTGCGCTGCTGGAGAGTGAATGGAGTGTACTTTATTTATTTTGGAATAATTTATTTATGGGCAGATTACAAGTGGTTATTTAATACACTGAAACAAAACACTCACCCTGGCGTGCTTGGGGTCACAGTAAATAGTCTACAGACCTGCAAACTACACGTAAATCACTGAAATAATGCAGTACACTGATGTGCAGAGACGCAAACAACTTGTAAACTGTCAAAATAATACATGTAAAAGGCTCTGCAAACACACTTGCTGATTGTGAAGTGTAGCAATAATACATTGCACAGCCTGCACAACTATTCACAAAATAATGCAATGGACATGAAAACGACTCATAAATTGTCAAAAAATAATGCGTATGTAACACTGTGGAAACACGAACACTTAAACAGCCGAAAATAGTGCAGTGCACAAACACTCATTGCACAAAAAAACTCTTTCAAACTATTGTCAGCCACAGTGTATCAGCAAACTGTCTCTTACAGAGGTTCAACTCGTGCATGCACTGATGCCGCCAACTCTGGACGTGAGCCACAGCCGAAGAGAAGAGCGCAGGGGCAGGGCCCATTGCTCTCAGCCCGCTACGGCCTACAGCCAGCAGGTGAAAGACGTGTCTGTTTTTGGGCATACAGTTAGAATTCTTCGAGTGTTGTACTGACATCACATATCTACGTAAATAAGAGCCTAGTCACCTTCTGGACGCGCACGTGTTCACCTGACTACCATGCCTGAGGCGTACCTGCCAGTCCAGCGCCACGAGATATGTTTTCATAGCAGCTCATCCTTGCAGACACTGCTAAAAGGTTCACAACGTTATACTGATGTCACATGTGTATGTAAATAACAGCCAAGTCTCTCTCTCTCTCTCTCTCTCTCTCTCTCTGAACACACTATAGAAATCTGTTGCAATACTTCCAAGAATAGCACAGGGTGCCTTGTTACTAGCGATCCTAATGGGACACACGAGACTGGTCAGCCATGCACATGTATTCACCTGCCCAGTGACGCTGACGCGTCACCATGTGTGCGTATGCTAGCTGGAATTTTCGGTGTTCTACAGCTACTGGTCTGGAGATATCCTAATACCACGTCAGATGAACGACAGCATCATGCTGGAGATGGATGGTCTGCTTCAACTTGTCTTTGAACACATGAACAAAGAATACATCACGTTACACTCAGAACTTTCTGTAGATAACTTGCCTCCCATCTTGTTCAAACCAGTCTGTAGAGACTCGTATGTCCCAACACAGAGGATGTCTTATGAATGATTGGAGCATTCTGATTGGCTCTTACTCAATTTACCTGTCAAATTACTGATTCTGCTGGTGTGGAAACACAGTCCACCTTCGTTTCTTTCTGCAGACGAGACTTTCAGCGACGAAACTATTTTGTGCAGATCGCCATATTGCACTGACAGTTAAACCCTGCAGAAGTGGTCTACAAATCGTCAGATACATTCCACGTACTCACAATGCTGCTGTGCAGCGCCGATGGAGGAAACTGACGCCATAAACGCGGCGCATGACCACAGCTGCAGAAGGGCATGTCAGTCAGAGAGAGACCAGCCGGCCGTGGATGATCCCACATCTCAGGAGGACCTGAGTAGTAGGAGTTCGAACGCTATCAATACTCCCAGCACAAACACCTGTCGTATTGAATCTTCTCAAATATCTGCTGAGTATACTTTCGACACGCATAGTCCTGAAAGCGACTCAAAGCAAAGTGGGTATTAGTTCACTATTCACCCATCCAGGGAGCTACGAGCCAAACCATCATAGGCGAGAATCTCTCTCGGACTCTCTGAAGTGGTGTACAATGGCTGGGCAAGTCCCAGTATGGAACAAAGGTATCTACTGAGATGCTGTTTCTGGCCATAACCTGCTTCCTTGCTGCTGTGCTTTCTACGGCCAACTCCAGGCTCACAAGAACACTGGGAACCAGGCATGTGTTTATCAGTGTAATTGTAATTAAATATTAGGGTTTCTGCCACTGCCTGACACTGAGCAACGTACTGTATATGTCTCCTGTTTACAGCTGTAGTTCTGGAACGTATCTCAGCATCTGCAGCGCACGTAATTCTTTCATTTCCCTTACAGCTATCAATGTGCTGAATCTATACCTCGCTCACGACAGGGCACGCGGTACCGACCACCAGACACTCGTAAATATACTTCAAAGACTGTTCTACAAAGGCTGGGTCGGCTCCCCTCGGCACAAAGGCATCACTGTTTCTGGCCTCGATCTATTAGGTTGCCTGCTTGCTTTCTAGACCTATCTCCTGACTCTGCGATTACAAGAACACATGTATTTTGACATGGTTTGCCAGATATATCTTACCATTTACGCGATACTTCTCGATATTAAGCACATAGCAGTATGCTACCGATCGCTACGACAGTATAATTCCAAAGATATAGGCTGGAAATTGTTTCCTTAGAAACCCGAAACTTTAGCGAGGTGCAGGGTGCTGTAAACCATTAAGTAACTAGAAACTTATCCCATATGCGTAGATCTTTACATGAAAACCCGATAAAAATAGAGAAAACGTATATTTCCACTCGCAAATACCGAAGTCGGGGATTTAACAGATTCCAAATCATTCTTATAATTTACAAAGTCAGCTAAGGTATTTCTCGTGTCTAGAGAACCAGCAAACGTGTCTTCCACTCATCTTTCACCTGCTACATGTGCACAACACAATCGAAAATAAAGGCGCGAAATGTGCAGAAGCAGTCAACCGAACAATTTACGTGGGAGAGAATAATGATTAAGCACAAACAAACGTCCATATTGAACCTTCTCAAAGTTGCACGCGATCACGAAAGCTATCCAACATACACTAAGTATTAGTTCGCTATTCGACAGTCTAGAGGACGACACGGTTAAGTCACCTACGTTCCTGCATCCCAACAGGCCCCTGCATTCGGACAGCTCCTGCTGTTAGTCGGAAACATGAATCACGCCCTCCACGCACCCCCAGTCATAAATTAAAACGCTACGTTGTTTCTTCCACTGTACCAAATTCGAAAGGTGATGATTGTTCCAAAGTCATACTATGTTTCTTTCCACACTATTTATGGTTCACAATGAACGATGTTATGTGTCTCCATAGCATAAGACTTTTGTTTGTATACGCCGTATGTGTCGCTGCTGTTGTTTATTGTTGATTACTTTTAACTGTCCTGCTGTTTTAGAAAATAAAATTAAAGAGCATTTAAATGTCCAGCTGTTTCTGGAAAATTTTTAAAAGGTGAAATGTGGTAGTCGACTCTTACTTTTATTGTATTAATTTTTTGTCCTTGGTGATTGGAAGTTGTAATAAAGAAATTCCCGGCCTTTTGACAGGTTACCCACGACCTCAAGTTTTCCCTGTGGTAGCGTAGGAAATGGATTGTCAGTTGTATGTTTGTCCCGTCAATGTTTATCGTGAATCTCGATTTTGATGTAAGAGTAGATACAATCCTAACATTGACAGCAAAATATACCGTGCTACCGTGTTGTCTGTTTGGTACGTATATCCTGGTACGATATGCTCCATCTCCTGTTGTGTGTCCTCTATCTTTGTAATAGTTTACTGGATAAATTGTAATTCTAACTTTCCGTCTCACTGGACAGTGTGAAAAATAGGCGCAGGTAACCTGAAACTAGCCATCAATTAAATAAAAAACACTGAATCGTGCATCTTTGGTTGTTTTCTCCGCCAAACAAAAAGTTTCTGTTCGAAGGCCTTACAGTCCAGAACTTTTATGCCAATCAGGTAGCCGTACAGTCCAAATTGGCATGCCAATCAGGCAGCCGTACAGTCCAGAACTGGCACACCAATCAGGCAGCTGTACAGTCCTAATTGGCATGCCAATCAGGCAGCCGTACAGTCCAGAACTGGTATGCCAATCAGGCAGCCGTACAGTCCGAATTAGCATGCCAATCAGGCAGCCATACAGTCCAGAACTGGCACGCCAATCGGGCAGCTGTACAGTCCAGAACTGGCATGCCAATCGGGCAGCTGTACAGTCCAGAACTGGCATGCCAATCGGGCAGCTGTACAGTCCAGAACCGGCATGCAAATCAGGCAGCTGTACAGTCCATAACTGGTATGCGAATCAAGCAAATCGCAGTGAGGGTTGAGGCAATCATCCTATCGACGTGCAAGGTTGAAGATATCGGTTTGGTAATACACTGCGTCCCGCTGTGTGAAGAAGTCCGTAACAGCCAGCTGCACATCCTCGCCCGACGAGGCGAGGAACGACCTTTTCCAAGGGATCGAAGGCGTCATAATAGCAAGGGGTGAGATCAGGACTATAGGACGGATGCTCCAGTGCATCATACTTGACATTTGCAACATGGGGACGTGGGTTCTCATGAAATTAGCGCACCATTCCACAACTATGGTTTTCGACAGATGTGCTGCCCTATATACATTCTTCATTCTCAGACCGATGTCTGCCTGTGATTGTCCTTAAGGTAGCCAAGAAAAGAATAACAGCACTTTGACCCTGTTTGGACGCGTTTGGTAACACGTCGTCTTAGTTCACGTTCCCGGATATACCGCACGCACGCACGAGTGACCCGAGTACTACGCTAATCCCTTGCCTACAAATCAGTGCTTATATACCTGCATCGGAGTCGGGTACGTTGCGCGTACCCTGCAGCAACGATCTCAAACAGAAACTGTTTGATCGCTCCTTGTAATTCTGTCAGGGAAGTGCAGCTGAAAGGAAGTTATTCGATGGTCATTAACAAAAACAAAGCAATGGTAATGGAATGTTGAATTAAATCAGGCCATGCTGAGGGAATTAGAGTAAGAAAAGCGTTAGACGAGTTTCGCTATTAATACATTAAAATAACTAATGACTGCCGAAGAAGAGACGACATAAAATATAAATTTGGTACAACGTTTCTGAAGAAGACAAATTTGTTTAACAGTGAATTAAAATTTAAGTTCTAGGAACTCTTCTCTGAAGTCATTTGTCTGGGTCGAGTCTTGTACGTAGATAAAAACCTAAACGCTGAGCGCTTGAGGCAAGAAGAGAACAGAAGCTTTTGAAATGTCCTAAGGGGGGGGGGGGGGGAGGTTGAAATGACAGGATACCAAGATACGAGTACAGTAAGAAGGAACTGGGTTCAAATGTGCGTATTTTGCAGCTGTTATTCGTAGCTGAAGAGGATTGAGTAACGTGGAGAGCTGCAACTGACCAGTCTTTGGAGTGAAGATCATAATAGCAACCCATTACATTTATGAGTGGCCACGTGGTTCGAGGCGCCATGTCACGGATTGCGACCCCCCACCCCCCGTCGGATGCTCGAGTTCTCCATTGGGCATGGGTGTGTGTGTTGTTCGTAGCATAAGTTAGTTTAAGTAGTGTGTAAGTCTAGGGACCGATGACCTCAGCAGTTTGGTCCCTTAGGAATTCACACACGTTTGAACATTTGAATAATTGCAGCTAACCTCCTGACAAACGTTCCGAGAAAAATGAGTGCTCTGTCCATAGGGACTACTATTGACTTCGCTTCTCCATTCGTTTGCTAACGTCAATACTAGATATTTAAATGAAGTGACTGTCTCCAAAAGTTGGTTGTTAATACGACAGTCTTATGCTGCAACAGGTTACCTTCCATTCAGAAAGCTGTTGCATTCAGCGTCTGAGTTATTGGCTTGTATAATAGATTGCAGCGATTAGTCGTCCTTTTTAAATTTTATTGTGCAGATCTAGTTTTTGGCTAGAAGCTAGCCATTCTCAATCCCCTATTATTTTCGCTCAGTACATGCACCATTCTCAATCCCCTATTATTTTCGCTCAGTACAAGCAATGCTTGTTGGTATTCAATGAACTGTGGATGAACCCTGACCAACAGGCATTACATGCATGCAGCGAAAAAATAGTGTATTGAGAATGGCTAGCTTCTAGCCGAAATGTAGATCTGCACAACAAAAAAATTAAGAAGAACGACTGATCGCTGTAATCTACAATTTACAAATCTTCTACTGTCGAATTCTTTCATTCTTTGATGTGACTATGTTGTATCTGAGGAGAGATCTCTGTATACCGAGTAAAAATCTGCTAAATCATTCTGCAGTTCCAGTGGCGCCTATTCAATGGGGCATGAGGGGGGAGCATTCCCTCGCCCCCTCTAGCTCTCTCGAAAAGGAAACGCAGGTTTTTAACACGGACGGAACTGGAACTTCTTGATGACTACTTACAAGTCGCCATTCATCTTCGAAAATATTAAAAGTACTCCTTAACCCCAGGTCCAGCCCCCTCAATCCAATCCACCCCCTCTTCACCTCCCCATGCAAATAATCGTATAGGTGCCCTCGTGCTGTTCCTTCAGTCATACAATAACAAAACAACAATTCTTTCCTGTGAACAAAAAAAGTGTTATCGTACAATCTGAGAGACTTGGTGACCCTGTCTTAGATAACTTGTCGTTAAAATTATATCGCATATTCAAGAAATGCCTGGAACTTGGAAGAATTCCGACCCAATGGAGACAATCGACAATAAAATTTGAAATCTCTTATACAAAGGTAGAGGAGACCCAACGGACCCAAACAAGTACAGAGGCATAGCCCTGGAAAATACTCAGTTCAAGATGTTTTCAAAGATAATTAACAAAAAATCAAAGCCTCTGTGGACAGTCATCTCCCAGAACGACAAATGGGTTTCGGATCTGGAAGATCAACACTTACGGCAGTCAGGCTTCTTCTAAAAAACATCGACGAAGCGCTACAAAAGAAACAAATGTTCTACACAGTGTTTATATACTTTACCAAAGCCTTTGACCTACTGGAAAGAGATCTCGTAGCCCGAAAACTGGAAAACACAATGGGAGAAGATAGCGTATGGGAAAGAATAATCAAGTCTATCCTCGAATACAACTTAATCACAATATCAGACAACCTCTCTTTTCCGAACCTCATTCTGCAATCAAACGGAGTCTTGCAGGGTGACCCAGTGAGCCCTTTGCTGTACATTCTTGCCACTGAAGAAGTACTCCGAATTGGAGAAAATGAAAAAGATGTATACGTATATGCATACGCTGACGACATAGCCATAGGTTCAACAGATGTACAGAAGCTGCAGAAAATCATTAATAAAATAGACAAATGGTGCAGTGAACACAAACTACACATAAACATAACAAAGACAGAAATAGTGATTTTCAGGAAAGGAGGCAAAACACCCAAGAATGCGGAAATCAACAACAGAGGACAAAAAATAAAAATCTCTTCAGACATTAAATACCTAGGGGTGACATTGCAACCAACAGCCAAATGCTTCACAAAACATAAAACAGAACGTGCAACCCAAGCAATAATAGCAATACAGGACATCAAAAACATCCGCCTACTCAGTCTAGAAAGAGCCATGAAATTATTCAAGGCAAAAATCTTGCCAATCCTGGCCTATGGAATGGAAGTTATATGGGAGCACCTGCAATAAAAAAATCTAGAAACACTAGAAAAGGTAAAATCGACTTATCTGAAAAGAGCACTAGGTCTCTTGAAGATAACAAGATCTAGAATAGTGTTCCTGCTAGCGAGAGAGACATTCCTAATTGAAGGCATCAAACTTCGATATATTATGCCACACACCAGGGCTTCCAGAAATCAATTGAAGATTATGGAGGACAAACGAGAAAAAGAATGGCCGGAGTTGTGTGGCACCGAAGCAATGACGAACCGCTCATGGACAGCACCAAACTTCGAGCTGCGACATGTCGTAACTAGACTTTCTATTCACGGCTTTCATCATCTAATTTGCAAAGACAAAACACATAGAACTGTGCAGTGATAGAGTGAAATTTGTAAAATGTAAATGTAAAAAGTTAAGCAAGGTAATTGTATATGGCTATTTGGCTGCAAATTTATTAAATAAGAAAAAAATATCGCATTCGTGAGTCGGGCAATTACGACCACATGTTTCAATGTAAGGATGAGCAACACTTCTGCAGGTCGTCATTCACGACACCTTTATTATTTACTTATTGTACTGTCGTACAAATTCAGGACAATGTTCGTGAGTATACTAACAGTGGATTTAAGTAGCAGAACGGAGACGAAAAAAAAAGTTCGGTAATATTTTAACAGACCTAACTACGTGCCAACAAGCTACCAGCAACGATATGACAGGACCCAGAAGTGCAGTATTAACGCTGCAATAAGATGCTATCAAGTTCTCTTCCTTGAGGAAGGTACTTTAACTCGCAGCGGAGCGGCGACTTGACCATCGGTGAGGTCACTGCCCGTGAGAGCGTAGGACGTTACGGACTGTGTGGAAGGTGTAAGTGTCTCCACTTCTTCTCCTTCACGGGAGATAAAATCGGCTGTCAGGTGTACAACGCCGGTTTCGACTAACGGCGCAGCGCTGCGCGTCCGTCGGGCGCTCGGTCGTCTGCAGGCGGCGGAGGCGGCGGCATACCTCAGACTGGCTGGTCGGGCGGCGAGGAACACCGGCCCCAGCCGTGGCTACCGCCACGACACACGTCCGCGTCCGCGCATTCCTGCAGCCCCTCTGACAGCTTCCAGCCTCTACGCTACACAAAGTACCTGTTGTCTTCTCGGAAATTCTGAGGTAACAGCAGTAAATGCTCTCCCTCTCAGTATCTACGACGGCCCCTCCTGTTACAAATGGCTACGATTGTTGTGAGGCAGTATACATATACGCGGTAAGCATATCCATTACTTACTGTTACTATACAAAAATATTGTGTTTTTGCTCTATTTCATCTTACGAACCCTCCTAAGATCGCCACGCACAGTGACAAGCGAGTCGGCGGTCGCGCAAGGCCGGAAGTCATTTATGAATAGAAAATCAGGTGACACATTCGGGACCTTTTGATGAGGAACAAATAGCTGCCAATCCGTAATTTGCGTATCAATTATATTTCGAAGTATCCGAAGCTTCAACCGCTAATTAAAGCACCTAAATAGCTACAGAAACGAAGGAAATCTCTAAGAATAATATCCTGCATATACAAGATCCTAAATCTCTGAACAGATTTAGACTAACGTCGTTTTTGGAGGAATTACACTACTGGCCATTACAATTGCTACACCACGAAGATGACGTACTAAAGACGCGAAATTTAATCGACAGGAAGAAGATGCCGTGATACGCAAATGATTACCTTTTCAGACCATTCACACAGCGCAGGCGCCGATGCCGACACCTACAACGTGCTGACATGAGGAAAGATACCAACCGATCTGTCATACACAAACAGCAGTTGACCGGCGTTGCCTGGTGAAACGTTGTGATGCCTCGTGTAAGGAGGAGAAATGCGTACCATCACGTTTCCCACTTTGATAAAGGTCGGATTGTAGCCTATCGCGATTGCGATTTATCGTATCGCGACATTGCTGCTTGTGTTGGTCGAGATCCAATAACTGTTAGCAGAATATGGAATCTGTGGGTTCATGAGGGTAATACGGAACACCTGCTGGATCCCAACGGCCTCGTATCACTGGCAGTCGAGATGACAGGCATCTTATCCGCATGGCTGTAACGGATAGTGCAGCCACGTCTCAAACCTTGAGTCAACCACCTTGCAACACAACAACCATCTGCACTAACAGTTCGACGACGTTTGCAGCAGCATGGACTATCTTCTCGGAGACCATGGCTTCGGTTACCCTTGACGCTGCATCACTGACAAGAGCGCCAGCGATGCTGTACACAACGACGAACCTGGGTGCACGAATGGCAAAACGTCACTTTTTCGGATGAATCCAGGTTCTGTTTACAGCATCATGATGGTCGCATCCGTGTTTGGTGACATCGTGGTGAACGCACATTGGAAGCGTGTATTCGTCACCGCTATACTGGCGTATCACCCGGCGTGATGGTATGGGGTGCCATTGGTTACACGTCTCGCTCACCTCTTGTTCGCACTGACGGCACTTTGAACAGTGGACGTTACATTTCAGACGTGTTGCGACCCGTGGCTCTACCCTTCATTCGATCCCTGCGAAACCCTACATTTCAGCAGGATAATGCACGACCGCATGTTGCAGGTCCTGTACGTGCCTTTCTGGATACAGAAAATGTTCGACTGCTGCCCTGTCCAGCACATTCTCCAGATCTCTCACCAACTGAAAACGTCTGGTCAATGGTGGCCGAGCAACTGTCTCGTCACATAACGCCAGTCACTACTCTTGATGAACTGTGGTACCGTATTGAAGCTGCATGGGCAGCTGTACCTGTACACGCCATCCAAGCTCTGTTTGACTCAATGCCCAGGCGTATCAAGGCCGTTATTACGGCCAGAGGTGGTTGTTCCGGGTACTGATTTATTATGATCTACGCACCCAAATTGCGTGAAAATGTAATACATGTCAGTTCTAGTATAATATATTTGACCATTGAATACCTGTTTACCATCTGCATTTCATCTTGGTGTAGCAATTTCAATGGCCAGTAGTGTAATAAATTGTTCAGTATAGCAGCGGTCATTAAAAAGATTAAAGTTCAGAAGGAGCGTCTCCTTGATGCGCGCAAGGCCACGGAAAAGCGTGTCGTCCCAACGGCCGAGGCTGGCCCTGGTTAGGAAACCTGAGATGCAAAAAGGAATTGGTTAGTTCTCTACCCCAGCAGGTGAAAGCTCGTCTGCAACCGTCTCTTGGCGACACGTGCATTCCCCCAACTACGGGAAGATTAATGGCTATTTCCTATTGGCACAGTCTAGTAATGATGCTCGGTTTCGATCGCCGATTTGGTCGCTGGCGATCTCAAGTATTTCACGATACTAAGGCAGAGCATCGGTGCCGGCCATGTGGTAAGGTTCTCCTATCACCTCCTTTAGTTGCCGGAATCTAGTTCTCATGGTTCAGTATTCTCCCTCCGAAGTATTCTCAGTTAAACTTTCGTAGGTACAGGTGAATGCCATCCTGTGTGTCCTCCTGTGAATGAGTCTATGAGACTGGAGACTGCCCTCGGTTAAGAGTACGTTGTTCTGTGACAATTTCAGAATACATCTCTTTGTGTTAGTTTCTAACCTTTTATTTCTATTGCAATTTCTACCCACCTTCCCTGTGCACCGATTCAAAACAGCGGCTCCGTGCATTTCCTCGGTCTGATTCTGGGTAGAATAACAACATGAGATTCCTATAGCCTATTAATATTTAAAGTGTGGCTGTCGGTTTAGGTGTGGTAACACAAATGCAGTGTATGTTACCTTGTGGTAGTGCGTAATTTTTCCAAGGATGCGGCAAAGGATAACTCTATTTCTGCTTAACGAAAAGGCACCTCATACTGTACAAGTTATTGATATACTGTATAGCTTCAGCCAGCATGTTGGCAAAGCAGTACTGCTGGTGACTCGACGAATGATTCGATTCGACGTGCCTAGGACTGCCATGTATGCAGAGGGTTTCTCCGGATTTCTTTTGTGTCTGGAGGTATTACATGCAAATAAACAGATTTTAACAAATCTTAGTTAAAATTCAGTGAATGAGGAAGGTGGCGTAGGTCCCACGTATATTAGAAAACCAGTGTCAAGCATCCTTAGGCGCTCTCCTATGCACATGTTTTCCATACTTCTTTACCGAGAACAGTGAGAAGATGCCGATAATCGATTATCACATGCACACCGCACCGCCCCAGCCCGCCTCGCCATGGCCCACTTATTGTCGACAGACTTTATGTGTCCGGGAAAATATCCGATTTGACCTAGAAGTCCGAAGTTTTCGGAGTCTTTGTCCGTCGTCCGCAGTTTAAGGAATGGCAAGTCTAACATGGCCGATAATAGGTATATGGTTAGCCATTGTGACTTCCTGCCATCATCTCAGCCAGACGCGCTGGCCGGGAATTTCTAGGCGCTCCAGTCCGGCACTGCGCTGCTGCTACGGTCGCAGGTTCGAATCCTGCCTCGGGCGTGGAGATATGTGATGTCCTTAGGTTTAAGTAGTTCTAAGTTTAGGGGACTGATGACCTCAGATGTTGAGTCCCATAGTGCTCAGAACCATTTTTTCTTCATCTCACACGTCCTGTTATCACACACACACACACACACACAAATATTAGTTTGGTAGCCCCTTCTCTCTTTGGGCTCGGTCATGCTGACCAGATCAGGCAACAGAGAGACGCTGATGCCAAGTAATCTTTGGCCCTGGTTTCCGGATGCACACAGCGATAATGCTGCTGGTACATGTAATAACAACACCAAACTTCAAAGATTTTGCGTAAACTGAAGATGGAATGGAGAGAGACGTCCAGTCCTTTTCTACTGGACTGATTACTGTGTTTTTCTTTAACGCAGCATCGACAGTTCGGCGAACCTGAAACACATTGCATGCTTCCACACAACTTCAATACCCTCCCCTTTCCTTCCATACTGATTCTTCCTTACGATTCTCATAAACGACAGCCTGCTCTGCATCATTGCTAAATTGTGATCTGAGTCTACATCTACTCCTGGGTGTGCTTTACATTTCAACACCTGATTTCGTAATCTTGCCTGACGATGAATCTTGCTGATGTCTCCGGTAGCTAGGTGAAAGGTATTACAGAACTGAACTAGTCTGTCTCATCTCGCAGTCCTACTCATCCTCCCGAAACCCTTTCTTCTACTCCTTACCATACAGATATATTCCAATCGCCCACTACCATTAGATTTTAATCTCTCTTTACATTCTCATTTACCCATTCAATATCCTCATGTATTTTCTCTGTCACATCATCATCTGCTTGCAACGTCGCTGTAGATGACTGAATTATTGTTGTCGGTATTGGGTTGCTGTTGTTTCTGATAAGAAGAACCCAGTCACTGAACTTTTCACAGTAACACACCCTCTGCCCTACTTTTCTATTCGTAATGAATCCTGATCCCCTTATAACATTTTCTTCTGCTATTGATGCTATCCTATACTCATCAAACCAGAAATCCTTGTCTTCTTTAAGTTCCACTCCACTAACCGCCACTGTACCTAAATAGAACCTTAGCATTTCCATTTCCGTATATTCTAGCTTCCCTAACACACTCAAGCTTCTTACATCCAGGCCCCGACTCATCGAATGTTACCCTTTTGTTCTTTATTGCATCTTTTCCTCGTGGTCATCTCTCCTTTGGCAGAGGGGACTAATCCGGTATCTTTTGACAATGGTGAGATTATCATGACCCTTAATCAGTTACAGGCTGCATTTTTGGTCCATTGTGCGTTCTAGGATGGCCGGCTGCTGTGACCGAGTGGTTCTAGGCGCTTCAGTCCGGAACCACGCTGCTGCGTCGCGCGAGATTAGCCGAGCGGTTCAAGGCGCTGCACTCATGGACTGTGCGTCTGGTCCCGGCGGATGTTGGAGTCCTCCCTGGGGCATGGGTGTGTGTGTTTGTCCTTACGATAATTTAGGTTAAGTAGCGTGTAAGCTTAGGGACTGATTACCTTATCAGTTAAGTCCCATAAGATTTCACACACGTTAAGTTTCACACGCTGCTGCTACGGTCGCAGGTTCGAATCCTGCCTCGGGCATCGATGTGTGTGATGTCCTTAGGTTAATTTGGTTTAAATAGTTCTAAGTCTAGGGGACTTGTAACACTTTCATGCCGAAGTGCTGTTTGAGCATTTATTATCGTATATATACTTGCTTTTATTTTTATGTAAATTTATATGTACACAATGTATGAATTAATTTGTTTATTTTGCGGTATAATCAATTATGTATATTATGTAAATATCTTTGAGTAATCGTTAAGGGAATGCTAGGGAAACGTTAGGTTTTTGTCAGCGAATAATTATCGTTAGAGTAGCGGCGTCTCTGGACGCGGGAGGATGTTACGTCAGAGTGCGCGCTACACATAGAGAGAACTGTGGTGTGAGACTTGGTGAAGTGCGGACGCATGGATGGCGTGCACTGTACTGGAGGAGTGATTGTTTAGTTGCACGTGGCAAGTGATGAGCGTGGGCGGTGAAAATATTGGCTGCAGCAACATCAAGAACCCGCCACGCCAATATCATTACCAATAACTCCCGTGCTCGCTAATTATCATGGAAAGGAGCCAGCAGCAGTATCGTCGTCAGAAACTTCGTCACGGCGAGAATGGACTGAAGTAAGATTGCTGCATTATAGCTTATTGTCAATTAGTTTTGTAACGGCGTTACTCAGCTTTGTGGTGTTTTGCGAGTGAAAAATTACCATAGTTTAATCAAAACTGTTTACCTGTGATTTTCCTAAAATCATTCACCAAGTAGGTTCCTGTCCTGTCCTATTGTTACAATAATCCGAGTATCGTTTATAAAAAATGAAAAATGCAGTGCCAGTTAATTTTGCTTATTAACTAAACGATTCAGTTAGATTAAAGATCTGAACTTAAATCATTCAGTAATTTCAGTCTCAGTAACTTTAAATTTGAACTTTAATCTGAGGCGATCTAATTGTTGCAAATAGTAAATCAACTAATCAAATTAAAATGATTCCTGACACTATGAACAAAAGCACTAACTAGAATTAATGAGTGAGTGCAAATATCAGTGACTATTGTAATTTGTTGTTAGTAAATTTGTGGTTCACATTTTGACTTGTAGTCGTGCTAAAGTATAATAATTACCTTTTGATACAGTAATTATCAATTTCTACTTCCCTGTTCAGAAGTCAGTAGAGTTTCTTTTAATTATTTTTTGCCATTTTCCAAAATTCATTTGAAAATAGTAGACGTTATTGTGAGGTAGCGCCATTGTCACTTACAAAAGTAAGTAACCATTAAACTAAGTGTTATCTTGTATGTTTTCAAAATTTCAACTCTATTAGTTAATGATATTTCGAGTGTAAATTATTTTCTTTCTCGCTTTATTATGTAAATGTTTCAATTGTTTTTGCTAACGTGCGTTCAGCCCTCTGTTGCCGCGCGTGTTCGGGTAATCCTTACCATTGACTGTCCGGCTCATTAATTCACCTACCGAACAGAAATATTGCCCAGTTGGGCTGGCGACCGTATTTCTTTTAGCTATAATTATTTCAGTAACTCTTATTATTCTGTTCCGATCCACGTGGTACCCCTTCTCGTTGGCACAGTACGCGAATGATAGCACAAACCTTTCGAACAACCATACTAAATTTTACAGTAATTAAGTAGGCGGAATAAGTTGTCCTAGAAGGCGTCTTGTTGTTAACCTCCCCTTCATTTATCGACTTGATATTGAATCTTCGGAACCATAGCCTTTTCAAAATTTTATTCCAATTATTCAGGCACATGCTTACACGGTCATATATTTCTAACATTGTCGATAGAAGGGAAGGGGGACGTTACAGACTGAAGACCTCAGATGTTTAGTCCCATAATGCTTAGAGCCATTTTGTTCCAGAACGAGGAGATCACGCAGACAATGCTACGGAAACATTCCCTAGACCACAACACTCTCTCCTTCGGGCTCGACCCTTCACATGATTGTTGAGGGGTGTTTGGTTTCATACGTTTCACCTCACCGCACGAGGATTCTGGTACAGACGTCGAGATACTGGGACAGCGTTGTTAGAGAGGCCATCGAAATTCGCACCAATGACGACCTCATAAACCGTGACTGTGGCTATAATCTTAGCAAGGCTTGGGAACCAGCGATTGGGTTAATCAAGAGTAAATCTAGCAAACGTATAGTTGTGACGACCACGGCGGACAGAGCCATCACACCGACGTCATCTCAGACGCCGTCGCAATCTGTTCCACCGCGCGACCGTGGCGCGGGGCGCGGACGGCGGAGGGAGCGCGCCGCGGGCGGAGGGTATTTAAATCGGCCGCCGCCGCGACCGAACCCAGTTCCCTCTGAGCAGCCATAGCGTACGGATCTCCGTGCCGGCACGTTCACAGGAGCTCAGTCTGTCAGTTCACCTGATGATGGCGACATGTATGATCGCCGAAATATTGTGCCCGTTGGACACTATAGACCGGCAGCACACCCGTGGATATTTTGATTAAAAAAAATGGTTCAAATGGCTCTGCGCACTATGGGACTTAACTTCTGAGCTCATCAGTCCCCTAGAACTTAGAACTACTTAAACCTAACTAACCTAAGGACATCACACACATCCATGCCCGAGGCAGGAGTCGAACCTGCGACCGTAACGGTCGCGCGGTTCCAGACTGTAGCGCCTAGAACCGCTGGGCCACCCTGGCCAGCGGAGTATAAAACATGATTCATATGAAAGGGGCACCTGTCGCTACGCAGTAGCCGTCCAGTTGCAACATTGGCTTGCAAATTCCAGTCTTCGTCGCCGATGCACAGCAGCCATCATCGGTGGGTGACCAGCCGCCTGCTGTCGATTCATCTGGGCGATCAGCAGCTCAACAGCTGTACGTCATTTCGCCCGTGGACATCGCAGCAATCCTTCACGCCTGCCATCTACGGCCCGTGTTACGGTACAGTTGCCTCCTCGCCGGTTTCGAAGAGCGCCATTTTGCCATGCACGGTATACTTTGACCAGGGCGACACACAAACAGTTTACAAACATAGCAGCTTCGATAATGGTTCCACCCATGGTCCCGAAGTCCAGTGAGCATGCTGGACGTTCGACAAATCGCTCCGTTTCCCGAAAACCACACGACTGCACTGGTTTCCGCCTCCCGCGAACACGCTCTGTACTGTATACCCTTCACTGCTTCTGCCGTCTATGATTTGCACGTTCACGTCGACCACAGGCAATGGTGACTTTAACGAGAGTGGAGTTCGTTGGGCGAGAGTGAGTTTCAACGTTAGCCCCGCACTGTGAATTAAAACCGCCACAACTCTGTATCCAGTAGCTGCCTAGATATCACTTCCTGGAACGCCAGCTGTCTTAAGTGTTGATAAAGTGCAGTCCATATGGAGAACGACTGTACTCACCTCCTCCTCCTCCACTGCGACCACTTTAAGCTTATCATTACGAACGAGAAGTAAAAACTTTTATGACTGCATGGCCACTCCATCTCCATGAACTGCCACATATCTCGACTAGTACAGCTGCTTCTTACCCGCTAAATAAATTGTAGCAGTGTGTCCTAGAACCTGAAGAGGTGCGTATGCAGTGGCTATCATGGACCATTCTGTGCTCATGATGTGCACCTAAGCAATAACGTTGTACAAACAAGTGTGTCTTTTTATCGGTAAAATACAATTTGCAAGAGATGTGTAATGTCTTGGAAGAAGAGAGTTTAAACACAACAGAGGTCGGAAATATCTCTCTTAATCACAGCAAGTACAGATGTTACCTATTTGAAGAGACAAAATAAAGTAGCTTTTCTTCATTAAATATAACTACTTACATTTAAGTTGTAGCAACGCTGAAGATTTTTACGTGTTTTACTTACCATCATTAGGAAACGAGATATGTTAAGAGACGAAGTACAGTACGGGGTGGTCAGAAACAGTCTGACAAGTTAGTAAGGGTATTGGAAGGTAGCGTGTTGCTGAGAAATAATTGTTAAGAAAAACATTCGATACAGTGCGCCTTTTCTGAAGTAATGAGCACTGAAATTAGTCAACCAAGCTGTTTTGCACACAAATTCAAGTCGTCCGCCAGACACAACTATTGTCAGTTGTTCGCATGACAGTGCATGAGACTGCTCAGCCTTTGGTCAGGGTTCGATCTTTACCACCATCCCATGTCCAACTTTCGAATCGCTCTCTCGTTCGGTTTTAGAAAACCAAATGAAGAACACGTTTGGCAACGCCGTCTCTGACGGACTGCTTCATTTTGCTCGTGCAAGGGCCTTATTGATCAACTTAAGTGGTAATTGAAACCTGGTAGACAAGGGAAGGCAGGATTCGGTTACGATTGTGGACAGGACCGTAATCAGTTACTACTAGTTGCCTTTTACAGTGACACTCTATTTATTTTAAACCAATAATTCCAGACTCAACAATAAATAAAAATACCCCACGTTATTAATGAAAGAATAAACAACTGTGTAAATAATAGTATTTTCAGTGAGTGACAATTTAGCAAATCACCATTAAATACAAATACAGCAGATAATGTTTTGAAAGCAGCCACTGTGATCTGGGCAGAAGGTCTTACGCGCCAGGAATGGCAGTAAATTAACAATTGTTTAAAACCGGCTGCAACTTACAAATTACAGCTATTGAAATATTAAAGGCAAGTCGCTACAAACACAGCAGAAGGCATCAGACGCCAGGAATGGCAGTAAATAAGGTTTTAAGGCTTACTGCTAAAATACAAATACCAAATTATAATTTTAAGGCAAATGACCACAATCACAGCTGAAGGACATAAACGCCTGTAACGGAAATAATAAAAAAAAAAAATTAGAAACCTGCTGTAAAACAGGAAATACAATAGAAAGGTTAATTAAGAAACAAGCAAACGGGTGAAATGGTGATGTTAAACTTTGTAACACAACCCTTTGCATCCACTGACCACTACACTGCTAGATTTATTCCAGAAAGTGCCCAGGACTATTAACTAGACATATATAACCTCAGTGTAGGCATTACAAGGTATTGTAATAAATAATACAATAATAAAACACAAGGACCAGTACATAAGTGCCTTAAAGGGTACTGAGGCAGATTATACCCGCAGAAGGCGTGAACTGAAGGAGCGTTACACTGAACTACTGACCATCAGATCTCCTTTTAGAAAACACACGTCTTACAAGAACCAAGGGCCACAGACGGTGCTTGAGAAATCGACCTCTGAGAAGGTCCGGCAACAAACACTTTCGCGAGCGATGAGATAGACAGCCAAGAGCTGCATTTACTTCGCAAGATCGTAACTCATACTAGTGGCAGTCTAACGAAAGACGAATGATAATCCTGCTCTAGGTAGCTGACGTCCGATAAACCAAATGCAACGATGGAACAATACGCCAAAGCCGAAACCGGCAGTCGGCCACTACGTCCCCAGAATACTGTGCTTAGAGCGCCCGGAACGAGAAGGAATCACTAGCACCAGAGTAGAAAAATTACCAACCGGCCTACAATCAAGAAAGCTGTCTAAACTACACGCCTTACTGGACGTCAGGGCAAGGCGAGGAAACGTACACTGCCGTTACATACACTTACCCCCAGGGCAGGCCACTGGGGCATTAGCAGCCGCCAGGCAAGAAAAATTACCGCTGGTTGAACTTAACAAATTGTAACAAGCTGAACGCAGTAAATATTAATAAGAAGTCGAGGAAAGCCAATCAGATCCGCCTTCCCCAAGCACTCCGCTCGCTACTCTTCGCCTCGGTGACACCACGAGCAGCAACACGAAATCAAGCCACTGGAGAATCGCGAAATATCACAATGGTGGAGGTTTCTCTACTTGGACTGAAATGCACTCGTCTTAAAGCTTGCTGGATCCGGTTTACGACGACGTTGTGCACCTTCGTGACGACAGCCCTTCCATCCGGCAGTCCATGCATGCCGCCAACCGTCCCGGCAAGTTGTGCAACAGAGCGGACCTGGCTCCTCCTCAGTCCCTAACCGAACTGGCCCACTCACACGACCCGGAAAAACAACGGCGTCGCTCCAAAGATAGGGTAACAGTTACTACATATCGATAACCGCCGCTGCTGCCACTAGCGGACAAGCAACGCTTGCAAAACCGAATGGCGCCAATCAACAAGAGAAGAAGACAAACAACCGCAACCATTCCAACTAAACTATACCATCTAGCCTCCAACAGAGGGCGGAAACCTAGAAACAGCACGGCTCAGTAATCAACTCGGAAACGGGGCATTTTTTGTCGAAATTTTTTCTTAACAATTATTTCTCGACACAACCTGCCCTGTGACACTCTTACAAGATTTACAGGCTTTTTCTGACCGTCCTGAATGTGGTGGAATGTTGGAGAATGAGTTGCTATTAACAACAGATACAAATGTCTTGATCGGATTTAGTACATATATTGCAGTTAAACGGTTTCGGTTTGTAATCTGCACCCTCCTTCCTACTTCTCTCTACTGTCCACCTTAAAATATTTGAGAGGAGCGAAGATCACAATAAACTTTCTAGTTTACTTAGCTTGTCATATTGAGATGGCTCCAGTTCTTCTTGTCTGCGGGTCTGATTCTTGAAGCTGAAAATCTTACATTTTAGTTCCTCACAGTTGGATTGAACCAAATAAATTTGAAGGTTGTTGTTGCAGAGTTTTTGGTTTTACGTAAATACATTTTCTCATATTTTAGTATACGAGGTGCATTCAAGTTCTAAGGCCTCCGATTTTTTTTTCTAATTAACTACTCACTCGAAATCGTTGAAACTGGAGTTACTTCTCAACGTAATCGCCCTGCAGACGTACACATTTTTCACAACGCTGACGCCATGATTCCATGGCAGCGGCGAAGGCTTCTTTAGGAGTCTGTTTTGACCACTGGAAAATCTCTGAGGCAATAGCAGCATGGCTGGTGATTGTACGGCCATGGAGAGTGCCTTTCGTTGTTGGAAAAAGCCAAAAGTCACTAGGAGCCAGGTCAGGTGATTAGGGAGCATGAGGAATCACTTCAAAGTTGTTACCACGAAGAAACTGTTGCGTAACATTAGCTCGATGTGCAGGTGCGTTGTCTTGGTGAAAGAGCACACGCGCAGCCCTTCCCGGACGGTTTTGTTGCAGTGCAGGAAGGAATTTGTTCTTCAAAACATTTTCGTAGGATGCACCTGTTACCGTAGTGCCCTTGGGAACGCAATGGGTAAGTATTACGCCCCCGCTGTTCCAGAACACGGACACCATCATTTTTTCAGCACTGGCGGTTACCCGAAATTTTTTTGGTGGCGGTGAATCTGTGTGCTTCCATTGAGCTGACTGGCGCTTTGTTTCTGGATTGAAAAATGGCCACCGGCCGCGGTGGTCGTGCGGTTCTAGGCGCTCAAGTCCGGAGCCGCGCTGCTGCTACGGTCGCAGGTTCGAATCCTGCCTCGGGCATGGATGTGTGTGATGTCCTTAGGTTAGTTAGGTTTAATTAGTTCTAAGTTATAGGGGACTGATGACCACAGCAGTTGAGTCCCATAGTTCCCAGAGCCATTTGAACCATTTTTTTGAAAAATGGCATCCACGTCTCATCCATTGTCACAACCGACGAAAAGAAAGTCCCATTCATGCTGTCGTTGCGCGTCAACATTGTTCGGCAACATGCCACACGGACAGCCATGTGGTCATCCGTCAGAATTCGTGGCATCCACCTGGATGACACTTTTCGCATTTTCAGGTCGTCATGCTGGATTGTGTGCACAGAACCCATAGAAATGCCAACTCTGGAGGCGATCTGTTCAACAGTCATTCGGCGATCCCCCAAAACAATTCTCTCCACTTTCTCGATCATGTCGTCAGACCGGCTTGTGCGAGCCTGAGGTTGTTTCGGTTTGTTGTCACACGATGTTCTGCCTTCATTAAACTGTCGCACCCACGAATGCACTCTCGACACATCCTTAACTTCATCACCACATGTCTGCTTCGACTGTTGATGAATTTCAATTGGTTTCACACCACGCAAATTCAGAAAACGAATGATTGCACGCTGTTCAAGTAAGGAAAACGTCGCCATTTTAAGTATTTAAAACAATTCTCATTCTCGCCGCTGGAGGTAAAATTCCATCTGCCGTACGGTGCTGCCATCTCTGGGACGTATTGACGATGGACACTGCTTCATTTTGAAACAATGCGCATGTTTCTATCTCCTTCCAGTCCGGAGAAAAAAGTATTTTGATTTTTCACGTTAACAAAGCCGAAATTACATTATTTGCACAAAAATACAAAAATATGTCCAAACACATCAGAGGTATGCTTACGACTACTACACTCTGCGAAAATAACAATTTCCAAAGGGCTTATAATTATTCTTAACAAACGAATTTCTATTAATTTCGACTATTATTTCATAAATGAATCCAGAGAGAAATATAGCATACAGTACAGGATTGCGTAGTTTATAGTAGAAACTTTAAGTTTGCAAATATTACGTAATTTCTAATGTTTCTAAAAAAAAATAATTTTAACTGCACATTCAGAACTAGTACCTATCGATGATAACATCGAGACTAAAAAAATTTATAAATTAATTCTTTTTCATAAATGTTAGCGTGAAATATAACATACTGTGTATAAAATAATATGAAAGTTTTCAGAAAAGCAACTGAGATAATATGACGTGTCCAAAATTCGAAAAATAATACTGGTATTGCCAATTACTGTTGAGGAAAATCAATGCTAAAGGACTATGTCCTGTTACAGGCTGTAAGGGGTCGTCATCAGAACAAAAAATTCAGTACCTTGTTTCAAGAATAATACTTCTAGACAGTACTCATCGTGATCACTTAAAATCATCTCGGCTTGACCAAATTCAAGCAAGACAGTTGCGAATAAAAGAGTATATTTCAAGTATATTGTGTGATTAATGACGCATTGGAATGAAGCTAATTCTGTGGCCGAGATCACTGATGGACGTTATTTATGGTGAGGTAGCTCTTGAGTTTCAGATTGCCAATTAATTTCTCATGGTAACGACGCGTGCTAAAATTTCACAAAGATTGGTAATCTATAAAAGCTAACCATGCACCAAGGCTCTCCTCTCTACAGTGAGCGTGGATTTAAGACGTTGGTGATCCGTCTGTCGTATGGAGACGTCAAGTTATATGTCATTCTTGCTCTTACTCTAGGCTATTAGCCTCGGACGAGTACCAGATATCACCTTGTGAAGTCGCTCTCATATCCCCCACCCCTCCCAAAATAACTAAACACCACAAACACGAATATACTCGTCACACTCACCTACACACTTCAATTACAACTACGCTACATACACTTTGCAAAGAGAATTTAGTCAGCCGCGACGTATTTTCGTTTCAGGAACTGAATCATTTGGGTGACAACACACCTAACAATTTTATACTACATTAACATTTATCTGCTGCAGGATAGCAGTTCACAGCCTAGAAATATGAAGAGTGCAAAACAGTTTAGATTACATAATACTGTGTTGCACTGGAAAATGAATTATAAAGGAAGCTACGAGGGCAGTTCAATAAGTAATGCAACACTTTTTTTTCTCGGCCAATTTTGGTTGAAAAAACCGGAAATTTCTTGTGGAATATTTTCAAACATTCCCGCTTCGTCTCGTATAGTTTCATTGACCTCCGACAGGTGGCAGCGCTGTACGGAGCTGTTAAAATGGCGTCTGTAACGGATGTGCGTTGCAAAAAACGGGCAGTGATCGAGTTTCTTTTGGCGGAAAACCATGGCATCTCAGATATTCATAGGCGCTTGCAGAATGTCTACGGTGATCTGGCAGTGGACAAAAGCACGGTGAGTCGTTGGGCAAAGCATGTGTCATCATCGCCGCAAGGTCAAGCAAGACTGTCTGATCTCCCGCGTGCGGGCCGGCCGTGCACAGCTGTGACTCCTGCAATGGCGGAGCGTGCGAACACACTCGTTCGAGATGATCGACGGATCACCATCAAACAACTCAGTGCTCAACTTGACATCTCTGTGGGTAGTGCTGTCACAATTGTTCACCAGTTGGGATATTCAAAGGTTTGTTCCCGCTGGGTCCCTCGTTGTCTAACCGAACACCATAAAGAGCAAAGGAGAACCATCTGTGCAGAATTGCTTGCTCGTCATGTGGCTGAGGGTGACAATTTCTTGTCAAAGATTGTTACAGGCGATGAAACATGGGTTCATCACTTCGAACCTGAAACAAAACGGCAATCAATGGAGTGGCGCCACACCCACTCCCCTACCAAGAAAAAGTTTAAAGCCATACCCTCAGCCGGTAAAGTCACGGTTACAGTATTCTGGGACGCTGAAGGGGTTATTCTGTTCGATGTCCTTCCCCATGGTCAAACGATCAACTCTGAAGTGTATTGTGCTACTCTTCAGAAATTGAAGAAACGACTTCAGCGTGTTCGTAGGCACAAAAATCTGAACGAACTTCTCCTTCTTCATGACAACGCAATACCTCACACAAGTCTTCGCACCCGAGAGGAGCTCACAAAACTTCAGTGGACTGTTCTTCCTCATGCACCCTACAGCCCCGATCTCGCACCGTCGGATTTCCATATGTTTGGCCCAATGAAGGACGCAATCCGTGGGAGGCACTACGCGGATGATGAAGAAGTTATTGATGCAGTACGACGTTGGCTCCGACATCGACCAGTGGAATGGTACCGTGCAGGCATACAGGCCCTCATTTCAAGGTGGCCTAAGGCCGTAGCATTGAATGGAGATTACGTTGAAAAATAGTGTTGTGTAGCTAAAAGATTGGGGAATAACCTGGTGTATTTCAATGCTGAATAAAACAACCCCTGTTTCAGAAAAAAAAGTGTTGCATTACTTATTGAACTGCCCTCGTAATTGAAGGAAAATCTTTTACATGTCACCTCTCATTTTCATCAGTTTTATTAATATTTTATGTCATTGCATGATGATAACAGGCCGAATAAGGTTATTGTAATGAATTTGTACTGAGAGCTCAAAATACTGTTGACTTCTATGCATGTTGGGCTACTTCCCTGGGTGGCCAGTGCGAGGCGAGGACCGTAGGAAGCGGCACACTGTGTTTCCGGTTGGGGGCTGCACTTCCACGAATACTGAGAGGGTCGTACATCAATGGGCTTAAGCGCCTGGCAGGACGACTGCCATCGGTCAAGTTTCGCCTATTGTATGCAGGGCGAAACGTCCTGTGAGACGTCCGAGTGGCGCCGCAGTTTATGTGTTTACCGTTCCGGCGCGTCTGGATCGAAGACTGCTGGCGCCGACTGACTGCATTGTCCTCTTGATTCTGAGAATACTTGTGGACCGTGCCCTGCTGGGTGCGACTGTCTGTCGTCGGGTGGCCGGAGGTCTAGGCAGGTTGTTTCCGTAGCCGGTCAAACGGCAAGTTCAGTGCCCTCAGCCGAATAGCAGAGGCATGATTGGTCAGTTTAAACTGAGGCTAGTTGACTTCATAAAGCCCTGCTGGAAATTGGAGGGAACGGTCTTTATTGCCGCGAATGATGTTCCTAGACAGTGTGGGGGAATTTTGGAACAGAACTGAATGCTGATTCGCGGTTATCGAGGGTAGTAGGGAGTTGAGCAATGTTGGCTTTGCTGTTACGTTGTGCGGGTGCAGTGCATTAGGGATCTGATATTCGTCGGAGTCGGCCAGTCTTGCGACTTAGTCGCACTTGTTCGGCAGAACTTAGATTTCTTTAACACCCTTCGAGGCCAGGCGTTGAAACAGAGTTGCTGCACAATCGAAGGCGGCGCCTACATCATCAGAACACTGCCTACTGCCAGACTTCAGGACTGGTACAGTATTTTGCGGTTTCGGCATTGTAAGACCTATCATTTTTATACTGAATCCCTGAGCAGCATGCGCGCTCACTTTGCTACAAGTCCACCTTGCTTGTTTCTCCATGTGATCTCATTTGAGCTCTCACTACTAATCTCAATACTGCATTATAGTCAGGGGAGTATTATTTGATTCATTAGGGCCTCCAGTCATTATCGTCACGCTATTGCATCACATAGAGTAGGAGCCCCTTGTTCTCGAGCCAACTCTTATTCTCATAATAGTTCTGTATAACCTACCCTATAGCCTACTGTTTGAATTGACAATCAAGTACCTTTGTGTTCTGATTTATAATAAATCACACTGTAATATTTAATCCGCATATAATTTCATAGAGAGATGCAGAATCCCATTTCCTGTCGTTTATTATGATAAAATTTCGCTTCTTCTTTACTGTGTAGATTATAATTTTTATTAGATTATTGTGAGTGTGCCCTTCTAATTTCACCAACTATCAGGGTCCACCATCAATTCCTTTTGTTACCGTTGCACACATAATCAATTAGGTGGTAGGTAAGGAGGGGGTGTAGAGCATGTCCAGTTCTCTAGCAAAATTCGCCAGGATTAAAGAGGTACAAACTATTCTCCATCCCGGCTCCTCGCAAGGGAACTACCTCCATTTAAGAAGTTCTTGGTAAAATAATCATGTGGTTCAATTTCACATACAAATTCAAGGCTATAACGGTATCTGGAATATTGGAAATAAGAGAAAAAATATGTGACTATGATGCAAGGGAAATTATTATAATTCACAGCCTTCAGGAATTTTTGTGACATCTAGGCCATTGTCATGCAAGTAGTGGGGCAAATATCAAACCAAAGCTCTGGAAATAACAGCTACAGGACGCTGACCAAGACGTGAGCAAAATATTGACTGCGGCAATAATTTTTCAGTACCAGTCTTCCACAAAATACCAGTCAAATGTACGTAAATGCTGATGACAATGAATGGATAAAATGCATCTGGAAAAAATAAAACCCTTTTTCCCAGCACTACGCTGCTATGCAGCCTAGACAGAAGGAGAAATGGGTTTATCCTTTGCAACATTTTTTGAAGCTATGAAACCCAGTGGGAAGAAAGGAATTATTAGTTTATCGGAATATGCATGTTAATATTAAGGCGTTTTTTTTTAAAGTATGCTGCTGAAGTGCACTGGTACCGTGCATGTATATTTTCAGTTATTGAAGTAGCCTCAATTTACATGAAGTAGAACAGTATACCAGTTCGGAAGAATTCGTGTATTACTGCTCGCAGGCAGCTCCTAAAACTGCCATCATTCACTGGGTCCTTTTACATACTGGAGTAGATTAAACGCGTACGAAGATGTGTAAAAATCTTTGCACTTCATTTCAATTAGCAGCACTTGGAAGTTTTCCTAGTGATTTTCGGCTTATAATTCAGGAGCTTCAAGACGAAGGTCAACGGTGAAGGTAACGTCGCTAGTAAACATTGTTTATTGCCATCTCCAGAGGACAATTAACGTTTTCCGAGTTGCTTAGTGTGTACCTCACACGCTGATGAAACGAGCGCGGGTAGCTTTTAGTGGCCGTAAGAAGTGTGTGTCAGCGCCTGTTTAATTTGTTCGGCGGGGTTTAGAGAATTTATTACGCGCAGTCCGCTGTCGCTCCCTCTATCTGGAGACGCTAAATCAGCGCATTATGTGGCAATTGTGAGCAACGCGGAGCCATCGTGTGGGCCTAAACCGAAGGTGATGGGGCACGGGAGGCGATCTTGTGTATACATCGCCGTTAAATGTAGGAAGGCGGCTTGTAGACAGCCGGAGAAGCGGCCAGCTCGGTTCCTCGTCGTACAGCGGCAAAATTATAGACACGCGTCGGAGGCGGAGAAGGCATTTCGGCGCCGAGTTACGCTTCTGGCTTCTCAGGCAATTACGGGCCAGCCTGCCACGTCGGCGGCATTCCGCCTTCGATATGCCGGGAACGCGGCTGCAGTGTCAGGGATAACACGCCGGTCGTTATCGGGCAGGTTCGGGGCCGGTATCCGACACAGGTTGTGAAACACTTGTTCGTCGCTTGCTTTCAAGATCCAGCGTCAGGTTTTGTCATTCTTTGTCATTCACTAACAGCGCTAGTACATTTTCCCGTACGACCATTTGACGAGTGTACCGTGAATATCAGGAATCCGGTAAAACATCGAATCTCCGACATCACTGCGGCCGGAAAAAGGTCCTGCAAGAACGGGACCAACGACGACAAAAGAGAACCTTCAACGTGACAGAAGTGCAGCCCTTTCGAAAATTGCTGCAGACTCCAATGTTCGGTCATCAACAAGTGTCAGCGTGTGAACCATTCAATGAAACATCATCGATATGGGCTTTCGGAGCCGAAGGTCTTCTCGTGTACTCTTGATGACTGCAAGACACAAAGCATAAGCCTCGCCTGGGCCCTTAAACACTCTCATTGGACTGTTGATGACTGGAAGCTTGTTGCCTGGTCGGACGCGTCTCATTTCAAATTGTATCGAGCTGATCGACGTGTACAGGAATGGAAACAACCTCATGAATCCATGGACCCTTGGCCGCGCGGGGTAACTGCCTGGTGTAAGGCGCCTTGTCACGGTCCGTGCGGCTCCACACGTCGGAGGTTCGAGTCCTCCCTCGGCCATGGGTGTGTGTGTTGTCCTTAGCGTAAGTTAGTTTAAGTTAGATTAAGTAATGTGTAGATTTAGGGACCGATAACCTCAGCAGTTTGGTCCCATAAGACCGTACCACATATTTCCAAAAATTTCCATGAACCCTGCATGTCAGCAGGGGAGTGTTAAAGCTGGTGAAGGCTTTGTAATAATGTGGGGCATGTGCAGTGGAGTTCGACCCCTGACACGTCTAGATACGACTCTTTCAGGCGACACTTACGTCAGCATCTGACCACCTGTCTGGCCACCTGCATCCATTCATGTCCATTGTGCATTCCGGAGGACTTGACCAGTTCCAGCAGGACAATGCAACACCTCTCAGTCCAGAATTTGTACAGAGTGACTCCAGAAACACTCCTCTGAGTTTAAATACTTCCGATGGCCACCAAACTCCCCAGACATTAACGTTATTGAGCGTATAACTAATGCCTGATGATTTTGCTGCTAATAAATAGACATAGCATGGTGTAAGCCTTTCAATGTAACTTACGCGTCCATTTCGATACTTTTAAGTTCACGCTGGTTTCCACAGACGGAGAATCAAAGCCGTGACATCGGTGCTACAATCCAAAAACGCTGACCACTCAACCACTCTTTTATTGTTGTGATATTGGAAGACTAGATGGGTCAGTCATCACGCTAAAAAAATGTTTGAGGATTGCGGGAGCTATTTTGACGGACGACGAAGCAAAAGACAACAAAATCCGTCGATATTTTTTTCTGATAGCAGGTTGGTTTTATTCAGGATTCCAATACACCGTATTAGTCCCCACTCTTTTGGCTACAACACTCTATTTTTGAACGTAATCTCCGCTCAGTGTGACCGGAAGGGTCTGTATGCCAGCGTGGTAACACTCTGCTGGTCGGCTGGTCCAGTGACTGTTCCAAGCGGAGTGCATCCTTCATTTGGCCAAACAGATGGAAGTCGGAAGGTGCCAGATCTGGGCTGTAGGGCGGATGAGAAAGAACAGTTCAACTTGAAGTTTTGCGAGTTCCTGCCGCGTAATGCAGACTTGTGTGAGGCCTTGCATTGTCGGGGAGAATTAGAAGCATTTTTGTGGGGACGAACGCTCTGAAGTGGTTTCTTCAGTTTTCTGAGGGTACCACAACACACTTCGGAGTTGATCGTTGAACCATGAGGGAGTCCCAGATGACCGTCACCACCACGACTTTACCTGCTGAGCTTTGAAATATTTCTTCAGATGAAAGGTAGTGTCGCAACACTCCATGCATTGCCAAATAGATGAACCCAAGTTTCGTCACCTGTGCTGATGTTCGACAAAAAAATTGGCACTATCAGCCTGGTAACGGGCAAGCAATTCGGCACAGACTGTCCCTCGTCGCTCTCTATGGTCTTGTGTTAGTCGGTGAAGAAACCAGCGGGCACGCAACTTTGAGTGCCCCAACTGGTGGACGAGTCTGTTAGCCCTACCAACAACAGAGTCGTCCAGTTATACAGCGAAGTGATTCATTATGATCAGCCGATCACTCGAGTGAGAGTATCCGCACGTTCCATCATTGCAAGAGTCACAGCCGTATCTGGCAGGCCGGCACGCGGGAGATCAGACACTTCAAAAATGGTGTAGTGGCTCTAAGCACTATGGGACTTAACATCTGAGGTCATCAGTCCCCTAGACTTAGAACTACTTAAACCAAACTAACCTAAGGACATCACACACATTCATGCCAAGGCAGGATTCGAACCCGCGACCGTAGCAGCAGCGCGGTTCCGGACTGACGCGACTAGAATCGCTCGGCCACAGCCGCTGGCCATCAGACAGTTCTGAGCGACCTTGTTTCTATTATAACAGACGACTCGCCCAAATACTCACTGTGCTTTTTTTCACTAACAGGTTGCCGCAGACCTTCTGCATGCGCGTATGTATATGTGCCATGCTATGGCTTTCCACCACAAGAAACTCTATGACAGCTCTCTGCCTGGACCGCACATCCTTCTCAGATACCATTTTGAAGGGCAGGCACAGCGCAGTCACCTACCGCAACTTAATGAAATTATAGGGGCTGAAGCAGGTGAATTGCACGATGTCCCACAAGAAATTCCGCATTTTCTCAACCGGAACTGGACAGGAAAAAAAAATGTTACTTATTGAACGACAGATACTGCCAACGTAGTGGTGAACAGTCTCCTTTTCCTGCTTCCCGGGTGTATACTCGTCCGTGATGCCACCATGATCAGTCAATCAGGTCGTCATGCTATGTAACACTGTAGCGGTGAGACT
This sequence comes from Schistocerca cancellata, assembly GCF_023864275.1. Classification (NCBI taxonomy): domain Eukaryota; kingdom Metazoa; phylum Arthropoda; class Insecta; order Orthoptera; family Acrididae; genus Schistocerca; species Schistocerca cancellata. The sequence goes on from NC_064630.1 coordinate 601,426,673, forward strand.
GAGAAGCATACATCAGCGGTAACTAATCTTCACTGGGTACTTCAGACGTTACTCAGCTTAACATTCAGAAAGCTGTATCAGCAGTCATTTTTTTGTGTTAGATGATGGTAACACTCAATAACGATTTTAGTAGCGATTGCTTCCTGTAAGAGCTTAAACGCTAGTCACAATTAAAAACTTTCTGGGGATGCATCAGGTGAATAATAGAGTGTATATAAAAACGTAAATACTGAAAAATAATTACGGAAAGCTTTAAAACACTAAGGATGAAAAGGAAAATATTTCATAGCTCAATCATGACTTGGTCAATGCACCAAATTCGATACGACAAAGTTTAAACCATTATTTTTCATTGTAGGCATGTAGAGAAACGAAATATTTATTGCAGATAACGTTGTTCCCTACTCTTTAACGAAGGAATTCGAACTCTCCGTGGTTTTGGTATTCTATACACTATGTGAATCTACTGAATCAGCGAGCAACTGTTGAACTATTGAGATCGTTTTTCATCTGCATACGAGTATTTTTTTTATGCAACCTTCACCAATCCCTGCGCGCTCCATGATGCAATCCTGTTGTGCAAACATTTCTGCGTAATCACAATAGCACTAACTCCGCAATGCTTTTCAAAATTGCTATGTAGTCTACTGGATAATTACTACGTGCATTATGAAGGCTTGTAGCGTATTCCCGGTCAGCACAGCGAAACATTCCCATCAAAAGTGGCTGCGTTCCATCAAATGTTTCATACACGCCCCTTTGCGGAAAGAGCCCACTGATTACACAGGTGTTCCGTCGCAAAATACCACCTTGTGAAATGCAACGATGGCTTAATCAAAAGGTCACTAACGCTTTTCATGGACATTCCTGTATCCATCAGATCGATAACTGTTCGGAAGCTGCAGAAGGCAGTTGTAAAATTACTATTGATTTAATATACAGTCAACAAAAATAACCTAATCTTGATGCCAGATAATTTTTAGAAAAATACAATTTAGTGACTAGGTAACAACCAGGAAAGAATTCCCACAAGATTCACACTGGCATCCACTACTTTTTTCTTACACCTAGTGTTCAAAAATGATTTTCAGATCTTCGATCACGTATATTTCAGAAATGAGGAGACTTTTTTTCGTCCACCCTCGTAGTAAATCTTTTGTCCAACCTCGTAATCAATCTCGTTGTATCTAGGAATCCTGCATATTCGGTTCGCTAGATAAACAATCAAACAAGTCGTATTAACGAGTTTTATTACAACAGGAAAATTACAGATACTTTGGCAATTACACAGATATGTCTCAAGCAAAGGGCGACATACGAAATAGTCAGTCTTTGTAGTGACTGCTGATCTATAGCTGACAAAAGTCTTTCCGAAACTGCTATCGAAGTTCCTAACGTTGACGCTGCTATCCAAGTGGCTAACCTTGAAACTGGTATTGAATTGGGGCGTCACCAGTCGGTCGCGGTGCTTGTATCCTCTTCACACAGGGACCGCTGCTGTCGCGTTGTCGTCCTGGAAGGGGGGTCGGCCAGCATGCTATTGGCCGACCACTTCTCACAGCCTCCCCTTCACTGTCGTTGCTGACTGGCGTGCCGGTGCTTTACGCCGTAACACGTTTGTTACATAATGTTCACACTCACATAAAGTTTTAGACGTCGTTTAACAGAGATCAATGTATGTATCATCCGCAGGACACAGGATATCTAAACGACATTCGGCTTCCTCTCTTACCAGACCTAGCATGTCCTCATCAGTGTGTCCAATCGCTGCTCCATTGTGAGCTCGCAGTTCCTGCAGGTTCTTCTGCGGCGTCTCACTGATTGTATTCTTCACAAAGCCCTCAAGAAAAAACTCTAAAAGGGTTATGTACGGAGATATTGAAGAGTCAGGAACCGGGTCCTCCTTCGCCAGTCCAGAGACCTGGAAATGTGTCGGCCAAAGTCTTTATAGAAATCGAGGCCCAGTGAGGAGATGCACCATCTTGCTGCAGCGTGATGTCAGGTTCCAGTCCTTCGACCTGTAGAAATGCAAACATTTCCCACGTATCCAGATAAAATGTCGATGTTACTGACGTCTCCTCACATTATGTTGGTTTACCTTCTTGGATAGGGGAAAGCAAACTTCGTCCGAGAGCATCACCTTCTTTTACATAGTCTGGATCATCATCGACGCGACATACAATCTCAACGCCAGAAGCTTTGCGCTTTGGCTTCTTATCAGGTTTGAAAGGCATGCAGCAGCTGCACCGTGTACGGCTAAAGTTTCAGTTACTTTTGTAGTAACCAGTGCAGCGGGATTGGTGGTAACTGCAACTGCCGAGACTCTTGGCAGATTGATTTGGTTGGGGTCTGGACGAATGGCTGCTGCAATAAATGTCTGCAGGTGAACCCATTCCACATCTGCATCACTCGTGCTCGGATGTCCAAACCACGTCGTTTTTATGACACTTACGGATTCCTTGAATCTCGCTTACCGTTCTCGGATATGATGGTGATGTGCTTCTGTAACGTGTCCGGAAGTTTCGCCCGATCTCAGTGTTAGATATAGTCCCTAGCATTCCAGACACCGTGCTATCTACTAGGTGTGGGCATTTCCTTCAATACCTAACCTTAAAAGACAAAAATAAAAAGTGTTTCATGTTTATGGACATTATGACGCACGCCGGACAATTCAACATATCCCTATTTCTGAAATATACATGATCGAAGTTGTAAAGATCATTCTGAAACACCCACATATGTGAATGACGTGCTGTGTAATATGCATCACGTAGTGTCAATACATTTTGCAGTTTAAATGCGTGCTGGTATTAATCTTGTTAGACAAACTACAAAGCAAGGAACTGTCAAATTTTTCATGTTTTCTACAGTTATCTACCGATCCACCACTAGGCGTTGTCTCGTCTTTCCATATGTCTTGACATCTAAGAAAGAAATAGACACATCATCCACGTTACAGTGCAGCAGAGTAAATTTTGAATCACAATTTTAAACGTTCCTTCTTACAATCCTTAACTTTACTTTGAGTAAAAATAATGTGGTGTATGGTACAGACGATAAAACATCTACTTGTATCGTTGGGTATTGTTTCGCTAGTGGCTTGTCTAGCATAAAAAACTAAAATATTTATTTTTGGTGGTTAATTGTGTGAAGGCTGTCAAATACAATTGCAAATACTTTTGGTACAGATAAGCCACTGTGATACTTCGCAGTCTGTAAAGTGACACATGTTACTATACATACAAACAACGTTGATACATGTAGCCTATACGCTAAATTATTCCCTAACATTTTTGCAGAAATCTTGCAAATGGGCTACGAAATACGGATTACGTATGTTACTAACAAATTTCTGCTTATAAAATATCATTCTGTCTATATAAAAACTTGTATCCACGTGTTACTGCCAGTTGTGTCCTTATTAAGAATTTCATCTGCTTTAATAGACGTAACGCTTCGAAGTATACAAAATCACTCTTCTCTATGACCCCATTATTCTCTTATCTTTTATTGGACTTACACCTTGCAGGTAATGGGACAAAAGTGTCGAGTGAATCTGTGAACTCAATGAGTGAGGATAGTGACAGTGAGAAAGTCTACATCGCTCTGAAGGTAAAATTTTAGTCAAAGTTGTCTTTGGTTCTAAGTTGTGTTATTTATTCAAACGTTGTTCGTACTCTGCGCTGGTGTATTTGTATAGGTATGACAACAAATCATAGACTGGCGAGTACGCTATTCGTACAATGAGTGTAAGAGGAGCACATCGTCCACACTTTCCGGACGACATAGCAGCGATTTATAACTTCACTCTGCGATCTGACATAAGGTGTAGAATCTTGATGAGGGAATCGGAGCCGGCCGGGATGGCCGAGCGTTTCTAGGCGCTACAGTCTGGAACCGCACGACCACAACGGTCGCAGGTTCGAATCCTGCCTCGGGAATGAATGTGTGGGCTGTCCTTAGGTTAGTCAGGCTTAGCTAGTTCTAAGTTCTAGGGGATTGATGACCTCAGAAGTTAAGTCCCATAGTGCTCAGAGCCATTTGAGGGAATCGGAATTCTGTTCTCGCGCTTTCTGTACTAATTTTCAAATGGCTCTTTTCTGGTTAGGTGAATCAGCGACTCCATTCACTAAAGAGAAAAAACTCTGTGCAGCAGACTGAAAATCTAGGCTTTTTCATAGTTTACATCCTACAATTTTCTATTTCAACTCCATATTGAAAAACACATCAGAAATCATTACACTGACGGTAAGATGTTTGTGATCCAAATTACTCTACAGATCATAATCATACACAAATGCACGCAATCCTTGTTTAAAACTGACGCTTAAGTCTTTCTCATGAGCTCCTTCATTTACGTTCAACAGATCTTCATCTCTTTAAATCAATAATCAACACGCTTTATAAAAGGTCTAAAAAGGTCACCGTGTTTCTGCTGTAAGTTACCTATTCAAAACCTCTTAGGGGCAAAAAATTTGCTTCTCTGAATTTTATATAATTATTCACCGAATTTAAAAATTTAAAACGCCGTCGTAATCAGTTCAGTAAGATGTATGACATTACTGATGTGTCAACATCGAGTCCGCCCTGTGGATTTTTGCTATGCGATATCGCTGATACCGCAGTCAGAGACATGGATTCTATGGGGCGCGAAGCCTATAAAATAGCACGCCACACGCGCAGAGGGGTCGATTGTTGTCGCAGAGGCCGCGTGGAGGCACAGGACGTAACACACTGGTGCAGGTAGTTGCTCTGGACGGCGACGTGCAGAAGTAGCGAGATACGGCCGCGAAGTGGGCACTGTGTTCAGTCTTTCTATCCTTGGGTTTCGGCCGTGACGAGGGTGTGTACGTCCTCGTCGTATAGCTGGACGTCATTGCAGATACAGATACCCGTTAACTTGGTAAGCTGCTCTTGGGAACTGTGTGGATTTGTGGTTGGTTGGTTGGTTGGTCTGGGGAAGGAGACCAGACAGCGTGGTCATCGGTCTCATCGGATTAGGGAAGGATTGGGAAGGAAGTCGGCCGTGCCCTTTCAGAGGAACCATCCCGGCATTTGCCTGCAGTGATTTAGGGAAATCACGGAAAACCTAAATCAGGATGGCCGGACGCGGGATTGAACCGTCGTCCTCCCGAATGCGAGTCCAGTGTCTAACCACTGCGCCACCCCGCTCGGTGGGATTTGTGGTGACAAGTACACTTTGTCAAACATATTCAGCGTGTTGAATGCAGCAGCTGAAATTTTTATAACTTCTTGCTTAACCGTCAAGTACACTGCTGGCCATTAAAATTGCAACACCACGAAGATAACGTGCACAGACGCGAAATTTAACCGACAGGAAGAAGATGCTGTGATATGCAAATGATTAACTTTTCAGAGCATTCACACAAGGTTGGAGCCGGTGGCGACACCTACAACGTGACGACATGAGGAAAGATTCCAACCGATTTCTCATACACAAACAGCAGTTGACCGGCGTTGCCTGCTGAAACGTTGTTGTGATGCCTTGTGTAAGGAGGAGAAATGTGTACCATCACGTTTCCGACTTTGATAAAGGTCGAATTGTAGCCTATCGCGACTGCGATTTATCGTATCGTGACATTGCTGCTCGCATTGGTCGAGATCCAATCACTGTCAGCAGAATATGGAATCATTGGGTTCAGGAGGGTAATACGGGACACCGTGCTGGATACCAACGGCCTCGTATCACTGGCAATCGTGATGACAGGCATCTTATCCGCATGGCTGTAACGGATCGTGAAGCCACGTCTCGATCCCTGAGTCACCAGATGGGGACGTTTGCAAGACAACAACCATCTCCCCGAACAGTTCGACGTTTGCAGCAGCATGGACTATCACCTCGGAGCCCATGGCTGCGGTTACCATTGAGCTGCATCACAGACAGGGAGCGCCTGCGATTGTGTATTCAACGACGAATCTGGGTGCACGAATGGCAAAACGTCATTTTTCGGATGAATTCAGGTTCTGTTTACAGTGAAACGTCCTCTTAGAAAAATTATTGAATTACTGTGCTGATAAACCTCTTACATTATTTGATTTTCAAACAGCTGAGCAGAACTGAACGTACTCAGACATTTCGCTCTTTACCTATTCTGATCAACACTAAACTGACACACAATATTTTTGGCGCAACGCAATCTGACTTTCAAAAATCCCTACAAAAGAATGGCCCTGACTAACATTAACCTATACGTTTCACAAATCACTTACCTCACAAAAATCTTCTTTACTCGAACTACTGCAACACAGCGAGTGCCAATACTGCTAGCTACATAAGAGATTCAAACTACTGAAGGCACTAACTACTGATAGGCATAGTTAGCAAATTAAAGATTTTGATAGAGATCAAGCAATGTATTTACCTTGATAGTCTTCAGAAGTCATAATATATATATATATCAGTCCATGATATCCAATATTACAAATTTACTCTTTCTGATGGACACACGTCCAGATCAGCCGCTCTCAAAATTCCGCCATCTCTCTCCCCACATCCACCACTGCTGGCGGCTCACCTCCAACTGCGCAACGCTACGCGCTGTTAACATCCAGCTGCCCAACACTACAATAGCAAACAGCAATGCAAACCAGCCACAGACTGCACACAGCACAGCCAGTGATTTTCATACAGAGCGCTACGTGGCGTTACCAATATAAAAACCTAAACAGCCTACTTACAACAGCATCATGATGGTCGCATTGGTGTTTTGCGACATCGCGGTGAACGCACATTGGAAGCGTATATTCGTCATCGCCATACTGGCATATCACCCGGCGTGATGGTATGGGGTGCCATTGGTTACACGTCTCGGTCACCTCTTGTTCGCATTGACGGCACTTTGAACAGTGGACGTAACATTTCAGGCGTTTTACGACCCGTGGCTCTACCCTTCATTCGACCCCTGCGAAACCCTACATTTCAGCAGGATAATGCACGACCGAATGTTGCAGGTCCTGTACGGGCGTTTCTGGATACAGAAAATGCTCGACCGCTTCCTTGGCCAGCACATTCTCCGGATCTCTTACCAACTGAAAACGTCTGGTCAATGATGGCCGAGCAACCGGCTCGTCACAATACGCCAGTCACTACTCTTGATCAACTGTGGTATCCTGTTGAAGCTGCATGGGCAGCTGTACCTGTACACGCCATCCAAGCTCTGTTTTACTCAATGCCCAGGCGTATCAAGGCCGTTATTACGGCCAGTGGTGGCTGTGCTGGGTACTGATTTCTCAGGATCTATTCACCCAAATTGTGTGAAAATGTAATCACATGTCAGCTCTAGTATAATATATTTGTCCAATGAATACCCGTTTATCATTTGAATTTCTTCTTGATGCAGCAATTTTAATGGCCAGTATGGGAGAAGCTGTATTACGATACTGTGGCCTCAGTACTTTTCTCAAAGACTGTGTTCTTGAATTATTCAATTGCACTAGAGGAAGTTTGCGTGTGTGTGTCTCTTCTGTTAAACAGACGTCGCTTCTCTGTGTGTTCTTGAAGTCTGCTCATTTTGTCTTTCACTGGTTTCTTTATGACGGCGGGTTACTTGGGGCAGGCTTGATTATTCTGTCTGGCCCAAGGGAAAAGGGCGCACTGAAAACCAGCTTGTACTGGTTGTAAAAAGAAAAAAAAACAATCATTACTGTTTGTAAGCGGGATATGTTGGTGTCGGTGACATTTTCTATATTTTTTTCCTGTTCTAGTATAGTTAATATCAGTAACGTGAGTGTTGGCTAAAGTTGAACGGCATGTTTGTGGGCTAAAGGAGTCTAGCTGTTTTTCTGTGGTACCTGATGAGGTTTATTTTGTCATGACTTGTGAATTGTTATTTGCCATGCTGAGAATCTTCGTAAGTTGTAGTTAACGAGGTCCTATAGGCAACGAGTGTTGGCTAAGCTATCTTTGTTCAGGAATAACTTGTTTCGAACATCCTTTCAAGATGACATTGAAATTTATCCCACTGCCAGATTTTATTGAAAACTTTTTTATTGTTTAAATGGATGTCTGTTTCTTTAAATATTTGTTTAAAGCGAATTCTGGTTTCCTTTTTATAAAAAATCAAAATGAATCTTTTTTAGTTGTCGGAATAATGAATACCTCTAGAATGACTGAAGCTGTTTTAAAAGTCCAGTAGAAACTATGTGTCTTTGTGTTTGCAGCGAGTGAGTACCAAGGAATGAAAAAGACCTATGATGAAGGGATTTTGTGATAATTTTATTTCTGAAAATCTTGATCCCGCACCTTCCTTCAATGGAACCGTGTTTCCTGACCTTTAAAAACGAAGTGGCCGTTTCAGTTACTTTAGAGGTATGAAACAAAACATAATTATTGATGTCTTGAGGCAGATCAACTCATAGCACACAAATTACGCAGACGAGTAAATTAAGAATGAGAGCACTTAGTGACCGCCAACCAGCTTTACATATAAATTCAAACCTTTTTGAAATTACAAAATAGAGATATTGAAACAGATTATGGAAGCAAATGGGTATGAAGTTTTATGGTTACGCGCAAACGCAACAAATTAAAGCGTAGAAAATGTGATCATAAACTAAGAAGAAGAGTAATTTTATCAGCATGACATACCGTGTCACTACTTTTAATAAAATAGAAAGGTCCCTAGGTAAAACTAACGTAAAAGTCAGCTTTAAAACTGAAAATACGTTGGGATACTGGGTTCGTCATAAGATTTCCTAAGGAAACAGTTAGTGTTTATACTCCGGTGTTGTCTGTCAAAAGAATTCCATTGGGCAGACGGGACGAACATCAAATACACGCTTTAATGAACATACGCTTATACGAAGTAGGATTGCACTAGTTATTAATTTATCCAAGCACAAATATTAAATTACTAGTATTGACAATAACATGGAGATGTTGCATAGCGCAAACAAAGCACGGTGCCTTGACGTACTCGAGGAACTTGAAATTTATATTGCCAAAAGAAAAGTACCTGACAGAATGAATTTTCCAGCAACTTATGCTGTTAGGCAATGTTGCCGTAGGTACGCAGTGCCTGGTGTTTCTCCTCGTCCCACAACCAGGAATTTGTTTATCTTGTTGTCTAATAGGAGTGTAAAATGTCGCCGCAGACAACAGCCTGTGAGACGAATAAACTCACTACTGCATCGATCGTCACTCAAACTGCTATAGCCGTGGCCGCTCTAATGCATTTCTCACAGTATCATGATTAAATATCTTTGTAATTTCTAGCACTTGCAAGAAACTATAGTTATTTTTGTAACTTTATTTCCTCTTCTCCCCATTTTTGGCTTGTAGAATTTGTTCTCAGTATATCTGTATTCTTATTCATTAAAATGAAGATCACATCTTGAAGTTATATTGTGACAGGTGGAAGGCTCAGACTATGCTGATCTGATATATATATATATATATATATATATATATATATATATATATATATATATATATATAAAGTTTACATTGTTTTTTTAAGCATACAAATGAGAGCAAAAATGTACGATTACGCTCTACTGTGAGGTTGTTTTTTTTATATCTGTTTTGATCTTTTATTGTATGACGCATCATACATACGGAAATCTATTTCACTACCATGTCTTTTAGTCATTGATTTCATTATATTAGTTTATTTTATATTGGTGTGAACACTCTACACTCTTTTAATATGTTAGCATATGACATACGCACACAATCCATGGCCATACAAAAAAATTTTGTCCACCTTCAACCTTCGTATTTTACTTTAGTTGACAAACTGTATTTTTTGGTGGCAGGTACGCGTGGTTTCTCACAATATTTTGTTGCCAATTGTGTAACCTCTGACGGTAGTATTTGTAATGCCACACTTGGTAATTTTTATTGTTGTTACATCGTTTTCCTTTTTGTGTTAGCTTCTTTGATACTCGATTTATAGAATCTATGAGTGTAAGAAATCTCAAAGACGTGTTGAGAAACATCATCCACACAACACCGCAGACGGCAAGAGCATATTGAAAGACTTTACCGATGGGTCCTGTTTATTGATTCTATTTTGGCAATAGCTTTGCTTGGATTATCTGAAATGTTGTTTGAGAAGCTGCATCTATTGCAAACAATGAATCGAAAAACAAGTAAATTTGACTGAGCGATTTACAATGAAAATGTAATAAGTCACCTAATAAAGAAAATCAGATTCTGTCCAAGTTCTCTTCAAAAACCGTAACACTGTGTTTCATACTTGTTTACTTCTTTGACATGAAATTTAATGACACTTCACTTTATATCTGGTCGTATGAAACAAAGCCCCTTGCAACTGAAAACTAAATTTTCTTTTTGTCTTTTGGCTTACCTGTGGCAATTAACAACTCTCGGGCAATTGCTCTCTGGAAACCGCTGCTGCTGCTTTTGAAAGCTACTGGAAAGGCGCGTCTCATTTACTTGGCGGCACATTAACTGCAGGTGAACTCTGAGTGCAGTGAGTCACGTAATGTGTCTACTCTTGAAACTGGAATTGTGAAACTTTATCTAATGAATGAAAAATTTAGGGAAATGGATGATGACGTGGTAAATCACGTTCATGCTGAATCCTTCAAAAGGTTTATTGGCAGTTTAAAAAAAAGCTTCTTTACAAAAGTATTCTTCGTTACAATCAAGAACTGTAAAGAATTGCCAAACTCTGAAAAGACGTTAAAGTTATTTGCCCAACAACGTCCTGTTCATAGAATTGTTACAAAATATGTATGTTCACCATAGATTACAATAGGTTGCATTAAGTGAGTTAATTTTTACTGAATTGTCCTTAATGTTACGTCGTTTGATACTAAATTTGTTTCAGTTGTAAATATTTGTCATGTATTATTGCTTTTCTGACATGTTGTACATCCTGTAGGACCCCCCTCACTACGGATCAATTGGAATGAAATTAAATCTAATCTAACCTAATCTTTAATGGTGTGCGGGCAGCACCTAGCTCACAGTTAAACCAAAGAATAGTAATTATTTTCTTATTATGAATTTCTCATCAATTCAATCAAAAAACTTCTTTCTCACAAAAGATATAAAATCATATCATAAAATCAATTTTATCGATAGAGATAATGTATTTTTTGCCTTGCCGCTTCCTTGGCCATGGATCTCTTCACGATTACATGAGGCGAACTGACTGTCTCTACGACCAGCATCGGTGAGTAGAGGGTGAGGCAGAGATGTTAATGCACTCGCCCATTGTCGCAGATGACGTTGAGCGCTATCTGTCAAAGTAAGTGATACAGATGTCTGCGTAGTAGAGTTATAAGGGAAGCTGATAAGTGAACAATAACCAACACCCCTTTCATAGCCACCTGACCTCTCTGGCTAGAATTTTGCAGAGTAACTTTTATAGATGGCAAGGCTTAGTCCCCGAAATTCGCTAACGAAGTTGTGAAAGAAATCTCTGTATTGCGTACAGAAGCGAGATAAAACAATTGTTTAAATAAAGTTACGGGGTGGTATGAGGAATTATCTCAAATTACAAATAACCTTGAAAGATAGGTAATGAATAAAGATGTAGCAATTGAAGCACATGCTAAAAATTTAGCACATTGAAGATATCTAGAACGAAATTTTCACCCTACAGCGGAGTGTGCGCTGATATGAAACTTCCTGGCAGATTAAAACTGTGTGCCGGGCCGAGACTCGAACTCGGGGCCTTTGCCTTTCGCGGGCAAGTGCTCTACCGACTGAGCTATTCAAGCTTGGGTAGCTCAGTCGGTAGAGCACTTGCCCGCGAAAGGCAAAGGTCCCGAGTTCGAGTCTCGGCCCGGCACACAGTTTTAATCTGCCAGGAAGTTTCACATTGAAGATATTTACACTTGTAACACACATTGATGAAGAGTGTGATATGTTATTCTTTTGTTTTCACGTGAATTGCAAAAGTTATAACTACCAATATTTACAAGTTTATAAACAAATACAAATGACAGGATTAAGTTGAGTGTGATCCCCTTGTTCAAAGTGCATAGAGGAGACACACAGCACATCATTTACATTTTTGCGGAATGTTCTGCTCACAAAATGGAAGTTCATAGCACATCACGAAAGGTCGTAGTACATTTTCGTCATAGTAACCCTCGCCGAAGATTCAGTGCGAGATTGTCTTCCACTCTTGTTCCACTGACATTGACAAAGAATCGGGTGTAAACTTGGTCCATAGATGAGTAGGCTAGAGAAGGTTCAGAGGACGTAAAAAAAAAAATCTATGTGTGCAACCCTCTGACAAATCAGAGCTCAAATAATTGTCACTTATCCTCATCCAGAAAATCGCAGATCTACGCCATAAAGGGTCTCGTAATAATTGGTACACATGTTATGTAACCTATTAAAAGCTGACTCGGAGAGTGAAGTACCAGCTTCTAGATCTCCGCTGACAGCTCAAACCTCAAATATTTATCAGTTAAACAGCATCGGCGTAAACAGACAGTGAGAAAAATACGAACTGCCACTCCATTAAATGTTTGTTTGCAGTTGTAGCACTCTGCTATAAACTTGACAGTTTTTTTGGTAAAAGTGTGTTACTTGCTTACAGTGTGCTTCATAGGAATGTCACAGTGCTGGTGTCCAAATGTCACATCCCAAATTACTGAAATCAGGGCACAAATAGGATTAGAATGCGTGGACAAGTTATTCACAGTAACCCAAACAAGATTTTAAGAATAGAATATGTACAATATATGGACAAATCTTGTACAGCAGTGTGGCAAAACTTACAAGTATAAATGACACAGGAAAGAAAATGTAGCGTACTTATTCATACAAAACGACTGCGTGACAATAAGTTATAAAAAAATTATTTCTTATATTCAAATATGGAGAGAAAATTAGGTACAAAATTCTATAAAACATCGTGGCTTCAGTCACGGACAAAATTTTCTTTGTGGGGTAGAAGCATGTTGATTCATAAAATAGTGTTCTGATTGTATTTTCCTGTGTGAAAGAGTGATATGTGAAGACGAAAAAAGTACTGTTCTATTTGTCATATCGATTTTCGAAGAGTTTAGGCCACAACTGTTGCACATGCATTTGCATTGTGGCTCCTTTTCACCGATTATTGCGTATTTTAACTAAAAAAATGACGATGCATATTGTAGCTCTGTGTTTACAATACGTTTAAAAATTTATTCGGGCGGTCTCTAGCTCAATCTAGTTTTGATGTCTCACAGATTGACCGCGACCTAGAACTGAATGCAGTCGCTAACCGAGAGACCACTGCCTAGCGAAATCATTACAGAAGAGGAACAGGAACAGGGCGACAGAACCAACACTCCTGCGCCCGCGCCGCCGGCTAATCCCCTCCAATGTGATACAGTCCGCATCAGTAACAATTAAAGTACGCAAGCTTTTAGCCGCACGTCCTTTGTTTCACTTTAGCTTTCTATTTACTTGCAGACAGCTGAACGTGTTTACGATGTGTTGTGCGCCATTCCGCCCGAAAGAAGAAGCGTCGTTTCATGGGTAGCTGCCCATCCTCGAACAATTACATATGACAGAATTGCTTTATACTGTCGAGTTTGCGAGAAAAACTTAACGTGCAAAAAAAAAAAAAAGTTTCAAACAGACCAGCATGTCAAGACAAGTCTTCATATCAGAGGAATGCAGAAGAAAAGACAGTGACAACAACTTCTGACAATGGCAAGTTGCAGTAGCAGGGTTTGTCGAAAGGTAACCAAAAAAGTCGGATCTACGTGAAGCATTCATTGCAAGCAATATTCCTCTTCACAAACCTACAAGCCCTGTCCTCAAAGGCTTCTGCACACATATTCCTCAAATCAAAATATGCCAGATGAATCAACATTGCGTAAAAATTACATTTCAACAATTTACGTAATTGTTCTGGAAGAAATACGCTATGAACTCGAGGAGAGCATTATCAGGACTTCAACTGACGTAACTACAAGCACTTGTGGCCGTTATATTGCAAGTTTATATGTTGGTCATTTACAAGAAGAGCCTTCTTCTACCTATTTAGTGGCCGGCAAATAATCTGAAAAAGTAAATCATTCTAAGATCGATAGGTTAGTGAATGAAGGAAGCAGAAGAATATTTCCAGAATCTTCTGCAGATGAAAGGGTGTTTGTGTTTATTTCAGATGCTGCTTCCTATATGATCAAAGCAGGGAAAGTCCTCCGAGTATTTTATCCCAATTTGATTCATTTGATGTATTTTCCTCATGGAGGGCATCATCTTGCTGAATAATTACGTTCCACGTTTGTGAATGTAAATAAACTGATTTTATCCACAAAGAAAGTGTTTCCTTCTGCTGGCGTCAAGACATAGAAATAAACACTACCAAATGTGCCTTTACCTTCTGAATCAGTGGTAACTCGATGGGGTACGTGTGTCGAAGCTGTGTTGTTTTAAAGTGGACATTTCGAGGTCATTATTGGGATAAAAACGACTTCGGTAATGCAGAGACTTTGTCAGTTTGCAGTACATGGAAGGTTTTAATGATTCCGGTACTAAGAAGGACATTGCTGTGATTAGCACTCAATTTTCCCAAATACCTGCAAGTATTAAAAAGCTTGAAATTCAAGATTTAGTTAATGAAAAAATTATTTTAGTGAACTCCTCATTGCTAGAGGTGTTCCCAAGAGAACTTAAAGAAAGGTTTGAAAACATTTTAAACATTAACCCTAGCTTTGAACCCTTGTGCCAGATTGATAGCTTTATTAATGGGATGGATGAACTTGTACCAGAAACAATAAGCGCCAACATTGCACCCAAATTCAAATACTGCCCAGTTACCTCAGTTGATGTAGAACGGTCTTCTTGTTCTTATAAACATGTTTTGAGTGATCGAAGACACAATCTTAATACCGAACATTTGGAACAGTATTTGGTCGTTTATGTTTACAATACCAGAAAAATGTAAAATAAATTGTAAATGATGTTTTGGTCGAATAGCATTACTTAAAAGTTTATGCTGTTCAAACAAATTCATGATTGTATGTTGTTTTTTTAAATAAAATGTTATGAAGTTTTGAGTGTGTCCTTTTGATTGTGATATATCTCGAAGTTGGTCCCGTGCATATCGATCGTTTCGCTGCGAATCACTCGCATCGCATTCGCCTGTTACCGACAACATACAAAGAAAGAACAATTCTTAAAAACAGAATTCATCCCCAATTTGCAAATTTGTAGAAAATAATCACAGAAAGGCCCCCTTCCTAACCTCTATCAGAAAGTATTCAGAAAATTATACTGATTGGCGACTCCGTGGAGTGTTCTGTGCACCACGACCACATAATGGATGTAATTGTAAGGAGAAACAGCATTGGTCCTATTTTTTTTTTTTTGTTTTAGTATCCGCAAAATCGATTTTCGGTCACTTAGAGTGATCACATAAACTGATCGCTCTAAGCCTGTTGATACCAGTGCCTACCAATTTTAATTGTATATTACAGCACTGAGGATGGTCACTAAGGGACCGAAAATCGATTTTGCGGATAATAAATAAAAAAATACGACCAATGCTGTTTCTTCTTACAATTATATTCAGAAAATTTAAATGCACCGATTTTTCGCGTGACCAGCGCTTTTCCTCATAACTGATATGCACAGGTTTGACTTCGAGATACAATGCACGCAGTAACTATCATGTATTTTTATTATTTCATCTTGCATAATTCGACACTTTTCATGCATTTTTAAGCAATTTTCGTGCATATTTCCATGCATATATAATGGCTTTTATCTGCATATAATCCAGTTATACAATTCTTTCTAAATCCCGTCTTGAGTCACAGACCTCGATGAGACAGGTTAGCTTTACTTTGTCAAAGTAGCAGTCAGTGTGTGACAGACAGTCTGGCAATGAACTTGGTTTGAAAAGAATGGACGCCATGTAGTGAAGGTAGCATTACTTAGAAAGGATTTTGTAATGATATTTTGTGATGAAAAATACTAAACAGGGTTGTATTAATGAAGGAGTTATGTAAGCCAACGTGTAAGGTAATCCAATTTTTATGTTTTCGTAATTGTGTAGTTGCTTATTGTTAGAACATTGACTGTGGTGAAAGTATAATGTGAACATTTCTACTTGAACTCATGTTTGTATGTGTCTGGTTGGTATCTGAGAAACTCGTGAAACTTGTTTAGACACTGTCTGAACTTTAAATTTCCAGGAACTTGCAGCTTTTAAATGAAAATATAGCTAACATGTTACTCTTTTATCACCAGGAATGACAATGGTTTTTTTAGTTGTTATGATACCAGGGAACATTGCAAAATGCTTAGATGACGTTTTTGATGTCACCATACTTATTCCTGATTTTACTGTACTTGAGATGTGTGATAGTTAATGTTCTGGCCACATAGACAAATGTATGTAACTTAACAAACTGCATCCAAGTCTTTAAATTTATCTGATGCACTTTAAAAATAGAGATGAATGCTTAACACTGAAATTTGTTTCATGCACTCCAGACATGCATGGGAGATGATCTTGGTTAACATGCACACATAATGCTTGATGGACAGAGTATGCTGGATGACATCATGCAATTTACTGTGCCACCAAGTTGAGTGTCAGGTCTCGTCTCAGCACATATAAGATGGTCCAATGGAAACACTGCTCATTATGGCAGTTCTGCAGCAATGGTTGTGGCTCTTCACATTCTTGGTTGTCAGTGGAGGTAGTGACAAGAGACTTATTCCTCCCTGAGTTCGCCAGGATAGCATACTTACTTTGAGCCCTGTGAGTTGTCAGTGGAGAAATTGAAGGAAAAGTACTATGCTCCCTGAGTCTGCCCCAGGAATGCGTTAATGCTACCATGCTTGTGCCACTATAATTAGCGTCTCTGACAAAATAGTGAAGTGTGTTACACTTTTGCTGTGATGTTTGTTTTCTCCCATTGCAAGATGTTTTCTTCATAGATCTTCTCAATAGTTTGGAACAGACAATTATACAGATTATTGTATCATATTGTAAATGGATGTATCGCCCATGCTTTATTTGAACTGACAAGAATATTCACTTGTCTTCATAAGATATTCGTAAGCAATTGAAGAAATAATTGCAGCTGCCTTGTAAAATTTTGTACCATGTTGCATGAAATTTGTGTATCCGAATTATTTCATTTGAACTGACAGTAATTCTTACTTGTCCTTATAGGTTTGTTTTAAACATTTGTACATCTAATTGTAATGACTTTGTATTCCTTTGTACATTATTGTAAAATTGTATGTATTTATGCCACTGTACTTTACTGAACTATATTACTGATTTATCATAACAAGCATATTGTTATGCCATGTATTCTGTACCACAACCAATATGAAAAATGACTTCATACTGGGTGTTTAGTCCACTTGTTTGCATGTATGTACTTGTATTTTGACTTACATATCATATCTGTATCACTTTGTCCCTCTTCTCTGATATTTTGTATACATCGCCACCCAGTATTTGTAACCATACTTTTGTACCAATTTCTTGTGATTGTTTCACATGTAGAATATTTTTGAGTATTTCCTGCCATTGGATCAGCAGAAACCACTCTGCAAAAATTGTTGTTTAATAGGGGAGATAGTCTCCTATTTGCTATGTCAATTTTCAAGAAGTTTTGGCCACAGTTGTGAATGAATTTGCGAATCTGATAAATGTTCTCAACTCCTGTAATATCGATATAACCCTATTATTTGTAAGTTCCTTCCAGAGACCACAGATCTAGATCACTGAGGTTAGTTTTACATTGTCAGAGTAGCAGTCAGTGTTTGGCAGTCAGCCTGGCAATATACTTCATTTGAAAAGGATGGAAGCTGACATACTATGTAGTGGAGGCAGCATTAATTAGAAAGGATTTAGTCCTCACACATTTTGTTGAAAAATACTAAGTGGGGTTGTATTAATGAAGGAATTATGTAAGCCAACGTGTAAGGTAACCCAATTTTTATATATTCGTAATTGTGTATATTCTTATTGTTAACACTGTGTGTGGTTAAAGTTTACTGTAGAAATTTTATAGTGAAGCATATGGATATGTCTTACATTTGAAACAAGTGTCATGGAAAGTAACTGTACACAGGAAAATTATTAAGAAATATTTTGATAAATTATCGTGAGAACTTTTTGAAAGGGTGTATTCTTCCAGGATAATGAAGTAAGGGTTAACTTGGAGATGTTGTTCTCATTTATCAGTCGTGAAGTTTAGTTTCTCATTTTCCATTTCTTACCTATGTGAATGTGTTTGTATACTTGCAATGCGCACTGCGAGTTGTTTGCCACCAAAGCACGTTTTACGAAAATTGATAAGATACCATCGTGCATTGCACATTGCAAGTATGGCAAATGAAATTTGTTTTTTGACAATTTCATCATTATATTAATAATAACAGGTTGCAGAACACAAGACCATTCCATTCGCAAAGATAGGCCAACAAATCCAATTATCATCAATGTCTGTGTCCATTTTAGGGCATAGTGATTGCCAAAATGCTATTTGTGAAATTAATATATTAGGTCAGAGGCTTAATACCAATGGAAGATCTTAGTAAAGTGATATCTTGTGAGTTTTAATTAGTTTATCATAAACTCAGATGCATTAATTTGTATGCTCATTTTTGGTGTAATTGCAATAACTATTCTAGTGTAGTGATTTTTTTATGTGATTAAGATAAAGATTATCTATATTAATGGCGAACATTTTAATTCGAATCATTTTGTTTTGCAGTCAGAAAGCATATGTAAATTTTATTGAAAACGGATTGCTCTCTTGCAGGCAAATTGTTTGATGTACTGACTATCCTGGATTTTGCATCGTGTAATGTATGGTTTACATATATTCGTTCAAAATTTAGCTTTAACACAGGTCTGTTGCCGTGCACTGAGATTTACGTATTTCAGTATCAAAACCAGTTTTATCAATTTCTCAGATACCAACCAGACACATACAAACACGAAATTAAGTAGAATTTTTTACATTATACTTTCAAGTTAACTACATCTCCAATTACAACAGCTGAAAGTACTACTTTTACAGAATATTCGAGCTCATGTAATTACTAACGGATACAGGATTAGTTCTGGGAAAAAAGGGCTTTGTGCAAGTATGACCCGTTTTTCCTGGTATAGAAATGCAATAGTCATTATGTCAGTCAGATGTGAGTCGTATATGTAATACAGCTGCAGAAAAACTAAAATCTTAACCTATCTACTTGCCCATTACCAATATTAGATTAACATCCATATTCTACCTCACTTAAGAAAGAAATTTAGAAGTTCACACATGCCTTAAAGTTACACACAGAGCGAAGTATTGATGTACCTGAATGGCTACAAACTTAATTCATTAACAGTACGTACATAATAAGAAAAAATTTCTATAACGTATAATTATTTATGGATTAACAGACCCAAAATTTTTTTGTTATAGGTTATGTAACATTATATGTTAAAATTTCTTTGGAATTTCCCTCCTGTGTAAATTAAGTTTCCTTCTCTTGCATTACCTCATGTTATTCTCCTTGTCTTACGTTCTGATACCTGTGCTACAATTACCAAGGAGAAAAAGGGTGTAAGAGCAAACAAGGATGAATTCATAGGGAAAGTTATCAACTCATGCAAACCATACTATTTTCCTCCATGTCAATCTGCATATATGAACCAGAAAGCTTTCATACACAGAGAAAAAACTACTTATTACTGAAGTACAACATCAAAGTATTTGTTCCTTAATTCATGTACTGAAAATTACACATCGACTATGATGCAGCAAATAGCAAGCTGTTAAAACAAAGATCATTGCATAACTAAAGGAAACTCCCTTGTATCTACAAAGAACATTGCTTCATTTTACTTCAAAGTATTATCATAAGATCCGTGCAATCCCTAACTTAAATTCATATCTCTTATAATTATCAGCAGCAACATATTTTAATTAAATTCTTAGTTGTGTGCAAATTATCTTGTCAAAATCTTTAATAATGGAAGTCTCGTAATTATCATCTTTCTCTCTATCCATAACACACATCTTTCAACATCATCATTTGTACTGAGTAAACATGATTCCTTATGACTCTGAGTTCGTAGTATCTACCCTGTCCTAATCTTCTACCACATCCTTCACTGAACAGAAAATTACCTCCTTCTTTTATCTATATGCAATTCTAAACACAGCAAACACTACACTCATACATCTACACAGCCTCACATGATATTTTTCTAGCTGTTATTCTTTCTGTCTCTGCCAAATATTAGATATTATCTCTTCCTGTAAAGAAAACTCGTTAGTAGACAGCATACCTGTTCGATGATGTCTTCAGTTACATTGGTACAAAAATGTGCATTGTTAGTAAAAGTATGGTCATTCTTTGCAACAGTAAAAATACATATTTACAAATGATTACTAGATATGAAAAAGTCGTACAAAATCTAACGTTCCCTCATAGTCACAGAGGTAATAAAAGGAAAACAAATAAGTGTCCATAAAATACTGTTCTCAATAATTCAAGTACAAATACTTTATGGCAAATCATGTCTGAGAACATACAGACCCTCCATAATAACAAAAATGAATGGCACATAAGAAGTAAATGTGGCAAAACGTACATAAAAACCTTCAGTCTTCCTCAACAAAGTTTCCTCGTCTGACATGCCAGTAAAATCCTGTCTCACTCAATAAATGCCTTAGGTGCAAGCCTCTAGTTTTCTTGGTTGCCAACATTTCTATGTGAACAGCATTGGGATGGGCGATCAGTCAGATATGAAAAGGTCTGTCGTACAAGAGAAAGAATTTCTGAGGCTTACCTTGACCTTTGTGACATAGACAGTGGGTGTGAACCTGAATCTTTTGACCTATGTAAATTCTTTATCCGTCATTTCTTATCTTTCAGTGCGTTTTCTCTTCTCTGCTGCTCGTTTTATGTTTTTGATGGCAATGTCAATGATTTCACGATGTCATAAACATTGTTGCTATGGAAAATGAATAATTTATCTAATGTGATCCAGTGGTAGCTTGTTTTTCAACACTAAATGAAGAGAAAGCAATGTGGAGTCGTTTGCAAAGAATTCATCATTACCTGAAAAAGTGTATATATTTAACCCATTGTGTGACAGTAGAGTCTAAATCATTCAATTAATTCGTTCAGTATATGTTCAGCGAGATTTGATTGTTCGTGATTCCGGGACATAGAGATAGGCTGAATTTTTCTATTTTGCAAAGTGCGGATTGAAAAACTAGATCGGAATTGCGGTCCGTCATCAGAAATTTTCTTGTCTGCATGAGATACTTCTATCAATAAGTTCTGAATAAAGGCTGCAGATATTGTTTTGGCTGTTGCTTTTCTTAAAGGTGTGGAAGAAGCAGATTCAGAAGTTAAATCCACTGCAAAGGAATTGTAAGAAAATGCTTATTTTCTCAGTAGGACTGGTCCATAGATCAATTGCATGTAGATGATGTAATTTTGCTGGAATGATAGGAAAAATGTGAGCGAATTGTGAGAATTTCTTACAAAGTTTGCATTTACCAAGAACACGATAAATACTTTTTTCCATGTTGAAGCAATAAATCTGACTTACTATGCGAAAACGTTTGCTTGCACCATATTGAGCATAACTGAGATGAATATACCATACGAGTACGTTTATTAGGTCTTCTATAAGCAAAAAAGTCAAGTAGAGCAGTTTGGATTCTACCGTTTGAAGAGAATGTTGTTGCTTACTATGTAGTAGCTTGCACAGTCGAGTTGCTCTTGTCGTACCATCATTATTTCATGTTTTGCCAAACAAGATCTTTGTCTTGTTCTTTTCAATGTCGGTCAGAGCGGATAAGGGGAAATTTCAAAAGGTACCTGTTGTATGCATATAAGGCTAAAGTTTTTTTTGGGAAAACTCCTCTGCTGTATCACACTGTGTTCCACCAATCAATTGTGAAAGAGCGTCTGGAACTATGTTCTGTGTGCCAGGAATGTGTATTACTGTAAACCGCAATTCTTGCTGGTACAGTGCCCAACGAACCAAATGTCTGTGGAAGAGTTCTGCGCTCATTAAAAGTGGCAGTGCGCAGTGCTCACTATAAACTTTAGTGTGTTTTACAAATAAGACGCAGCGAAATTTTGTAAAAGCCCAAACGACATCTAGTGCTCTATGGTCTGTGACTGAATAATTACGTTCTGAAGATGACAAAATACAGCTCACGAGAACAGTACTGTTTTGTGCTGTAACATTTTTCTCTTCCATATTCATGAATAAGTGTACACCAAGTGCAGTCTTAGAAGAATCTGTGGTAAAGCAGAAATAACAAAAAAGGTCATGATGGAAAAGCAATAGCGTGTGAATTAATGCATGTTTTAAACTATCAAATTCTGTTTGAGTTTATTAATCCTAATTCCAGGCTGTCTTCTTCCTGTTAATTGGCATAACCGCAGAGTGCTAAGAGCTTTGGATTCAATGAAGCGACGAAAAACTTTTGTGAGACCAACGAAGTTTTTAACTTGACGTTTTGTTGTAGCAGTTTGAATGTCACAAAGTGCACCTAATCACTCTGCATCTGGTAGAATGCCTATGCCGGAACTGACACATCCCAAAAATGTAATGTGCGATTTTTCGAATTCATATTTGCCAATACTGAAATTAATGCCACGATTTGAATTAGGTTTCTAACAATAATTTCAGAGTGGAGTTATGGTCATATCAAGTTTTCTCCGCAACGAGAATATCAACGAAGTTTGAGGATACCTTGTTGAAGCATAAGCTCAGTCTCCGGCTGGACTCTTTTTTTTATTTTTGTGCAAGAGTGAATTATTATAAGATGGAACTGTAAATTCACGAAGTCGTTTTACCTGAAATTCAATCACAGATCCTCGAATTGTACCTCAATGCTATCAAAATCGTGAAAGTATGCCTTGTAATTGTTGCTTTTCTCCGCTTGTCGCAGTTTCAGCTTTATCTTCTTTGTTCTGAATTACCTCAAAATATTTACGTCAGATTCGTAGTCTTCGTTGATGTGGAAAATTTCAACATTAGTGTAAAGAGATGAGCACCAATTCATATTTCTGTGTGAAGTCTAAAAGTAAAGTCCCTTAACATCTTGTTCTTCTATCGTCGAACAACAGTCGAAATATAAAGTAACCATAATGCCTTTATTTCTTAGTGAAATGTGAGAATTAATGAAATCAAGTAGATCTTTGTGTCTACTCTAGATATCCATGCCAATCAGAAGTTCGGTTGAAGTAGCGGAACGAGTAAGAAATTTGCAGACAAAATGTGTGGCCTAGTGCAGTGAATACTACGATGTTTGCGTTTTAACATCTACCGCTGTTGTCTTCTAGACTGATCATGTCAGTAATAATCTACATCTACATGGATACTCTGCAAACCACGTTGAAGTGCCTGGCAGAGGGTTCATGGAACCCCCTTCACAGCACTCTATTATGCCAATCTCGCATAGCGCGCGGAAAGAACGAACACCTATATCTTTATATCTTTCCGTACGAGCTCTGATTTCCCTTATTATATCATGGTGGTCGTTTCTCCCTATGTAGGTCCGTGTCAGCAAAATATTTTTCGCATTCGGAAGAGAAAGTTGGTGATTGGAATTTCGTGAGAAGATTCCGTCTCAACGAAAAACGCCCTTCTTTCAATGATGTCCATCCCAAATCCTGTATCACTTCTGTGGCACTCTCTCCCATATTTCGCGATGATACAAAACGTGCTGCCGTTCTTCGAACTTTTTCGATGTACTCCGTCAGTCTTATTGGTAAGGATCCCACACCGAGCAGCAGTATTCTAAAGAAGGACGGATAAGCATAGTAATGTAGGCAGTCTCCTTAGTAGATCTGTTACATTTTCTAAGTGTCCTGCCAATAGAACGCAGTCTTTGGTTAGCCTTCCCCACAACATTTTCTATGTGTTACCGCCAATAATTTTCTAGGAATGAGCCGTTTTCTGTGTTGACAGTGGAGAGCATCGTACAGAGGCTATTTCTCTAGTCGTTGTTGTCCCACCTTGTCGCGGTTCTGGGTGTTACCACATCGAGCATCCCGTGGACGAAGCTCAACAATCTGAACTGAAAGTTGTGGTGGAGAATTGCCTAGGCTGTCTTGGATGAAATCTCCTGTCAGAAATGGTTACAGAAAAATGTTGTTCATGTCCGTAATGTCGTCTGTACCAATTGCCCTGTCCTCTGTTTCTATTCGTATCGTGATCTCTGCGTTCGTTATTCTGTGGTCTATAAGTGGACCGATTTGGATGGTATGCATCACAGCCGGTATCAATGCAGATAGTTATTCCTCTGTATGTAATTGTTGCTTGTGTTGTGTGGATGGCTGTATGTTTGCTGATGTGACTGCCGATTAGCGTCATTATTCATGTTTCTGTCTGAGTTAAATGGGGCTGATTATGTCGTCAGCAATTTGATTCGGGTTGAAAGGGGTCGTGTAGTTGTGTGTGACTGCAGGCTCCTTGGCTGAAGTGTCTCTGCAATCCTCTGTATGGTCTGTCATCATAATAACGTTAGTTGCTTACAAGTGTCTGCGATGTATGAAAAAGATACCTAGTCTATTTCCGGTAATTGTAATACGCCACGGAAAGCATTGATGTCTTTCTTATGTGCTGTTGGCAATTATATTCGTAGCGGTCTGGGTAATGTCGAAATGCAAAGCTGTATTAAAGCAGAAGTGCTAAATGGCTCTGTCAGATGTTGATTTTGCTGTACCACGTGATCGAAAAATAGAGTCAATGTTGCAAAATGAGTATTTTTAAAATTAGATAAGCTCATTATTTTGTCTTTTACCCCGCGTTGTGTCTTTTGACCAATATGCGGCGAGAAATGCTTTGGAAATTCTGCAGATGAGTAAGGCTGCCTAGCGATCGATGGAATTCCCATGGCACGTTCACCTTTAAAAAACCGCAAATGAATTCAAGCTTATGTATGACCGGTCAGCAAGGTGATAGAGAGAAGCTAAACTGCTAAACCCAGTATAATAGATGCAAGTCATTCGTACCTTTCCTGAAAACTTAGAACTTTCGGATGGAGAGGAAGTGTTTGTAACCAAATCTTTGGTGTTTTGTCGCAGAATAGTCACGCCGTTGAAGAAAATGTTTGACAATTCACTTACATATGTCTTTATTTATTTGTTCTGTAACTTCTCCTGCCTTTGTCTGAATTGTGCCAGAAATTTCCCCCAGGTTCGTCTCAAAAAATTAAATATTTTCCTCCTGTTTATCGATGAATTCGTCAAACCGAGTAGTGAAGTGAAATGTGTTTTCCATTCTTCCCCTTGCTTTAGCATTTTTCATAACGTGTACGGTTTGTGCGGCGTACGTGGGTGACGGAATGGATTGTCTGTGTTCCTCGTGGCGCAGTTTGTCACGGCAAAATTTCGTCATCTGATTAGAATTGGTGCCTGTTGGAATGGGATCCTCGTTTGTCACTCCAAAATCGCGAGAACTGTCCGGGAATGAGATGTTCAAATTGCAAAATATCGAGCATTCACTGCGCTGTAACATGTCTGTGTTGAACAGAGGTTGTCTCTTCGCGAGGAATTCAGTCGTGTTTTGCATTGTTACGTCAGGGTTGCATACACTGTGATTACCTGCCAACTCATCGGAAGACACAGTTGCGGTGTGAATTAAATAATTCTGATTCTAAGGTTGCTTGTTGTTCGTGTTTCTGGACTTAACCTTAACTGTCAGCATTAGGCATATTGCTGAGATATATTTTTACGAAGTACAGAAAACTGGAAATTCAGAACTACTCCTACTTTTCTGAAAAATGGAATACGCAAATTGTTAGTACATAGAGCAAAGATACTACAAATATAGTACAATTGTAGCAGAAACTTACCAGTAAAAAGTCGTAGACGAGAGCAGTGCCCCTAAATCGATAATATTCGCAAAAAATCTACGAAAGCCGTCCTTTGAAGGTAAACCGCCAAGTGAAAGTTTCTTTAAAAATAAATTATTTGTTTTACTGATAGTCTCTGTTTATTGGTTTTGCATTGGCAGTTGCTTTGCTGATAAAGAAAACCAGATTCTACTTAAGTTTGCTTCAAAAATCATACACTCTATTTAATACTTGTATACTTCTCTGACATGAAATTTAACGAAACCGTAACTGATTTCTGGTCATACAAAGAAAGTCTCTTCAGTGTGAAATGTAATTTTCCCTTTTGGCTTACCTGTGGCTATGAAAAGCGATCGGGCAACCGCTCTCTCGAAACCACTGCTGCTGCTGCTATTGAAAGCTACTAAAAAGGCGCGCGTCATTTAACTGGCGGCAATCTAACTACAGGTGAACCCCGTCTGCAATGAGTCCACGTCATGTGCCTGCATTTCAAATGACAATTGTGAAACTTTATCTAATGAATGAAGAAGATTAGAAAACGAATACTGATTCCTTTAAAAGGTCTATTGGCAGATGAAGAAAAGTCACTTTACAAAAGTATTCTTAATTATAGGACTTGCAAAGAAATAACAATCTCTGAAAATACTTTAAAGTTGTTTGTTCAACAACGTCATGCTCAAAGAATTGTTGCAATATATATTCGTTCAGCATAGATTACAAAATGTTGCATTAACTGAGTTAATCTTTCCCGAATTGTCGCTAATGTTAGCTAACAAAAAGAGGGGGGGGGGGAATTTTGGTTTTTATAATGGCGTGCAGGCAGCAGCTCGCGCGCAGTTAAGACAAAGAATACCAATTACCATCTTGTTATGAAGTCATCATGAAATCAATCATATAAGCTTTGTCTCTCACAAGTAATCAAAAACCATATTATAAAATAAATTTCGTCAATAAAGGTAATGTGTTTCTAGCTCTACCGCTTCTTTGGGCGTGGTTCAGTTTACGATTACATGACGCGAACTGACAGCCATGATCCGTGAATAGCGGGTTGCGCAGAGATGTTACTGCAGTGTCACAGATGACACTGCTCGCAGTCTGACAAACAATGTAAGCATAACAACCAGTTGTGTACCCAAGCTATAAGGGAAGCTGATAGTGAACAAATGCCAACAGCCCTTTCAAGATAAGTGCGAGAACTACCCCGCCATCAGCTTAACAGCTCTTTCATCAGAGATACTGACAAGAATGGAAAAGAAAACTGAGTATATGTTAGATGACGATCAGACTGGTTTTAGAAAAAGTTAAGGCTTTTGAGAGGCGGTCTAAACGTTGCACTTGATACTCGAAGCAAAACTGAAAAAAATGTCTACACACGTTCATAGTATATGTCAACGTCGAAAACGCTTTCGACATTGTAAAGCGTTGCTGTATAAGATGTTCGAAATTCTGTGAAAAATGAGGGTGAGCTGCAGGATATGGGTGATATACAGTATGTACAACAACAAAAGGAAACAATAATGCAGGAAGACCAAGGACGAACTGTCCGGACTGAAAAATGTTTAAGGAAAAGGAAAAGCATTGCTTGGAAAAAAGGAAGGTTAAAGAATGAAACTATAATACATGGTGAAAAGATATCAATGATAAGATTCGCTGATGATACAGTAACCCTCAGTGAAAGTGAAGTAGATTTACAGGAGCAGTTGAATGGAATGACCAGTCTAATGACAATGAAACATGGATTGTGGGTAAACCGAAGAAAGGCGGCAGCTGTGAGGAGTAGCAAAAAAAAAGAATAAAAGGTACACGTACCATCAAAACCAACGGTCACGTGGTAAATGAAGCTACTGGATCTGCTACCTCGGAAGCAAACCAAACCATGATGAACGACGAAAGGACATGAAAGAACGACTATCACAGGTAAAGATGGCATTTTGGTCAAAAGAATTCAACTAGTATCAGGCAAACGTCTTAATTTTAGAAAGAAATTTCTGAGAATGTACGTTTGGACCATCGCATGTACTGTGGAAAAACCCGAGAACCGGAGCAGAAGAGAATCGAGGCGTTTTGAGATGTGATGCTACAAAATAATGGTGAAAATTTGGACGACTGATAATGTAAGAAATGAGGAGGTTCTTCGCAGAATAGGCCAAGAAACAAATATATCGAAAACACTGTCAAGATGAAGAGACAGGACGATAGGACATCTGTTAAGACATCAGGCAATAATTCTCTTGGTACTGGAGGGGACTGTAGAGGGTAGCCGGCCGGAGTGGCCGAGCGGTTCTAGGCGTTACAGTCTGCTTTTCTCCGGGTACACGAGGGACTCGACGGCCAGTCCGATTCGAATCTTGGCGCATAGCAACCTGAATTGTTGCCAGGGCTTTGCGTTCAAAGTATTGCTTGCAGATATCGACATAACCAAAGATAAGATTGCGATAGCTGACGAAAGCATGAATTTCTTCCTCGTGGCTGGTCCTCCAAGGGAGTATTGTAGGATCTCTGCTATTACTAATCTGCCGGTCGCGGTTCTAGGCGCTTCAGTCTGGAACCGCGCGACCGCTACGGTCGCAGGTTCGAATCCTGCCTCGGGCATGGATGTGTGTGATGTCCTTAGGTTAGTTAGGTTTAAGTAGTTCTAAGTTCTAGGGGACTGATGACCTCAGAAGTTAAGTCCCATAGTGCTCAGAGCCATTTGAACCATTTTTTGTAGAGGATAAAAATTGTAAAGAAAGATAGAGATTGGAATACCTCCAAAAAACAACTGAGGACTTAACGGTGCAACTGCTGCTCTGAGGTAAAGAGGTTGGCACAAAAGTTGGTGACGAGCAGCAGAAAAGAAATTAAGTGCGGAGTCGAAAACATGGTGAGTTTCTGGCCCAACATGGTTTTTTTCAAAATGGCTAAGAATGCGGGCTTACGCCCGGTACGTTCTACTAACAATTAAGTGTGTAGGTATAAAGTGTTATATGCGATTGGTAAAAATGTGGCGTTGTTATCGTTCTGGGAGAATGAAAATGTTAATCGATGAGAAGCGTATCTGTACCATATGAGTAAAAGCAGCACCACTATGTTCAAGCTATTCTACGGGTGCTAAGACTACTTTCAATGGAGCAGTCGAAAACCACCTTTGTGGACTGGTGTTGCTTCATGACAACGCACATCCCCATATCGCAAAAGTCGTAATGCGCAAGTTAGGCAACTCACGTGGGAGATGTAAGAGCATCTGCTCTTTAGTCCTCATCTCTTCCAATGCAAGTATCATGCCATTGGTGTCTTAAAAAAGACCATGAACGGTCGGAAGAGGATGAGGACACGGTGTTCCACCAAAATGGTATCCTCAACCTGGTGCGTCGTTTGGATGATTGCCTCAGTGCTCACGGCGTTTTTGTCTGATTGGCCTGCCATTTCCGTACTGCACGGCCTTCGATCGCCCCTAACCCGTTTGAACTAAAAAGTACAAAATATCATACTGCTGTAAGTGGTTCCTGTGAACTCACATTTGCAGTTAATTTGTAAAAGGCTAGGGTTTTGAGACCACGTTTTTTGGAACGTTTTTGCTTCACTTTAGTGTAGTTTCAACAGTGTCAGTTTTCGCTCTTAATTATGATACACCTTGTATAACTCTCACTGCCTCACTGTCACTAATGCTTTACCTTGCTCCGCACCACCTCGCAAACACCTAGATGCTGCTTGTCGAATGATGCATGCTTCAGCGGTTGTCGTCCGACTGAAGAGCAATGGCGTCAATGGCTTAACATCTATCCTACGGAGGCAATCCCATCCAAAAGCCTTTCATTGAAAAGACAACAGAGTTTGATACTAAACCAAAAAACGTAAATGTTTCACAACGGTTGTCTAACACTATGTCACATCCAAACAAAAGAAAAATAAACGCAGCTGTTATTATTCTAAGGCGGCAGGTTATAGCACTATACTCGGAAGGTGACGAGAGCGCAGCGGAAGACGCAGAGGCAGCTTCCCGTACGCCTCCGCATGATCAAAGGCGCTTTTCAAGAAGCCGACTTTGATGTGATTCACGGGTTCGCTGCAGACAGCCACTGCTCATCGATCCAATCAGCGTGTTAGCACAGCGCGGCAAACACAGACGAGTGACAGCCGCCTGTCAAAATATGCTCACCCCCAGCCCCACCCCTCCTCCTCGCCCTCCGCTACTCCTGCCAGCCGCTTCCTGCTGTGTACCCCGCCTGCCGACAGTGTTGGCTCCTCCACGTGTACACCAAACTCCTCTACGTGTAGCCGGCCCCTGCTGAAGTGTCAGCAAGCAGCACCGTGGGCAGCCGGCAAACGTCCTGTTTTCCCATCAGATTGTATTTATAGCACTGTAAAAGCTGTTTCCAGGAGCGATAAATGTATACTAAAGTGACAAACGTCACGGGACAGTGACATGCACATACACAGATGGCGGTGTTACCGCGATCACAAGGTAAAAAAAGGCAGTGCATTTGCATGGCTGTTATTTGTTCTTGAGTTGTTCGCATGAAAAGGTTTCCCACTTGATTGAGGCCGCACGATGGGAATTAACTGACTTTGAATGCGGAATGGTGGTTTCAGCTAGACGCACGGGAGATTGCATTTCGGAAACCGTTAGGGAACGGAATATCCTGAGATTCACAGTGTCAACAGTGTATCGAGAATACCAAATTCCAAGCATTATATCTCCCCACAGAAAACGCAGTGACTGATGGCCTCACTTGACGACCGAGAGCTTCTGCGTTAACACAGGATTTTCATTGTTAAAATGCAAGTAACACTGCATAAAATAATCTCAGAAATCAATGTAGTACGTGTGACGAACGTATCCGTCAGGTCAGTGGGGTGTAATTTTGCATTAATGGGCTATGACAGACGACCGAGGATTGTGCCTTTGCTAACGGCATGACATCGCCTGCAGCCCTCTCCTGGGCTCCTCACCATATTTGTTGGACGCTACGACACTGGCAAACCGAGGCATTGTCAGATGAGGCCGCAGCTGATGGTAAGGTCCAAGTGTGGCGCAGACCCCAACGAAGCCATGGATCCAAATTGTCAACAAGGCACAGTGGAAGCTGGCCGTGGCTCCATAACGATGTGGACTGTACTTACGTGGAATGGACTGGGTCCTTTGGTCCTACTCAATCGCTACTGGAGATGGTTATGTTCAGCTACTTGGAGACCTATTGCAGCCATTCATGAGCTTCATGTTCCCAGACAACAATGGAACTTTTATGGATGATAATGCGATATGTCATCGGGCCACGGTTGTTTGAAGAAAATTCCGGAAAATTCGAGTGAGTGATTTGGTCACCGGGACCGCCCGACATGAATCCCATCGAGCACTTGAGGGACGTTATCGAGAGGTCAGTACGTGCACAGAATCCTGCACCGGCAATACTTTCGCAGTTATGGACGGCTATGGGGGCAGCATGGCTCAGTTCTTCTACAGGGGACTTCCGAAGACTTGTAGAGTCCTTGCCACGTGCATTTGCTCCACTACACCGCACAGGAGGAGCTCCGACACGTAATTAGGAGATAATCCATGACTTTTGTCACTGCGCTGTATACGATCTTTGTTAAGTTCCTACGAATACTGGCAGCTGTCTTTTGCTTGTTGAAAAATAAAACTGGCTACACTGAAATAAATGTAAAACCTAGGAGAGATTTCATTATTAGTCTGCTGAATGCCACTGCATTAAAAGTATTCCAGCATTTAATACAGTAATTTTATTTAACTACTGGTCCGTCTAGAGCAACCACTTAAGCTACGGCAAAATAAATTAGTACAAATTAAGATAAATTCACACAAAACCCATTCATATCTGGCAGTGACGGAAAACCAATGGCCACATTTTCACAGGGAAAATTAGACTCATCTCCAAGTAAATCATCGAGTCATTATAAATTACTTTCTTTCTACTTCACGAACGATTATCCTGAGAAAAATGCTGTTGAAATAGTTAATACCGATTATCCATAGGTTGCCTAAATAGCTTAAGTCATCTTCCGAATTGTCAGAAAATGCATTGTGACGGGTCATCTATTGTTGCAGTGAACTGCTGTTTGTTAATGCGCCACGTGAATGTCCATACAAAGTGAACATCAGTCTTCCACGTCAGACTTCTCGTTTACTTCATAGATACAGACAGGCCGTATTAGGAATTAAACCAGCTTAGGAAAACAAAATAAATGGCTAAACGTATGATATACTTATTTACTAAATAGTTTCCACTTTGCTTCTCTAATTACTTACTGCTGATACGACTCTGAAATATCACTCCTAATTAACTTTTTTGAAATCACCAATTCCTTAAATGTTGCAAGCCCATTCTTTATTAGTCTTTTTCCAAACAAACCCTCACCGATATCTAGTTTTACCTTTACGCTGTTACACATTTTAGTAACACAATGTGGGTAGTTTTTATGTTTCACATATTTTATGCATTCTGTGTACCGGTTATTGCTATCTACTTTTGTAAGAGTTTCCTTTGTGAATATTCTTTTCCCATTATTCGACTTAAATTTCAGAAGAGTTACCAACTAATCCAAGTCGTGGCAGGGAAGAGAGCTCGAGGTAGACGTAAGTAGAAAGATCCACCAATTGCTAGAATACCTTGTGGCGTTGCTACTGGTACCCTTGGTGCATACCGAACAGAAGAGTACAAAATAATTATCACGGTAAACGATAACAGCCAGACAGTTGCTGAATAAAGATTTATTGAAGTCCTTGACCACGGTTTCAGTATATCTAAATATAGGCCTACCTTTATCAAAAGCAAAATCCATGACTTTAATATTACCTACTGACGACGCCTTTGGCACGATTGTTCTATGCATCTCCACTGCAAGATGTGATTTTAGTGTATTTTTGCTTGTGATAAAGGTATATTTAGATATGTAAAAACCATGGTCAAGGATTTCAATAAATTTTTATTCTGCAACTGTTTGGCTGTTATCATTTACGGTGAAGTTTTTCAACAGTTGCTGCTTCAGCCATGTTTAAAATTTTGACACAATATTAGATATTTCACTAACGACTACATATGTAGTAGTATGCACACATCAATGAGAAACAGGTGCAGAGAAACAGACGCAGGTAGGGAAAAGTTAGATGTATTTTCATGATCATAAAGCCGCGCAATCCTGTGTAAATAATAAACGGATTTACTCTATCTTCAAGTTCCATGCTCTTTTGCCAATAACCATTTCAGTATTTTCCTTTCTGGTACTTCACTGTTACCAGTAAACGATACTGAATATTACGTTAGTGCTATGTATCTGTTCAAAAACTAATCAGTATCTATTCATCTTTTCAGGAACTGAGTGATTAATGTACAACACCTATTTCAGAAGATAATAATTTGCTAATCCACACAATTTGATGGTTGAGTTATAACTGTACGCCGGAAATGCGTAGCAAAAGCATATGAATCGGTAGGGTGTGTGAATTAATAAGAGATATGTAATTCTTGGTACTCTATTTAACTGTCCAAATTACAGATAAAGCGTTTTCTTGTATTTCCTTTTTTTGGACTATGTAATACTATAAAGGACGATTTCAAAGATGCAGACTGAGTTGTAAAAAAATAAATAACAAAAACATTTATTAATAATTTACATACATATAAAATAAGAAACTTTGCTCGCGATTGGAGCGCTGCAAAACGGCGAAGGCACATTCGCTACACATTTGCTAATGTCTTTGATATATGATTTCAAGAAAACAGAAATCAGGAAAGCATATGTCCTCTGAATTAAAAATAATAAATCTGACGTTTCAGCTCAAACTTCAGTCTTCCTGATCTACAATGATTAGGTACACATATTCTATACTTGATCAAAAAAATCAATCAACATTCTGAAAATGACATAGTAAACACACTATTCATCGATATCGGCAAATTGATAGTCGGAGAACGACAGACCTCAGAGAAGCTGGGAAACACACTCAAGTGAAAGTCTGATCCCAATTTGCAGTTACAACTAGTGACGTAACTGGAGCTTAAGAATCTGAAAAGATGATCTTGATTATCACTAGCGTCCGTGCTGTACTGCATCTTCCCCACAGCATCTGAACTCATCTCAACGACCTCTTAATGAAATGAGTTGATCACCAGCACAGTGCCGCCGTTACACAGCCAGGAGCGAATATAAGCTACGTCTGCTGCACGTCTGTAGTTGCCTTTCCTGTGTCCTTCTCTGCGTCACTGTAGATGGCGGAGTCCACTGGAGTGGCTGAAAAAAGACAAAATAATGTTTCTTTAATCTGTGAAGAAATTGCTATCAATGTGGTACGAAACATAGCTACATTATGGTAGTGTTCCAGGGCGCATTATAGCCGAGACCGCTGCAGTCGCCGGCCGCGGTGGCCGAGCGGTTCTAGGCGCTTCAGTCCGGAACCGCGCGACTGCTACGGTCGCAGGTTCGAATCCTGCCTCGGCCATGGATGTGTGTGATGTCCTTAGGTTAGTTAGGTTTAAGTAGTTCTAGGGGACTGATGATGATGATGAGCGTTTGGCGTTATTGGCCGGGAGGCCCCTCGCGGGGCAGGTCCGGCCGCCTTGGCGCAGGTCGTATTACATTCGGCGCCACATTGGGCGACCTGCACGCCGGATGGGGATGAAATGATGATGAACACAACACAACACCCAGTCCCTGAGCGGAGAAAATCTCCGACCCAGCCAGGAATCGAACCCGGGCCCAGAGGACGGCAATCCGTCATGCTGACCACTCAGCTACTGGGGCGGACAGGGGACTGATGACCTCAGATGTTAAGTCCCATAGTGCTCAGAGCCATTGGAACCGCTGCAATCAACGTCTGTTGGACGTCTGGAAACCGCAGCTTATGGTCCCTCGAGATTTAATCGTCACGACTTGTAAATGGACATTTTAACAAAGCAGATATCATTCGTAACCATCCTCACATTAACTGCAGAGTTATTGTCTATGGTATAAGTGTTGTTGCCGACACAGGAAATTGGAAATTTGTGGTAAGTTCCTTGGGACCAAACTGCTGAGGTCATCGGTCCCTAGGCTTACACATTACTTAATCTAACTAACTTTAACTTACGCTAGGACAACACACACACTCATACCCAAGGAAGGACTCGAGCCTCCGACGGGGGAGCCGCGTAAAACGTGTCAAGGCTTCCTAGACCGTGTGGCTATCCCGAGCGGCTGTTAACATAAGCAATGTCGCCATCCGACCCTTGTAGGGTAACTAAAACAACTGGATGTCAGTGCAGAATACACAGGAATCGACCAGTCGCTGTATCTGACGTGAAGTGTCGTCTATACACGTTTCAGCGTGTTCTGGATTCGCGCATGAAACATATTTAAAGGATTCTGCTCTCGCGCGCTCGCTCGTCCTTCACCCTATGTTTGTCCGTATATGTTTCCACACTATTAGATCACCAATAGATTTTCATTTTATTCAACTTCAAACATACCGAAATTTTGGATAAAAATACAGGCACGTTGTTATTATCATGCTGAGATTCACAGAACTGTTTCAACAAACACAGTGGGCACATCTTTGCAGTGCATACCTACCCGGTAATATGCACAGGAGCTCGAAAACGAAGCAATAGAATACTTTACCAACGTCAGCTATCAGTCTACGACTGAATGTAACTGGTCTCTTCTGCAGACATTCATGATATGTGTTACCGAGCCATGTGGCGCAAGTGGTTATCACACATGACAACGGTTGAAACTCACTTCTGGCTATCCTGATTTAGGTTTCCCGTGGTTTTCCTAAATCGCTTCAGGAAAATATCGGGATGGTTCCTTTGACAGGGCACGGCCAACTTCTTTCCCCATCCTTCCGTAATCCGCTGGACCGATGACCTCGGTGTTTGGTCTCCTCCCCCAAGTCAATCAATCAATCATAATACACTATGTGATCAAAAGCATCCAGGTACCCCCAAAAGTGTATGTTTTTCATATTAGGTGCATTGTGCTGCCTCCCACTGCCAGGTACCCCTTAGTACCGACCTTAGTAGTCATTAGACATCGTGAGAGAGCAGAATGGGTCACTCCGCGTGAGTCACAGACTTCGAAGATGGGCAGGTGATTGGGAGTCACTTGTGTCAAACGTCTGTAGGCAAGATTTCCACGCTCCTAACCATCTCTAGGTCCACTGTTTCCGATGTGATAGTGAAGTGGTAACGTGAAGGAAGACGTACAGCACAAAAGGGTACAGGCCGACCTCGTCTCACAGGGACCGCTGACAGCTGAAGACGGTCGTAATGTATAATAGGCACACATCTATCCAGACCATCACACAGGAATGCCAAACTGTGTCTGGGTCCACTGCAAGTACTATGAGAGTCAGGCGGGAGGTGAGAAAACTTGGATTTCATGGTCGAGCGGCTGCTCGTAAGCCACACATCACGTCGGTAAATGCCAAACGACATCTCGCTTGGTGTATGGAGCTTAAACATTGGACGATTGAACAGTGGAAAAACGTTTTGTGAAGTGACGAATCACGTACGGCACTATCACAACACATGCCTACATTGATGTTTCAAGGTGCGTCTTCCTTCCCATTGTTAAAGAGACATTCGGGGATGGTGACTGCATCTTTCAACACGATCGAGCACCTGGTCATAATGCACGGCCTGTGGCGGAGTGGTTACACGGCAATAACATCCCTGTAATGGACTGACCTGCACAGAGTCCTGACCTGATTCCTGTAGAGCACCTTTGGGATGTTTTGGAAAGCCGACTTCGTGCCCAGCCTCACCCACCGACATCGATACCTCTCTCCTGCGCAGCACTACGTGAAGAATGGGCTGCCATTCCCCAAGACTCCTTCAAACACCTGATTGAACGTATGACTGCGAGAGTGGAAGCTGTCATCGAGGCTAAGGGTGGGACAACACCATATTGAATTCCCGCATTACCGATAGCGGGCGCCACGAACTTGTAAGTCATTTTCAGCCAAGTGTCCGGATACTTTTGATCACATAGTGTATGTGTCCTGGTAACCCTTACAAAACCATGTTCCTATTTAAGGTGCAGTCAGGAATCGTTGTTCCCGTATCGTGAATAAACGACACCGCGGTTCACAGTTCCGTTTACAATTTGTTTCACGATTTATGCTGGACTGGAACAGCGAATAAATCCCATTCTAACGTATTTAAGGTACAACGGTACGGAAAGAAACAGGAATGAGAGAGGGAGGAAGTGGAAGGCGCAGTGTTGCTTTTTCGCTGAAATCACTCGGCGGTTTTTGTGTGTAAAGCCCGCTTTGCTTATTTTCTCATTAAAGTCTATTTTCTTGTTCGGGAAGTGTAGCGTTTTATGTTCCTGTCTGTATGTCTCTCTCTCTCTCCCTCTCTCTCTCTCTCTCTCTCTCTCTCTCTCTCTCTCTCTCTCTCTCTCCCAGTCTTCATTACTTTCTGTTTTTGTTTTTTTAAGTGCATATACTTATGCTGTGTCTGAGACTTTCTAGCTAGGCGTTTGATTGCTGTAGTTTCAATATACTATGTTTTTTCCCGAATACCAGTGTGCATGACTAGTAGCAAACAACGGAATAAGGACAAAATGCAATACTTTTCTTGCACAATTAGGTATTACTACTATAAAACATCTTATTTCTCTTTTAATTACTCGTTTTATAATTTTTGGGTCTTAAATTCTCAGTTTAAAGCGTTTCTTCATTTAGGTGTGTATTTCCATAGTGTGTATATTTCTGTACATTTCGTAGTCCTTTCAGTTCGGATTACAAAAGTTCTTAAATTTTTTTACCAGTTCAGTTCTATAAAGAAACTGAAGTAGTTCTCCTAGAAACTTGACAATTAGCTCGTCATAAACACATTTTGATACTACACACGATGACTTGCGCCTGAGCACGTATGTTTTATGATCGTTAGTTCGTATCCTTATTTCATCTAGACAACTAATCACTGGCGAGAATATCTAGAAACGGCTTTTCTCCATCCCTCCCCACACCCCATCTCTCTCTCTCTCTCACATGCACTCTCTCTCCGTCCCTCCATCCTTGTTGCCCCTCTCCCTTTGAATCGTTCTCCACTTTCCGTGAATTTACACCCTTACCCATTCTTCTATCCTGGTCAGAAGGTTC
This sequence comes from Schistocerca cancellata, assembly GCF_023864275.1. NCBI lineage: Eukaryota > Metazoa > Arthropoda > Insecta > Orthoptera > Acrididae > Schistocerca > Schistocerca cancellata. The sequence continues at coordinate 601,464,558 of NC_064630.1, forward strand.
TAATCATGATATAATTACCGTCATTTCCGTAGACCTTGGTTTCCGAGAAACTGAGTACCCACTGCTGTGGAATGCGCAGCTCCCTTCGTCTGTCTTGTGTGTTTCTGCGAGTGAAAACATTTCAGAAAGAAGAGATGAGCGACCGTAAATCGTGAAAAAAGTTTTAGTCTAAGCTCGTCACCATGATCCCAAAACGTGTTCAAGAAGAGGCAACACATGCCCTATAATGTCGCCACATGGTGGAAGACTCGGCAAGATTCTTCCTCCGCTTGACATTAAGCAAGAGACCCACGTGAAATTTTTCCTTTCACTTACATGCTACATGTGAAATGTCTTAACATGTGACAGAGATATTGTGGGGTCACCGCCAGACACCACACTTGCTAGGTGGTAGCCTCTAAGTCGGCCGCGGTCCGTTAGTATACGTCGGACCCGCGTTTCGCCACTATCAGTGATTGCAGACCGAGCGCCGCCACACGGCAGGTCTAGAGAGACTTCCTAGCACTCGCCCCAGTTGTACAACCGACTTTGCTAGCGATGGTTCACTGACAAAATAGGCTCTCCTTAGCCGAGACGATAGTTAGCATAGCCTTCAGCTACGTCATTTGCTACGACCTAGCAAGGCGCCAGTACCAGTTACTATTGGTACTGTAATCATGTACCGTCAAGAGCAACGCTTATCATTAATGGATTAAAGTTAAGTATTCCACCAGCTACGTCCGTTTTTCTAAAGTCTAATTTCCTTGTCCTGCTCCAGACCTCACGCCAGCCTACGTGAGCTAAAACGCATGCCTTTCGGCTTCCTCTAATAATACGGTGTTGGCTCTCCTGCCAACCCACAACATATATCACTGCCAATTTAGGATATTCGTGAATATGGCGAGAATCTCGTCACCTTAAAATAAAAGAATGTTCCTGTTAGAAAGACAAGACGTATTCGTAAATTTCAGTTCCTCAGAAAAGGTTTTATCTTATTTTTATTTCAAGCTATTTTTTCTTTCACTGCCACGAATTACAAACTGGACAGCTGTCACGTGTTCAACGCTGACATCCAAAGTTATTATAATGCGCAAGCAGTGACCATCAGGAGCTGCAGCTACTAAGTAGGTTGACTGATACAGACAACACCTGTTAAAACAGAACGCTATTCATGAAATTAAAATTACATTCGCCTTATCCAATCACATATGAGAACGATAAAACAGCTTTCTCACTGCATTCTTTTTCTACACAACATATATTTTGATAAAAAAAAGTTCTAGCGCTTCCATCTTTAACTAGCTCCTCCATACGGCATTTACGGAGTTTTTAAGGAAAATCACACATAAGATATGACAAAAGTTGTCTACCGGTCTGTTATCCACCAATTAACGCCTACTACATATCGGACTTGTCCGCCACTCGTGGCCTCGCGGTAGCGTTCTCGCTTCCCGAGCACGGGGTCCCGGGTTCGATTCCCGGCGGGGTTAGGGATTTTTCCTGCCTCGAGATGACTGGGTGTTGTGTCGTCTGCATCGTTATCATTCATCCCCATTACGGTCGGAGGAAGGCAACGGCAAACCACCTCCATTAGGACCTTGCCTAGTAAGGAGGTGCGGGTCTCCCGCATCGTTCCCCTACGCTCTGTAAAGAAGCATGGGACTTCATTTCCATTTTTTTTTCACATATCGGACTTAATATGAAGGGTCAATACAGCCGGTGTCCCGCCATAGACACCCAACCAAAGTTTAAATTCTGAATAAAAATCGTTATCAATGGCTGCCGAAGACTTCCGCCATAAGAAGTCGCACCCGTTCTGAAAGCGACCTTGTCAAACAGGGCGAAAGAACAAACAGAGTTTCAGGGCACTCTCTGGCCATTAGAGTGGAAGACGGCCCCTAAAATGCGGAAGAATCAGAAATGATCAACGGCGAATATAAACCGGAACAGACGAGAATACATGCATTTGAGATGTGATGGTACAGAAGAATGTTGAAATCAAGGGGGACTGTTAAGGTTCTCTGCAGAATCGACATCTGCAAAATACTGACATGAAGAAGTGACAGGATGATAGGATATGTTTTGAGACATCATGGAGTAACCTCCTTCGTACTACATCGATCTGTAGATGGTAAAAATTGTGGCGATCGATAGAGATTGGAGTATACTGAAGAAATAATTGAGGAGATACGATGCACGTCCTACTCTGAGATGAAGAGGTTAGGAAAGTAGAGGAATTCGCAAAGGGCTGCATCAAACCAGTGAGAAGACTTATGACAAAAGAAATAAAAAAAATAACAAAGTCGTTTAACATTAAGTAGAGTTCGTTGCGAAGACGCGAGCCTTGCGTCTAAGTAGCATGTTGAACCAACACTGCTCAGCTTCACTACTAGGAAATATGTCTCCTTGTCAGTAACTGGAAAAATACCTCCTTAAAACAACTTCTCCTACAATCCTTAAATAACAAGTTCACTCTTACAGAGAAAGCATTTTTCTGTTATTAACGCGCTGGACCTGCCACACACATACTTCCCTCAGCATCTTAGCTTATTGTGAAAGGAGGGATATGCTTGCTCAGTGGATGGCCTCTCAGTGTAAGCAAAAACACTGACCGTAAAGTAGCTGTCTGAGGCTGCAGCTGACATGAGGAATTTTGTGAAGAATTTTTGTGCCACAGTGGTTTGTTTAGATCTGTGTGCCGTTTGTACTGCAACATCTTGTGAATCGTCCTGAAAAGGCATAAAGACCAATGCAAAACTAAACTGCATTATAATATAAGTGGGTGTATATAACTGTTGCATTTTACATCTTATCAGCCGGCCGCGGTGATCTAGCGGTTCTAGGCGCTCAGTCCGGAACCGCGCGACTGCTACGGTCGCAGGTTCGAATCCTGCCTCGGGCTTGGATGTGTGTGATGTCCTTAGGTTAGTTAGGTTTAAGTAGTTCTAAGTTCTAGGGGGCTGATGACCACAGATGTTAAGTCCCATAGTGCTCAGAGCCATTTGAACCATTTTTGAACATCTTATCAAATGCGTTTTTGACAACCACACAACATCTAAAGTGACGTTAGATACTCAAATATTCTTGTGCCCTACAGAATATGACGGTATGCTGCTGACGAATACATTACTATTAATGGAAAAATTTGTCGTTTGAAGTTGGGTATGATAGCTTGAAAGCGGTAATGGCATAAAAAAGATTTTTAAAATTACTTGACGCTAAATGCGTTCTCACCAACAACGTCCCTCTATTTTCTGATACTCTGCAGGCGGAATATTTTTCACGAAGCGCTTTGAATAATTATTGCCTAGTTTGTAGGCAACCCTATTTCATACGTAACCGAGGATCTAGTTCATGTGAAAATATTAATTGGGGTTTGTAAGCCGACCGCTGTGGCCGAGCGATTCTAGACGCTTCAGTCCGGAACCGCGCTGCTGTTACGGTCGCAGGTTCGAATCCTGCATCGGACATGGATGTGTGTGATGTCCTTAGGATAGTCAGATTGAAGTGGTTCTAATTGTAGGGACTGATGACCTCAGATGTTAAGTCCCATACTGCTTAAAACCATTTGAATTTGGGGTTTGTAACTTTACCTTCACCATCCTGTCAGTATTTATAATGTTACTCCAATCCTCAAATGGCTCTGAGCACGATACGACTTAACCGCTGAAGTCATCAGTCGCCTAGAACTTAGAACTAATTAAACCTAACTAACCTAAGGACATCACACACATCCCTGCCCGAGGCAGGATGCGAACCTGCTACCGTAGCGGTCGCTCGACTCGAGACTGTAGCGCCTAGAACCGCACGGCCACTCCGGCCGGCTTACTCCAATCCTCCATCGTTACTTCATTGCTAACGACAGTGCAGATTTATTAATTTTCGTATCAGCAGTTGAGTTTATAATGAGTTTGACTTCACAGACTAGTCAACGCTCATCGCAATACTATCCGTCTTATCAACAGCGCAAACGCACAGGCTGACAATTATTGATATATGTGAAAACAACGTAAATTAGTTTCAAATTACACAGTGCACATACTTTATTCAACATGTGAACATCGCTATAGAGATTCGGATCTAGGTTATGACATGTTCGATGTGCCTTCCATCACTGGCGATGATGTTGCGCAGCCGAATAGCGAAATTCTACATGACCCGCTGAGGTGTCCGAACATCGATGCCGTCGATGACCTCTTAAATGGCTGTTTTCGCCTTGGCTTTGGTTTTGGGGTTACTGCTGTACACCTTGTCTTTAATACAGAATCACAAAAAGGAGTCGCATGTGTTCAGATCCGGAGCATATGGCGGCCAATCGAGGCCCATGCCAGTGGCCTCGCCGGCCAGTGTGGCCGAGCGGTTCTGGGCACTTCAGTCTGGAACCACGCGACCGCTACGGTCGCAGGTTCGAATCCTGCCTCGGGCATGGATGTGTGTGATGTCCTTAGGTCGATAGGTTTAAGTAGTTCTAAGTTCTCAGGGACTGATGACCTCAGATGTTAAGTACCACAGTGCTCAGAGCCATTTGAACCAGTGGCCTCGGGATACCCCAGAGCCAGAATGCGGCCCCCGAAGTGCTCCTCCAGGACATCGCTGCCCTGCTTCGATGGAGTCGAGCTCCGTCTTCCATGACTCAGATCGTGTCGAAGTCAGGGTCACTTTGTATAATAGTGATGAAATCATCTTCCAAAACATTCACGTACATTCGGTAGTCACAACGCCATCAAGGAATACCGCACCGACCGTGACTGAACATTGCACACCACACAGTCACCAGTTGATGGTGAAGAGATTTCTCCAAAGCGAAATGCGGATTCGCAGTACCCCAAATGCGCCAATTTTTTTTATTCGCGGATCCATCCCAATGAAAGTGGGGTTTGTCGCTAAACCCGACCATACCGCGCATACTAATTCCCATCATTCCCCGCGGGCAACCGTGTAATTCGAACGTCCTAACGGAAACAGTTCAGAAGTAATGACGATTTTATTTCAATAATTGGCAACCTGTACCTAAATTGCTGTTAGTGTCCAATACTCGATTGATTTGCTACAGCCGCGCGGGAATAGCGGAATAGCCAAGCGGTCTAAGGCGCTGCAGCCATGGGCTGTGCGGCTGGTCTCGGCGGAGGTTCGAGTCCTCCCTCGGGCATGGGTGTGTGTGTTTGTCCCTAGGATAATTTAGGTTAAGTAGTGTGTAAGATTAGGGACTGATGACCTTAGCAGTTAATTCCCATAAGATTTCACACATTTGAACATTCTTTTTTATTTGCTACAGACAGGTCGTTTACCTATTATTGTCTCGACAGTATCTAGAGAGTTCACTAGTATGTAAGAAACTAGTAAGGAAATACGCTATTAGGTATCCGCAGAGCCGGCCGCTATGGGCGAGCGGTTCTAGGCGCCTCAGTCTGGAACCTCGCTGCTGCTACAGTCGCAGGTTCGAATCCTGCGTCGGTATGGATGTGTGTGGTGTCCTTAGGTTAGTTAGGTTTAAGTAGTTCTAAGTTCTAGGGGACTGATGACCATAGATGTTAAGTCCCATAGTGCTCAGAGACATTTGAACCAATCTCCTATGTAATGCGGAATTGGCCACTAGATGTCACGAGAGGTGACGGGCCCGTATAAACGGAGGCGGGGTTATTATGTTTTCAATAGGGAAGTAGTAACAAAAGAGTGTATCGTCAGCTGAACTCAGTGTTTTCAAATGTGGACTAGCCTTTGGACATCACGCGAGTAACAAATCTGTCAGGGACATTTCTTTACCCTATGCCATCAGGCCATGATGCCCCAACGGCTCTGACCGGCTGCCGTGTCATACTCAGCCCACAGGCGTCACTGAGTGCGGATATGGAGAGGCATGTGGTCAGCACACCGCTCTCATGGCCGCATGACAGTTTACGAGACAGGACCGCTACGTCTCAATCCAGTATTTCCTCAGTTCGCCTCACAATTGCTGAGTGTACCCCGCTTGCCAACAGCGCTCGGCAGACCGGATGGTCACCCATCCAAGTGCTAGCCCAGCGCCGGCCGCGGTGGTCTAGCGGTTCTGGCGCTGCAGTCCGGAACCGCGGGACTGCTACGGTCGCAGGTTCGAATCCTGCCTCGGGCATGGGTGTGTGTGATGTCCTTAGGTTAGTTAGGTTTAAGTAGTTCTAAGTTCTAGGGGACTTATGACCTAAGATGTTGAGTCCCATAGTGCTCAGAGCCATTTTGCTAGCCCAGCCCGGCAGCGCTTAACTCCGGTTATTTGACGGGAACAGGTGTTACCATTGCGACAAGGCCATTGGCATCAAGGATATGTCAACCCTTCTAAAGCTGCCCAAGACTACTGTCGGCGATGTGATTCTGGAGTGGAAACGTGAAGGAAAAACCCAGTTAAACCACAACCAGGCAAACCTCATGCACTGACGAACAGGGATAGTCGACCGTTGCTGACGAAAGTTGTACAAAATCGTATATCAGCGGACAGAACCACTCGTGAATTCCAAAGCGCTGCCAGCAGTTCAGCAAGCACAATGACTATGCAAAGAGCGTTAAAAACAACGAGATTAATGGTCGAGCAGCTCTTCATCATCCGTATAGTTCTGTAGTCAACGCTAAACCACGCTGGAGCTGGTGTAAAGAGCGACGTCGCTGGATAGTGGATGAATGGAAACGACTGATTTGGTGTGATAAATCACGCTATACCCTATGGTAATCCGATGGAAGGGTATGATTTTAGTAGATGCATGAAGAACGTCACCTGCTATTATTTTTAAGTACGGAGGACGTGGTGTTAGGTACTGGTGGTGTTTTTCATTGTTAGGGTGTGATCCTTTTCTTGTGCTTGAGAGAACGATAAATGTGGAAGGATACGAGCACATTTTACAGCATCGTGTGCTGCATACAGTAGAGGAAGAGGTCAGAGACCATGATTATTTGCCTCAGCATGACAGTGCAACCTGTCAAAGCAGCACCTGTGAGGCAATGGTCTATGTACAATAACATTTATGAAATAGGTTGGCATCTCTGTCGTCCCAACCTGAACCCAACGGAACAACTTTGGGATGAGTTACAATGTCGACTTCGCTCCACATTTCAGTGTGCAAGAGCACTACGTCCTCTGCTCTTTGATCTTGAGGAAGAATGGAATCGTATTTCAGACGTATAGACTCCCATTGAAAGTATTCCCAGATGAGGTGAAACGGTCGTAAAGGCGAAAAGTGTACACATCCCAATACTTATGTACACTAGTATCAGATACTGTGTTCTAAAAGCAAAAGGTGCTTACTGGTTCAGTGCGGGGCTTTGAGAAGCTCCTTCGAAAAATTCTATATGATTTCAAACAAAAAAGGGCATGATGTTACTAAATTTTCTGATTCTAAGCCGCAGAAATAATACTGTACTATTTTTATACCGGTTTATTGTCTTACGATCGCTTGAATGCACATAAAATATTCACATTAGCGGTTTCTAAAAGTACTGACCATCTTCAGACATGCTCAATCCACTAAACGCTTCGTACAGACATATAAAAAATACAGTTAGGCATTTGAAGTCATCTAAAATATTTCAATGATTCTATGTCATATTGTCACATGGCAAAAAGGTTACTTTTAAGTGTGTGAAAAGGCCATACGACAGTAAACAAATATGAATCGAGCTACTGTCAACACACTGCATTCAGAGCATGCTGTAATGACAGATAAAGATCTCTTAGTGCAGTAGGGACAGGGAACTAATGAGGCTAAGACTAGTAAGCACAGAAATTGGAACAACAGACTGATTGAGAGGCGTAAGTGTATTTAATTTATCTGTTACGACAGTATTGCCTACCTCATGCAGTGATGAAGAAAATATCTGAAGCGCAATCATTTCAAGATTATTAGTTGTAACTATAAGATTGAGCTCAAATGGGGACAGAGAAAAACCACAAAAGCCTAACTGCTGAACAGGCGAAGATATTCTATGAACGTTGGGCTAATCTGAAAGAAGAAAGTTAAGTAACAAAGATATTTTCACTAAACTTGATTCTGATTTACAGTTGGCTCTTATAATTACTCAGAAGCTTATGCTCACACTGCAGTGTACAAAAAGCCAGACACAATATCTTTACTGTAAGTAAGTTGTCAACTAACAGAAGCAAATCAGCCACAGCATAAGAGGGCACAAGTGTCAATTGTATTTCCAGATTTGTGTTCCCCACTGAAAAACAACAGTTTTGTTATGGTTCAAATGGCTCTGAACATTATGGGACGTAACTACTGAGGTCATCAGTCTCCTAGGACTTAGAACTACTTGAACCTAACTAACCTAAGGACATCACACACATCCATGCTCGAGGCAGGATTCGAACCTCCGACCGTAGTGGTCGCGCGGATCCAGACTGTAGAACCGCTCGGCCACCTCGGCCGGCAACAGTTTTGTCTATGTAGGTAAGATCGCAGATAAGCTATTCCATTCGGGGCACTGATACCACACATCTGCTGTTTTTCCGAATTGCCTTCTACTCTCGCGACACTGATACGAACGTTATATGTTATGTTTTTCGAAGCAACCTTAGGCGAAGTATAGCTAAATAAGATACATATTTGCTTCGAAAAAGTGACCGTTCGATGCACCTCAACTAACAATGGTAATACTGCAAATGACAATGTTAAAGTGATCTCCGTGACGAGATTAGTGTGGTATAGAGTTCTGCAACTATAAGATCTTCATACCAAACAAGTAAGTATTCATTTTTGTGGTTTATTTAAAGAAGCCTTGCACGAAATTAAATGACGCTTTACAGTACAGTCAAGAACACGAAAAAGCGAGTGGTTCAGTCCAGCGAAGTGATACGGTTTCTAACAATTACTGTCGCCAGAAGATACGTATTTTCTACAAATATATGCATTAATAGGTGTACACTTATATAACTTCGTTAATTTTTTCGCTGGATCTGGCATCTGGCTTAATCCTGTCGTTCCGGATATTCTGAAGAAGATGGTTGGGACGGACGTCGAAATATTGCCCTTGAAACTCGGAAAAACACCCGGAAGCATACCTTTAATCAATTACCCCGAGAGAACCTCAGAGATAGAATAAAATGCTGTTCATTGCATGTAATTACTCTTAAAAAATCGCGCTTATGTTGCAAAGTTAAGTGTTTTGTAAAGCGCCATCACCGGCTTGCTTAAAGAAAAGGAATTTGTTTACATTTTACAAGATATAAGATTAGCTTTCAAGTACGTATGCTACGATATTACACGTATCATCCTGTTTATACTTACCGATAGGAAGGGCCTGGTACTCGGGGTGGAACAGTTCGAGCTCCTCAGAAGCGTAACAGAGGAACAGCGGAGGCTTCTCGGCACCGCCGGGGTTCGAGTAGTGGTCAGCATTCGCACCCAGTACCTGTTGGACACAACAGCTCACTGCAAAGGTCACTAGCAACTGCCACATTAACCGTACAGTCTGTAGAATTACATTTACCCATTTATGGATAACTACTCACATAAAAGTGTCTATTTATCACAATGAACGTATCATTCTGTTGGTAAAATTTACTAAGTTTGGCAGATGTTCCTGCAATATCTGTGTTTCAGTTTTCTTCATAAGCCAACGGCCTTGCAGCAGTGGCAACACTGGTTACCATCAGATCACCTATGTTACCCCCCGTTACTATAGTGGAGTCATTTTTGGCCCCAGTATAATTATCTTATTTATTTCTGGAATGACGCCGCTCGTGCAACAAAGGGTGTATGTATTCTCTTAGAAGTCAATTGTCTTCAAGGAAACGTGTTAGTGCAAGTCGTGACATTGTTTGTTATAGAGCCATTGGATTTTGGGGTCACTGAAGACCTCAGGCTAGTACTTACGTGCACATTATTTCTAAATATTCCGTTGTGCTTTCTGAGTTGCGTGTGTGATCTAACAATGAGTAGTGAATTTTTTCACATCGACGGACATGTTATGATGGCGTAAGAGGTTATGGACTGTTTAGATAACACAGAAAATGAATCCGCAGAAGACGAACGAAGTCAGGAACATGATTCCGATATAAGTGATTGTGAAAGTGAACACAGTGCTCACAATACAGAGAACAATTTCTAATTTGGATGTATCAGAAGACGAAATCTCTGAAAATCATTCTGGTAGTTACTACTATGGAAAAAACAGGTTCAAATGGTCGCGAAACCAGCCCAGTAGTTCTAGAAGGAGAAAATCTAATATTATTGTTCAACGTCGGGGATTTATTGGACCTGCTCGGCAATGTAAGCCTTCTACGCCATTTGAAGCACGATCGCACAAATTCTTGAAGCGAGAGCAAATTCCAGTGTCACAGCGACACCCCATTTATAGAGGTATCAATCCTCTCCTTTTTAATGACCAACAACTCTACAAAACTTCTCTTCCTATCAACATTAATGATAGGAACGCGTTGATCATGTGTCTCTAGAAGAAATGCGAGCTTTTTCCGGATTGATATATCTCGCAGGTGCTTGTAAATCTAACCATGAGAATGCAGACTCGCTTTTTGCTACGGCGCTAACAGAATGAGCAATATTTAGAGCAATAATGTCCAAGGAACGGTTTCTTTTTCCTCTGTCTGTTATCAGATTTAATAACCGAGCAACAAGGGAACAGAGAAAACAATCAGGTGACAAGTTGGCAGCTATTTCCGAATTGTTTATTAAGTTTATATCCAACTTTGCAGCAATTTATAGCTGCTCCAATTTGCATCAGTTGATGAAATTCTATTAGGTTTTCGTGGACCCTGCTCTTTTAGAGTGTATTTACAAAACAAACCCCAAAAATAGTGGTTAAAATTATGTGTTTGTGTTGTGCAAAATCCCAGTATCCGCTAAAAGCTATAAAATTATTCAGGGAAGGCGACAAGGCCAAATCCATAAAACTAAGCATCCCACCACAGTCTTTTCTGTAGCTGGTTCAACATATTGCTAAGAAAAATAGAAACGTAAGTGGAGATACCGTAAGTGTAGAACTGCCTAATGAATTACAAAAGATTGGCCTGACATACGTCGGTACACTTCGGAAACAGAAACGTGAAATTCCGGCAGATTTCTTGCCCAATAAATCATATGAATTGGAACATACAAAATTGGTTTCACAAATGGTAACAATATGCTCCTATGTCCCCAAGAAAAGTAAATCAGTAGTCATGCTGTCATTAATGCATCATGACAAGCGCACTGATCAGCAGAGTGGTAAACCTGATATTATTCTACTTTACAATTCTACAAAGAGAGGCGTGGAAGCTCTTGATCAGAAGTGTGCTCTTTATAAATGTGGAAGAAGGTGTAAAAGGTGGCCACTAGCCGTATGGTGGACTATAATGGATATTGCTGTTGTTAACAGTTACGTAATATGGCATTACTGCAATCCTAACACAAATACGTCACGCTATCGATTTATGAAAGAACTGTCAACAAATCTAGCTGAAAAGCACATGAAACAACACGCAACTGTACCAACTCTATCAAAAAGTTTGAAAACATTAATTAATTCACATTTCGTTTGGAAGAACAGTTCCAACCATCAAACTCACGTGGACCTAAAAAGCGCCTATGATGTAACTTTTGCTCAAGAAATCATGACAAAAAAGTGTCAGTCACTTGTTCAAGATTTAACAAATATGTCTGCAAAAACCACTCTCAGCAGAAGACATTATGTGTACAATGCAATAAAGAGTAATTTTATTACGGACAACAATATTTTAGAAATTGAAATTTTTGTTAAGCATGAAGTAATAGCTGTTAATTTCTTTACTACGCATTAAAAATTACGTTTCCCCTTTCAGAGATTAAATTGGACCTTAATCAACTAGGCAGTTTAGCAAAAAAGAAGAGTTACAACTAAAATGAAAAATTTGTTACTTTAAAATTACCTATGCACTGAGAATTGAAAAAAATTTAGATATTAAAATAAATATGTTTTTTATGAGTTTCTGGCTTTCTTATACCTCATATATAGATTAAATCAATTGTAAACAAGTTAAAGTGAATGTGTATAAGACAATTACCATAAAAAATCGAATCAAAGGAAATCGAGATACCAATAATTTTTGGGGTCACTAATGACCGAACGAAAATAGTTGTGATAGTCAAAAATATCGATAGTAACTCACGGTTACGGAAGGGGGGGGGGTGGGTAGGACGTCAGACGAGCTGACTTGGAGCAGGAGAGGCACCACAGGACATTTTGAATTCCACTGTCTATACTTTTACAAATAAATTCATAAAACTTTGTCAGCACATCCAGGAAGGATACAGGATTCACACTCATAGCAGCAGAAGTTCAAAAATATAACAAAATAAATTTTTTGTCCATGTAAAATTTCATAATTTTTTCACTTACTCTTGGCTGCATTTGTTGCTATGGGTACACTTTTCTTCATAAGTAAGAGAGATTCTTCAATGAATTTAGCATTGCTTGTTAAACACAAACCCCTCAATGTAAAACTAGAATTTTCCATATCTATTAAAAACTGTAGTAAAAATTGAGTTAATTAACTATAAAATTTGAGTTTTTTAAAACACGAAGTTTAAAATGTAACAGCTCATTAATTTTTTCATTAATTAAATAAATTCTAGAGTTTCAAACACCTTTAAGCATGGTTTGTATTCTGTGCAAAATTCATCGAAGAATCTCTCTTACTTATGAAGAAAAGTGTACCCATAGCAACAAATGCAGACAATAGTAAGTGAAAAAAATGATGAAATCTCACATGTAAAAAAAATTATTTTGTTATGTTTTTGAACTACACTGCTATAAGTATGAATACTGAATCCTCCCTGGTCCTGCTGACAAAGATTTATGAATTTCTTTGTAAAGGTATAGACAGTGGAGACTAAAACGTCCTGTGGTGCCTCTCCTGCTCCAAATCGGCCCGTTTAACTTCCTACCCCATTAAGCACTGTCGGGCTTGGCTGGCACTTGGATGGTGACCATCCGATCTGCGGAGCAGGGTGCACTTGTGAGGCAAATTTAAAGCTACATAACTGAGAAGTAGCGGCTCCGGTCTCGTAAACTGACATACGGCTAGGAGAGCAGTGACAACAAGAACCTCTATTTCCGCATCCAGTGACGCCTGTGGGCTCAGGATGACTCGGCGGCCGGTGGGTAACGTAGGGCCTTCATGGCCTGTTCGGGTGGAGTTTAATTTAGTTTTTTGTTTTCTTCATAAACATGTGTTTGTTTCATCCTCCATGATGGTAACATTATCTTACAGAGTATTTGTTTCATTCTCCGAATGCAATTAACAAAGCAGTAAAGAAATTTCGTTGTTCCTTATGAGGATGATATTTTCTTGTGATCTTAGGCGTTGCAGTTACTGTTTTGATGACGACTGCATGCAAAATACACTCCTGGAAATTAAAATAAGAACACCGTGAATTCATTGTTCCAGGAAGGGGAAACTTTATTGACACATTCCTGGGGTCAGATACATCACATGATCACACTGACAGAACCACAGGCACATAGACACAGGCAACAGAGCATGCACAATGTCGGCACTAGTACAGTGTATATCCACCTTTCGCAGCAATGCAGGCTGCTATTCTCCCATGGAGACGATCGTAGAGATGCTGGATGTAGTCCTGTGGAACGGCTTGCCATGCCATTTCCACCTGGCGCCTCAGTTGGACCAGCGTTCGTGCTGGACGTGCAGACCGCGTGAGACGACGCTTCATCCAGTCCCAAACATGCTCAATGGGGGACAGATCCGGAGATCTTGCTGGCCAGGGTAGTTGACTTACACCTTCTAGAGCACGTTGGGTGGCACGGGATACATGCGGACGTGCATTGTCCTGTTGGAACAGCAAGTTCCCTTGCCGGTCTAGGAATGGTAGAACGATGGGTTCGATGACGGTTTGGATGTACCGTGCACTATTCAGTGTCCCCTCGACGATCACCAGTGGTGTACGGCCAGTGTAGGAGATCGCTCCCCACACCATGATGCCGGGTGTTGGCCCTGTGTGCCTCGGTCGTATGCAGTCCTGATTGTGGCGCTCACCTGCACGGCGCCAAACACGCATACGACCATCATTGGCACCAAGGCAGAAGCGACTCTCATCGCTGAAGACGACACGTCTCCATTCGTCCCTCCATTCACGCCTGTCGTGACACCACTGCACGATGTTGGGGCGTGAGCGGAAGACGGCCTAACGGTGTGCGGGACCGTAGCCCAGCTTCATGGAGACGGTTGCGAATGGTCCTCGCCGATACCCCAGGAGCAACAGTGTCCCTAATTTGCTGGGAAGTGGCGGTGCGGTCCCCTACGGCACTGCGTACGATCCTACGGTCTTGGCGTGCATCCGTGCGTCGCCGCGGTCCGGTCCCAGGTCGACGGGCACGTGCACCTTCCGCCGACCACTGGCGACAACATCGATGTACTGTGGAGACCTCACGCCCCACGTGTTGAGCAATTCGGCGGTACGTCCACCCGGCCTCCCGCATGCCCACTATACGCCCTCGCTCAAGTCCGTCAACTGCACATACGGTTCACGTCCACGCTGTCGCGGCATGCTACCAGTGTTAAAGATTGCGATGGAGCTCCGTATGCCACGGCAAACTGGCTGACACTGACGGCGGCGGTGCACAAATGCTGCGCAGCTAGCGCCATTCGACGGCCAACACCGCGGTTCCTGGTGTGTCCGCTGTGCCGTGCGTGTGATCATTGCTTGTACAGCCCTCTCGCAGTGTCCGGAGCAAGTATGGTGGGTCTGACACACCGGTGTCAATGTGTTCTTTTTTCCATTTCCAGGAGTGTATATTTTTATCGCTGCTACCTTCTTCGTCTTTCCATTATGCTAATAGGGTCATTATCTCATTTTGGTATATTTCGATCAATTTTACGATTATCCACCTTTTCCAAATTACTACATTTTGACAGCTTGCGCAGTCAGCATTCTCCGTACGTTATGTTGTGTAATGTACTTTACAGTCTGCCAATCATTTATAATGTTCTAGTAATTGTATTGCAGTGTTTTATTTGTTAATGCAGTCTACGTTCCTCGTTGAAAAGCCAGTTGTGTAGTGGCACACGCTGTGGTCTATAATGTAAGCAGCAGAAATACATATTATACACCGACAGAAAAAAATGCGACACGCTCAAGCCCGAGGTCATTTTACTGACAAGTGAGGTGACAGACAGTTCGTCATTGTAGGAGAATTCAGACAAAAAGAAACACACATGTCACAATAAAGGGTGCCCAAACAGCTGCACCAATACACAGTGTATGTCCTTTTGGTGGCAACCATTCTCGTATGCAAAAGGTCATAAAGGTGGCGAATGGTATCCTGTGGTACACTGTCAAAAGTGTCTTGCGTCTTTTGTGAAATTCGGCAATGGTTTTTTTCAGGCCTCAGAGAACGAGAAATTTCCACGAACGAGCAAGTTCCAGATTCACCATGGCCATTACAAGTTCAACCGGCGAGAGATCTGGTGATTTTGTGGGCCAGGGCATTTGTTACATACCAGGAAGAACACGATGCTTCGATGGAGCCACATGTGGACGTACACTGTCGGGCTGAAAAGATAGATCACTTTCCTGACGAAGAATTGGCAATACATGTTCAACTGCTGAGAGATCTGGCGATGTTGGCCAGGGCAGTTGCTGTAGATCAAGTACAACACGATGCGTGGTAGGGTCCTTACGTGGACCTACACTGTCGCCTGAAAAAGCCTTACGTGGACGCATACTGTCGGCTGAAAAAGTCTGTCAGTTTCCTGTCGGAGAAATCACATTAGCCTGTTAAGTGTCGTGGACACTGGTTACTTTACGCTGCAGAAATATCAAACGAGACCACGAGTTGTAACTGATGGACCCCCACACCATAAAGCCTGGGATGGGACCTGTGTATCGTGAGGGAATGCGCTCTGGAATAAACAGTTCCCTTGATCTACGCCATAAACCTCTACGTCCATCACTTGCATACAGACAGAATCTACTCTCATACTGAAGACAACAGAGCACCATTCCACTCTCCTTTCACGGCACCAAAGTAGCCTTACTTGGCAGCGCCATGATATCATCAGTCGCCTAGCCAGAACACACGTGATCTTAATTATGCTGCCGGCAGACTGTTCCCAACTGTCTCTGATGACACAGCAGGTACAACATGTGCCTTGATTTCGTACCTGGACGATGTCTGATCAGCCACTGCTACTCGCAGAATGCGTAGATCTTTACGTGCGTCTGTACAATGCAAATGTCCAGGGCCTTGCCTGATGGTGTGGGGATTTTCCAGAGACCACTGCTGATAACAGCGACACACCACCAATACACTGTGCCCAACAAGTGCAGCAGTCCGACGATACCTCCACACACCTTCCTCCAAGGCCCAGAATGCCTCTTCAAGAGGCTGAAACCTTTCAACAGCAGTACCTACTCGTCGGTGGGGCATGGTTGTATCCTACAATGAATGTGGCGAACAGTGATCACCTCTAAACGCAGCACAGTTACTGCCTACAGAGTCAGAACTGAGGGCGCCCATAGAGGGCTTCTGAGCGCGACCGTGACAAATGAATCACTAACACTTCAGCCCTTCAGTATGCACGTATTATATTCTGGTGTCACTGAACACAGACTTTGAGGACGGTACATTCCTTCTGGCAGTCTATATATAATTTGAGTGTCGAAGTTATAACTAAATACATAGAAGTAAGTATGCCTGCTGCAGAAATGGGATCACAGAAACACTATAGCTATTTTTTAGATTTCGGTATGTCAGTCGGTAAAAACGGAACATTTTGTCAGGAACAAGAACACGAGTCAAGTCGAAATTTATGTCACATACTGAGGTTTAAGGTCCCTTGGCGGTGTAAAAGAATACTCTTAATACAATGCAGTCAAGAGATACAGCCAGTTATGTCACATATTTTGATGCCCGTAAACACGCTCTTTGAAATCTATACGGTATCTCTCGTTGAATTAGTCACAAAATTTGGCAAGAAACAAGACTTCGTAGTAAAAGTAAAGGAAAAAATCTGAAAACTCTTAATTTATAATTATATTGCTCGAAAAATGTTTTCTGTGATTTGTTATCCGACTGCTTATCTGTCTGTCTGCCTGACTGTTTGTTAAGACCACTTTTCCCTAGGAACAGGCAGAGATATCAATTTCAGATTTATCTCATACACTAAGATCTAGCGTCCCTTTGCGGTGCAATGTACAATTTTCGGATATTTTTTTTTCTTTTACCTGTACCGTCAAACCCTGCTTCTTGCCAAATTTCATGATTCTAGGCCAGTAGAAGTATCCTCTAAAATCTTGAGAAGTGAGTTTGCGAGTATCAAAATATGTGACATAAATGCAATTGCCAATTAGCATAGCACTTTAATATAACTCCTAAATTAATAACATATATTAAATTACAATATCATATGCGAAAGAAATTACCAAAAATGCATACTTAAAACTTTAAATTAAAACATTCTCGACAGTCTTGAAATTCGCAGGACCGATATCTTCCCAGTATCGACACTGATAACAGAAAAAAATCCTCTAGATATCGGGCTAAGTGAACTACAAGGGCTATTCGGAAAATTAGATCCGATCGGTCCGGAAATGGAAACCACTGTGAAAATCCGATGAAGCTGATGATTTGGGCATTGTTTTTAGCATGCCCATCGATCGCGTCACGTCGCTCTTTTCAGTTCTGAGCATACAGTGGGCACGTAAAGATGCCTAGCAAATGGTGTCTCCCGCCAAGTACGATGGCCTGGTGAGTAATTTCGCCTGAAGCTACGCAGCCCACATAGCATAGCTGTCATCCGTTTCCTTCTTCAAGACAATTCTCAGCCGCATTCTGCTGGCGTAATGAATATGCTACTGCAGCGATTTCGATGTGAAGTGTTTGATCACCCACAGCTGGTTCCTCTGAGTTTCTTCTCTGCTCACATGAACCGCTGGCACATTTTGGTGCGGCAACGAGCTGTAGATCAGCGTAGGGATTGGCAGAAAACACTGGCGGCTGGCTTCTATGACGAGGGTATTGGAAACTTGGTTCAACGCTACAACAGTCTTCTAAGTCGGAGCGGCGACTATGTACATCAGTAGCTGGAAGTTGTAGCTAACTGTTGCAAATAAAATATTTTTGATTTTCTCAGTGGTTTCCATTTAGTGACCGATCGGAACTTACTTACTTGCCTAATATCTCTTGTATACACATAACTAAGATTGTATGAAACCCTCGGTGTGCGTGTTCTGATCGCTCTTATCCCGAGTTTTGTCATTGAGATAGGCAAACCGACTTACATCATTTGCCTTGTTACAGTTGTGGTGTGATGGCTGATGTTATTGGTAGTGATAGACTGAATAAAAAGCAGACAATGAAAAGTGTCAGTGTCAGGAAGATGGGATTGCTACACGAGTTCTGCACAGGTGTTATACTACAGACACCTTATACGATTACCTGATTGCTCACAACTGAAGTCTTGAACTATGTCTCAAATCATGTATACACACAGGAACGTCTCACTGTCTTCGACAGTAGATTCATTATGCCTAACAGTGAGTATAACTACAAATTGTCAGTTCACGTTTTCAGTCCCGTTGACAGCTGGACAAATTATTTATTAAAAATACCGTCACGTAGCGCAACACGGCTTTTGCCTCTCATTCCCCAATTACCCAAGGGAAAACATTGCGTTTTTTTTTTTTTTAAGTCGACAACCCTAAGGATGGTATGATAGCTCGAGTCGTGTCGTTTGCCAGATGTCTTCTTTGTTTCCCCATAACTGGTGCATTCTACGTCTTCTACGATCTGGTTTGTACATTCATTAGCCTCGTTCCTGAGAAAATATCCTTCCGCTTCCTTTGTTCACAGTTTTCAACAGTGACTCACGGCGCCATTTATGCTACATTGTTCATGTTTTCGTTTTTTTTTATCAAGGGTTTTTTTCTTATTGACTTGTTGCAGGACGTTTTGAAACATTTTGTGAGTGGCCGCTTCAGCAGATACGGCTGCTACTGCCGTCGACATGTTGCGTCACTCGTGCGCTCAGCATGAAACAGAAGAAATATGAATTCATTAGAATCTTCCGCTGAGGTTGCGACATTCGAATGGTTCGACACTGCCTAGTTCTGGAAGGATTCGATGACGACAAGCTAGATCTGTCAAAATCGGTAACGGTAATAAAAATAATTGCTAGCGATGTTGCAAAACTTGATTTTTTCAATAATAATATTGAAAAGCATTGGCCATTATTATCTGGTGAAAGGTCTCCTGTCCTATGTTCTGATTTTCCCACTGTAACAGAGACTCGACAACATATATCTTGAGAAAAATCTGACCCATGAAAGCTCACACATTGCTACATTGGTGAGTAATTATGTTGCTGAAACAGGAAATTCTCTGAATTGAAGTTCTATTTTCTTGCTCCTCATGACTTTCACTTTTCCTTTCTTTCACATTCTGTTTTCTATGAAAATGGAATCTCCGAATTTTAGAAATACAGTCACTTGCCATTTGACTTTTACGTCAGTCGTCATGTTTCACTTTCTTCATGTCTTCCGAAAGGTGTTGACATGTTGATAAGATGGAGAGTATCCTATAATCCTATCGTTCCGCTTAGAGGACACCTTTTTTGAATTTCCACATTTTTCATGACACTCTGCCATCGGAAAGATATTTCTTTCAAGGACTCACCAGCATATGTTTTAAGTTTTTCAATATTTAACATTGCTTGTTGCAATTTGCTACAGAAAAAAGGGATGATCTGCTTTACATTAAATGTAAGAATGGAAGGAAAATTCGAGTTAAACTTCCTGTTGACAACGGGGTCATTAGTGACAGAGCACAAGCTCAGAATACGGAAGGATGGTGAAGGAAATTGCCTGTAGCCATTTCAGAGGAACAATCCTGGCATTTGTCTGGAGCAGTTTGGGGAAATCACGTGAAACTTAAATCTGATGGCCCATCTGATGGGAACATGAAGCGTATCCAGAATGCGAGTCATTGTGTTAACTACCAAACTACATGAATTGTTTCTTGTATTACATCTACAAAGTTCTGATCATGCAGCCTAATAATTATTCTCCTCGTTGCATACTTGTTAGAAGCATGAGTACTTAAGTATGTCTCAATAACTACTGCGTCCGAACAGACCTGAAAAGGCCCAACGGTACCGACTGACCGCCACGTCACCCTCAGCGCACAGACGTCATCGGATGCGGATATGGAGGGAATGGGATCAGCACACCAACCTTCCGGCAGTTGTCAGGTATCGTGACCTGCAGCCGCTACTTCTCGCCTCAAGTAACTCCCTAATTGGCCTCACAAGAGCTGAATACAGTCCCAGTTACCAACAGCGCACGACAGGCCCATCCAAGTACTAACCACGCCCGACTGTGCTTAACTTCGGTGATCTAATTGAAACTGGTGTTTCCAAAGCGACAAGGCCGTTGACATATCAACATAAACGCTCGAATAATTTTATATCTGTTATATCAGGGAAATACTTAGATCCGTATCGTAAGCTACTTGGATAACAGTTGGAGTTCTGCTCTTGTGACTGAAAAACTGTGTGATCAGGATGGTAACGAGCAGCCGACATTTACTCACCAGCTGCCTTTGGTTGTTTAGCGGAACTTCTGCTGCCACTCCTCGGTACTCTCCGGCGCCCGACCTGCGTCTCTGTCTCTTCCGCCGATACCTGCAACATTCGATGAACCCGTGACATGAGTAAAAGTCGTAAAACCGCGATTACCTTAGCAGCTACAAGAACCTGTGAAGAATCATTGCATCTGCAACTGGTGAAACTATCCCGTTGTATTCTGTTTTCTATGAGTTGCCAAGCACAGCTTATGCAGGGGTCTGAAGGCAAGGAACTAATTGATAAAAATCTAGCTAAGAGAACAGCCTCATCACGGAAAACAGTAAACTACAGCAAAATACGTATAAGTGCATAAAAGAAAAAAAAACTAAGAAACGAGTTTAGAAACATATAGAGATTGCGTGGCAGCGAACAGAAAGTGAGGAAAACACAAAATCATATTTTCCTATGAGCTACCAAAGTTTAACGATCAAGTTACCACTATCACAGAACATTACAGCCATGTTAACACTTAATGGAGAACTGAAAGCATACTATAAATGCTTAGAAATATTTAATGATGCACTGTGCATATTTAATGCGGAGACAGAAGTATTGATCATCTATTTAGCCTGCAGTAATTATAGGAGACTAGCTCCCTCAAGAAGCTAATTACTGAAAAAGGAGGACGATGTTCTTTCAGTACTTCAGGTTTAGATAAAAAATGCATAACTTTTTTATCTCAACAAGTTTGTCAGTTGTGTGACAGTCTTTTACTGTCAAACACAGGGTGATTCCGTGACGATGATACAAACTTTAAGGGATAACGGTCAAGAGTAAATGTATGAAAGAGAAGTGAAGGACCTTGGTTCGGAAACGATCGAGTCGAAAAGTGTAAGTGAAACTCGTTCTGGTACCTCTGACCGTAAAACACATGTATTGTTGTTGCTAAGACTGCAGGGTAGGCCACTTTCAGGAACGGACCAAAACAAAAAAAGTCCTCTAGACATGGGATCTAAAATGCATACCATAAGAGCTCTGGGCATTTGTTCAGAAGTGACCTGTTTCGTAATAGCGAAGATGAACAAATAACCATATATCTTAAGATATGAATTTTAGATCCCATTTTACTGCACATTTTGTCTTATTTTGGTCCATACTACAGCCTATCTAAGTTGCCTGCCCTACAATCTTAACAACAACGGTAGAGGTACATGTATTCCACTGTCAGAGGTTTCACAATGATTTTCCCTTATAAATTTGGACTTGGTCGTTTCCGGAATAAGGTCCCTCACATCAAACTGATACACTTACCCTTCTCCAACAACCCAGAAAGTTTGTAACATCGTCACGGAATCACCCTTTATAACTTAAGACACACTTTGAAAAACCTGATTGTAAGCTAGAAGGCTAACAGATTTGTAATGATAAATTAGATAAAGATCCATACACGTAGATACAAATCGGATGTTTCAGTAATTATTAAGTGTTGGTCTAATCTAATTTCTTATTTGAAAAGATATGTACCCGATACAGCTGAAACCTGGCATTGTAATTGCTGTATCCAAAGCCACAATGTAGATGAATCAACATATTTCATTTGTCGGAGCGAATTCAGATATAATTACGAGGTGTTGCCGCTTTTTGGCATGAAATGCATCTGACAGCTATGAATGATCATAGTAGCTCCTTTTATCATGAGTCGGCTTCTGACTGTCCAATGGGGGTCGTAGAATGGGGGAATACCAGTATGTGAATTCGTAATTTGGATCCGGAAGTTTGGTAGGGCAAGAGGTACCGACGCAGTTAGAGCTGTAAGGCTGGTAGCTATGAATCACATCACAGATGCCATCATACCGCAATGGAATCCCTATCCCAAAGCAAAGAAAATGGGACGACATGGATTATGGAACACACAATTAATGCAGTATTCTGCCTAAAAATGTCTGATGAATTGGATTTCCTGGAATATTTATAGAATGAACACGGAAGAGAACAAACACGGAAGAAATATTGTTACACCGTTGCAAATTTCATGAAAATATCTTTGCAAAAAGCGTATGGTGATAGGGGACTACAATTTATTTGTTCTACTTTTCCTTTCGTGTTCTCTTTTCCCTTCATTTAATGTGACTACGTGATTTGCGGTGCTGTGCAAACTACTTATCTACTTTTCTATGCTCCATATGCTGAGATTTTTCGTCATGCAAAACTTCATTAGAAAAACACTAACACATAAACAGACGTAGGATCTTGTCTCAAGACCATTCTGAACTTGCTTGGTGTGGTGCACATTCCAATACATATCTCCACATATACTGCGGACAGGCTGCTTGTCTACTGCCGGCCGCGGTAGCCGAGCGGTTCTAGACGCTCAGTCCGGAACCGTGCGACTGCTACGGTCGCAGGTTCGAATCCTGCCTCGGGCATGGATGTGTGTGATGTCCTTAGGTTAGTTAGGTTTAAGTAGTTCTAAGTTCTAGGGGACTGATGACCTCCGCAGTTAAGTCCCATAGTGCTCAGAGCCATTTGCTTGTCTACTTCATGACATTGACTAAGACTGGTACTCTACAATAGCTGAAAGAAACTTCTATTTCCGTTATTTAAGGTACATTATTTTTTAAAACAGTATATAACCTCAGGAAGTGAACATTTAGTTTCGAGTGTCAGCGAGGATGTCTGCTACCAGGTTATGCTAGTTTGTATTCAATATTTCCATCAGGAGTTTTTGAATTAAAAGACGCTTACTTTGTTACAACGATTACTTTTTTGTACGGCGTCCAGTGAATATTTTATTTTCTGTCTGACAACCAAGATAAATGGCTCTGAGCACTATAGGACTTACATCTGAGGTCATCAGTCCCCTAGAACTCAGAACTACTTAAACCTTACTAACCTAAGGACATCACACACATCCATGCCCGAGGCAGGATTCGAACCTGCGACCGTAGCGGTTGCGCGGTTCCAGACTGAAGCGCCTAGAACCGCTCGGCCACACCGGCCGGCTGAGAACCAAGAAGGCCGCAGGCTTTAAATTCCTATGAAGGACTGTCAATTCGTTCATCTGCTGTTAATTGTGTTTTATCCTTAGTTCTTTATTTGGCATAAAGAAGTACAGTACGTCAAGATATTTGTTTATGAAAACTGCATTATGAAGAAATACACTTTTTGTTTCGCTGTATATTACGAAGATTCAATTCACCACAAGGAACTTCCGTGGCGGCAAATGGATTCTGAGGAAGACTTACAATTTTATTTCACACCATATATTTCTTGATTTCGTTCTTTATTGCTGTAAAGGTGTGGAGATTATGTATCACTCTTTGTCGGAACGTGATATTTAAGTTTAAATTTAATTAAAGCAGTGAAGCTCGGCGATGAAGGCACCCTTGGAGAGCGCAAGGAAGACGGTTATGGGAGAAGGAGCCCCCCCCCCCCCCCAAAAAGGATAATTCAGTCGTAAGAACCATTAACCGCGAAATGGCAAGGTCCCATATTTGAGTTCCGGTCCGGCACACAGCTTTAATCGGCAAGAAATTTTCTAGAATGTTACTTCTGTAGTGTACCAACACTCCGTCCCTTTCCACAACAGTACTCTGCGCCACAGCGATGGCCATAAACAGGCTTAGGAACACGTACAACACCGCCAGCAGGTCCTTATGTGGTCGATACTTTGAATTATTGGGAATTAATCTTACGGAAGCTATGATAACGATAATGAGCGCAGCCAAATATAATCGAGATGCATGACGCAGAGCATTTAATGGAGAAAGGCAACAGGAAAGTATTCTCGAATAGTTTTCGGTCTGAAGTTATAATTTTCAGATTCAACAGAGCGATGATGCTGCGGGCATACGTAATTTTTGGTGCCTATGTGATCTCTGACCTTAAAATGAGCTCCAACTTCCATTCGTGTCATGAGTTACTGGTTTTACCTTGTATTTATATATAACTCTTTTCTGTTCGTGTTGTAACCTTGTTAGTTTTACATCATCTCCTTGTGAAGAACTCTACATTTTGCTTTCATTTACCGCACGACGCACTTAATGTCAATCAGCAGACGTTTGTGCAGTAGTTGTTCCGTACTATTCTGCGTACGTACAAACCCTAAAACATAATTAATAGCGAAAACTGACTCGGGTGAAAATATGCGACAGTAGGAGAAAGAACGTTCCGATAAACATAGCTCCGCAAATCAGTTGTTTGCGAGATAATTGCGAAATCGTGTTACAAACCGCCAATGACTTGAGTACAAAATACGGTTTTAGTTAGTTAAACATACACTGAGGTGATAAAAGTCGTGGGATACCGCCCAGTATCGTGCCGGACCGCCTGTTGCCCGGCGTACTGCAACAACTCGGCATGGCGTGGACTCAACACATCGTTGGAAGTACTCTGCAGAAGTATTGAGCCATGCCTCCGTTACAGCTGTCCATAACTGCAGAAGTGTTGCCAGTGCAGCATTTTGGGAGCACAATATGACCTGAAACTTTCTGGCAGATTAAAACTGTGTGCCCGACCGAGACTCGAACTCGGGACCTTAGAGTTCGAGTCTCGGTCGGGCACACAGTTTTAATCTACCAGAAAGTTTCATATCAGCGCACACTCCGCTGCAGAGTGAAAATCTCATTCTGGAGACATTATGACGTGTCTACTGCGTCCCATAAATGCTGCGTTTCATGTCGAGCGATCTGGGTAACCAAATCATTCGCTCGAACTGTCCATGGTACTAGAGGGAGCTGTAGAGGGCAAAAACTGTAGAGGAAGACAGAGATTGGAATACGTCAAGCAAATAATTGAGGACGTAGGTTGCAGGTGCTACTCTGAGATGAAGAGGTTAGCACAGGAAAGGAATTCGTGGCGGGCCGCATCAAACCAGTCAGTAGACTAATGACAAAAAAAAAAAAAAAAATTGGTGACATCTTGAGTAAGGCTTCGTGGGGTCTGTGCCACACTCGAACCCTACCATCAGCTTTCACCATCCCCCAATCGGGACTCATCTGACAAGGCCACTGCTTTTCAGTCGTCTAGGGTCCAACCGATATGGTCTCGAGCCCAGGAGAGGCGTCCAGGCGGTGCCGTGTTGTTAGCAAAAGCACTCGCGTCGGCCGTCTACTGTCGTAGACCATTATCGCCAAATTTCGACGCACTCTCCTAATAAATTATTACGTCCCACGCCCCATATTAATTTCTGCGGCTATTTCACACACGGTTGCTGCTCTGTTAGCACTGCTAACTCTACGCAACCGCCGTTGCTCTCTGTCGTTAAGTGAAGACCGTCGGCCACTGTGTTGTCCATGGTGAGAGGTAATGCCTGAAATTTGCTGTTCTCAGCACACTCTTGGCAGTGTGGATCTTGGAAAATTCAATTCCCCAACGCTTTCCGAGATGGAATGACCCATGTGTCTAGCTCCAACTAGAACTTCGCATTCAAAGTCTTTTAATTTCCGTCGTGCGGCCGCAGTCACGTAAGAAATTTTTTACATGAATCACCCGAGTACAAATGACAGCTCCGTCAATGCACTGTCCTTTTATACTTTGTGTACGCGATACCACAGCCGTCTGTATATGTGCATATCATTATCCCATGACTTTTGTCACCTCAGTGTCGTTTAAATGCTATCTTTTCGATAAGACCGCATTATGGACCTCAAATTACATCCATGGCCTGTGGTTGGAGACTGTGGTGTATGCATGATGGGGCACCGGATCTTTTTACTCCTGATGTAATAGGGTACAAGCGCTGATATGAAGCAGGAGGTGTCTGGGGTTACCCAAAAGTTATCGAGCACAACACTCCCGTTGATACGGTTGATGAACTGGAGCAGTAAATGATACAGTCTTCCCAAAATTTATGAGATAACCCCTTTTTGCGTCAAACAATTCGTGACCCACAGCAGAGATGTAAGCAGCATTGTATCCAAATGTGCAGAAGCATGAAAAGCATCTTTTAACAGATATGAGTGTATGAAGCAGTAAGCTAAGGAAGGCCATGGGTGAAATTTGAATGCAATTAGATGAAGCCGTGATCGCAAAGTTTACATGTCATATGTTTGTACCAAATAGGGCAATACTTTGTAATGTAGTCAGTGGTGGCTCGTAGCAACATATTCCGAAATACCTCGCCACTGACTGGTTTCGTCACTTATTTTCACTGGAATGTTTTTCCTTCTAATGTATATTTTCTCCTATGTTGGTTTCTGTTATTAATTATGATATTCACTACATTACCCGACACGAACGAACCGAGATAAAAACTTTTAAAAATTTAGGGGGCTGTGTAATGTTCCCCAAGTGTTAGCGGATTTCGTGACTGTGTGTTTTCGCGCAGTAGCGCTGAGACGATTTTATCGCTGATTAGTAAACACTGCGATTACAATAAAACCTCTCTGTATCTATGTAATGTTAAATGAACCGGACCGGAAACTTTTGTTCGCTCCTTCCTCTTCAGCCATTGTCCGGTACGGTCGCAATAATCTATATTACGTAGAGATTCAGTTTTTTTGTACTCATTTTGCGCAATAACAATTATTTAATTTCATTTTGTTTATCATTACGACTAATTATACCTTTTTTCCTCTGCTTTTTCATGAATTTGATAAGAAAATGTGGCTTACTTTGTGAGGGGATGTCTATTGGTGAATGACCGCACATTAACGGCACCAATCAGTGGAATACGATTGGTTTGCTTTCAGAAAAGAAACTGCATCTAAAATTTCACTTTTAGCAAAAGGAAGTCCGATAGCGATTAGGCGTAAATCACGCCCCAAAATTATACTCGCCAACAGACAATCCCGGTAGAGAAGCCTAGCTAAAAAATATGGTGGTAATTAAATGCCTAAATTTCAATATTTTAAAAACAAATAATAATATGAAAACAAAATAATAATAATAATAATAATAAACCCCCCACCATAGAGACTGCTAGTGGAGTTGGTAATAGTCTGTCATGACATGTTGGAACGTGAATGTTTTTCGACCTTGAACCGTGTTCTTAGCTGTAACAAGTTTCATTAAATCGTTCAAGTGGTTAACAACAGACGTTCTCCTGCACTCGAGGTCTGACTCACATCACAGACACTAGCCAAGTGCTACTAATTTGTGCGCAGCTTTGCTGAAATGAAGTTGGCAGTGAACCTTTCACTCTGTAGCAGCAAAGTTGGCACTGTTCTAAAATTCACTGACTTTAAGTAATGTGCCGGACCAGGGCTCAAATTGAATAGAATTTTACGTAACATGACGATCTGGAAAGCAATAATGATGATCAAAATTATTATTTGATTGTCTTGATTGCGAAGTTTTTTGAATAAAATTACTGGTTGGTATACGCTGAAACCATCTTGACAATCTACAATATAATTAAAAGGAAGCAAATTACTAGCTACTACATTAAAAGGTTGAAAACAAATGACAGAAGTGATAACTAAAACAAGTTATAAGATGCAAAAATAACACGCCCCAAAACTGCAATACATGTTTCAACCAGGTACATATTGGATGCAAAGCGATCCGAAAGGGCGTTCATGCATGGATTACGTATAAATAGTCATACAAAGTAATTAAAAGGAAGTTCATTTATAAGTACAGATCCTTAAAATATTTTCATTTGTACGTAAGAAAGCAGGAGTTATAAAAAAATTGTTTCACCATATGAAAAAGTATTCTTCTGCTGACGGTTTAAAGCTAGTCATAACGTAACAGAACGTTCGAAAACTAAAAAACCATTACATAAATCAGCCCAAAGTTGAGTACATTGTGATGGCTCTAAAATTAGTCTTATAAAGGATGAAGACGAAATAAATTTAAACAACGTACACACTCTCTTGTGTTTCATATTACATTTTACGTTTTGATTCGTACAGTAAGTAAGAAAAATTTAAATGAAACAAAACCGGATATCAAGTAACGAAATTAATTAAATTCTGACCAGCTTTAAACTGTCAGAGGGCGAATACGTTTTTCATACGGTTAAACATTTTTTTTAAATATCGTGCTTTCTTCTATATACACCATGTGACCAAAAGTATCCGGACACCCCCAAAAACATACGTTTTTCATATTAGGTGATTTGTGCGGCCACCTACTGCCAGGTACTTCATATCAGCGACCTCAGTAGCTGATGACATCGTGAAAGAGCTGAATGTGGCACTCGGCGGGGCTCACGGACTTCAAACGTGGTCAGGTGATTGGGTGTCACTTGTGTCGTACGTCTGTACACGAGATTTCCACACTCCTAAATATCCCTACGTGCACTGTTTCCAATGTGATAGTGAAGTAGAAACGTGGAGCGACACGTACAGCACAAAAGCGCACAGGCCGACCTCGTCTGTTGACTGACTCTATCAGATCCAGATCCAGATCCAGATCAGCACACAGGAATTCCAAGCTGCATCAGGATTCTCAGAAAGTACTATGACAGGCGGGAGGTGAGAAAACTTGGATTTCATGGTCGAGCGGCTGCTCATAAACCATACATCACGCCGGTAAATGCCAAATGACGCCTCGCTTGGTGTAAGGAGCGTAAACAATGCTCGATTGAACAGTGAAAAGACGTTGTGTGCAGTGACGAATCACGGTACACAATGTGGCGATCCGATGGCAGGGTGTGGGTATGGCGAATGCGCGGTGAACGTCATCTGCCAGCGTGTGTAGTGCCAATAGCAAATTTCGGAGGCGGTCGTGTTACGGTGTGGTCGTGATTTTCATGGAGGAGGCTTGCCCCCCTTGTTGCTTTGCGTGGCACTATTACAGAACATGCCTACATTGATGTTTTAAGTCCCTTCTTGCTTCCCCCTATTGAAGAGCAATACGGTGATGGCGACTGCATCTTTCAACAAGATCGAGCACCTGTTCATAATGCACCGCCTGTGGCGGAATGGTTACACGACAATAACATCCCTGTAATGTACTGGCCTGCACAGAGTCCTGACCTGATTCCTATAGATCACCTTTGGGATGTTTTGGAACGCCGACTTCGTGCCAGGCCTCACCGACTGACATCGGTACCTCTCCTCAGTGCAGCACTCTGTGAAAAATGGGCTGCCATTCCCCAAGAAACCTTTCAGCACCTGATTGAACGTATGTCTGCGAGAGTGAAAGCTGTCGTCACGGCTAAGAGCGGGCGAACACCGTATTACATTCCAGCCTCACCGATGGAGGGCGCCACGAACTTGTAAGTAATTTTCAGCCAGGTGTCCGGATACTTTTGATCACATAGTGCAACTGATAATGTTTTACAGGTCTATAGTTTTAAATTAACTTGTCTTTAATTAATCTGAATGATTATTTGTACCTTATGTTAGCATCAACCCCCTCTAGGATCACTTTGCATCATATATATAGCTGGTTGAAGCATGCACGGCAGTTTTCATTCGTGTTATCTTTGTATCTTATGACTTGTTGCAGTGCAGCGGAATGAGAGGTGTATCGTGTTTTTGTTGTAACTACCGTCATCTTGAAACTTCCTGGCAGATTGAAACTGTGTGCCGGACCGAGACTCGAACTCTGGACCTTTGCCTTTCGCGGGCAAGTGCTCTACCATCTGAGCTACCCAAGCACGACTGACGCCCCGTCGTTACAGCTTTTTCCGCCAGTACCTCGCCTCCTACCTTCCAAACATTACAGAAGCTCTCCTGCGAACCTTGCACAACTAGCACTCCTGAAAGAAAGGACATTGCGGAGAAATGGCTTAGCCACAGCCTGGGGGGTGTTTCCAGAATGGGATTTTCACGCTGCAGCGGAGTGTGCGCTGATATGAAACTTTCTGGCAGATTAAAACTGTGTGCCCGACCGAGACTCGAACTCGGGACCTTTACCTTCCGCGGGCAAGTGCTCTACCATCTGAGTAACATGTCTGTAGTAAAATGCTCAACAACTGATACTAATTTCATAGATTTTGATTAAACTTGTCACAGTTAAACTTGTAAGAATAAATTTAAATGCCTAAAAATAGTTGAGTACTAATTCAACGCAACATGACCGTAACAGCTGGTGCTCAAAGAGGGGTAGAAACCAACGAAATTTTTCTATACACAGTAATACAAAGAATACCTGAGTAAATTCGTAGTTACTTTGATGTTACACAGCGTTGCGAAATTTCGTACACAAATCTGACACTTCTACTAGCAACACGACTCAGCAGAGCATTGCGTCGAAATTAACACGGAAGATGGATAGGGTACATCATTGAATGATCCATCAAATCAATGCCAGAGTTCATCAACTGTAGCGGCTGGCGAGTGGTGGTGGGTAAGTCTGCCGAAGACAGATGGCCAAACGTTTGAGTGAGTGATTTGGACAGACTGTCTAACACTCTTTGCATCGAGTTATACCAGGAAAATACAGAAATATGCAGTGTTGCTTTATCGTGTTGAAGCATAACGTTAGAGAGACCTCGAAGATAAAGCTCAGCCACCAGCTTTAATACGTTAGAAACGTAATGGCTGCTTTCCAAGTTACAAGCTATGCGAACCAGAAGTGAATCTCTTGCGTGTCCAACATAGAATCCCATACCATCACGCTGGATCAGATAACAATCGCGTATGCAACGTTGGTTCACCTTATAGTCTACTCGTATCGGTATGTCCATCGCGATTATACACGCGCAACGGCACTCTTCTGAAAAGACCACATCTTGACATTTTTCTGTACAGAGTGACTCAAAAGACTGTTAACATGGGAATATTCAATTCTTCACGGAATAAAGTAGGTAGAGAGGTAAAAAAACTCAAACACGTGTTTGAAATGACATGGGGTTTTATTGAAAAGTGTGTACAAAACGGCCAACAAATAGCGCTTCATATCGGCCGTTATTCATTGACAATATCTTTAGCTGTGCGCAGCATATCAGTAGTTATGATGAGTAATTGCCGTCAGATGTCGTCCTTTAGAATTACCAATGGGGTTGACGATTACGGTAGACTTACGCCTTCACGTAACACCACAAGCAATAATCAACCACACGGATGGAGGCTTGGGGACCTGGGATGTCACGGATGACCAAACTGGCGGCTCGGCACGCCATTCTCACAAAACTTGTGTCTGGTCGCCCACTACGGCACTAAGGGGCGGATCGTCTAAACAGCTCGTAGCTTCGAACTTTGTGGTAGCACTTGACACAGGACCTTTAGCCGTTCTGATACCCTTCGTATGGTGATAGGGTTGAAAAGTTGCAGTATTCCGATAAGTAAAGCTTAACTAACAGTGTATTTTCTGGCAAAGTCAACATGCCGTGACTGTTGGCGCGTCTGCCACCCTCTCTCACTGCGGGTCATCTTAAACACGATTCTCATGCGGCGTCACTGACGTGTTGCTCTTCGGAGTCATATGTCGGCCGGCTTTTGCACCCTTTTTGGTTTTAATAAAATCTCACGTCGTTTCAGGGATTTGTGTCAACCTTCAGCTGTCTGTCAAGTCTCTACCTACATTGAGACTGGTTTGATGCAGCCTGCCACGAATTTCTCTCCTGTGCCAACCTCTTCATCTCAGAATAGCACTTGCAACCTATGTCCTCAATTATTTGCTGCATGTATTCCAATCTCTATCTTTCTCTACGGTTTTTGCCCTCTACAACTCCCTCTAGTACATCTACATCTACATCTACATCCATACTCCGCAAGCCACCTGACGGTGTGTGGCGGAGGGTACCATGGAAGTCAGTCCCCGATGTCTTAACAGATGTCCTATCATCCTTTCTCATTGTCAATATTTTCCATATACTCCTTTCCGATTCTGCGCAGAACCTCCTCATTCCTTACCTTATCAGTCCACCTAATTTTCATCATTCATCTGTAGAACCACGTCTCAAATGCTTCGATTCTTCTATTCCAGTTTTCCCACAGTCCATGTTTCACTACCATACAATGCTGTGCTCCAAGTCACGTTCCACGCGGCTTCTTCCGTCGGAGGTTCGAGTCCTCCCTCAGGCATGGGTGTGTGTTGCCCTTGCGATAAGTTAGTTTAAGTTAGATACTGTGCTAGTCTGCTTTTGACCTCCTCCTTACTCTGTCCGTCATTGGTTACTTTGCTGCCTAGGAAGTATAATCAATTAACATCATCTACTTCGTGACTATCAATCCTGATAAGCTCCTCGCTGTTCTCATATGTGCTACAACTCAGTACCTTCGTCTTTCTTTGGTTTACTTTCAAACAATATTCTGTACTCATTAGGCTCTTCATTTCATTCATTAGATCATGTAATTCTCTTACGTACGCTCAGGATAGCAATTTCAGCGAATCGTATAATTTATGTCATTTCATTTTGAATTTTAATCTTTTATTTCCTTCATTGCTTCTTCGATGTACATATTGACCAGTTGGGACTATATGAGTCTACATCCCTGTATTACATCCTTTTTAATCCAAGTACTTCATCCTTTGTCTTTCACTCTTATTACTCCCTCTTGGCTCTTGTATATATTGTCTAATACCCGTCTCTCCCTACAGCTCACACCAATTTTTCTCAGGGTTTCGAACATCTTGCACCATTTTACATTGGCGAACGCTTCTTCCAGTTCGATAAATCCTAGGAACGTGTCTCGATTTTTCTTTTGGTTCCATTATCAACTGCAAAGTCGAATTGCCTCTTTCGTGCCTTTTCCTTTCCTAAAGAAAAACTGATGCCATTTAACACAGCCGCCAGTTTCCTTTCCATTCTTCTGTATATTAGTCTTGTAAACAACTTGGATGCATGAGCTGTAAAGCTGATTGTGCGATAATTCTCACACTTGTCAGCTCTTGCTGAGCTCGGATTTGTCTGGATGTTATTTTTCCGAAAGTCCGATGGTATGTCGTCACACTCATACATTCTACACATCAACGCGTATAGTCGTTTTGTTGCCAATTCCCCCAATGATTTTAGAAATTGTGGTGGAATGACATCTATCCCATCTGCGTCATTTGTTCTAAGTCGTCCAAAGTTCTCTTAAATTCTGATTCTGTTCCTGGATCCCCTATCTCTTCTAAATCGACTACTTTTCCTTCTTCTACCACGTAAGACAAATCTTCCCCCTTATACAGGCCTTCAGTGTACTCTTTCCACCTCTCCACTCTCTCCTCTGCATTTACCAGTGGAATTCCCGTTGCACTCTTAATGTTATCACACTTGCTTTTAATGTCACCGAAGGTTGTTTTGACTTTCCTATATGCTGAGCTAGTACTTCCGACAATCATTTCTTTTCGATTTCTTTACATTTTTCCTGCAGTCATTTCGTCTTAGCTTCCCTACACTTCCTATTCACTTCACTCCTCAGCGACTTGTATTTCTGTATACTTGAATTTCCTTGAACATTTTTGTACTTTCCTCTTTCATCGATCAGTTGCAGTATTTCTTCATGGTTTCTTCGCAGTTACCTTCTTTATACCTATATTTTTCTTTCCGACTTACGTGATTGCCCTTTTTAGAGTTGTCCATTCCTCTTCAACTGTACTGCCTACTGAGCTATTCATTATCTCGTCATTCCTTAATACCTCTGTATCCCAGTTCTTCGCGTATTGATTCTTCCTGACTAATCTCCTAAACTTATGCCTACTCTTCAACACTACTACATTGTGATCTGAGTCTATATTTGCTCCTGCGTACGCCTTACATTCCGGTACCTGATTTCGAAATCTCTGACCGTAACGTAATCTAACTGAAACCTTCCCCTATCACCGGGCCTCTTTTCCAGTATACCTCCTCCGCTTGTGATTCTTGAACAGAATATTCGCCATTACTGGCTAAAGTTTATTACAGAATTCAATTACACTTCCTCCTCTCTCAATCCTAGTCCCAAATCCACATTCTCTTGTAAACGCTTCTTCTGATCCTTCCCCTATATCTGCATTCCAGTCCCCCATAACGCCTCGATTTTCATCTCACTTTACATACTGTATCAGCCTTTCAATGTCCTCATATACTTTCTCTGTCTCTTCGTCTTCAGCTTGCGACGTCGGTATGCATACCTGAACTATCGTTGTCGGTGTTGGTCTGCTGTCGATTATGGTAAGAACAACTTTATCACTGAAATGTTCACAATAACGAACCCTCTGTCCTATCTTCCTATTCATAACGAATCCTACTCCTATTATACAATTTTCTGCTGCTTTTGATATTACCTTATACTCAGCTAATCAGAAGTCCTTGTCTTCTTTCCATTTCACTTTACCAACCCCTACTATATCTAGATCGATCCTTTCCCTTTCCAGATTTTCTAACTTCCCTAACACGTTCAGACTTCTGACTTTCCACGCCCCGACTCGTAGAACGCTATCCTTTCATTGGTTATTCCATATTTTTCTCGTGGTGACCTCCCCATTGGCACTCCTCTCCCGGAGATCCGAAAGGGAGACTATTCCGGAATCTTTTGCCAATGGAGAGCCCATCCTGACACTTTTATCAATTACAGAACACATGTCCCGTGGATACACATTGTGTGTCGCTAATGCAGTGGTTTCCATTGTCTTCTGCATCCTCATTGCGGATTCGTCCGTCTTTAATGGCAATTCCCTCTCCACGGGCCGGAGAGTGCTCTGAAGCTCTGTCCGCTCCTCCGACCTCTTTGTTAGGGCCATTGGCTCGATGCCGGTGACTTCTTAACCCGGAAGTCTTCAGATGCCATTACTGATATTTTTATTCAAAATTTAAGCAGTGACGATGTTTCAACGCGGGGTCGTGGACGTTTGGGTCATTACTCAAAGACGTTACCCCTGAACTACGGACGGAATGCCACTGCAGTGGTTAGATACAAATCGGAAGTCTGGAATGAAACAGATCAGGCGGCGAACTGCAGCGAAACTAGCACCAGACTTTAAACCTGGGCAGAGTACAAGTGCATCTGAACACACAGTGCACCGTACACTTCTAAAGATGGGCCTCCGCAGCCGACGATCCAGCACGTGCCAATGTTAACACCTCGACAACGGTAACTACGACTGCAACGAGCACGTGACGTTGGGCGCTGGACGTTGGTGCAGTGGCAGTGCGTGAATCCACATTCGAAACATAGCTTTGAAAATATTGTGAATGACTGTGCTGGTAAACTTCTACGTTATTTGATTTTCAAACAGCTGAGCAAATGGCCCTGAAAAACAATAACGTATACCTTTCATGAATCACTTACCTCACAAAAATCTTCGTTACTCGAACTACTGCATTATAGCGAGCGCCAATACTGCCAGCTAAATAAAAGATTATAACTACTGAAGGCACTAACTACTGACAGGCATAGTTACCAAATGAAAGATTTTGATAGAGAACAATCAAAAGTCATCATATATATATATATATATATATATATATATATATATGACCTCCATCTTTACAAATTTCCTTTTTCTGGCGGACACACGTCCAGATCGTCCGCTTATATTAACCTCTCAAAACTCTGGCATCTCTCTCTCCACACCCATCACCACCCATCACTGCTGGTGGCTCACCTCCAACTGCACAACGCTACGTGCTGTTCACATCCAACTGCCCAACACTACAAAAGCGAATATTCCAACAATGAGTCCAACCAGCCACAGACTGCACACAGCACAGTTAGTGATTTTGATACAGAGCGCTACGAGGAGATACCAACATAAAAACCTAAACAGCCTACTTATACTTCTTCATCATGCCAATGGGAGAGCGCGAAGCCTTCTTCATTCACGGGAACATCTCCTTGACACCTGTTACTGCGGGACAGAGGCTAGCTGGCGGTGGTTCCATTCACGTGGGTAACCATGGAGCTCATGCAAGGCCCGTGACGGCCAAGGAGTATCGTATACTGGTTGCAGAGCACGTACACCCCTTCAAAACCACCATGTTTTCCGATGGCAGTGGCATTTTTCAACAAGATAATGCGCCATGTCACAAGGCCGGGGATGTGATGGAGTGGTTCAAGAAACACAGTGACGGGTTCCAATTGATATGCTGGCCCCCCCAACTCGTCCGATCTGAATCCGATCAATCATATCTGGGATGTTATTGAACTTGGTGTCAGAGCTCATCGCCCCAGTCCCAGGAATTTACAGGAATTAGGAGACCTGCGTTTGGAGATGTGGTGCCAACTCCCTCCATGCCACTGTTATCCGTGCCAAACGTGTACATATCAGCTATTAGGTACGTGGTCATAATGTTCTGGCTGACCAGTGTACAGTATTCCGTTGCTCTGAGCGTTTCCAATGTTAACGGACTTTGGACCATTCTGATCTTCTTGTCTTGAACACACCATTGTAAACACGTCTCCATCATTGCTGCCAAAGTCAAGGGAAGCTACAAGGTGGCCACAGTACAAACAAGCTGTAATGTTCCAGACATCGTTGTGCAATATGTGTAAATGTCTCACTGTATACATGCTCATATCGTAACTCGAGATACATGACGTATCTGTACAATCCTGCATGACCGTGTAAACAGTATGTCCTTTAGGGCGCTAGTCGCATGGGGCATTTTAGATCAGACACGGGCACGACTATGGACCTCCCGGACCCACTGATTTCACATTCCCTATCAAAGCGGGCACCATATCATGGAGCAGTAAATTCAGTCTCAATAAGCTACAAGTGTGCACTTTCTAATTTCGACACGCGCTGAAAGACGTTTCTCTTAAGTACATGACTTTCTCATAAGAGAGCTAAATTCAGATCCAATCAGAAGGAAAACCTACGGCGTGATCTTTCTTTATATACAGAATAAAGGGAGCGTTCTGCGGTTGCCCTAAAATGCTAACAATCTGCGTATATAAACATCTTGTAAACATCATGCCAGTTTGACGTTTGCTACATGCCTTCTTCACGGTTTTGCAGTTTTGATGGCTAGCAGTGTAGCTGATTACGAAGACAAGTAGTCTGCATTCTTTTGTGACGATGTGGCATGCACTAGAGTTGTTGAAAATGCAACATCAAGAAGGATGTATGTGGATGAAGTAAAATTTACACTGCAGGTAATGCGCAACATAAAACAAAGTCGTCAGATTTACAGAACTGTACGTGATCACTGACTCTGAACATTCACTGCAGCGCGAAGCCACCACATTCTGCAATCAGAGCTACTAATAATGACACACCGTAAAAAAGTGAATATTATGTGATTCTTGAGTTTCTCCCGGCGTATTTGATAATCAAAATATCCACGGGTGTGCTGCGGTCTATAGTGTCCAACGGGCACAATATTTCGGCGATCATACATGTCGCCATCATCAGGTGAACTGACGGACTGAGCTCCTGTGAACGTGCCGGCACGGAGATCCGTACGCTATGGCTGCTCAGAGGGAACTGTGTTCGGTCGCGGCGGCGGCCGATTTAAATACCCTCCGCCCGCGGCGCGCTCCCTCCGCCGTCCGCGCCCCGCGCCACGGTCGCGCGCTGGAACAGATTGTGACGGCGTCTGAGATGACGTCGGTGTGATGGCTCTGTCCGCCGTGGTCGTCACAACTATACGTTCGCTAGATTTACTCTTGATTAACCCAATCGCTGGTTCCCAAGCCTTGCTAAGATTATAGCCACAGTCACGGTTTATGAGGTCGTCATTGGTGCGAATGACCGCACGAGGATTCTGGTACAGACGTCGAGATACTGGGACAGCGTTGTTAGAGAGGCCATCGAAATTCGAAAACGTGTGAAACGATGTGAAGAATCTGTCATTATGTAAGAATTCCCAAGAGTTCTTCTTAATTGGTTCTGGAATATTTCATATTCAGCCTACGGCCACGAGGAAGTTGTCCTGTCGCCTGCTAGAAATTGAAATAGGCGCAAATTACTAGAGCGAAGAAGGAGAGAGGTGGAATGCCAAAGGGTTGGATTTGAGAGGGGAGAGGAGGTAGGACAGAGAAAATATGCGAGGCCTGTCGACTCTGCGTACGATCAACGATAGACCAAAGACATTTAACAAAAAGTCTTCCAGAAGTCCTCAATGTTATCTAGGAACGCATCTAATTCCACAAGATTCAAAGATTGCCGCTGCAATACCTCTGCATCGTGTATGTGATTATCACTCTACAGCGAAGCTGTGAAACAGAAGCTACTCTCGGGATTTTTCAAGGAAGACAACTTCTTTGCGTAGCAAAGGAAACGATGCAAGTGTCGCATGCAATGTTTTTATTTACTGACAGCCCTGCGGTCGGCGAATAAGATAACGAAATACCGTACACAAATTTATTAATTTATTTATTTTTATGAGACTTTCAGCAGTGCACAATCCGATAATATTTACACGTTGCGTTAACGAAAAGAGTACAATTTGTTTAATGTTTTCATCCTTTCCAAATTAATCTAGGTCTATTTTTTCTTTTATTTTATTTATTTTAGTCTGTTACCGCCATCCCTAAGGCATGCGTCTCCTCATGTTTTTCACCCTTCCGGTTCAGTATCCTTTCACCTCAAAGATGTACATCACTTGACCTCTCGTATTTTCTTTAATCTAATTTATTTGTAACATTTTCATTCTGAAAAAAAATATTATTTCATTTTCTTCATTCTTGATGAACTATCAGAAATGTTTCAAGTAGTATTCTCATACAGGTAACAGAAAGTCTGCACCGTAAACTACCTGCCATACAAATAACAAAAGTGTTTTGACGAAGGCGGAAGCACAATCCCTTATTGTTGTTTTTGTATGCAAGCACGGACCCGTGGAGTTCGAAAACAGCTGTTTTAGTAATTGTCTATATTTCTTGTTCAACACATTATCTCCTTCATGTTTCAGTGTATTTCATTACTTCTTGCTCACATTTAATAGCAAATCACCCGCAAAAAATATATAAATTAAGTGATCATGCTACTAAAATGCTAGCACAAACTGTAGAAGACAAATTCGTGTATCTGTGATCATTACACTCAGGGTGCTCTGAGTAAATTCGATACTGAACTGGAAGAAACAATGTCTATACTACAATGAGAAAAAAACTGTAAACTATTTATCTGTTCTGCGACAACTAGAAGACTCCACGCACACACCATAGCTATTTTGTGTTTTAGCATGCCACATAATGTGTGTTACAGAGAACTGCGAAAGGATGATTTTACTCACTTGTAGAAGTAGATTACGGTGGCTGCTGCTCCTCCTGCGACTATGAGGAATGCAGACACGCAGAGGACCACAACTACGATGAGAGGGAGACCGTAGCCAGAGTGCAACACCTGTAACAGACGCCAAGTGTCCAGTGAGTCTGGCTTCTTCACGAATAATCTCTTCACTGCCACGCAAAAACAAGAAATGTTATTTTTATAATAATGTATGTGGTTACTGAATCAGTTTGGAGCTATAAATGCCGAGTGTAAACGAAAAGAGATTTTGAATTATCTCAGTTCTAAATGTGTTATCATGCAATGAATTTTGCACTGCACCCTGTTTACAATGGGACCGCCATATAATGCATAACCTCAGTGGAGACTGAACACCCCGCCCCCTGCCACGTCTTCATCGTTGTGTCCCCCCTACCCTCCATCTCTACACCCTACATCTCCTTTCCCAAGGTGGTTTCCATCAACTCCCCCTCCCAGATGATGCTCTCTCTCCCTCCATTTATCCCTCCTATCAACCCTGATCCTCACTCCCCCTACTTTCCTCTGTCCTTTCCCTGGGCTCCCTCTTCCCCCATTCCATCCTGTTTCCTCCCCACTAAACCTCTCACTCCCTCCCTTCTCCCCCCCCCCCCGAGTCCTTTTGTATTCCCCTCCTCTGCC
This sequence comes from Schistocerca cancellata, assembly GCF_023864275.1. NCBI lineage: Eukaryota > Metazoa > Arthropoda > Insecta > Orthoptera > Acrididae > Schistocerca > Schistocerca cancellata. The sequence continues at coordinate 601,504,708 of NC_064630.1, forward strand.
TACCCCACTCCCTGTCGCGTCTGCCCATCGCCCCCCACCCCTCTTATGGGTCCTCATCCTCCATCAGCTCCTTTCCCGGCTCCCCCCCCTTTTTTATTTTCCCATCATCTGTCCAGTTTCCCCCCACCTGCTCTCGGCTGTGGTATGTCACATTTGCCAACTTTTTAGTGTAGTGTTCCAGTGACTGTTCAGTGTTGTTCGTCTTCCTCGTGTTGCGAACAGAAACCATGCTGTCGCTGGGTGTGAATTTTATGTCTTTTGCGAGCAGAAACCAGACTGTCGCCGTGTTTTTTTAATTGTCTGTCTATTGTTTTACCTGTCTGCTTTGTATGTATTTTCTTAGCGTCATCATACCTCTGTTTTTTGTTTTAAGTTCCACGATTTCTTTTCGCCATGTTACTCTTTAAGTCTCCGATTTTATCGCCTGTTTTTATTATTTATTCTCTTCATCTTGCTAACAAAATCTGTAGGCTGAAGAGCGGCATCCTAAGCTGCTGCCAGCCCGCCCCCTTCGGGGGGAATTGAACTTCAATAAAGGAAAGAAAAAAAAAAAGAGACTGAACATTGTCTATTTTCTTCCCGTAAAGCTCCTCAGGTTAATGGTGAAATGAGAAAAACTTTCATGAGACAAGAATGACGACTGCGCTAAATGTGGCATTAGTTAATGCAATTTAAAATATTATTGATGGATTTGTGAGAGTTGGGGTGTGGGCAAAAAACATGGAAACACACATTACCATGCCTAATGTGGTGTTGTAAAACCGTTGGCATTCAGTCGTCTCGGAGTGTATTGATACAGATCCTCTTCCGTTATCAAGGGAATGTTACACCATTTTTCCACAAAATAATGGCAATTTCAAGTAACATGATGGGCGTGGATCGAAAAGGCTCAACGGTCTACTGAGGTCTATATGAAGATGGTATCTGTTCTTTTCGGACATGTAGATAAGGCTTTCTGGCCAATGATCTTCTTCAGTGCGGATGTACTGGCTTTGCTCAACCTCTTACGGGAATCGGTAGAATGACTGCCGCGAGTAATGAGTATAGTGAGCAGGGGCACTACAAATGAAGTTGGAAATGTGGGTCTCACGGGGAGCGTGCCAGAGATAAGTCCCTACAGTCGAACTATCCTATGTGTCCTCCGTGGTTCAGTTAGATAGAGCATCTGCCATGTAAGCAGGAGATCCCGGCTTTGAGTCCCGGTCCGGTCACTCCTTTTCAATTGTCCCCGTTATTATTTATTAGCGCCTGTAAGCAGCTACTGGTCTGTATTTAAGTGTAATTTCAGACTGAGATCTGGTGACTCTGGTGGCCAGTGCCTCCCGCAGAACGAAAGCTTCCTTATTTACCAAGGCTTGCATCACCAGCGACAAATGATGTTTATCTTCACATGAGGAGTTTACGTAGAACTAGTTTCTAGTGTGGAACACGTATCTCGCTCTGCAGAGTCCATAACAGACACTGCTTCTGACGTCACTTTAAAATAACGTACGAAATATGGCAAACATGATCGCAATGTCCACAAATCCTACCCCTCAAGACCAGTAACACAACTTAAATGCAATACTTTCGGAAATACGAGTTAAAGAATTAATTCTATAAAACTTACAGTTAAATAGTATAAGCTACCTTCAGAAGTAAGTATTAAGTCCATTAAATTTTTCGAGCACGTTGGGACACTTGCCACGTACTTTTCAATAACTAAAAAATGCTGTTCTCCATTTGTGTTACTTTTCTTGCCGGGGTGCGATATAGAAAGCGTCTCTGTCCATGTGTCTTATATATGACGAGCTACTATTCTGTAAGAATTTACAGCAATATTGCTTTGTATTGTATAACAAACGATCCTGCTCAGTCGGCCTTGGTGGCCGAGCTGTTCTAGGCGCTACATTCTGTAACCGCGCGACCGCTACTGTCGCAGGTTCGAATCCTGCCTCGGGCATGGATGTGTGTGATGTCCTTAGGTTAGTTAGGTTTAAGTGGTTCTAAGTTCTAGGGGACTGATGACCTCAGAAGTCAAGTCCCATAGTGCTCAGAGCCATTTGAATCATTTGATCCTGCTCATTCAAATTATTACAGTGTGTCCCGCCGTTTGGCAGGTGTACACTAGTCAACGTAAATTATTGTGATCTGAAGATGGCTTGCAGATAAGTCGAAACTCGAATTGTGTATTTTTGATCTTGGATATTAACGATTTTTCGGAATCAGCAATTTTTATATTGTATAAATCGTACCATTCTATGGCCAAGGTACAGCAATCGTGCTATATCTTCAGTAGGAAAAGCATTTTAGGTTGTAATGGCAGCAGAATCTTTGTTTACACGTTTTGTGAGCGATCTTCAGAATACTGCTATATTTATGTGTCAAAATTAGAAGTGTGGCCGTATCTTACCATAGGTTTATCCCTTCGCCGAAGTTGCCTACCAAAAAGTTTAGCTATTTATTTCTAATGCGTTACCCACCGTACATGAAAAAATTTCTGAAGATACCTCAAAAAGGCGAGACGCTTCAATAAAGTTTCTGCTGTCATTACAAACTAAACGGTTTTTCCTACTGAGAAGCATTTATATTAGTTTGGTCCCGTCAAGCGTCATACTTCAAGCGAAAACTTTCGCGATGAGGAGCTGCAGAAATAGAACTCGTCACCTTGTCCGAAACGCAAACCAAAGAACCATGCCGCTGGCTTAAAGCAAAACTTGGAAAGTTGTCAATGCATAAGAAAATCCACGTTTGCTATATAAAAAAAAACCGAAGTCGTACAGGATACAGTAGGTAAAATCTCACGGTAGAACACATCACACCATGTTGACTGAAGAATCGTCCACGCAAGTAATTTAGGGTACACTTCGGGAAAAACTGATGAAGCTATTTCTCGTCACGCCAGATGCTAATGACGGGGACGCTAACACTTACATTATCTGTGAGGAAATGTTATTCTATAAAAACAATAATAACGCCCAACCAGATTTGAACGAAGTGAAAATGTTGCGAGGATTGAAAGCTAAATTTTAGTGGGAGAAACGTAAACTTAAACCGTTCACGAATTGTAAAAATATGCTATGATTCTAACTACATGAGTAATTGATAAGAATCAGTTGTTTCATACCCTGACAGTCACATTAATATGATCACCTGTCAAAAGCCTGAATAACCGCAATTTGCAGAGCGAGGCGCGCATGAAGAGAGTCGGTGAGGTTCTGGAAGATACCGACAGAGTTATTGTGATCGTTTCAAAACTGCGCTAAATTTCTCAGTTGAGGATCCTTGAATCTTCACTGGGTTTAAATCTGGGGAGTTTGGTGGTGAGGGTCCCCAAGGATAGATGCATATTGCGTTTATCCGTTGTGCCTTCCAGAATGACGATGTCACCCAGAGAATGCTTCGAAAACTTACCCCAGACCACAAAGCTCCCTCCTCCGGCCTCGACCCTTCCGAAGATGGTTGCAGGGTGTTTATTTTCAGGCGATTGCCGCCATGTACACCAACGGCTATCTGTATGATGGAGCGCAAACGTGATTTATCTGGAAAGTCCACCTGCCGCCTCTCAGTGAACGTCCACTTGAGTTACTGTATAAATTCCAGCCTTCGTCGCATGCGTGCATGAATAATGTGACCGCTGCGGAGAGCTGTACGCAGCAACGTTCTCTAAAGAGTTGTTGATAGACGCTTTTGGCAGCCCCTTGGTTCATCTGCTTCGGCCGTACACTTCACCGCAGCTGTCGTTCAAATGGCTCTGAGCACTATGGGACTTAACATCTGAGGTCATCAGTCCCCTAGAACTTAGAACTACTTAAACCTAACTAACCTAAGGATAACACACACATCCATGCCCGAGGCAGGATTCGAACCTGTGACCGTAGCAGCAGCTCGGTTCCGGACTGAAGCTGTCTTTCGCCCCTGTCATCTATGGCACGTGGTGCACTGGAGGTTACCTCGGCCTCGGTTCTGGATACAGCCATTTTGCCATACACAGTACACTTAAACCATGGCAGCACGTGAACAGTTTACAAACTTAGCCGTTTCGTAAATGCTTCCACCCTTCGCCCGGAAGCCAACAATCATGTCCTTTTGAACGTCAGATAAATCGCTTAGTTTCCGTATTACGAAAACTGCTGCACTCTTTCTTCGCATCCCCCTAGTCGTTTTCTATACCCTCCATTGCTCATGTTGTAAGTAGGCTGTTTAGGTTTGTCTGTTGGTAACGCCACGTAGTGCTCTGTATGAAAATAACCGACTGTGCTGTCTGTAGTCCGTGGCTGATTTGCGTTGTTGGAATATTGCTATTGTAGTGTTGGGCAGCTGGATGTGAACAGCGCGTAGCGTTGCGAAGTTGGAGGTGAGCCGCCAGCAGTGGTGGATGTGGGGAGAGAGATGGCGGAGTTTTGAGAGCGGATGATCTGGACGTGTGGCCATCAGAGACAGTAAATTTGTAAGACTGGATGTCATGAACTGATATATATATATAAATTTTGAACACTATAAGGTAAATACATTGTTTGTTCTCTATCAAATCTTTCATTTGCTAACTATGCCTTTCAGTGGTTAGTGCCTTCAGTAGTTAGAATCTTTTATTTAGCTGGCAGTATTGGTGCTCGCTGTATTACAGTAATTCGAGTAACGAAGATTTTTGTGAGGTAAGAGATTCATGAAAGGTACAGGTTATTGTTAGTCAGGGCTCTTCTTTTGTAGGAATTTTTGAAAGTCAGATTGCGTTGCGCTAAAAAAATATTGTGTGTCAGTTTAGTCATGATCAGAATAAGTAAAGAGAGAAATGTCTGAGTACGTTCAGTTTTGCTCAGCTGTTTGAAAATCAAATAATGTAAGAGGTTTATCAGCACAGTCATTCATAAATTTTTCTAAGGGGACGTTTCAATGTTACCACCATCTGTGTGACAGTGGTTACTGCACGTTGACGTCGATCTTAAGAGGTGGTCATATTAATGTGATGGACCTTGTATAAATAAATCTATGTAGAGATACACTGTCGAACGATGGTTTACGTGTAAGTAATGCAAATGATAGCCTTTCATTTCCTTGCGTTTTTCGGATGCTTAGAGATTTTTGTTTGTCTACGAGAGAGAGCGCTTGAAGACACTGGTATGACCAATAGTGAAATGTAGAAAATCTGTGTACAAATTATATTGTATGAATACTATAGACTGAGCATTGATAAAGAAGGGCGGCATTAAATGTCTCGGATTTCACTGATGGCTGAGTGTGAGAGAACTGGCATAAAGTATGTTGTTGTTGTTGTGGTCTTCAGTCCTGAGACTGGTTTGATGCAGCTCTCCATGCTATTCTATCCTGTGCAAGCTGCTTCATCTCTAAGTACGTACTGCAGCCTATATCGTTACGAATCTGCTTAGTGTATTCATCTCTTGGTCCCCCTCTACGATTTTTACCCTCCACGCTGCTCTCCAATACCAAATTGGTGATCCCTTGATGCCTCAGAACATGTCCTACCAACCGACCCCTTCTTCTAGACAAGTTGTGCCACAAATTTCTTTTCTCCCCAATTCTATTCAGTACCTCCTCATTAGTTATGTGATCTACCCATCTAATCTTCCGCATTCTTCTGTAGCACCACATTTCGAAAGCTTCTATCCTCTTCTTGTCTAAACTATTTATCATCCACGTTTCACTTCCATGCATGGCTACACTCCATACAAATACTTTCAGAAATGACTTCCTGACACTTAAATCTATACTCGATGTTAACAAATTTCTCTTCTTCAGAAACGCTTTCCTTGCCATTGCCAGTCTACATTTTATATCCTCTCTACTTCGACCATCATCAGTTATTTTGCTCCCCAAATAGCAAAACTCCTTTACTACTTTAAGTGTCTCATTTCCTAATCTAATTCCCTCAGCATCACCCGACTTAATTCGACCACATTCCGTTATCCTCGTTTTGCTTTTGTTGACGTTCATCTTATATCCTCCTTTCAAGACACTGTCCATTCTGTTCAACTCTCTTCCAAGTCCTTTGCTGTCTCTGACAGAATTACAATGCCACCGGCGACCCTTAAAGTTTTTATTTCTTCTCCATGGATTTTAATATCTACTCAGATTTTTTCTTTTGTTTCCTTTACTGCTTGCTCAATATACAGATTGAATAACATCGGGGAGAGGGTACAACCCTGTCTCACTCCCTTCCCAACCGCTGCTTCCCTTGATGTCCCTCGACTGTTATAACTGCCATCTGGTTTCTGTACAAATTGTAAATAGCCTTTCGCTCCCTGTATTTTACCCCTGCCACCTTCAGAATTTGAAAGAGGGTATTCCAGTCAACATTGTCAAAACCTTTCTCTAAGTCTACAAATGCTAGATACGTAGTTTTGCCTTTCCTTAATCTATTTCTAAGATAAGGCCTCACGTGTTCCAATACGTCTACGGAATCCAAACTGATCATCCCCGAGGTCTGCTTCTACTAGTTTTTCCATTCGTTTGTAGAGTATGTAATGGTAGAAAATTAAAATACCGTATTTAAAAGTAGTGAAAATTCCCAGAACCGGTCTTCAAACCTCAATATATTGCCATCCAGGAAACAATGACTATAAAAACATGTAAATAACAGATTACGAAAAGACAGTTTTATTCTCACGCTCGGTAGGTGAGGGGAACAAGAGGTAACATTAAAATGAGTCACGATCAAAAATATCATCATTCACTATATATCCACTCTCGGTGTGTAGCGTTTAGTTTTACGTCTAGAGACTGAGAAGTACTTTTGAGAAGCTAAAGCAATTTAAGAGGAAATAGAGTCATTTATTGAAGTTCTCTAACCACTTGTTACTTACTTACATGGTTATATTCTCCTTCCATTACAGGGAGAAATAATTAAATGATAAGTAGTCTGCTACCTTATGTACTAAGTATGCTATAAGTTACTGTAAAAATATATACTGTTTGAGATCTTCACATATATCTGTCCACCTCATTTCTTTCTAAATCCACCAACACTTTTAGTATATTTAGCTTGCAAACGGATTTTTTAAAATATGAAGCCTATTATATCTGTTGGTTCCCTAGTGAAGAGAACCATTTTTATGGGTAATGTGGAAGCCGTTCATAGGTGTATACAGGGTGAGTCACCTAACATTACCGCTGGATATATTTTGTAAACCACATCAAATACTGACGAATCGATTCCACAGACCGAACGTGAGGAGAGGGGCTAGTGTAATTGGTTAATACAAACCATAAAAAAATGCACGGAAGTATGTTTTTTAACACAAACCTATGGTTTTTTAAATGTAACCCCGTCAGTTTTACTAGCACATCTGAACATATAAACAAATACGTAATCAGTGCCATTTGTTGTATTGTAAAATGTTAATTACATCCGGAGATATTGTAACCTAAAGTTGACGCTTGAGTACCACTCCTCCGCTGTTCGATCGTGTGTATCGGGGAGCACCGAATTACGTAGGAATCCAAAGGGTACGGTGATGGACCTTAGGTACAGAAGAGACTGGAACAGCACATTACGTCCACATGCTAAAACCATTTTATTGGTCTTTTTCACTGATGCACATGTACATTACCATGAGGGGTGAGGTACACATACACACGTGGTTTCCGTTTTCAATTACGGAGTGGAATAGAGTCTGTCTCGACATGTCAGGCGAATAGATGTTCAATGTGGTGGCTATTATTTGCTGCACAATTGCAATCTCTCGCGTAATGAATGTCGTACACGCCGCAGTACATCTGGTGTAATGTCGCCGCAGGCTGCCACAACACGTTGTTTCATATCCTCTGGGGTTGTAGGCACATCACGGTACACATTCTCCTTTAACGTACCCCACAGAAGGAAGTCCAGAGGTGTAAGATCAGGAGAACGGGCAGGCCAATTTATGCGTCCTCCACGTCCTATGAAACGCCCGTGGCCCGTGTTTGTTACAACATGCAACTGAACGTCGGAGGTTTCAAGCGTCAACTTTAGATTACAATATCTCCGGATGTAATTAACTTTTTACAATGCAACAAACGTCATTGATTACGTATTTGTTTATATGTTCAGATGTGCTAACAAAACTAACGTGGTTCCTTTTAAAAAACGTGGGTTTGTGTTAAAAGACATACTTCCGTGCATTTTTGTATGGTTTGTGTTAAACAATTACACTAGCCCCTCTCCTCATGTTCGGTCTGTGGAATCGGTTCGTCAGTATTTGATGTGGTTTACGAAATATATCCAGCGGTAATGTTAGGTGACTCACCCTGTATATCGAACATCTTTGATTGTCCAATACGGGAGATTATTACACTGATGGCGATTTGAAGGCAAGTTTAGTTGTCTGGAAGTTTTCCTACAGCATCCAGGCAAGTGTAAGTGGGTGCGCACTGGACAAAGTTCGATGTTCCTGATGCAACTTTACAACCAAATTCGCATAGCAACGATTCAGTGACAGAATACGTAGACGAAAATGTAAAAGGATCCTTCTTTCCGAACACTTTTCACAAACTTTGTCTCTTTCTGAATTTTCTTGCCCATACAAGAATTAGGTGACTTTACCTGTCCTGGTCTGTTTCCACCATCTGTTTTTGTTTAGATCTACTTTCTTATGCTTTGAATCTACTCGTAATTCACTTCCAATGTCCTCACTTGTGAAACGGTCTTCTCCGGTGCGCCCTTCAACACAATCAAGAAATCTCTTTTCTGTAGTCCAGATGTTGTTCATATCCATTTGCGTAGGAACCCAGGTTTCAGATTAGTTGTACGTAGTAAGTACTGCCATAACCCTGTGTCTCTTTCGTGGCCTTTTTTGTGTAACTATGTCTTGTGGATCTACAGAACGTTTTAAATTGTAGGATCTTGTTATCAATTTCACTGTCGAATTTACTTCCTGTTCCACAGGTGAGATACTGGAAGCGGATTATCTGTTCCAGCATTACATTATTTATTATAATATTCGACCTTATAAGCGATTATCCCTTGAGTGGCATAATCATTGTGTTATTAGTGGACCCGGCCGGAGTGGCCGTGCGGTTCTAGGCGCTACAGTCTGGAACCGAGCGACCGCTACGGTCGCAGGTTCGAATCCTGCCTCGGGCATGGATGTGTATGATGTCTTTAGGTTAGTTAGGGTTAATTAGTTCTAAGTTCTAGGCGACTGATGACCTCAGAAGTGTAGTCGCATAGTGCTCAGAGCCATTTGAACCATTTTGTTATTAGTGAAGATGATCGCATTGTATTTGCAAGTCTACAAGTTAAGATTATTATCTTTATCTCTTTAACTACACTCCTGGAAATGGACCGGAGCGCAGCGACGCACGGATGCACGCCAAGACCGTAGGATACTACGCAGTGCCGTAGGGGACCGCACCGCCACTTCCCAGCAAATTAGGGACACTGTTGCTCCTGGGGTATCGGCGAGGACCATTCGCAACCGTCTCCATGAAGCTGGGCTACGGTCCCGCACACCGTTAGGCCGTCTTCCGCTCACGCCCCAACATCGTGCAGCCCGCCTCCAGTGGTGTCGCGACAGGCGTGAATGGAGGGACGAATGGAGACGTGTCGTCTTCAGCGATGAGAGTCGCTTCTGCCTTGGTGCCAATGATGGTCGTATGCGTGTTTGGCGCCGTGCAGGTGAGCGCCACAATCAGGACTGCATACGACCGAGGCACACAGGGCCAACACCCGGCATCATGGTGTGGGGAGCGATCTCCTACACTGGCCGTACACCACTGGTGATCGTCGAGGGGACACTGAATAGTGCACGGTACATCCAAACCGTCATCGAACCCATCGTTCTACCATTCCTAGACCGGCAAGGGAACTTGCTGTTCCAACAGGACAATGCACGTCCGCATGTATCCCGTGCCACCCAACGTGCTCTAGAAGGTGTAAGTCAACTACCCTGGCCAGCAAGATCTCCGGATCTGTCCCCCATTGAGCATGTTTGGGACTGGATGAAGCGTCGTCTCACGCGGTCTGCACGTCCAGCACGAACGCTGGTCCAACTGAGGCGCCAGGTGGAAATGGCATGGCAAGCCGTTCCACAGGACTACATCCAGCATCTCTACGATCGTCTCCATGGGAGAATAGCAGCCTGCATTGCTGCGAAAGGTGGATATACACTGTACTAGTGCCGACATTGTGCATGCTCTGTTGCCTGTGTCTATGTGCCTGTGGTTCTGTCAGTGTGATCATGTGATGTATCTGACCCCAGGAATATGTCAATAAAGTTTCCCCTTCCTGGGACAATGAATTCACGGTGTTCTTATTTCAATTTCCAGGAGTGTATTTCATCAACTGCTTACAGCAGAGTATTAAAAAATTTGTCCATGTTGATCTTCATGCCGTTCGTGATAATCCTTTTCGAATTCCTAACTTTGTAGATGTTGAATAGAGTTGCAAACCGGTCATGTTCTTCTATAATTCTCCGTGGGGTTGTTACTTATTTAGCCAAGTTATCTTCATTTTCGATTGTAATTTTTTACTCTTCGTAACGAGCTTCTAGACAGTTAATTAGATAGGCTGGGAAGCCACTTCTTTCCATAATCTGCCACAGCAGACGTCTGTTGAATTCGCAAAAAGCTTTTTCATGATCTACAAGTGCTATGTTCGCCTTTAAGTTAAATTCTTTTCGCTACCTGTTGCTTTAGACCAGAAGAAATTTTTGGGCCCCTATTTCACAATTTATAAACAACTGTGATGGTCTCTGCTAGAGCACCTTACTCAAAACGCCAAAGAACCCTGTCAGAATACTGCTTTTTAGCAAAATAGTCATTTCGAGTGGTGGCATAGTCTGTCCACTTCTGCATCGTTTGGTTAGCTTTAAACTGTTGTGCCAAACGAAGAAACACTCCTCCACACTAAGATTTACTCCTGGAAGAGGCCAAATGGATACTACGGCACACGCAAAGTACTATATCATTTTATGATAATTTAAACAAAATGAAATACTTAACATTGGAATAACCCATGTCCACAAGACTGTCTATCAAATTTTTTACTGTGGCTAGACACTAACGTATCGCCTAATTTAGTACATAATAATAGCTTCTTCTCTCAATGTACAATTCACAATAAACAATACAACTATCACTCTGGTGGCTCTGTAGCGAGACAATGCTGTCGTCTTCGGCAATGATTGCAGAGAGGCCGAGAGGCAATCCAAATGGTTCAAAAATGGTCCAAATGGCTCTGAGCACTATGGGACTTAACTGCTGAGGTCATCAGTCCCCTAGAACTTACAACTACTTAAACCTAACGAAGCTAAGGACATCACACACATCCATGCCCGAGGCAGAATTCGAACCTGCGACCGTAGTGGTAATGCGGTTCCAGGCTGTAGCGCCTAGAACCGCTCGGCCACAGCGGCTGGCAGCGGCACTCCGCTATGACGTAATTCTTCAGCAGCGACAGTGTATGGAAACCCCTGTAAGCTTGCCTACGCTGATATTTCTCATTCGCCGCTGCGTCTGGCAGTTAGTGAGCTTACTTGTGGTTCAGACGTGAGGTACCAAGTTTGCCATTATACCTCTTTCTCCAGGTGATACCACATAAGCACTACTTGACGCGACCGGCATTACGATCTTCCGCCAGATCGTGGTAAGTCAAAAGAGACGATGCGCAGTAGGATTGCATTTCATCCAGCTGTTCATTGATGCAGCACTAGTCTTAAACGTACCGAAGGATTGCAAGGGTTTAGTAAGCTTGCGAGTACATTGCAAGACGAATTGTCAGACACAGTGTGCTACACCGGCGAACAAAATGCACAAATTCACCCAGCGAATTTACTACGGTACTGACCTGTAGCAGGTGGCAGGTCTCCTCCCAGGTGAGGTCACATCCCGCCTCTGACTGCGGGAACGGTGGCAGCGGCGGCGGTGGGACGCGGAACACGGGCGGCGGCTCCAGGTCAGAACAAGCAGCATCCATCCTGCAACACGAGAACACCAGCTGCCACATACTCTGGTTACCCTTGTAGGTAGGCTATTTAGGTTTTCTTATTGGTAACGCCACGTAGCGCTCTGTATGGAAATCACTGGCTGCGCTGTGTGCAGTCTGTGGCTAGTTTGCATTGTTGTCTGCCATTGTAGCGTTGGGCACTTGGCTGTTAACAGCGCGTAGCGTTGTGCAGTTGGAGGTGAGCCGCCAGCAGTGGTGGATGTGGGGAGAGAAATGGCGGAGTTTTGAAATTTGTAAGACTGGATGTCATGAACTGCTATATATATTATGACCTTTGAACACTATTGTTTGTTCTCTATCAAAATCTTTCATTTGCTAACTATGCCTATCAGCAGTTAGTGCCTTCAGTAGTTTGAATCTTTTATTTAACTGGCAGTAGTGGCGCTCGCTGTATTGCAATAGTTCGAGCAACGAAGATTTTTGGTGAGGTAAGCGATTTGTGAAAGGTATAGGTTAATGTTAGTCAGGGCCATTCTTTTGTAGGGATTTTTGAAAGTCAGAGTGCGTTGCGCTAAAAATATTGTGTCAGTTTAGCGTTGATCAGAACAGCTAAAGAGCGAAATGTTTGAGTGCGTTCAGTTCTGCTCAGCGGTTTGAAAATCAAATAATGTAAGAGGTTTATCAGCACAGAATTAATTAATTTTTCTAGGGGGACGTTTCACCCTAACATTACGGCCACTGGCCATCGCGAGATTCAGTGCAGCCTGGTGTCAATGTGAAAACTTAGTTTGGCAAGGAGAGCAGACGGGGCAGAGACGACTGGGAAACCATTCTAGGGTCTACGCGGGCAGCAAATGGGGAAAGCCACTGAAATATGGGACTTTGACAATGGGCACACTGTTATGACTTGGCGACTGGAAACGAACATCTCGAAAACGGTGAAGGTGGTGCGCTGTTGGTGTACTACTGTCGTGAGAGGAGCTGATCATTTCAACCTTCAGACTCGCACGTAAACTTTGTCGGCGTCTTGTCGCATACTCGCAACCGCCGAGGACAGTTAGAAGCAGGGTTGTTCTAATTTAGTCCGAGCCAGGACATCGATGCAGTTTAAAAGAAAATTAAAAACTCAATTAAATGTAATTCTGAAAACTTAATTAACATGCAAAATATCACAGAGTTAGCCTTACACATTTTAAAAAGAACCATCATACTTACTGATGAGAACTATTTATTGTCATAATTTATTCTACTAATGCTTTTAACTTTTCTTGCAATATAAAAAACACAGACAACTTAACATTTACACTTTGATAAAAAAAATTAACTTTATGTAGAACCACAATGGCTACAAACTACAATTTATTTTAAATGCAGAAATTTATATAACTTCACTAATTTCTCGGGTCTTGTCTCACCTGAATTATTTCTTAATTCTGACCAAACGAGCCTGTACATGGAGAAGATTCAAGGGATGAACCGCAGGCAGGACGAGATAAGAGGCACTAATAAAATAGTTGTAAGAATGGGTTGGTGCTTTGAATGAATTAATCACAGTAATTTAAACTGAAGTGTTTAAACAGTTCCAAAAAAGCAGTAAAGCCCTTAAAAACCCAAATTTACACACTTGGTCCTTTTTTTACAATACCCTCACTTTCATCAGGTTACCTTCCATTAGGAACGTGGGTGCACTGTGATATGACTGTGGAATGATAGAGCAAACGGTCGTCCTTTTCTTGCAGCTTTTGGGCAAATCTAGATTTCGGCTCGTGCATAACCATTACCAACGCACCATTTTACCGTATCAGTGCATGTTCTAATACGTCAGTCCGCTGTTGTTCGGGTTTCTGTCACAGTTCTTTCAAGACTACTGTAACAAATAGTAATCTTGAAAGAACTGTGACAGAAACCCGAACAACAAGGGACTGACGTATTAGAACATGCACTGATACGGTAAAATGGTGCGTTGGTAATGGTTATGCACTAGCCGAAATCTAGATTTGCCCAAAACCTGCAAGAAAAGTACAACTGATTGCTTTGCTCTATCACTTGAAATACCCTTATGTTTCTCAGCTCTCCTATGATGTGCAGTTGGGGCAAGACCTTGTGACTGACATCTGGCTCAACGAGCTTACGAGAGCAACCCTGTCCTCCCAAAGCTCGTATGACATTCTATGAGTGTTAGCAGAGAGAACGCACATGCTACTGGACGGTCCCTGGAAGAGGTGGAACATATTCAGCTGGCGCAATTTAAAATTACTATTTCTTTAATTCGGTACATTTAATGTCATATTATCGAGATCCCAAGCCAGTGTCACCGGACTTTTCTTTGTTATTTCTTACAACCACTGGAAATGAGAGTGCTTACTTTTATTTTTATACCTCTTATAGTTCATGAACAGTGGTATGATAACATGGTAAAAACTGTAGTATTTTTTCCGCTAATCGTCTTATTTAAGTGTTCACCGTTGCGCACCAATTTAAAAAAGTACCACAATGGACGAACGTTCGGGAATATCGCCGGATATCGCGTTAAATACTTAAAACCGGAACGCAAACAAAATTTTGTGAACACTTGTACAAAAACAGGGGTTCCCTTCATTTCTTCTACAAATATAAATAATGTTCCTTGATTACAGAAGAAACTGTCCATCAGTATTCATCTTTGGACCGTTAGGGCTACCGTCATCATAGTTTCCTTTCTCTTTGTTCTCTTGCCTTCTAGATTAAAAAAAAATTGCTTCATTATTTCATGAGATAATGGGAAGAGGTAGGACGTGTATTGGACAGAGCAAAGGTTTATTAATACTAGTTTTAATTTCCGGTATTAGTTGAAAGGGACATTTGTGGTACTGTAGGTTATGTACAGTGCCAAAAAAGAGGAATGGGAAGAGCACTGAAACCAAGAAATAACTTTACATATTAAGTATGATTCTAGCGGACTGAAGTTTTCCTTCTAGGTACATGCTCGTTGAATGAAAACTATAGCTACAATGCTTTTACATGATCTGGTGAGAAAATACAAAAAGGAAAATATTATGATGATGAATTCAATAAACGTGTGCTTGTCGTGCATACAGTTTTCATCCATTGTCACACTTAGTCAATTCCCCTTCCTCTACGAGTATGACCGAGTCGCCTTGCTCTTGAGCGCTTTAACTCGAGGCACGAACCACACCTAAGCAGCTGCCAAGATCACAAGAGCGAGCTTGATATGTGTGCTTATCAGTATCTATGGAAAGTTGTTCAAAGACGGTAAAACCACGAACAGGCGACAAGGTGTTCGATATCCATTGCTTACTACAGCACATGGACGCTTGTCTGCTCTGTAAAGCAGGATAGTTGTCGACCTGCGGAAGATGTGATGAAAGAGTACAATACTAGTGCAGGCACTAGTGTTTCTGGGCCTGTCGTTCAGCGCACGTTGATGAGGCTCCGATGCAGATGACGAGCCTTACTTGTTCCCATACTGACCCAACGACATCGTCCGTTACGAACTGCATTGGGCAAGGAATCATCGAGATTGCGCTGTGGATCAAAGGAAACGTGTTGCCTGGTCGAATGACTCACGTTTCGTGTTACACCAGATCGATGGTCGTGTCCGGATGCGCCGTCATTCAGGCCAACGGCTGTTCGGAACGTGCACAGTGCCACAGACGCACGCAGTGGAGGCTATATTATGCTATGGTGGCCGTTCACGTGAGCTTCTACCTGTTGTAGGAACGTACCATGTCAGCTGAGAATTATGTGAACGTTATTACAGACCACCTGCATCTCCTCGTGCTTGATGTCTTCGCAAGACCGATGGCATCTTCCAGCTGGATAAATGTCCGTGTCACAAGGGCAGAATGATTCTATAGCGATTTGAGGAGCGTGTCGGTGAACTTGGCACCAAAATCGGCACATAATAGTCGTGATATGAGCCAGTTGGAACACACGTGGGACGCATTCGAGTGCCAGTCTATAGTCAGAAACAACCGTCCCGTAATTTACGGGAAACGCATGACCTGTGCCTATACATCTGGTGCCACGTGCCACAAGTGACTTACCTATTCGAAATCATTCCATGTAGACTCAGCATCGTATTCAGTTCCAATAGTTTAGCAGCGTGCAGTTAAGCAGTTGGTCATATTGTTTTGGATCATCACTGTATCTGTGTCCACCAAGTCTACATACGTTATAATCTATCCTAAGTAGGAAGGGAAGAAATATATTTTCCGCAGCATATTCGTCCTTGTGTTCCTCTTAGAGAAACATCGAAGTTCAGTGTCGGATCGGCAACGGGACAGAGAATATGCTCGAACTGCGGGAACAGGTGAGTGGCGCCGTCGCTTAAGGCGGACGTCCTTGAAATTGATTGGAAATGTAAATTTTCAATTACTTTTTATTAATTAGTAGTTCCCAAAGTTTCAATGATGAAATCGCATTCGAAGTGCCTGAAAAATAATAAAATGTGTGACGCGACCTTGCGGCCACGCCCAAATTTTGAAGCAACGCTACAACATTAACCCGGTGATCAACGTTTCTGTGGATTACTTTCTAGAAGGCTGTGATATATACCATTTGGGTTTATATATCATCTGTGACTCTGTTCCGTATCTTAGAAACAATAGCAAACCAGTTGCTTTGTTTATGAAGAAGCAATTCTTGTTTTGCCTTATACAACTGGCGGTTTTTATCCAGCATTGCAACTTATGATGCAGATCTTGTATTTAATGATGGGAACGTAAGAAGGATGAAGGTATTAGACAGAAAGGGCTTTAAGATTGGAAATTTCATTCAAGACATCTTGTGAAAAATAGATTACAGTGCCGCTCTGCACCTGAAAAGTTAGTTGACGACTTGGTAAAGGAAAGGGGGCAGAAAACAAGAAACCAAAAGAAGGAAAATAGGACCCTGAGATCAGATCTGGAACCTTCTGGAAAGGTGACATAAGAAAAAATGTTAGGTTGAACTTCAAATTGCAGTTCCTGAAAATTACATTTTTTTTAAAGTTTATGTACTTGTTTCTCATACTAGAATAATAAAATTTTGTACACTTATTTCTAGAAACCCAATAAATGTTTTCGCAACAGTAACTTTGAAAATTTTGAGTGTAGGCTAAGATATGGGGCAAAGTGTTTGGGATTTTGCGTGAATTTTATAATACACTTACAGAAATTCAATTAAAAATTATTCAAATTATCCTATTCGAATATTCAAAAAACCTCGTGAGAGAAGCTTACTATATTCAAAGAGATTAAACAGAAAAAATTTTGTAGACATCTCTGTAATAGTTTTTGAAAGAAAGGTGGATATATTATTTTTTGAAAAAAATATTTTTAAATTTCATAATAACATTAAATATATATGATCCAAGAAACTTAATAGTAAATGCGTTAATTTCAAGTAGAGAGTGGCACAAAATTTCATTGCCGTATCTTCAGAATTGTGAATTTGGTGCATCTTTTAAATAGTATGTGTTTTTGATGAACGTCTCCCCTTATGGCAACCGCCCGAATCATTTATTTGAAAAGTTCCCAGTAGATTTCGTTCCCCACCCTACCCGAAACCGAGCATGCATTCCGTCTCTAGTGACCTACTTGCCGACGAGACGTTAAGCCCAAATCATCCTTCCGAATGGGGAACGCCGGGGATGGAAATTGGTGCTGCCTTTTCAAATAAAACATCCAGTATTTGTTTAATCTTGCAAGGAAATGAAAGAAAAAACTGTTAGCTGCAGGGGCATAGTGGCACATTGTATCTCGTCGTTAAAATAATATGTCAGCAGTTTGGATAACTACGCATCCTTAGGCGTTATTAATGCTACGTTCGAACTATGTAAAAACTATACGTGAATGTGTTAATTAATGCTACGTTCGAACTATGTAGAAACTATACGTGAATGTGTCTGTTTCTTTTTTTATTTGAAAAATCAGTATTCGAAAAAACAAATCCCTATATGGAAATGCACCACATCGCTAAGAGAAGGTAACCCAGCGCAGCTTCATGATGCTGCTAAACCTGCCAGTCAAGAAGGCGAGACGTCTCAGCAGAGTGGGTTTCTTAAAGCGGTGTCCGGGTGAGAAGGTGGAGCGCAGTTCACTTAGAACGAACTGGACATGAATCCGACACTTGTCCTATAGGTAACGGGTAGGAAATACTTACAAGCTTTGCGACAACACCCGAGAAGGTTTCGTCAAAAATATTCCTTATTTTCATCGCTGTAATAGTTTTTCATCGAATTTCTAGGCTCTCAGTGTGATGTGCATCGACCACGCTGCCGCCTGTAACATCGAAACCTGGGAGAAATTTTTTTCATTACAGCGATGCGGGAGATAATTCAAATGTTTTTACTATTCTTCTACAGTGGGTCTGAAAACTGTTGAGACTCCTACTGAAAGGTGAATAGATGTATAGGGTGAAACAGCTAAAACTTGCACCGAAAATATTGCGGAAATGGAAAGTGTTATTAATGTGTGATTTTCACAGAATGAATTGGTAGTCTCAGATTCGTGTTGTCAGCCAATCCACAGATTATAATAATACTCAGAAAGTATGTTTCTTGTGCAAACATACACTTTTTTAAAACTAAACACTGCCTATTTACATGAACAAACTAAAAGTATGGAAAATTAGAATGCCAGTGGTGCTTATTGCAGGATTCTACTGCGAGTCATTTACGAGATATCGTATTTTGAAAAGTTGCTACAACGATACTTGCAAAATACCTCTTGTAACCCACACTGAAGAACAACACAAGTGCATATAGTATATATGTGGATTCTGATCAGTAACGAGACAATTGAACACCACAGGTTGTGTTCAAATTGACCACTAGCAGCGGCAATATATGCTTCCAGTCTGGTATGGAACGACAGCCACTCACATGTTAGCATTTCAGCAGAGATGTCCGAGGAGGCTGCAGTAATACGTCGTTGTATGTCTTCTGATGTAGCTGGCATGTCCTTGTAGGCAGCGCCTTTCAACTTGCCCACAAAAAAAAAAAGCTGGGGAACGGGTCGGCAAAGGCCCTCTGCGTCCACTCTAACGATTTGGAAACAATTCTTGAAGACATACTGTGGTACTTCGTGCACTATGGGCAGAACAGCCGTCATGTTGGTACCACATGTTCCTTCTAGTCTGTAGAGGCACGCCTTGTAGCATATGTGGAAGATGGTTTATTAGGAGGCTGCGACACTGGGCACACACAGCGTTTCGTCTGTAAAAAGTGGGCTAATGAACTGTTAGTTCGCTATCCCACACCACACGTTTACACTCCATGCACGCTGACGTTCCACAAGACGAAGCCAGAGAGGATTTTCAGCAGATCAATAGTGAATGTTTCGGTGGTTCACCTGGCCATGATTCGTAAATGTGGCTTCGTCACTAAACATTTTGAGGTCATTTTTGGGTCTATGAAACGAAAACTGTATCTAATCTAATATCTATAATCTAACAAAAGTCTCTTTTGGCAGACTAGCCTGATGTAAGATAATGCAGATAACAGTGCGGTGATTAGTGCCATGATCATGCAGTTCAGTACTTCATAATCCTGCACTATGCAGACAAAGCAGAGCTGAGTTATCCATTGCAAGGTAAGAAACAATTGTAGGACCTAAACGAACCTTCTGAGCTGAAATTAGGATAGTATACATTTTCAAAATTTTCATGACACTAAGTAGATGTGGTTCCACACCATCAGTTAGTCTTGCGTGTGGCTATTTTGTGAGGAAGCCATTCTGCTTATTACTGATAACCATTCTATGCATACAGTTTCACGTATAAATAGTCATACTTAAATGTGCGACGCTATACTCGGAATTTAAAAACTCTTTTTTTCACACTTTTAGAGAGAGGTTGTGGTACACACTGTTTCCACATATCACGTTTAAGCTAAAGAGTTTCATTACTAATAGATGCATATTTCTCTCATCTGAGGACTCGGGTGAAGGAATTGCTAGTTTACACTCGCCAATAGGCCTAGGTTACGCCAAATGGCATTTTTTTTAAATTTTAAAATATTAGGGGACTATATCATTGAACCTACCTTGTACGAGAGAAAGGGTCAGTGTTTTAGTATGGCACATAGATGTTGATGATATTAAAGACATTTTGTTTTTGTAATTTTTGTGCATGCCGAACACTAGACTGAGCCAACCGTCAAGTTAATTTGAAGTGTATTTTTGTTTAGCTGGTTTTCTAAAGTAATTGCAACTCGATTGTTCCGTTGAAATGGTTGAAGTGGAATAGGATGTCGCCTTTTAAAAAAATCTCGGTTTTGGGTGCTTGATCTCCAAGTGAAATTAAACCAAAGTTCCAGCTAGTTGTTACTTTACCTGTAGTAGTTAAGAAATTGAAATGTCTCGGTTGATTCAGCCACACTTCATTTCGATTACCTTACGTAATTTTGCATATCGCCTATTGGAGAGTTCTTTGCTATATTTTCCGAGCGCTCACTGGTCTACGTGGATATATCAGCCAATCAACGGTTAGGGTGTGGTTGCGCAACGTGAGTACGTTATATTTGAAGGAGATAAGGGAAGTAGTTGCAAAGTGGCAGCTGCCAGGAGTCAGTTGTATGGAAGCAGTTGTGCTACCAGATATTATTGCACTTGGCCTCGCGCGCACGTTACAGGAAACACGTGGTGACGTTACAGTAGACAAGTACAGTGGTGACTAAGCAAAACGCACTGCACTGTGAATGGCATCAAGACAGCTGCCCATATATTATCAGATGGCTCAGCGTGACCTAATGAAATATCTCGATTAAAACTCACTATCAGGTGACCAAAAAGCCCTCACTCACAGCTGCAACAATACTGTGGTCGACTTACACTGAGGCAGTCAGTCTGCTGCTGTCACATGAGCGCAGCCCTAAGCGGATTTGCCATAAAGTGCAGTGCATATTATTATAGTGCATTAGTTGACACTGTCAAGGAGACAGTAAGAATCTTCCCTTACCGATTTGATTCTTATTGTCGGGAGGTGTAGAGAACAACTACGAATTTAACGTACGTAAACAGGAAAACGCTACTTTTAACCGTTTTTGAGAAAACCGAATTTGAGAACTATAAGAGTGCTCATGGTTTAAATGGCTCTATGCACTACGGGACTTAACATCTGAGGTCATCAGTCCCCTAGACTTAGAACTACTTAAGCCTAACTAACCTAAGGACATCACACAGATCCATGCCCAAGGCAGGATTCGAACCTGCGACCGTAGTAGCAGCGTGGTTCCGGACTGAAGCGCCTTGAACCGCTCGGCCACAGAGGCCGGCAAGAGTGCTCATGCTGTATGCTTTGTAGGGCCACTGGTGTTCACGGGATCCGCAGCCGAGCAAGTAAATACTTAGTTCACGAGCGTCAGTTCTTTGGATCGAATCTCGCTGCCAACATTTTATATTTAAATCCCAATAAAGTCTAACAATAGACTTATTTTGACCACGTACAGTATAAATATGTAATCATTCATCGACTTTTTGCTAATCTTTTAACACGAAAAAGCAGAATATTTCTTTCTTAAGGAGACTGGGAATCACAAAAGGATACGCAAAAACTTTCAGTCCAATCAATGAAGCCATTTTATTTATATTATTGTGTCTAAATTTATGACAAGTATAATGTGTAACCTATGCATGAATCTGGGTGGTACCGACCGTAAAAACACGGAAAGCAATAATCTGCGCGACATACAGCAGAATTAAGGAACGCAGAATTGTGCATATACATGGTTTTCTTTCCACTGTGTCTACTGCAATGCAAACTTGGTTTGCATTCGTAAACAGTTCTCAGTCGGCAAACAATTGCGTGCACCGAGCATTGGTGCAGATAATTCACAAAAATTACTAGTACCGGCAGCGAGATTGGACCCAGAGAACTCTCTCTTATGAAAAGCACATACTCGCTAGGCTGCAGAATCGTTGCGTATTACCTAGTCTAAAAAGTAGAGGGTGACAATTATTTAATTGCAGGAAAAAAACATAAATTAGTTACAAACTATTGCGTGCACACACTTTATCCAACAAGTAAACGTCATTACAGATATTCGGATTTAGGTTATGACATGTTCGATATGCCAGCCGTCATTTGCGGTGATGTGACGCACATGAATAGCAAAATTCTGGATGACACGGTGAACTATCGATGGTGTCGATGATCTCCTGAATGGCTGTTTTCAGCTCAGCAATGGTTTTGCTGTTATTGCTTTTCATGTTATCTTTACTATAGCCCCACAAAAAGGGTTCGCATGTGTTCGGATCTGGAGAATATGGTGGCCAATCGAGACCCATGCCAGTGGCCTCAGGGTACCCCAGGGCCAGAATGCGGTCTGGAAAGTGCTCCTCCAGGACATCAAACACTTTCCTGAGTGGTCGAGCTCCGTCTTGCAGAACCACAACTGGTCGAAATCAGGGTCACTCTCTACAATGGGGATGAAATCATACTCCAAAACCATCCAATACTGTTCGGTAGTCACCGTGCCATCAAGGAATATCGCACCGATTATTCCGTGACTGGACGTTGCACACCAGTCACTCGTTGAGGGTGAAGAGAATTCTCGATCGCGGAATGCGGATTCCCCTTCCACCAAACGCACCAATTTTGTCTGTTGGCCATCCAAATGAAAGTGGGCCTCGTCGCTAAACCAAACAATGCTAATTCCCATCATGCCCCGCTTCCAACCGTGCAGTTGGAACGTCCTAACGCAAACCACTTGGACGTTATGACGATTTTGTTTCATATAACTAAATAATTGTCACCCTGTATATAAGCACGCCTAAAAGTTTCAAACTGGATTTTCTTGAAAATCAGTAGAACGTTGTGTCTTCCTACTTACACATGTTGAAGTCCTAGTAGTACCCTGCACAGTTTGTCAGTACGAATCAGATCGGAGAGGGGAAGTTCGTACGGTCTGCTTGTGAGCAGTTTTGCATTGGAAGTGCATGTTGAGAGTTAGTGCGACCAGGCAGTGCAGAGCCGGAAGCGGCCTGTTGGGAACTGTTTTTGTCAGACAAGTTGTGGTCTGATAATTCAGCTGTCACTCAGTTGAAGAGAAGGAGTGCGTTATAATGGTAATGGGAATGAGAGTATACTCAATATTTATTCTGAGCGGGCAAGTTATGTTTTATGAATGAGTGTCGCTCCTCTCTATGCTTCCTGCCCCGCGATGCTAGGTATTAAATGTAGCAGATGCATTAAATCTTGCGAGGCTTTGCTGTAGTAATAATTCTATAAAATCTGGAGTTTATTTGAATTTTCCAATTTCTTTATCTTGGTCAGACTATTGCTCACATCTCATGTTTGTCTAAAATACACTCCTGGAAATGGAAAAAAGAACACATTGACACCGGTGTGTCAGACCCACCATACTTGCTCCGGACACTGCGAGAGGGCTGTACAAGCAATGATCACACGCACGGCACAGCGGACACACCAGGAACCGCGGTGTTGGCCGTCGAATGGCGCTAGCTGCGCAGCATTTGTGCACCGCCACCGTCAGTGTCAGCCAGTTTGCCGTCGCATACGGAGCTCCATCGCAGTCTTTAACACTGGTAGCATGCCGCGACAGCGTGGACGTGAACCGTATGTGCAGTTGACGGACTCTGAGCGAAGGCGTATAGTGGGCATGCGGGAGGCCGGGTGGACGTACCGCCGAATTGCTCAACACGTGGGGCGTGAGGTCTCCACAGTACATCGATGTTGTCGCCAGTGGTCGGCGGAAGGTGCACGTGCCCGTCGACCTGGGACCGGACCGCAGCGACGCACGGATGCACGCCAAGACCGTAGGATCCTACGCAGTGCCGTAGGGGACCGCACCGCCACTTCCCAGCAAATTAGGGACACTGTTGCTCCTGGGGTATCGGCGAGGACCATTCGCAACCGTCTCCATGAAGCTGGGCTACGGTCCCGCACACCGTTAGGCCGTCTTCCGCTCACGCCCCAACATCGTGCAGCCCGCCTCCAGTGGTGTCGCGACAGGCGTGAATGGAGGGACGAATGGAGACGTGTCGTCTTCAGCGATGAGAGTCGCTTCTGCCTTGGTGCCAATGATGGTCGTATGCGTGTTTGGCGCCGTGCAGGTGAGCGCCACAATCAGGACTGCATACGACCGAGGCACACAGGGCCAACACCCGGCATCATGGTGTGGGGAGCGATCTCCTACACTGGCCGTACACCACTGGTGATCGTCGAGGGGACACTGAATAGTGCACGGTACATCCAAACCGTCATCGAACCCATCGTTCTACCATTCCTAGACCGGCAAGGGAACTTGCTGTTCCAACAGGACAATCCACGTCCGCATGTATCCCGTGCCACCCAACATGCTCTAGAAGGTGTAAGTCAACTACCCTGGCCAGCACGATCTCCGGATCTGTCCCCCATTGAGCATGTTTGGGACTGGATGAAGCGTCGTCTCACGCGGTCTGCACGACCAGCACGAACGCTGGTCCAACTGAGGCGCCAGGTGGAAATGGCATGGCAAGCCGTTCCACAGGACTACATCCAGCATCTCTACGATCGTCTCCATGGGAGAATAGCAGCGTGCATTGCTGCGAAAGGTGGATATACACTGTACTAGTGCCGACATTGTGCATGCTCTGTTGCCTGTGTCTATGTGCCTGTGGTTCTGTCAGTGTGATCATGTGATGTATCTGACCCCAGGAATGTGTCAATAAAGTTTCCCCTTCCTGGGACAATGAATTCACGGTGTTGTTATTTCAATTTCCAGGAGTGTATTAATAAATATTCCGTGATTAATGCTAGTGTGGATTTTTAACTTCTTTCCGGCTAAGTACTATGTCAATGAGGGCTCACAGATGGTCAGTTTTATAAAAGTAAGATAAGTCGCTCTGCTGAACGACGAATCTGCGCCTGTCGAGTTCTTATCCAATTCTTTTCTAGTGGTATGGCATTGTCAGTCTATGTCTAAACAATTGTGGGTTTGATTTAATTCTTTATTCTCATATATAAGGCTAGGAACTGGCCGTTACCAGCCGGCAGTGGTTGTTTATAAATCGAGCCACGCCAGAACATCTCTAAAATGCTGACAGACTGAACCTTTGCGCGATACACATATTGCCGTCTGTAGCACCGTACTTAAATTCAGTCATATGCTCTTTGTCGATATAGATATCTTTGTGTAACATAGGCCATACGAAATATGACATTACCCATGGCGAAGTTAATCCACTTGAAGGGAATAAAAAGTTTTAGCTACTATGAAAACGTCAAGGAAGTGCGCAATATTGTGACGAATAATAGCGATTAAATGCGCTTGAATTGGTTAGCATTGTTAGCATATCATAAGAAAGAGTACACCGCATTCTATATAAAGATAAACACTGAAAGGAAATATTTTAGGTTAGATCTAAGCCTGATGGTTACGAATATCAATTGAAATAAACATACAATATTTATGTTTGAGTTCGTGTTTCGATTATACCTACAATATCGGAGAGATTCATTCAAATAGAAAGTAGCTTAGATTATTTATGAGTATGAACTAGTTGTATTACGTTAATCTAAACCCTGTAGAAGTTAGTGTTTATAACTATTTGTATATTTCAACTGATGGGTATCGGAAAGTATTGCGTAAGTGCAGTCACACACTTGTTGAATACTGTCAAAAAGTAAATGAAAAGACGATTGCTTGAGTGGTTTTAAAAGGAATCTAACTGAGGTCATTTCTGATTTGTTACCGTCGTTGAGACATGAATCCGTTCATTCGCACCTGACATGAAACAGCGATCAAAGCAGTGCTCTGAAATGAAAAGGGCAAAGCCGATTTCATCTACTGGAAAGGTCATGGCCACTGTTTCCTGCGGCGCAGGTGGGGGTTCCTTTCATCGATTATCTTTCAAGGGGTAAAAACTTAACTGGCGAATATCCGGGATCAACGGGACGAAAAACTAAGCAGCAGGCTTGGTTTTCAAAGTAAAATATTTCTCGTGAAAAGAGTGCACGATGCTTTGGAAATGGAATACCTTCGAGAGAATAAGCTGCTGGAACATACAACCACAGTAGCTGTCATACTACACTTACGTCGGAACGTAAGGTCATTTCCATATCTGAGAAACGTTTTGAAATCAATGAAACGGTTATGTCAGCTGCAGACAGGTAATTTGCAGACTTTCGAAACTCGCCCTAAAGGGGTGGAGTCTATCCGCTGTAGAAGTACATTCATGTAAATGGGTGTTACGTCACATGAAAGTGTTATTTTTTCTAAATAAAACACACACATCCTTGACGGTTGGGAAAGAACAGCTGACATTGATCTTCTTGAAACCCTGAAGGAACCGATGTATTGGCCTTCGGTCCACTGACTCCAGAGCTGGATGCTATTCCCTAACACCGAACCACGTGGTACAGTGGCTACGACACTGAACATGTATTCGCGTGAGCAATGGTTCAAATTTCTGTTAAGATATCCAGAGTTAGGTTTTCTTTCGTTCACGTGAGGCAAGTATTGAGATGATTCCTTTAAAAAGGTCGCGGCAGTTTTATTTCCTTGTCCTTCCTCAAACGACTTCGCCGTCTGCAGAACGTTAAGCCCTAAGCATCAACCCCATTTATTAAGGAACTTTCAACGTAGTTTCTGTAATAATGCTTAAATTGCACTGACCTTAATGGATGCTACATTAAGAGTTTTATCTAATAGGCGTGCAAACAAAGAAATCCCCTAACGCTTTCCGCATTCATAATCCCGGCGCTGGAACCGCATTTCTACTCTTCTATTTTTCCGCAAAGCTGTTATTCTGCAGCGCAAACGGAGGTCCCGCTAAATGTGAACAAGAATTACCGCTATGAAAAACATCCACTATGTATCCTGCTATAACCGACAATTACAACTTCTACGACGCAAGTACACTGAAATGGAAAGAAAGTACAAATTTCCTTTTCTTATTACCCTTCACAAAAAGGAGTTTTTGCAATTCACAAATGTATTTAAAATTGCATCAGAGAGATATAGAAATGTAGATGGAAGTAGCGACTCAAAATGTTTTCTCTAATAGATACGCAATGAATGAACTAAATTGTGGAACTTTCAAAATAACTCCGTGCGAGGGTGGGCTGGCAGCAGCGAGTAACTGATTTCAGCCCACAGTTTTTGAAATACAAAATTTGCGTTACAAAGATCATATTATTAAAAAAAAGGGTGATATTATATGGTGAAGCTGACTTTGTCTGGCGAGCTGCCCTGAAGTGATGACTTCAAAATGGCGATGCTGATGTCGTTTCTTAATGACTAAGTTACTAACTCCGGGTAATAGTTGTATGAAGAGATCATGGAGGAAGTAGACGGAGGATTAGGACAAGGAGCTGACATTGGAGTCACTGAGGAGGGAAAAAAGCTATTGGGGTGTGGTTGGTGAGAGTTGTAATGATGGGAAGAATCTAGCTATGCTGTGGCTTGAGGATGGATGCTCCAGGATAGGATGTGCCGCACAAACGTGTGGGAAAATATTTGGCTAGGATGACTTGTCGGAAAAACAGGAAGCGAGAGTGCTTTTGGGATAAGTGGCGATTGTCTTTAAATACAATACGGAAGGTGTAGCCATGTTGAACTGATGGATGATATGTAGATGCTGAATTTGGCGTATATTTTAAAAGTCAGTGGTAATGAAGCGGATGATGTCGTTAGTGGTGAGGCACGGCATATGGGGTTGTTTGGCTGACGTGGTGTGTCGATAGGGCAGACTGCGACGGGAAATTAAGGTATAGCTTGAGGGGGTATAGGGTTACAGTTGTAGGAGTAAGTGTAGGGGGATTGGTTGTAGGTATTACGGAGGAGTGGGAACTGAAGGTTAGAGGTGGAGGAATATGGATGGTTTTTGGCAGTCTGGAGTTAAATTGTCATTGTAGAGAAGGCATTTGTGGCAACAGTACGCTTGGACTTCAGGTGTATCCGCGGCTCCTAGTACAGGCCTAGCTAGCATTTGCGCTCCCTGAGCCGAGTCTGCTCAGCACTCCAGCTTCCCCACCACTACACCGTTCTGAGCAGGTATATGAGACAGAAGGCTATATATTGAAGGCTGTAAATGCAGTAAACTTAGAAAGACATTTCTGCAACACCTACAACTATTTCTAAGAGCGAAAATTGCGGCATACCTTTATAAGCAGCAATTTATCATGTGGGTTTATTTTCAACTTTTTATTTTTCTACCAAAGTAATAACTTTTATTACTTTACTAAAGATGTACATTGCATAGTGCTGACATGATGAGCAAAACTACAAAAAGCTTTATGTACAGGTATTAAACACAACATTGTGATTGTCAATTTCATAAACACAGAAAAAGTTCACACACATTGTCGAACAAAACATTGAAAGAATTATAGTAGCTTGTCTGTGCAGTTGAGAATATTGCTCTTTGGGTAACATTTTATAAAATTGTTGTAAGTACCTGATTTGGACAAAAAGATCGTTCAAATTCAAATGGCTCTGAGCACAATGGGACTTAACATCGGAGGTCATCAGTCCCCTACAACATAGAACTACTTAAACCTAACTAACCTAAGGACATCACACACATCCATGCCCGAGGCAGGATTCGAACCTGCGACCGTAGCAGTCGCGCGGTTCCGGACTGAAGCGCCTAGAACCGCTCGGCCACCGCAGCCGGCTAAAGATTGTTCAGGTGTGCGCTTCATTGTACGCCTGTCAGTTCAAATTGGAAATAATGAGGTACATAACCATTTGCACGCAAAAGTGAGAACAATCAAATAAATCGAAATATGTGTCTTGAAATCTCTTTCAGAAATCATGATGAAAATTTTCAGTTTTTAAAATGTAGTGAGTCATGTCTCGCCCACAAATGACTGCCTTGAGTTATGGGAAATAGTCCATGTTATGAACTTGAATATGATTTTTTCCACAGGATTACTTTTTCTTTGATGATATCAATCTTGTCCCGTATATGTTACCAAATGAATCTTCCCTTAATACATTAAGACAATTAATGAATTCAACTAATCTGTACTGTTAACCACAATATATTCTGTCACAGCTCTACTTACCTTTAACTCAATTTCTTTCATAATGGCTGCCTTCCGCTCAGCAAGCATTCCCTGTCATTTGTATGAAATGACAAGTGCATTATATCATATTTCTGGTTGGTGTTGTAATGACGTTCCAGTAAATGTTTTCTAGCCGTAATAGTGTGATGGCATATTAAGCACTTTGCATGGCCTTTCAGCCATGTCAAAAGTAAGGAAATTCCCATGCAGCATTGAATGATGTGGCTTCTCCACTTATTTTTAGACAAGTATGCAGGCGCCAAAATAAGCAGAATGTAAATCTTATTTAACGCAAGTGGTATTGTCAGCAAACTGCTTGGCGTCCGACAAGACGAATGCTTTGCCTTAGCGCCGTGTAGCTGCAGCCTTCTTCCTTTCCCCTCCTCGTCACACTGCCGTTCCACCAATCCGCTCGGAGCACTAGGCGGGAATGCGGCCGGTGCCCACGTGGTTGCGGAGTGCTGTTTGGGCAGGCCTGTCCTACGTCTTATATCTATTACACATTTCCAGGCAGCGTGCTGGTATTGCAGTTCCTACATGACAAAATTAGTAGTAAACGTCACAGTAAAATTTTTCCAATCACGCAGAAATGACGCCAGCGGCCAGTAAGGAAGTAAAAAAATACCAACACCGTTACTGGGTCAGGGAGACAGCCAGCTCGACATTTTTAACAGAGCTTGCGAGCAACTAAGCAGAAAATGGTTGGAACAGTGCACACCAAACAGCCCTTCTCACTCCGTAACGTTACATTAGAAACACTAGACAGGATGCAACAATGTCTAGCGGGAGTTTGACTGAGCAGTAAAGTCTCACTAACAAATTCTTTAAGCAAATGTACCGCAACTGAAGGCCACTGACTACTCGAGAAGAGCAGAATAAATTCGGTCATTACGAATGACGTAGTACAGCAGAGCCCATCCTCAGCGGCATAAATACGAGGGCAGTTCAATAAGTAATGCCACACATTTTTTTTCTCGGCCAATTTTGGTTGAAAAAACCGGAAATTTCTTGTGGAATATTTTCAAACATTCCCGCTTCGTCTCGTATAGTTTCATTGACTTCCGACAGGTGGCAGCGCTGTACGGAGCTGTTAAAATGGCGTCTGTAACGGATGTGCGTTGCAAACAACGGGCAGTGATCGAGTTTCTTTTGGCGGAAAACCAGGGCATCTCAGATATTCATAGGCGCTTGCAGAATGTCTACGGTGATCTGGCAGTGGACAAAAGCACGGTGAGTCGTTGGGCAAAGCGTGTGTCATCATCGCCGCAAGGTCAAGCAAGACTGTCTGATCTCCCGCGTGCGGGCCGGCCGTGCACAGCTGTGACTCCTGCAATGGCGGAGCGTGCGAACACACTCGTTCGAGATGATCGACGGATCACCATCAAACAAGTCAGTGCTCAACTTGACATCTCTGTTGGTAGTGCTGTCACAATTGTTCACCAATTGGGATATTCAAAGGTTTGTTCCCTCTGGGTCCCTCGTTGTCTAACCGAACACCATAAAGAGCAAAGGAGAACCATCTGCGCGGAATTGCTTGCTCGTCATGTGGCTGAGGGTGACAATTTCTTGTCAAAGATTGTTACAGGCGATGAAACATGGGTTCATCACTTCGAACCTGAAACAAAACGGCAATCAATGGAGTGGCGCCACACCCACTCCCCTACCAAGAAAAAGTTTAAAGCCGTACCCTCAGCCAGTAAAGTCATGGTTACAGTCTTCTGGGACGCTGAAGGGGTTATTCTGTTCGATGTCCTTCCCCATGGTAAAACGATCAACTCTGAAGTGTATTGTGCTACTCTTCAGAAATTGAAGAAACGACTTCAGCGTGTTCGTAGGCACAAACATCTGAACGAACTTCTCCTTCTTCATGACAACGCAAGACCTCACACAAGTCTTCGCACCCGAGAGGAGCTCACAAAACTTCAGTGGACTGTTCTTCCTCATGCACCCTACTTCCCCGATCTCGCACCGTCGGATTTCCATATGTTTGGCCCAATGAAGGACGCAATCCGTGGGAGGCACTACGCGGATGATGAAGAACTTATTGATGCAGTACGACGTTGGCTCCGACATCGACCAGTGGAATGGTACCGTGCAGGCATACAGGCCCTCGTTTCAAGGTGGCGTAAGGCCGTAGCATTGAATGGAGATTACGTTGAAAAATAGTGTTGTGTAGCTAAAAGATTGGGGAATAACCTGGTGTATTTCAATGCTGAATAAAACAACCCCTGTTTCAGAAAAAAATGTGTTGCATTACTTATTGAACTGCCCTCGTACTCCACCTCATTATGGCCGAGACCGCGTCATAAGTTGCAAGCTTTCAGCTGCGAAGTGGTGACGCTTGGAGGCGAAAATAGTAACCATCTACAGAGCTGTGACAACAGTGAGGCTTTGCCACAGAGGCGCTTACAATATCGCGGTAACGTTATTGGTTCCGGTACGCCCGCAGAGCTGCTGTGTCCAGTCCACTACAACTGTCAGCGATCATGTTACGCCGACCTCGACAAAAGTTGCTGGTAACCGATCAGTAGGACTGATGGTGTTCATGTCATTCATACTCGATTCCCTGGTTAACGTATGGTAACATCTTGTATGTGAGATTTTCTAGTCTTGCTCTTGCTGCGCTAAGGATGATCAGCGGTCCGAAGCCAGGGCTGATAGAGTCCAGCATCTGGTACAGACAGCATCACAGCGACCAGTGCCGACAGGTAGTCTGAGGGTCTACGTGCACACCTCTGGTCCAGGGCAGAAACCTGCCCATAACTCCAGTGTTGCACGGATCTGAAGGTCTACAGTACCGGAGGGCCAGGCTCAGCATTCAGCACCACTACACAGCATCCGACATCGCAGTCTAGCTGAGGGGACAATGTGAGCAGCGATTTGGGAGGGACTGGGTACTCCCCACTACGGCGTGTGAACCGAAACACACACCTCGCGGCCACCGTCACCTCGCTGACCTACCGACGGCGTTCGTCCACCTTGCCAGGACGCAGCAAAACGACCGCATTAGGGTGTCATCGATCTCCACTCCGATGTGACGCATTGTCCTCGCAGCCATGAGTCCGGTATTGGATTCAGCGAACTGCTCTCCTGATTACGCAGCCGCCAGTCGACACAGAAGAAACAGCAACGATTTGTATTTTCGATAATAACTGGAATTCTTTTGATTATTGTTTTATTGTGTCTGACGACGCCACACAGGTGCTCGGTCTGCGTCCTGAAGAATTAGTACGGGATTGCAGCCCGGCAGAGGGGGACCCTAAACATGGTAGAGGATAAGTGTGATTTAACGCATATTTCTGCTGAGTACTACAAATCTCTTTTCTATTTAGATGACATTAATTAGTACACTGTAAGTGTGTATTTCTCTGTATCTCCTTATAGGAAAATTCACAATTTTAAAATTATGCTGTGGATGGGACACGTACAGTGTCGCTTTGGTCCTTCGATCTCACTTTTGACAGTCCTCCCGTCCATCAGGCTTTGATCACCTCTAAAGAAATACACTGAGGTGACAAAATTCGTAGAATACCTCCTAATATTGCGTCGGGTCTCATTTTCCCCGGCTTAGTGAAGCAACTCGACAAGTCGTTGGAAGTCCTCTGCAGAAATATTGAGCCATACTGTCTCCATAGCCGTCCATAATTGCAAAAGTGTTGCCAATGCAGGATGTTAGCCACGAACTGACCACACGATCATATCCCGTACACGTTCGACGGGATTCATGTCGGGTGACATGGGCATGTCGGGCGATATGAGTGGCCAAATCATTCGCTCGAATTGCGCAGAATGTTCTGCAAACATATTGCGAACAGTTATGGCCTGGTGACATGACCTCGTTCTTGGAGAACATGAAGGCCATGAACGGATGAAAAAGCTCGCCAAGTAGCCGAACATAAACATTTCTAGTCCATGATCGGTTCAGTTGGACCAGAGGACCTAGTCCATTCCACGTAAACACAGCCCACACCATTATGGAGCCACCATCACTTGTTGACAGTTTGGATCTATCAGCTCATACGAAATGAAATCTGCGCTCTCCTGACCAGATCACGGTTTTCCAGTCGTCTACGATCCAAATGATGTGGTCAAGAGCCAGGAGAGGCGTTGCCGGCGATATCGTGGTGTCAGCAAAGGCACTCGCATCGGTCATATGCTGTCTTAGCCCATTAACGAAAAATTTCGCCGCACTGTCCTAATACACTACTGGCCATTAAAATTGCTACACCAAGAAGAAATGCAGATGATAAACGGGTATTCATTGGACAAATATATTATACTAGAACTGACATGTGATTACATTGTCACTCAATTTGGGTGCATACATCCTGAGAAATCAGTACCCAGAACAAACACCTCTGGTCGTAATAACGGCCTTGATACGCCTGGGCATTGAGTCAAACAGAGCTTGGATGGCGTGTACAGGTACAGCTGCTCATGCAGCTTCAACACGATACCACAGTTCATCAAGAGTAGTGACTGGCGTATTGTGACGACCCAGTTGCTCGGCCACCATTTACCAGACGTTTTCAATTGGTGAGAGATCTGCAGAATGTGCTGGCCAGGGCAGCAGTCGAACATTTTCTGTATCCAGAAAGGCCCGTACAGGACCTGTACATGCGGTTGTGCATTATCCTGCTGAAATGTAGGGTTTCGTAGGGATCGAAAGAAGGGTAGAGCCACGGGTCGTAACACATCTGAAATGTAACGTCCACTGTTCAAAGCTCCGTCAATGAGAACAAGAGATGACCGAGATGTGTAACCAATGGCACCCCATACCATCACGCCGCGTAATACGCCAGTATGGCGATGACGAATACACGCTTCCAATGTGCCTTCATCGTGATGTCGCCAAACACGGATGCGACCATCATGATGCTGTAAACAGAACCTGCATTCATCCGAAAAAATTACGTTTTGCCATTCGTGCACCCAGGTTCGTCGTTGAGTACACCATCGCAGACGCACCTGGCTGTGATGCAGCATCAAGGGTAAACGCAGCTATGGTCTCCGAGCTGATAATCCATGCTGCTGCAAAGGTCGTCGAACCGTTCGTGCAGATGGTTGTTGTCTTGCAAACGTCCCGATCTGTTAACTCAGGGATCGACACGTGGCTGCATGATCCGTTACAGCCATGTGGATGATTGTCATCTCGACTGCTAGTGATACGAGGCCGTTGGGATCCAGCACGGCGTTCCGTATTACCCTCCTGAACCCACCGATTCCATATTCTGCTAACAGTCATTGGATCTCGACCGACGCGAGCAGCAATGTCACGATACGATAAACCGCAATCGCTATAGGCTACAATCCTACCTTTATCAAAGTCGGAAACGTGATGGTACGCATTTCTGCTCCTTACACGAGGTATCACAACAACGTTTCACCAGGCAACGCCAGTCAACTGCTTTTTGTGTATGAGAAACCAGTTGGAACCTTTCTCATGTCAGCATGTTGTAGGTGTCGCCACCGACGCCATTCTTGTGTGAATGCTCTGAGAAGCTAATCATTTGCATATCACAGCATCTTCTTCCTGTCGGTTAAATTTCGCGTCTGTAGCACGTCATCTTCGTGGTGTAGCAATTTTAATGGCCAGCAGTGTAGATACGTTCGTCGTACGTCCCACATTAATTTCTGCGTTTATGTCGCGCAGTGTTGGTTGTCTGTTAGCATCTACAACTGTGCGCCAACGCCACTGCTCTCGGTCGTTAAGTGAAGGCCGTCGATCACTGTGTTGTCCATGGTAAGAGATAACGCCTGGAATTTGGTACTCTCCACACACAGTTGACACGGTTGGTCCAGGAATATTGAATTCCCTAACGATTTCCGAAATGGAATGTCCCAAGCGTCTAGCTCCAACAACTACTCCGCATTCGAGTCAGTTAAGCCACATAGTGCGGCCATAATCACTTAGGAAACCTTTCACATGAATCACCTGGGAGCAAATGACAGCTCCAGCAATGTAGTCTTCTTTTATACCTTGTCTACGCGATACTACCACCATTTGCATACGTGCATACACCTATCCCATGACTTTTGTCACGTCAGTATACATGCAACACACCGATATGACATCAAAATAAGATTGAGGCAGCGCAGTGCTGCAATCGTACGGTAACTACTAAAGGTGACACTCTAAACTCCCTCTGTTATGCACTGTCATTTGGAAGAGCTATAAAATTACCTTGGCTCCCAGATACGTTTTGTATGTTTTTCTTCTGATGTAAGGTAAGTTCCCACTTCATCCAATTACTACAAATTTTCATAACAAGCTAGGATTTTCTGGCATAATTTAGCAACCCAATTCCCATGTCGACGAATTCGTCATCGGAGGCCATCATATACCCGCCGCTGTGGCCACTAAATCCCTCCTTTACTAAAACCTTTTTTCCTCCATTTTGCTATTGTTTATATGAACAAATATAGGATGTAACTATAAGTAATAAGACTAATAATAAATACAAGGGGTGGACAAAAATGTATAAACGGCAATAGCAAAACACATTACCAGTGCTTAACACGTTGTAGGAAACCTCTTGGCATTCAAAACAGCTTCGTGTCGCCTCTACATCTACTCCGCTAATCTTATTTAAGTGGTTCGCAGAGGGTTCATGGAACCACCTTGACAATTCTCTATTATTCCAATCTCCTATAGCGCGCGGAAAGAATGAACACCTATATCTTTCCGTACCAACTCTGATTTCCGTTATTTTATCTTGGTGATCGTTTCTCCCTGTGTAGGTCGGTGTCAAAAAAATATATTCGAATTCGGAGGAGAAAGTTGGTGATTGGAATTTCGTGAGAAGATTCCGTCGCAACGAAAAACATATTTGTTTTAATGATGTCCAGCCCAAACCCTGTATCATTTCTGTGAAGCTCTCTCCCATATTTCGCGATAATATAAAACGTGCTGCCCTTCTTTGAACTTTTTCGATGTACTCCTTCAGTCGTATCTGGTAAGCATCCCACATCGCACAGCAGTATTCTAAAAGAGGACGGACAAGCGTAGTGCAGGCAGTCTCCAAGATCTGTTATATTTCCTAAGTGTTCTGCGAATAAAACGCAGTCTTTGGCTAGCCTTCAAATGGTTCAAATGGCTCTGAGCAGTATGGGACTTTACATGTGAAGTCATCAATCGCCTAGAACTACTTAAACCTAACTAACCTAAGGACGTCAGACGCATCCATGCCCGAGGCAGGATTCTAACCTGCGACCGTAGCGGTCGCGCGGTTCCAGACTGAAGCGCCAGAACCGCTTGGCCACACCGGCCAACGCCTAGTCTTCCCCACAACATTTTCTACGTGTTCCTTCCAATTTAAGTTGTTCGTAATTGTAGTTCCTAGGTATTTGGTTGATTTTACGGCTTTTAGATTACAATGATTTATCGTGTAACCAAAGTTTAACGAATTCCTTTTAGCACTCATGTGGATGACCTCACACTTTTCGTTATTTGGGGTCAACTGCCAGCTTTCACACCATTCAGATATATTTTCTAAATCGTTTCGCAATTTGTTTTGATCTTATGATGACTTTATTAGTCGATAAACGACAGCGTAATCTGCAAATAACCTAAGACGGCTATTCAGATTGTCTCCCATACCCTTTATATAGATAAGGAACAGCAAAGGACCTACAACACTACCTTGGGGAACGCCAGAAATCACTTCTGTTTTACTCGATGACTTTCCGTCAGTGACTGCGAACTGTGACCTCTTTGACAGGAAATCACAAAAAAATGGTTCGAATGGCTCTGAGCACTATGGGACTTAATTTCTGAGGTCATCAGTCCCCTAGAACTTAGAACTACTTAAACCTAACTAACCTAAAGACATCACACACATTCATGCCCGAGGCAGGATTCGAACCTGCGACCGTAGCGGTCGCGCGGTTCCAGACTGAAGCGCCTAGAACCGTTCGGCCAAACCGGCTGGCAGGAAATCACAAATCCAGTCATATAACTGAGATTATATTCCATATGCACGCAATTTCACTACAAGCCGGATGTGTAGTGTCAAAAGCCTTCCGGAAATCCTGATACGGAATCTATCTGAAATCCCTTGTCAATATCACTCTCAAAATGGATAAATAGAGGTTGTGTATGGGATTCAAGCGAATATTGTACCAGTATTCCTGCAAAATAGAGGAAAGTTTAGGTAAAGAGTTCGATTCCCGGCGGGGTCAGGGATTTTCTCTGCCTCGTGATGACTGGGTGTTGTGTGATGTCCTTAGGTTAGTTAGGTTTAAGTAGTTCTAAGTTCTAGGGGACTTATGACCATAGACGTTGAGTCCCATAGTGCTCAGAGCCATTTTTTTAGGTAAAGAGGTGGATAGCGATCATGCACACTTCTATGTATTAGACGATAAAGGCTCATTAATATCGAGACATGGTGATTGTGGCGCCCAGGGAAGGTGCAACAATTCATCATCGTGTCACAAAATCAGACCGTGCTAACAGGTGCCCTGCTGGAAAGTGGCATCACCGCTGTGGAACAAACATCGTACCATGTGAGCCGTGGCGGCTCACATCGATTCTACTTTCACAGGCGTCGCTCTCTTTGGTTTCCGGATGTGCAAGTGGTCTAGGTGACGTGTGGCGGCGGCTGGAGTGTTGCGGCGAGTGAGGAAGTTGGTTGGTTGATTTGGATGAGGGGCCAAACAGCGAGTGCTTCTCCATGCGGTCGGGTATCTGGATTTGGCATCTGCTTGGAAGTAATGTGATCTGCCCGCGGTCGTGTTGGTCCTGCCATTAAACCTTCTTGAGAGTTACCATGTTGTGAAAGATCCACCCTCGTCTTGGTCAGTGGTCTACCCCATACTTTATAATTGCTCCATACTTTGTAATTGCTTTTGCTTTTGGCGTCGTTCATTGTGTGATTTAGAAAATACCTTTTTAGACTGTTATATGAGGTTCGAGACGTGATATACTGTGCGTTACCTCCTCTTTTTGAAACAAGGAAAAAGAAAAAAATATTGCGGCTGATGTGAGGGTTATTTAGCATGCAATTTCAGCTGGCGGTAACTTCATCTTGATAAAAAAGGAGGTCTTTCTATTATACTGATAATAAACTGTGAGCTATCTTTTCTTTTTTTGTAATATTGAAACTTTCGTGTGAATTTGTTGTTTTCATTCGAGCGCCGCTAAGAGTCGTTGCATGCTGGGGCACGGTCCGACTGAGGCTTCAAAAATGGTTCAAAAGGCTCTGAGCAGTATGGGACTTAACATCTGAGGTTATGAGTCCACTAGAACTTAGAACTACTTAAACCTAACTAACCTAAAGACATCACATACATCCCTGCCCAAGGCAGGATTCGAAGCTGCGACCGTGACGGTCGCGCGGTTCGGGACTGGAGCGCCTTGAACCGCTCGTCCACAGCGGCCGGCTCCGACTGCGGCGTCTGACGTTTTTAGCAAGTGTTTGTTTGTACTAGAATATGTATTGGGTGAAGGATAGCAGGTTCAAAATTGTAAGCAATTTTCGTATTGAGAGTAGCACGTGTCTGTGTGCTTCTTGATATTTAAATGCCGCTTATTTGAATTTCGATGCTTGAGCTCCTCTGAAGGCGAGTGCTATTTCGCAGCACTAACATTATTAGTGGTGTTGGTTTTGAGTACCTGTCTTTTGATTAGCAAGTCCTCACAGGGTGCATCTTCTGTTATATGTAATTAGACGAACCCTAACTGACACATTTTCTGTTAATTCGGCCTTAAAGTTTGTTAATGAACTGTTACCACAGATGAGCTATTGTCACAGGAATGATTAAAGTTAGAAAGCATATTTTAAAGCTGCTGTATTTAAATTATTTGTAGCTTGCTTTTACTGAATTTCTTGAAACGTACCCATTCTACTATTTCGTATCAAGTATTATACTGAATAATTAAATGTTAACTAATAGTCGTTGTGTGTACTACAGATGCGTCTGGGCATACCTTTGATATTTAGAGGCTTGGTAAAGGTTACAGTGTTCTTGTGTTTTGACCTATCTCAGCAGTGGATTTTGTTTCGCGTTCAGTGTATTAGAAAGGTCAGCCATCAATTCAGGCAGCTTGGGTTGCATGTATTCCGCAAATCAGCATCTTTTTGGGGCTGCTCTCCTGTCATGAGCAAAGAAGGTGTTAATTGTTTTTGAAATTTAAAACCTTTGCAATTTTAGGACTGTTTCTGTGGTTCTATTATTTGTTTAAATCTTAAAGGCTGCTTTCCTCCATAAACTAGTGTTTTGACTGTTTAGTACTGTTAATTTATTTCACCGCGCTTTTACCTTGGGTGCCATTACTGTTTTATGCAATTTAGAGTTACTATAAATTTGAGGCTACCTATTGTTCACTTGGATGGTTAAAAGGTTGCTCACGTAATTTCATACTGGTGAAATTTGAGACCGCTCGCTGTTTTCTTTGATAGTAAAGTAAAACGGAAAGTTTTAGCTATGTCTCATTCAGAAATTGTTATTGTTAATCCTTTTAAATTCTGAGTGTGAAATAAACGTGTTTTTCTGTTTAATGATGTTTTAAATTATCCGACGTCCAGTCCTGCCACTCAATAGCATTTACTGGTGCCCACTTAGACGCAGTAACCAGGCTCACCACAGGATGGACCTGATCAGCCGAAACGATTACATAGTCCTTGACAGTAATTTGACACATGGGACCCATGAATTAGCTCGATATGTCCACCCAAATCATCACCGCATTGCCACCAATTTTCCTTCCTGGGACATAAACTCGACGGAAGTTGGAAATAGTATGCAACAAAACTTACCCGACCAAATTAGTTTCTTCCACTGCGGCGTAGTCCAGGCTTTATAGCTTCGCAACCACGTTTTCGTATTAACGTCATTTGCATCACTGATGAATGGTTTTGGAATTCCTGCTCGCATCATTTGAGAAAGTACGTGGTACGTGGCTGCAGCTGTTTACGAACGAGTGTAACTTTGTAATCTTTGAAATGCTTACTGCGGGTATTTAGGACGTGAAGCGTATAGTAACTTGTACTTCAATGACTAAGATGTTACTGTCGACTGTTTACCGACTAATAAACTTATCATAGCTTACGAAAATGCCTAAGGATGGAAAGAAAAAGTGTCACTTTTCGGCTGATAACACAAAAGAGTGGTCTTTTGTCAAGAGAGGATTCACGGGTCAGGAAGCGTTGTGTGAGATTCGTAGCTGTTTCATCTTAGTAACTCACGGGGGTAAGGCAGATGTAAGGCATCACATTTCTACAGAGAAGCATACAAACAGATTCGCGATAGCATCGACATCAAAGCCTACTTTTACATTCATGATGAACGAAATACGTCGGAAGAAATGCTCGTTGCTGCTGCATAACTAACAAGAGCTTATAAAGTTGTCAAGCATCATTAGTCCTTCAGTTTTCTTGACCAACTATTTCTGCCATAACAAGTTCCAAGCAATTGTGGTGGTAGTGGTGGTAAGTCCCTATGGGACCAAACTGCTGAGGTTATAAGTGACTAAGCTTACACGCTACTTAATCTAACTTAAACTAACTTACGCTGAAGACAACGCACACACCAATGCCCGTTGGAGACTCGAACCTCCGACGGGGGGAGGCCCGCGAACCGAGGCAAAACGCCTCAGACCACATAGCTACCCAACGCGGCTCATGTAATTATGTTCTAAATACAAAGTAATTACACTAAACAAACTTTTCACTTAATTTCTACACCCCATATCAGAGTGTCCCGACGAGGTCCCAGCTAGATATGGCAATTCTCCCCCGGTGCGATAGTACTGTGGTTCACTACACTGCCCAATTTGTATAGGCAGTTAGAGCCGCAAACAGTGTTGCAACGTACACAACACAACGGAATGCCACTCGCCTCTAATGCAACTTTATGCAGCACTGCTTCCCACACTAGCTCTGGCCGTGAGAGGCAGGGCTAGGTCGCCCACGCCAAAGCGCTCCTACACTAGACGCCGCCCACACGAAATATTCTAGCTGCTAACTCCGAGGGAGATACCGCGCTGGTGACTGAGAAATGTGCAGTTCGTGCTGTTTCTATAGTGACCACAAAACTGAGCTGGAAAGCGCTTACATTTCTTCACCTACATTGTCTGCAACATACACTGAAGCGCCAAAGAAACTGGTATAGGCATGCGTATTCAAATATGATGATATGCAAACAGGCAGAATACGGTGGGTAACACCATTATCGATCATGAGTAGTTAGTATAGTGTAATTAAATGTATATTAACAACGAAGTGTTTATTCTGTATGAGTTAAGATCTTTGGATTGTTGGAGGGAAATGGAACTTTATGATGTATAAATTGTTTAACTTAACAGTGTGCTTGAATAATGGAATTTTATAAAATATGTCAATAACTGGTTCATACTGAGGGAAATTATATTATATAAGTTAAAAGACGTAGGGAACACCCTCCACTACGGAAGGAGTTTGGCACGCAAGAAAATGTGGAAGTGGCGGTCAATCTGGGTGGCAAGAGAGAGAACACAGTAGGCAGTCAGTGGCCAGCAGTGGCACTGTTAACACCGCAGGTGCCAAATGAGACGTTCTGAAACCAAATCTATGATGGAATGGCTGTAAAATAGTGCTCTCGTATTTGGAATTGCTCTAAAGGTGATTAACTCGCCACCAAGAAGAAATGAAATGGAGAAGTAAACCGCCATAGTTGAGACCAGATAGCTGCCACGTGCTTGCCACCACTATAGCGCAACTGCTTCAATAACTTTGGAGAACAGATACGCATACCAGTATGAACCAGTGTGCTTGTGTGTGTTTGTTGCCATAGCAATTCAAGTGTTGCAAAATTTGTGTTTGACCATTGAAATTGTCCACTTCATGATACGAAGTACGGTCCTGTCCTAAAAGGGATTAAAGACCTGTTCGTGCAGAGCTAATAATTTGTTTTTAATTTAAATGTGTCCACGTTTTAGTGCTAAATATCATAAATGTTGTTACTTAACACTACTAGGTTCACAAGTAGTGAAAGAGGCACATAACATTTAACTGATGAAAACTTTTAATTTGCTATGAACTGTTTTAATTTGAAAGTGCCAAAGTTTTATTACTAATGAACATAAATGTGGTTAGTTGAAATCACTTTCTTCACAAGTGGTGTTACGAGGCACTTAAATTTGATCCTATTTGAAACTTAACTTGAATTTATTTCCAAAGCTTAATAAGAATACTGCTGGCGTAAATTGTTTAAAGGACTGAGGGCTAAATAATCTTAAGTAGAGTTGTAGTTTAGCATTTATGCGATGCAAAGAGTTTCTGAAATGTGAGCATAGTTACTTATAAATAAAGGGACAGTTTAAGGGCCCCCACTTTATTCTTTACTAGCAAGGGAAAGTTAATTTGAATCTGGGTTTTGCAAATGAATCTGAAACATTGCCACAGTGGTACGAATTTGAAATGTGTTATTTCAGTGTCATATTATTGCAGTTGTGATGTGTATATGCAAGTTAGTTAAACATGAACTCTTGGCAGGTACTACTTAGTCTCATGTTGTCTTTGGGAACAATTATTTGTGCTGAATTATTCAAAGGTTGAAGTTATGATTCTAGTTAACAGGGGTAAAGTTTCTTTTACATTTCTGTGATTGCTAGCCTTTGATGTTGATAACTACTGCTACCCACAGTGTAGCTTATCTGGTTGTTGTAGGTGTTCATTACACTTTCCTAATAAATAATTCATGAAAGCTGCTGTTGCTAGAGTATACAGGGTGGTACATTGATCGTGACCGGGCCAAATATCTCACGAAATAAGCGTCAAACGAAAAAAACTACAAAGAACGAAGCTTGTCTAACTTGAAGGGGGAAACCAGATGGCGCTATGGTTGGCCTGCTAGATGGTGCTGCCATAGGTCAAACGGATATCAACTGCGTTTTTTAAAATAGGAACCCCCAATTTTTATTACATATTCGTGTAGTACGTAAAGAAATATGAATGTTTTAGTTGCACCACTTTTTTGCTTTGTGATAGATGGCGCTGTAATAGTCACAAACAAATGGCTCACAATTTTAGACGAACAGTTGGTAACAGGTAGGTTTTTTAATTAAAATAGGTACGTTTGAACATTTTATTTCGGTTTTTCCGATGTGATACATATGCCTTTGTGAACTTATCATTTCTGAGAACGCATGCTGTTACAGCGTGATTACCTGTAAATACCACATTAATGCAATAAATGCTCAAAATGATGTCCGTCAACCTCAATGCATTTGGTAATACGTGTAACGACATTCCTCCCAACAGCGAGTAGTTCGCCTTCAGTAATGTTCGCACATGCATTGACAATGCACTGACACATGTCAGGCGTAGTCGGTGGATCACGATAGCAAATATCCTTCAACTTTCCCACAGAAAGAAATCCGGGGACGTCAGATCCGGTGAACGAGCGGGCCATGGTATGGTGCTTCGACGACCAATCCACCTGTCATGAAATATGCTATTCAATACCGCTTCAACCGCACGCGAGCTCTGTGCCGGACATCTATCATACTGGAGGTGCATGGCCATTCTGTCATGCAGTGAAACATCTTTTAGTAACATCGATAGAACATTACGTAGGAAATCAGTATACATTGCCCCATTTAGACTGCCATCGATAAAATGGGGGCCAATTATCCTTCCTCCCATAATGCCGCACCATATATTAACCCGCCAAGGTTGCTGATGTTCCACTTGTCGCAGACATCGTGGATTTTCCGTTGCCCATTGTGCACATTATGCCGGTTTATGTTACCGCTGTTGGTGAATGACGCTTCGTCGCTAAATAGAACACGTGCAAAAAATCTGTCATCGTCCCGTAATTTCTCTTGTGCCCTGTGGCAGAACTGTGCAAGACGTTCAAAGTCGTCGCCATGCAATTCCTGGTGCATAGATATATGGCACAGGTGCATTCGACGTTGATGTAGCCTTCTCAACAGCGACGTTTTTGAGATTCCCGATTCTCGCGTAGTTTGTCTGCTACTGATGTGCGGATTAGCCGCGACAGCAGCTAAAACACCTACTTCGGCATCATCATTTGTTGCAGATCGTGGCTGACGTTTCACATGTGGATCAACACTACCTGTTTCCTTAAATAACGTAACTATCCGGCGAACGGTCCGGACACTTGGATGATGTCGTCCAAGATACCGAGCAGCATACATAGCACACGCCTGTTGGGCATTTTGATCACAACACCCATACATCATACGACATCGACCTTTTCCGCAATTGGTAAACGGTCAATTTTAACACGGGTAATGTATCACGAAGCAAATACCGTA
This sequence comes from Schistocerca cancellata, assembly GCF_023864275.1. Lineage (NCBI taxonomy): Eukaryota > Metazoa > Arthropoda > Insecta > Orthoptera > Acrididae > Schistocerca > Schistocerca cancellata. The sequence goes on from NC_064630.1 coordinate 601,548,822, forward strand.
CGCACTGGCGGAATGTTACGCGATACCACGTACTTATACGTTTGTGACTATTACAGCGCTATCTATCACAAAGCGAAAAAAATGGTCCAACTAAAATATTCACATTTCTTTACGTACTACACGAATATGTAATAGTAATGGGGGTCCTATTAAAAAAAAGCGCAGTTGATATCCGTTTGACCTATGGCAGCGCCATCTAGCGGGCCAACCATAGCGCCATCTGCTTTCCCCCTTCAAGCTAGACGAGTTTCGTTCTTTGTAGTTTTCTCGTTTGATGCTTATTTCGTGAGATATTTAGCCCGGTCACTATCAATTGACACCCTGTATACAAATCCATCGACATTAATGTTTGCACATTATTATGCCTAACTAGGCGGGCTACCGGTGTTTTGGTTTCATTTACGTAAACTTTCACTACTTTCATTATTTTCTAAATTATCGTCTTTCTGCTTTCTACTAATTACCACAATATGATGTTCACGTTCGATACTCTCTATCCGTAAGGTTAATGCACGGTCAAACTTTCCAAAATTCCTCCAAGACGGTAACGCTTGCTGCATGTTAAGATTATATTTGGCACATTTAACATTCAGCGGTAGCGTTATACTTGGCTTTTCTGTGACAGGACCATAAGTTCAGTTAATGGGAAACAGGCAGTGCGCATCCCCAGTAGTGTTATAAGCGCTGCGGTCGGTGATGCCTATATAAGACAACAAGTGTCTGGTGCCGTTGTTATATCGGCTACTGGTGCTACAATGGCAGGTTATCAAGATTTGAGTTTTAACGTGGTGATATATTCGGCGCACGAGATCTGGGACACAGCATCTCCAAGGTTGCAATGAAGTGGGGATTTTTCAGTACGACCATTCACCAGTTACTGTGAATATCAGGAATCCGGTAGAATATCAAATCTCCGAAGTCGCTGCGGCCGGAAAAAGATCCAGTAAGAACGAAACTAACGACGACTGAAGAGAATCGTTGAACGCGACAGAAGTGCAACCCATCCGCAGATGTCAGTGCTGGGCCATCAACAAGTGTCAGCGTGCGAACCATTCAACGAAACATCATCGATATGGGCTTTCGGAGCCGAAGGCCCAGTCATGCAACTTTGATGACTGCACGACACAAAGCTTTACGCCTCGCCTGGCCCAAAGAACACTGACATTGGACTGTCGATGACTGGAAATACGTTGCCTGGTCGGAGGAGTGTCATTTCAAATTGTATCGAGTGGATGGACGTGTACGGGTGTGGAGACAACCTCATGAATCTATGGACCCTGCATGGTAGCAGAGGACTGTTCAAGCTGGTGGGCGCTTTGTAATGGCGTAGGGCGTGTGCTGTTGAAGTGATCTGGGACCTTTATGCGTCTAGATGCGACTGTGACAGGTGACACTACCGTAAGCACCGACGGACTTGGGCAATTCCAGCAGGACAATACGACATCCCACACGTCCACAATGGCTGTAGAGTAGCTGCAGGAACACTTTTCTGAGTATAAACACTTCCGCTGGCCACCAAACTCCCCTGACATGAACATTATTAAGCTTATCTGGGATGCTTTGCAACGTGCTGTTCAGAAGAGATCTCATCCCCCTCGTAGTCCTTTGGATTTTTGGACACCTCTGCAGGGTTCATGGAGTGAATGCCCTCAAGCTCTACTTCAGGCATCAGTCGAGTCAAGACCACGTCGTATTGCGGCACTTCTGCATGTTCGAGGGGGCCCTACACGATATTAGGCAGGGATACTAGTTTCTTTGGCTCTCCAGTGTAGTGACTACCGACCTGTATATAAGAACTGAGCGACAAAGTTATAAAATCAAAGCATGCTTGTACCTTGCGAAACAAGGACGGATAAAGAGGAAATTGCGATACTAGTAGTGTGCTTTGACCACTGACATTGTGAACATGCGATAGACGAGGTATGGCGCCTATAACGTCATATCATTGGCGATATTTTGAAACATACCATAAATCACACATTCAAATTCGATTACGAGAATTTACTATCTCGTGGAAAATAGTTCTAATTACAACTATCATGATCAACCACGTATAAATAATAGAAAAGGATCGAATATCGAAAAACAAATTGTATGGCAGAAATGGTCATCAAGAGACACAATACGAACTAAAAAATACGAATCTGAAATAAATTTTGGCTAGTGTCAAAAAATACATTCAGCTGCATAGCTCAAGTGGAGACTATGCGTACTTTCCAGTAGCAAATCGTAAAAATGTCTGTACAACTGTAGAGGTTACCTCGATACACAGTACCAACTAAGCTAGTATCGAGAGATACACGAATTATATAACAAAATTCTCGTATACGGCCGGCCGGGGTGGCCGAGCGGTTCTAGGCGCTACAGTCTGGAACCGCGCGACCGCTACGGTCGCCGGTTCGAATCCTGCCTCGGGCATGGATGTGTGTGATGTCCTTAGGTTAGTTACGTTTAAGTAGTTCTAAGTTCTAGAGGACTGATGACCTCAGTAGTTAAGTCCCATAGTGCTCAGAGCCATTTTTTGATAATCATATCATAAGAGGCTACTGGTTTGTGTAGCGTGTGATACGTCGTTTGACAACATTTTCCTCCTGCGAGATGGAGCAGTAGAGGGAAAGCTTGCACAAGCATCGTAACGAATCTTTTCCGAAAAAGTAGAACGGTAAACCGATACCGATTTTAATCTAGGGAGTAATTTTATAGCGGTTTTTCGGGAAATATTCTTTTTGATTAGACATGACTGATTCTCATACTTATCAACTGCATTGTTTGTCCAAAAACTGAAGACACTGCTAGGAACCAGAAACACATGAAGTTTCAACGGCGTATTTTACTCATTCTTCGGACCCGAGATTCTGCCGAGAGCTATTACATACGAACAGAGCTCAAATCACCTGCGTTTCAGTGGTAACAACTATGTCTCGATAGTCACAGAGAAGAAAGAACATTAGATCTGAAAATACACTGAGGTGACAAAAGTCATGAAACATCTCCTACTGTGGTGTCAGACATCCTTTTCCTTGCGTAGTACAGGAGCTCAATGTGGCATTGTCTCAACAGGATGTTCGAAGTTCCCTGGAGAAAAATTGATCCATAGTGCCTCTACAGCCGTCCGTAATTGCAATAGTGATGCCGTTGTAGGATTTTGTCCACGAACTGACCTCTTGATTATGTGCCATAAATATTCGATGGGATTCATGTCGTGCGGTCTAGGTGGTCGAGTCATTCGTTCGAAATGTCTAGAATATTCTTCAAACCAGTCGCGAACTGCTGTGGCCTGGTGCCATGGTGCATTGTCGTCCATAAAAATTTCATCGTTGTTTGGGAACACGAAGTGCATGAATTGATGAAATTGTGTCCAAGTAGCCGAACTTAACCTTTTTCAGTGAATGATGTGTTCCGTTGGACCGGAGGACCCAGTCCGATCCATGTAAACACAGTCAACAGCATTATGGAGTCGCCACCAGCTTGCACAGTGCCTTGTTCATAACTTGGGTCTATGGCTTCGCGAGGCCTGCACCACACTCGAACCCTGTCAGCTCTTACCAGCTGAAATCGAGACTAATCTGACAGGCTACAGTTTTCCAGTCGTCTATAGTCCAACCTATATAGTCGCGAGCCCAAAGAGGGACGCTGCAGACGATGGCGTGCTGTCAGCAAAAGCACTCGCGTTGGTCCTCTGCTGCCGTAGCCCTTAACTCCGAATTTCGTCGCGCTGCGCTAACTAATACGATCGTCGTATGTCCCACATTGATTTCTGCGATTATCTCACACACGTTGCTCGTCTGTCAACACTGACAACTGAACGCAGACGACACTACTTTCGGTCGTTAAGTGAAGGCCGTTGGCCACTGCTTGGTACGTGGTGAGAGGAATTGCCTGGAATTTGATATTCTGCGCACACTCTTGACACTGTGGATCTCAGAATGTTGAATTCCCTGACGATTTAGACTGTTACCTCGAACTACCATTTTGCGTTCTAAGTCTGTTAATTCCCGTCGTACGGTCATACTGATGTCGGAAATCTTCTCACAATCATCTGAGTACAAATGTCAGCTCCGATAATGCACTACCCTTTTACACCTTGTACGAGGGCTTTTCAATAAAGAATGGTCATAATTTTTTATGGTCATAATTTCTCGCACTAAAATTTAATTTTTTGATTTTCTATTAGCTTAATGTGCAACAAACACGCCATAGTAGTTCCATTGTTGGGACTTCTGGTTCCCGACTGTGAGAGGCAGGTAAGTTCCGACATGTTTAGTATCGCCTACCACTGCAATGGAGGTAAAACGCGAGGAACAATATGCGACTTTGAAATTCTGCTTTCGTCTCAACAAATCTTCAGCTGAGGCCTATACAATGTGCAGGAGGCCTATGGAGAGTCGTTCTTCCCTATAGCACAGCTCGAAGGTGGTTTGAAATGTTTAAAGAGGGGATACGATCAATTTCAAACGAAGGTGGACCCGGTGCTCCATTTACTGCTCTTACGGAAGAAAACATCAACACTGCTGCTGTCAGTGCGAAAGAGGATCGACGATCACGTTCTGAAATACTGAAAATTTCATTGGGTGCCACCCACACGTTGGTGACAGAAAAATTACACATCACATCTGTTTATGCGTGATGAGTTCCAAGACTGTTCATTCCCGAACAAAAGGACAGTCGCGTGTAAGTCTACATGCAGTTAAAGTTGATGTTAGGGGAACATTCGGAGTTTCTTTCAAGCGTAATCACTCCTGATGAAACTTGGCTACATCATTTTGATCCTGAGAACAAACAGTAAAGCTCAGTGTGGAAATCTCCTTCATCACCAACCCCCTAAACAGGAGAAGTGGTTGCTTCTGCTGGGAAAGGTATGGTCAATTCATTTTTTGATATGCATGGAATTGTTTACCAACATGTTGTACCTGCACACACTCAGTAACTGGAAAATACTGTAGGGATGTCAGGAAAACATTGCAAGTCCATGTGTTGTTGTTGTTGTGGTCTTCAGTCCTGAGACTGGTTTGATGCAGCTCTCCACGCTAATCTATCCTGTGCAAGCTCCTTCATCTCCCAGTACCTACTGCAACCTACATCCTTCTGAATCTGCTTAGTGTATTCATCTCTTGGTCTCCCTCTACGATTTTTACCCTCCACGCTGCCCTCCAATGCTAAATTTGTGATCCCTTGATGCCTCAGAACATGTCCTACCAACCGGTCCCTTCTTCTAGTCAAGTTGTGCCACAAATTTCTCTTCTCCCCAATTCTATTCAGTACCTCCTCATTAGTTATGTCATCTAACCTTCAGCATTTTTCAGTGGCGCATTTCGAATGCTTCTTGTCTAAACTGTTTATCGTCAATGTTTCACTTCCATAATAGGTGCACTCCACACAAATACTTTCAGAAAAGACTTTCTGACACTTAAATCTATACTTGATAAAAACGAATTTCTCTTCCTTAGAAACGCTTTCCTTGCCATTGCATGCCTACATTTTATATATTCTCAACCTCGACCATCATCATTATTTTGCTCCCCCAATAGGAAAACTTATCTTAACTGTCTCATTTCCTAATCTAATTCCCTCAGCATCACCTAATTTAATTCTAATACATTCCACTGTTTTCATTTTGCTTTTGTTGATGTTCATCTCATATCCTCCTCTCAAGACATTGTCCATTCCGTTCAACTGCTCTTCCAGGTCCTTATTATCTCTGACAGAATTACGTCATCGGCAAACCTCAAAGTTTTTATTTCTTCTCCATGGATTTTAATTTATTCTCCATTTTTTTCTTTTGTTTCTTTTACAGCTTGCTCAATATAAAGACTGAATAATATCGTACATAGGCTACAACTCTGTCTTTCTCCTTTCCCAACCACTGCTTCCCTTGTATGCACCTCGACTCTTATAACTGCAATCTGGTTTCTGCACAAATTGTAAGTAGCTTTTCGCTCCCTGTAGTTTACCTCTGCCACCTTCAGAATTTCAAAGAGTGTATGCCAGTCAACATTGTCAAAAGCTTTCTTTAAGTCTACAGATGCTACAAACGTAGGTTTGGCTTTCCTTAATCTATCTTCTAAGGTAAGTCGTAGTGTAAGTATTGCCTCGCCCGTGTTCCAACATTGCTACGGAGTCCAAACTGATCTTCCCTGAGGTCAGCTTCTACCAGTTATTCCATTCGTCTGTACGAAATTCGTGTTAGTATTTTCCAGCCATGACTTATTAAACACATAGTTCGATAATTTTCACACCTATAGATACCTGCTTTCTTTGGGATTGGAATTGTTATATGCTTCTTGAAGTCTGAGGATATTTCGCGTGTCTCATACATCTCGCTCACCAGATGGTAGAGTTTTCACGCAGTATCATATCTCCTATTTCGTCTTCATCTTCGTCCTCTTCTATTTCCATAATATTGCCCTCAAGTACATCTCCCTTGTACAGACCCTCTATATATTCCTTCCACCTTTCTGCTTTCCCTTCTTTGCTTGGTACTGGTTTCCCATCTGAGCTCTTGATGTTCGTACAAGAGATCCTCTTTTCTCCAAAGGTCTCTTTAGTATTACTGTAGTCAGTATCTATCTTACCCCAAGTGATATATGACTGCTTCCTTACATTTCCCCTCTAGCCATCCTTGCTTAGCCATTTTGCACTTCCTGTCGATCTCATTTTTGAGACGTTTGTATTCCTTTTCACCTGCTTCGTTTTCTCCTTTCATCAATTAAATTCAATTTGTGTCTTGTTACTCAAGGATTTCTACGAGCGCCGGCCGTTGTTGCCGAGCGGTTATAGGCGCTTCAGTCTGGAAATGCGAGACCGCTACGGTCGCAGCTTCGAATCCTGCCTCGGGCATGGATGTGTGTGATGCCCTTAAGTTAGTTAGGTTTCAGTAGTTCTAAGTTCTAGGGACTGATGACCTAAGATGTTAAGTCTCATAGTGCTCAGAGCCATTTGAACCATTTGAATTTCCCCGAGCCCTCCTCTTTTTACCTACTTGATCCTCTGCTGCCTTCACAATTTCACCTTTCAAAGTTACACGTTCTTCTTCCACTGTATTTCTTGCCCCAGTATTTGTCAATCGTTCCCTAATGCTCTATCTGAAACTCTCTACAACCTCCGGTTCTTTAAGTTTATTCGGGTCCCATCTACTTAAATTCCTACCTTTTTAAAGTTTCTTCAGTTTTATTCTTCAGTTCATTACCGATAAATTGTGGTCAGAGCGTCCATCTCCCCTGGAAATATCTTACAATTTAAAACCCTGGTTCCTAAATTTCTGTCTTACCATTATATAATCTATCTGAAATCATCCAGTGTCTCCAGGCCTCTTCCATGTATACAGCATTTCTTCGTACTACTGTGGTAGGCGTGGGCATCGTGTCTATCTTGGCTACAATAATGCGTTCACCATGCTGTTCATAATACCTTATCTGCGCCCCTATTTTATTTTATTCATTATTAAAGCTGCTCCTGCATTAGCCCTATTTGATTTTGTATTTATAACCCTGTATTCACCCGAGCAGAAATCTTGTTCCTCCTGCCACCGAACTTCACTAATTCCCACTATATCTAACTTTAACCTATCCATTTCCCTTTTTAAATTTTCTATCCTACCTGCCCGATTAAGGGATCTGACATTCCACGCTCTGGTCCGTAGGACGCCAGTTTTCTTTCTCCTGATAACGACGTCCTCTTGAGTAGTTCCCGCCCGGAGATCCGAATGGGAGACTATTTTACCTCCGGAATATTTTACCCAAGAGAACACCATGATTATTTAACCATACAGTAACGCTGTATGTTCCTAAGGAAAAATTACGGCTGTAGGCTCCCCTTGCTTTCAGCCGTTCGCAGTACCAACAGAGCAAGGCCGTTTTGGTTAATGTTACATGGCTGGATCAGTCAGTCATCCAGACTGTTGCCCCTGCAACTACTGAAACCACATGTTTGTCTGTCCTCTCAACAGATACCCCACCGTTTTGGTTAAACCTACGATACGGCCTCAGCGCGCAAGCCTCCCCACCATGGGTGGGGTGGGGGTGGGGGTGGGGGAAAGGGGAGGTGGAGGGAACGTACGTTACCTTAAGATTCTTCAAATTAATCTTAAAATGACAGTTGCTCTCTGTACTGTTTGTCTGAAGTGGTCATTCCGTTTTAAATCACTCTGGACGAGAGGTCACTGACGGGTAATTTCTTTCTTGCAAGTGAGGACTTGTTTACTACAGGAGATGTGTAACATTGTAGCGAAGATGAATAAGGTGGTCATAGCTCTTAGGGTATGCGCTTTAGAGATCATGTTTACTGAAATTTTTCTTGTTTTGGCCCATTCGACCAGCTCTCAAAATATAGAAAGCAAAGAGCTTGCAGTAGAAGTTTTTTTCACAGCATCGAGTAAGATGAAGTGTTCATAGCTTTAAAGCTGTACCTCTTACAGCCTGCACGGGCCACCTACCCTAGCACGCCTCCCAACATACGCGAATTCCCCAGCTTACCTACACACAATTAACGTAGTGCTCATTGGCCATTATTCTCATAACTTGCGTCATTTCGCTGACTCCCTTGAGAGTCTGAGACTGGTGTACAACCATATTGAAGAGTTGATTAGCTGTTCTCGCACAGGGAGGTTTCAGGCTGGGAAGGACAGCAGCAACGAACATTAATGAAAGTGGGGAAAAGGGGGAACAAAGAGCAGAGTGATAAAACGCAAGTAAGGAAGGTAGGGAAAAAGACAGGGAGGTTGATGATGATGATGTTTGGTTTGTGGGACTCTCGACTGCGCGTTCATCAACGCCCGTACAGAGTTCCAATTTATTCACAGTCCAATTTGTTACACAGTCCAATTTGTTACACAGTCCAATCTAGCCACTGTCACGAATGACGATGTTTAGACTAGGAGGGGCAAAAGCAACTAAAATGAATGATGGGGTGGAAGAAGGGGATAAAGGGGAGAGTGATACGACACAGTTAACGGAGGTGGAGAAAAAGAACATGACGTGTCGGAAAAAAAAACGGAAAGAGAAAGAAGCGTAAGTGGTAGAAAATGGGAGCATTTATTTTTACTGTTTCGTGGAAGGAAAACTGGCCAACTACGTTAGTATTAGGGGAAACGGTATGAGGATGAGAGAAAGAAATGCCTCAGCTTCTTCTTAAAGGCAAGAGGGCATTCAATTGTGCAGGGAGTGCAGGGTACCTTGTTCCAGAGGTGGACAGCAGTGACAGAGAAACAGTTTGCGAATGTGTTTCTTTTACTAATGGATACGTCTTTCTACGGAAGTAGATAAGTGACACCTTGTAGTTTGATAAAGATGGGATGACACATCATATCTGCTGCGATGCAGTGGCGAGCGAATGCAGTAAACATAGCGTGTGATGGTCACGTGACTTCCCCAGCCGCCACCTACCTAAATGGGTGTAAGAAGGACTGACATGGTCAAATATATAATACAAACACCGTCCGAAACAGTCCTTGAAGGCCGAACGGTACCGACTGGACGCCGTGTCATCCTAGTCTTAACATATTGTTTTGGTCCAACCCAAGAAATCTTACCTTTTTGGTCCAAACAAGGGCATATTCTTGAAATTGATTAAAGGCCTCATTGAAATTACAAAAAGGTCTTAACAGTTTACTGAAGCATTAAACGTTATTTATTCAGCTGCATTTTTCAGTAAACATGGTTTTCGTCAGATATGATTTATGTACACTGTGGGTTAATGACAAGTTCCCAAAATAGGTCTATCTAAATCACCTCGAACTTTTCTGAAGACATTTTCATTTCCCTTCCTCTTCACATTGCGAGAACCCCAGCACTTGAACTAAACATGCAGAAATGTCTCAGTTTAGCCACTGAGTCATTAGAGGATAGTATAAGAGGCCTACAGTAAGACCCACCGTGCTTTTCGATTCGAGTTACGTAGAGATTAAAACAACCTGTCCTTGGAGTACTGTAGTGAATCGTCATATAGGATTCTTTCTACCTGTTTTGCCGATCCCTCGAATTTTATGTCACTCGCAGAATCACAGGTAGTATCAGCACCATCGGATTCTCTGTATAAGTGCAAGTCAACTTCATCTGACTGTAAGTGATGAAGCGGGAAGCTATATTATTCGGAATAACGTTTAAAAGGGGTGCCACAACGATATAGTTATTTACTAAACACGATAAACTGATGACACAGACACAGTTTATAATGATTAACTGAAAACTAACAATTTCCTGAGAGCATGGGTTTACGACAGAGCTAAATCGGAAGGCATCCTTACGGTGACTGGAAACTGTGGCTAGCAGCCTGTACCATTAGCGATATTTCGTAACCGTTCTCACAATTTCGGTGGCCTGAACAGTATTCATTTATTTATGAAGACGGTCGATTTCTTGCGTTGTAATACTGTAAGAAAGTACTTACGACCTGTAGGCTTTTCCTAATATCTGTACAGTAAAAAGCGACTTTTATTAGCAGATATACATTAAGCACGATTTCTCTTGCTTCGCGCCGGAATAACTGTACTTTCCCTAAGTATCTCGCTGCTGACGTAACTGGCGTTCTCATGTCTAGCCATAGCGCTTCACCCCTCCGTCCATTGGCAACGCCATTGGCAACGCCATGTCCAGCTCCCTTACCCAACAGGGGAACTGAAATCTTACTCCCGACTATGTGCGGTCTGCTGTACCGCTTTACTCACTGAGTGCTACAGCATTTCTGCAGATGCGACAAAAAATTGTAAAACTGGAAAATAAGGAAATGAAATGTGTCTTGAACAGAAGGGGTAGCTTACAACATCACCAATATTTTTTTACACACTGCAGGATACAATGAGTCAAAATTTGAGCAGTTTCACCTGGCACATAATCTTTTAAAAGTTTAACTTGAATTCGATCCTCCAGACTGAAATATCTTACAATGATCGAAAAATATCTTACTTCGCTTCTGTTTGAGCCAACCATCGTTACTGTCACCGTCAACAATAACTGCATCTGTTTCGGTTCTAGTAGATGGAAATTTTGCGTGATACAACCTTTTAGCCACTTTAGATGTGTAGTCTGACTTTTTCTGACATTGTTCGTGTCTAGTAAAACATTATAAAGAGGCAGCCTCTTTAGTGCCACACTCCATATATCATTTCCCATCTTTGGCTCTAAAAAAAGCTCTTACGTTAGATGAAGCAGTAGCATTAACAGCACTCTTATGTTAATAACATATTCTTCCTGATATGCAAGATATAATTCCGTATGTAGTGTCCAATAAACACGTTAATTTAGCTGTCATAACACAGTTTAAGAAATTTTTATTCCTGTTGCAGTTTAACAACACACCCTTCCTTTTACTCATTGCTAAACCATGAGACAAAACGCGAATAAGAATAAAGTGATAAAAAACTTGTAGACGAGCTACTTCAGAAACGAAAACACAAACACAACGCCTCCGTTGTGTCGCCAACTGACTAACGGTAAGTGAAAAATTGTGGCGGAACTGGTAGCATCACTGACATCACTTGCTCCAAAGTCGGCTGAGAGACTCACGGACGTACGAGAATGTTTCAAAACGCATTGTCGATCATACACGACGGTTGTGGAAAAAGAAATGAGACTTGAGTTTTTATCTACCATAGTTTTTTTTTTCAAACAACGATATTGTCCCCTTCAAAGTAGTTCCCTAGGGGAGCTACCGGTATACACTGGCGGAGCCTTTTTTCCCAGTGTTGGGGGCAACCGCTGAAAGGCTTCTACTTGTTGGGACTTTAACATGTCAGTCACATTCTTTTGAATGCTGCCAAGAGTCCCAAAATGACATCCTCTAAATACATCTTTCAATTTCGGGGAAAGAAAAAATTCACAAGGGTTAGGACAAGGTGAATAGGAACGGAAAGGAGTGGAGGGGGGGTTGCGGGAGGGGAGGGGGGCTGTGGAACAACACGAATGCCTTTTATGGTAAAAAATTCCGTTAAGGAAGTGGCCGTGCGATATTGGGCGTTGTCACGGTGCAGCATCCACTTGTCCGCAATGTCCTGTCTCACTTGATTCATCATTTTCCTGAGACTTTCAAAGATATCTTTCTAAAACAATTGCTTGACAGTTTGTCCTGACGGCATTAATCTCACAACAGCACACATACGTTCGACGTTTCGTCGGTTTTTGAAGATTTCCCTGAGTTAGGTTCATCTTCAAAGTGTTCTCTGCTTTCCGAAAATGTTTGGTACCAGCGAATAAGTTGTGCTCTTCGTAAGGAATGTTCCCCATAGGCATGTCTAAACTTCTCAAAGGTCGAACTGGCGAATTCCCCAAGTTTAACACCAAAACTTATGGCACAACGTCGCTCTAATTTCCGCTGCTCAATTTTTGTAATAGACAACTAAAATACAGCTTTACTGACTGCACTTTCAAAAATCACGTGACGGCTGAAAGGAGCTGAAACTCGATCTCAGATGAACACACCGGTCTACATAAGTAGAGCAACACAGCCTCATTATTTTTCTCGTACCTCTAATAAAACAAAAAAACTAAATGATTAATAGAAAATCTCATATAAAGATGTGAAAGGAATACTATTAAAGAGATAGGGGGGCTGGCCAGTACTTAGCTCAGTACAGCCGATAGATACATAAAACAGGAACAGATTTTTTTTTAGCTTTCGGAACTTTGTTTCTTCGTCGGGGAGGAGAGAGGGGAAAAAAGGGGAAGAAGGGAAAGTGGATTGAGTTACTCACAACCCAGGTTATGAAGCAACAGGGGAAAGGTAAACAGGGAGGGTAGAAAAGATGGAGGCATGGGTGTCAGAGAGAAGCCAAAGAAAAAAAAATTCAGTTCTGTTTTGTGTATCTATCGGCTGTACTGAGCTGAGGTAAGTACTGGCCAGCCCTTCTATCTCTTTGTTAGTATTTGTTTCAAAACTGAAAAACTCCTCGCCAGTATAAAATTTTCAGATCGCGGACATTCCTGCAATCCTGGATAGCGCTGAAATGTCAGGACTGTCCAGCCTAATCCCGGACTTATGTTGCTTCTACAAATTGACGGATGTTGCCGATGTAATGCACACTAGCTTTCATGATTAGTGCCAGCTTTCATGATTAGTTCCAGCTTTCTGCTGTTCTCAGTACTTGTGCCGTGAGGGGTATCTAGAGGCGATTCTGCAGAATAATTGCAAATGTTCACGTTTCACATCCTGTGCAAATGTTCGCGTTGCGAATGTTTTTAGGGGTATATAAAGTCAGATGGATGTCTTCCTACATACGGTTATAGTATTTTATGCCCAACTGATATACTCATTCGGCCGGCCGGAGTGGCCGTGCGGTTCTGGGCGCTACAGTCTGGAGCCGAGCGACCGCTACGGTCGCAGGTTCGAATCCTGCCTCGGGCATGGATGTGTGTGATGTCCTTAGGTTAGTTAGGTTTAATTAGTTCTAAGTTCTAGGCGACTGATGACCTCAGAAGTTAAGTCGCATAGTGCTCAGAGCCATTTGAACCATATACTCATTCAAAATTCTTCATAATATATGGACAGCGTTTCCTGAACATACAGCCGTAAAATCTGAGGCTGGGTTCTACAACTGAGCCAACGAATGTCGCTTACTGAAGGTATGTCAAATTGTTAAACGTTTGGTGGATAGCTTAGTACTGAGACATACCACTTCGGAAACCGACAAGTGATACGAAAATATAACTCTTCGTGCAGTTCTGCACTTACTTCACGGTCTCTCCGCTCACAAGCAAATCGCTGCAACTTTTCACTTTCTCAGCGACACTGGTAGCCGCTCGCAGTGGCAATAGAAATAGAAAGCGGAGCCAAGCTCAGGCAGTCCTTTGTTTCCGGCGGCGCCACGCATCACTGGCGGCCGGCTGGAAAAAAGGTTCCGCGGCGGTGGACACAGCACACCGTGACTGACCGACTGGCGGCGCGACGCGGGAAGCAGCCGGGGCAGACTATAGCGACGGAGGCAGCACGGCGCGGTTGTTCTCACAGCACGCTCGCCTAGCTTTCGACTCGGTACCACAAGAAGGTCTCAAACGAAAGTGCAAACATGCGCTATGAAGCGCAATTTCTAACTGGTTTTAGGATTCCTAAATAGGAAGGACGCAGCTTGCTATCTTCGATTGAGAGTTACTTACAGATGCAAGATTCAGGTGTGCCCCAAAGAAGTGTGCTACCGCCTTAATCTACATCTTGTATACAAATCTCAGCAATTTAGTAACTTCAGACTTTTTGCATGTGGTGCAGTCAGATCTTGATAACATTTCAAAGTGGCTACTTGCTTTAAATGTTGAGTCGCCGTCAAGAAATTTGACAAGTCAAGGTCATATACCCACTCCCACCAGTCCGACAGCCGGGCGCTGTGGCCGAGCGGCTCTAGGCGCTTCAGTCCGGAACCGCGCTGCTGCTACGGTAGCAGGTTCGAATCCTGCCTCGGGCATGGATGTGTGTGATGTCCTTAGGTTAGTAAGGTTTAAGTAGTTCTAAGTCAAGGGGACTGATGACCTCAGAAGTTAAGTCCCATAGTGCTTAGAGCCATTTGAACCGTTTGAACTACCAGTCCGCGGGCACTAAGCGCTGTGATTCGCCCGCCCCATAGCTCTGTTGCCGCATGTACACTGTTAACAGTGCATTAGGTCAGCGCCAGCTGAATGATCTATGTTCCCGTGCAATATTGTGTCTTTACCTGAAGTTTAGGTCTTACTTTCTATGGTGAATTGATGTGTTTTCCGTAGTGAATGAAATGCACGAGAAACGGCCCACGCGTAGAGCTACTCCAGTTGATTGGCGTGGAGGCTGAATGACATTCGTAATCAACCTAAAATTGTCAATTTGAATGTAGTGAAGTTTTTTACGGATCTGGCCAAGAGTGAAGAAGCCAAGAATTAAAAAAATTTTCACAATTTCGTAAAATGACAAGAAAACGTTGTGCCTTTTACGAATTGGCTGCATCCCGTATTAACAGTGCAGTAAAATCGGCAGAGCCTCTAGATTCGCGTGTTTTGATTCTCCAAGAAAGGGATATAAAATTAAAACGGAATTTTACAAAATTTGACGAGTCTGACAAGAAGCTATTGCGTAGAACTGTACTTCGATAGTACGACAAAGGAGAGTATCCGACGGCTAGAAAAATACAGCGTAAACTCCGCGAAAAAATTAATTATTCTTGCTCAGAAACCTTCGTTCTTTGTCTTCTCCGCTCACTTGGTTTTTTAATCAGAAAATATAAAGGTGGACAAAAATTTTTAACGGACATTGCAGCGGCAAAAATGAAGTCTTGTATAAAATGCACTTCGCGAGCTGAGGAAAAGTCTTGTCGTATATTCGAAAAACCTAGGGTTTCTCAAAACAACACGCAAAAAATGTATTTTGCTCGACTTCAACGGAAAGTACCTTACTTTTGTCTAGCGTATATCTGCTGTTTGAATGATGGGGGCAGTGACGAAGTATCATTCAACAGCAGCAAATGAAAAGTTGGTGGGAGGTAGGGAATATTGTCGTACGTATTATGGCCAGCCGTCGAAATTAAAAGCCAGGCGACGGTGTACAAGTACTCTCGCTTTGCCGCGCACGGCGTCTGTCAGAAGTAAAATGCCCTCATACGTCAAACGATACAATACTGATGTCTCATATGTTGCCAAAAGTAATTTCATAGTTTTCTTAACAACTTTCTCGGTGGATGTTTCTACAAGGTGCAACAGAACGCAAATTCATCAGCGACGATTTTTTCGTTACACAAGTGTAACAGTTTCACTACTCTTACAGAGTTTTATTTTTTATCTCGGAATACTTCTATGTTTTCACGATAAAATATATATCACTTGCATCTAACCTTTGACAATGTTCACACATTATTTTCAGTCCACATACGTCAGCTGTTCGGTTTTTTCCACAGGTTGAAGTAAAAAAATATTTTTCTGTAAAAAATCTTGTAATGCTAGTTTTTACATTCTTTCGTAGCAGCTGACAAGAATTTTCTTATCGTTACGTAAAAATGTATATGTCTAATATATTTTCGGTATTTTTACTAACGTTTGAAATTATCACTAACTGGCA
Source organism: Schistocerca cancellata (assembly GCF_023864275.1). Classification (NCBI taxonomy): domain Eukaryota; kingdom Metazoa; phylum Arthropoda; class Insecta; order Orthoptera; family Acrididae; genus Schistocerca; species Schistocerca cancellata. The sequence continues at coordinate 601,564,821 of NC_064630.1, forward strand.
ATGCTGCAGGAAGATGAAATGACTTTAAGGTGCATATTTTCGTGACGGCCGCTGTAGGAAAGTGCAGTTCGTCTGCAAAGGAGATTGTTTACACAACACACGTGTGACGCATCCTAGAATATTTTTGAACTGTGTGGGACCCATATCAAATAGGACTAACTGAGGACATTAAACGAATACAAAGGAGAGGAACGCGAATGGTCACAGATATCTTTGACTCATGGGACAGTGTCACGTAGTTGTTGAAAAATCTGAACTAGCAGGCGCTTGAAGAAAAAATACCAACTATTCCGGGGAGGCCTACTTATACAGTTTTAAGAGGCAGTATTACGCAAGGGACCTGGGGAAATATTACTGCTTCCTAGATATCACTGTACAGCGCTCAATGAGTCATTTAAAAAAATCATTCTTCCCGCCTTCCATACGTGAATGGAGCGGGAAGAAGTCGTGGTATGCGGTACAACGGCAGGCATTCTCTACTACGCACTTCACAGTAGTTTGTAAGGTATAAATGCAGATGTTAATGTAGAAGCTTGTAGAGGAGCGTTTTCTTAGTTCAAGAGCTGCTCTTATTGCATGTTAAGTCTAGCTGGCCCATTATGGTAATAATGGTAATAAAATAAGCAATAGATAAATAAATAGAGACAGTTTCTAAAAAGTCATCTAGTGCTGTTACTTTTTTATGTGATTTCAACGCTTCCTGGAGTTGTTGTTGTTGTTGTGGTCTTCAGTCCTGAGACTGGTTTGATGCAGCTCTCCATGCTACTCTATCCTGTGCAAGCTTCTTCATCTCCCAGTATCTACTGCAACCTACATCCTTCTGAATCTGCTTAGTGTATTCATCTCTTGGTCTCCCTCTACGATTTTTACCCTCCACACTGCCCTCCAATGCTAAATTTGTGATCCCTTGATGCCTCAAAACATGTCCTACCAACCGATCCCTTCTTCTAGTTAAGTTGTGCCACAAACTTCTCTTCTCCCCAATCCTATTCAATACCTCCTCATTAGTTACGTGATCTACCCACCTTATCTTCAGCATTCTTCTGTAGCACCACATTTCGAAAGCTTCTATTCTCTTCTTGTCCAAACTAGTTATCGTCCATGTTTCACTTCCATACATGGCTACACTCCATACAAATACTTTCAGAAACGACTTCCTGACACTTAAATCTATACTCGATGTTAACAAATTCCTCTTCTTGAGAAACGCTTTCCTTGCCATTGCCAGTCTACATTTTATATCCTCTCTACTTCGACCATCATCGGTTATTTTACTCCCTAAATAGCAAAACTCCTTTACTACTTTAAGTGTCTCATTTCCTAATCTAATTCCCTCAGCATTACCCGACTTAATTTGACTACATTCCATTATCCTCGTTTTGCTTTTGTTGATGTTCATCTTATATCCTCCTTTCAAGACACTGTCCATTCCGTTCAACTGCACTTCCAAGTCCTTTGCTGTCTCTGACAGAATTACAATGTCATCGGCGAACCTCAACGTTTTTACTTCTTCTCCATGAATTTTAATACCTACTCCGAATTTTTCTTTTGTTTCCTTTACTGCTTGCTCAATATACAGATTGAATAACATCGGGGAGAGGCTACAACCCTGTCTTACTCCTTTCCCAACCACTGCTTCCCTTTCATGCCCCGCGACTCTTATAACTGCCATCTGGTTTCTGTACAAACTGTAAATAGCCTTTCGCTCCCTGTATTTTACCCCTGCCACCTTCAGAATTTGAAAGAGAGTATTCCAGTTAACATTGTCAAAAGCTTTTTCTAAGTCTACAAATGCTAGAAACGTAGGTTTGCCTTTTCTTAATCTTTCTTCTAAGATAAGTCGTAAGGTAAGTATTGCCTCACGTGTTCCAACATTTCTACGGAATCCAAACTGATCTTCCCCGAGGTCGGCTTCTACCAGTTTTTCTATTCGTCTGTAAAGAATTCGCGTTAGTATTTTGCAGCTGTGACTTATTAAACTGATAGTTCGGTAATTTTCACATCTGTCAACACCTGCTTTCTTTGGGATTGGAATTATTATATTCTTCTTGAAGTCTGAGGGTATTTCGCCTGTCTCATACATCGTGCTCACCAGATGGTAGAGTTTTGTCATGACTGGCTCTCCCGAGGCCATCAGTAGTTCAAAAGGAATGTTGTCTACTCCCGGGGCCTTGTTTCGACTCAGGTCTTTCAGTGCTCTGTCAAACTCTTCACGCAGTATCTTATCTCCCATTTCGTCTTCATCTACATCCTCTTCCATTTCCATAATATTGTCCTCAAGTACATCGCCCTTGTATAAACCCTCTATATACTCCTTCCACCTTTCTGCCTTCCCTTCTTTGCTTAGAACTGGGTTGCCATCTGAGCTCTTGATATTCATACAAGTGGTTCTCTTCTCTCCTAAGGTCTCTTTAATTTTCCTGTAGGCAGTATCTATCTTACCCCTAGTGAGACAAGCCTCTACATCCTTACATTTGTCCTCTAGCCATCCCTGCTTAGCCATTTTGCACTTCCTGTCGATATCATTTTTGAGACGTTTGTATTCCTTTTTGCCTGCTTCATTTACTGCATTTCTATATTTTCTCCTTTCATCAATTAAATTCAATATTTCTTCTGTTACCCAAGGATTTCTATTAGCCCTCGTCTTTTTACCTACTGGATCCTCTGCTGCATTCACTACTTCATCCCTCAGAGCTACCCATTCTTCTTCTACTGTATTTCTTTCCCCCATTCCTGTCAATTGTTCCCTTATGCTCTCCCTGAAACTCTCTACAACCTCTGGTTCTTTCAGTGTATCCAGGTCCCATCTCGTTAAATTCCCACCTTTTTGCAGTTTCTTTAGTTTCAATCTGCAGTTCATAACCAATAGATTGTGGTCAGAATCCACATCTGCCCCAGGAAATGTCTTACAATTTAAAACCTGGTTCCCAAATCTCTGTCTTACCATTATATAATCTATCTGATACCTTTTAGTATCTCCAGGATTCTTTCAGGTATACAACCTTCTTTTATGATTCTTGAACCAAGTGTTGGCTATGATTAAGTTATGCTCTGTGCAAAATTCTACAAGGCGGCTTCCTCTTTCATTCCTTCCCCCCAACCCATATTCACCTACTATGTTTCCTTCTCTCCCTTTTCCTACTGACGAATTCCAGTCACCCATGACTATTAAATTTTCGTCTCCCTTCACTACCTGAATAATTTCTTTTATCTCGTCATACATTTCATCTATTTCTTCATAATCTGCAGAGGTAGTTGGCATATAAACTTGTACTACTGTATTAGGCATGGGCTTTGTGTCTATCTTGGCCACAATAATGCGTTCACTGTGCTGTTTGTAGTAGCTAACCCGCACTCCTATTTTTTTATTCATTATTAAACCTACTCCTGCATTACCCCTATTTGATTTTGTATTTATAACCCTGTAATCACCTGACCAAAAGTCTTGTTCCTCCTGCCACCGAACTTCACTAATTCCCACTATATCTAACTTTAACCTATCCATTTCCCTTTTTAAATTTTCTAACCTACCTGCCCGATTAAGGGATCTGACATTCCACGCTCTGATCCGTAGAACGCCAGTTTTCTTTCTCCTGATAACGACGTCCTCCTGAGTAGTCCCCGCCCGGAGATCCGAATGGGGGACTATTTTACCTCCGGAATATTTTACCCAAGAGGACGCTATCATCATTCCTGGAGTAAGAGTTGCATATTAGTACATACTTCAGCTTCTTGAATTATTCCACTATAATCTGATTTGATCCATTGTAAATTGTTCTGCGACTATGAAAGCAATAGGTTTGTTTATAAATAACTCATCTGCTACCAGTCTCGATTTTCTTTATTTTATTTTTCGCACGACGCTTTTCGGGAAACGATTCCCATTTTCAAGTTGCGTTTTTTGTGTTTGTAATGTCTTTCCTGTGTGATGTTGTCGATGTGTGAGATTCTGCTTCATTTCGTTGACTGCAATACATAAGAAAACACGCGATTTTTAGTTGGTTGTCGATCTTTTTTGTGAAGTTAATAGCGAAATTTAGAAGAATTTGTACTTACAGTTTCCTTATAGTCCATTTGTGCAGAGTTTCACACACACTAAACATCACACACAACTTGTTGTATACTTTTAAACATCGAAAACATTTTACATAAACAAAACAGTTACACAGATGCTCCTACAAGTAGTCAACAGAGATGACATTACAGGTCTTGCACAGAGTATTATATCATTTTGTTCAGAGTTTATTTACCTGAACAACTTGGATCGTATTTTACTTACGTCTGTTTAACAGTTGTGCTTATTTCTATGTGTTACTATTTTTATTTAAGTATACTATCGAAATATCTGAAGAAATTCACTAATTCACTTTCAGGTTTTTCGTTTAATATTTTATCTTCATTTTCTGTAGTGTGATTATATCTCCAGTTCTTCCAACAAATCCACTTTATGTCCTTTATTTAGTCGGTGGAGTACTTTGACATTCTGCTCTATTTTTCCAAATGGGAGTCCTGTATTATGAACATGTGTTGCTATGGATGATGTAGTGTGTCTGTTGTGCGTGTAGGCTTTTATGTGCTCTGTGTACCTGGTGACGAAATTTCGGCCAGTTTGTCCTAGGCAGAACATGGAGCATTCCTGGCATCTGACAAGGTATATTCCAGAGTCTGAGTATCATGCTTACACTTTATATTGTGTATTAGTTTTTGTTGTAATTTATTAGATGTAGAAAACCCAATTTTTACTTTGTGATTTTTGAAAATATTTGCAATCTTCTGTGATATACTGCCAATGTATGGGATACTAGATATATATTTGTTTTTCTCTATTTCTTCTGTGGTGCAGTTTGTACCTGGGTCTTCCTTCATTTTGTCTAGGATTGTGTCAACCACGGAAGCATTGTAACCATTGGCAACTGCAATCTTTTTCACTGTGTTTCGTTCTTGTTGCATGTTTTCTTGGTTCAATGGTATTTTAGTTGCCCTATGTAACATTGATCTGTATGCTGCCTGTTTATGGGTATTTGGGTGACCTGAGGTTGCAGGGATTGTGGTATCAGTTATTGTGTTTTTCCTATGAAAGTAACAGTAATATAAAAGAACCAAGAATGCTCCATGTTTTACCTAGGACAAACAGGCCGTAATTTCAACACCAGGTACAAAGAGCACACAAACGCCTACACACACAACAGACACACTACATTAGCCATAGCAACCCAAGTACATAATACAGGACACCCATTTGGAAAAATAGAGCAAAATGTCAAAGTACTCCAGCGACTAAATAAAGGACATAAAATGGATTTGCTAGGGGGACTGGAGATAGATTCACATTGCAGAAAATATGAAGATAAAATATTAAACGAAAAACCTGAAAGTGAATCAGTGAATTTCTTCAGATATTTCGATAGTATACTTAAATAAAAATAGTAACACATAGAAATAAGCACAATTGTAAAACAGACAAAAGTAAATTACGATACAAATTGTTAGGGTAAATAAGCTCTGTACAAAAGCATGCCATACTCTGTGGAAGACCTGTAATGTCATCTCTGTTGACTACTTGTAGGAGCATCTGTGTAACTGTTTTGTTTATGTAAAATGTTTTCGATGTGTAAAGTGTGCAACAGGTTGCGTGTGATGTTCAGTGTGTGAGAGATTGCAAGGTAGGAAACTGTAAGTACAAATTCTTCTAAATTTCGCCATTAACTTCACAAAAAGATCGACAACCAACCAAAAATCTCGTGTTTTCTTATATATTGCAGTAAAGTCAACGAAATGAACAGAATCTCACACATCGACAACATCACACAGGAATGACATAACAAACACAAAAAAACGCACTTGAAAATGGGAATCGTTTCCCGAAAAGCGTCGTGCGAAAAATAAAGAAAATCGAGACTGGTAGCAGAAGAGTTATTTATAAACAAACTTATTATTCTGCCATAGTTTGCGGAATTAGAGCTAGGAGTCATTTATAGATGTTGGCAAAATAGTAATGGTTGCATGCTGAGTGGAAGAGGGGGGAACAAAACTATTTGGTTCTTCTGCCAGGGCTTATTGTCACACATCATAAATGCGGCATTGTGGAGCTAACCGTCAAACGACAGCTAATCCGCAACGAGTGCACAAAAGTTTGTCTGTTACGAGAACCTGGTTTGACTTGCTCGGCAGACGGAAAGTGTGTCTTGCTATGACTGTAGAACTGAGGGAGAGATTGAAAGGTCACCTGACTAGCGCCCTTCAGCCACGCCAATTAACGATCAGAATGGCACATATGTAGGGTATCAAGCCGTCTTCCACATTGAACTTACATTCTCCACTCGAGTAGCCGAACGCCGTCTTGGCAGAGTGCTGCAAAAATAAGCGTACTCAACGAAGTGCTTCAGTTTCGTATTTGCAACTCTCGTAAGTCACAGCACTAGCCGTCGATCGTTGGTGAAAATTTGTAGAGCCTCATAACGGCATAAACGTCTTCATCCATGACAACAGGGTAAAGGACCGGATAATGCTACTGTGGAGGTGATACAATACTGAGCAACAGCGAATTACCATGTTTTCCTGAAAACGTGCAGCCATAAATCTTAGATCAATTAGTCTTTTCTGTGATTCGGCGCCTCCATGTTAAAGATGTCTTATCTCGATTGCTTGCCTTGTAGTAGCGGCAGTACAGTATTGTGGTTTCATTTTCATTGTTATTGATTGAAAAAAAATGCAGCTGTAGTTCTAGACTTCACAGGGCTTTGGAAGAAATTCACGTCGTATTATCCTTTGCTGCAGACGCTCAGCACTACGTAAAGGAATGCTGTTTCCAATTTCTTTTGAATAGAACACGGTAGATCACATGGCCAGACCATGTTTCTCAGACACAATTATGAAACCGGATACTATTTTCTCCTGCAACACAACGTCGCCTCTTGTCTGTCCATAAAGATTAAAAGAAATAAAAAAACTTTAATGAATGTAAGTGACAGAGTAACAATATTCATAAATTATTGTCGGTCTGGAGGGTCGATTCATGACCAAAGAACCTCTCTTCAAGCTTTTTACAGTTGCACTGTACTAACCTACTGTTGCAAGCTTGTATCACGCTAATATCCGATGATCCACTGCCATTTCTCTCTGTTACTCTATGTTATTCTCGCACGTCTTTCATTTTTTTCTCTACCGATCTGTGAAACGGGAAAACTGTTAACAAGGATTTCAGTATGAAGGCAGTGAATTTTTAAGGCAATCACTAAGGTTGCAAATTATAACAATGCTGGTCGTGTGAGGAACACGGGACAATACCCAGAATCGAATTTCAAAGGTCTCGATAGAGAATTATAGATACAAAATCTCGGCGGTGTCCATCACCCTTCTGTGACAGGTGGACGATGTGCTGGCAGAGATTTCTAAAATACGATTGAATGCAATATCGTACCTGTAATATATTCTCCTGTCATCCCATGTCATGTGAACAATATTAGTAGCTTCATTGTAGTAAGAGGGTTCATTATCGTGGCCCAATTTCACTATCACTCCCTCGATAGCCCTTATGCAACCCTTTACCTCTCGTTGTGTTTATCTTGTAATGCCACTACACCTCCCACATATTTATAGCAGACAAAGTACGGTCAATCTCTTACCTAAGGCCGGCCGGAGTGGCCGAGCGGTTCTAGGCGCTACAGTCTGGAACCACGCGACTGCTACGGTCGCAGGTTCGAATCCTGCCTCGGGCATGGATGAGTGTGATGTCCTTAGGTTAGTTAGGTTTAATTAGGTCTAAGTTCTAGGCGACTGATGACCTCAGAAGTTAAGTCCCATAGTACTCAGAGCCATTTGAACCATCTTACCTAACAGGACGTTGGGGAGCATTTGGCATGCTTCATTGATGTCCTTGGCTAAGTATCAGAAACATTAATTCGTTGTTGGTTTCCACCTATCTTTCTAACGTATAGCTTGTGTTTCGCAGTAAAAGTTGAAATTGCGTCGTTATATGATTGCGTCGTGATGGAGGATCGAGATACAATGAAACATTACAACAGGGATAGGTAGTAGAACGCAGTATATCTACGTCCCAATTTAAGAACAATACCATAGCTGTCGGTGTCACTTTCAGAAGAAATTCCTAGCCACCCAAGTCTCTTGCTCAGTGAAACTGCTTGTGTTCCCGCACTGTCTCGTTTCTCCTGCTGCCTATGACCTAAATGCAGTCACACCTGTTTGTTATATGCTCAGCAGGAGAAGAATGTAATCACATCAGTTACTTAGCATTAACTTTCTTGCAGATGTCACTTCATTCTTTGGTATGGAACAAGTTGTGACGATGGACTGTGACACTTCATTCATATCCCAAGGAAGATGGCTTCAAATCCCAGTTCAGCCATCAAGACCTAGATTTTATGTGGTTTCACTAAATCACTTCTGGCAGTGACATGAAGGTGTCTTCAACAACGCTGCAGTGATTCTGTTGTAATTACGCTCGTGCCCTCCTGACTTCATCGTAGATTCTTTGAAAAATTGGCTGTGCTGATGCACGAGTTCAAATTCATAACCATTCATTTTCCAATTAAGACATCTTTGCAACAAAACGCACTTTTTTTACACATAATAATTTAATGTGTGATATAACAGCCGAGAAATGTAAATAAAGATGTTGTTGTTGTGGTCTTCAGTCCTGAGACTGGTTTGACGCAGCTCTCCATGCTACTCTATCCTGTGCAAGCTTCTTCATCTCCCAGTATCTACTGCAAACTGCATCCTTCTGAATCTGCTTAGTGTATTCATCTCTTGGTCTCCCTCTACGATTTTTACCCTCCACACTGCCCTCCAATGCTAAATTTGTGATCCCTTGATGCCTCAAAACATGTCCTACCAACCGATCCCTTCTTCTAGTCAAGTTATGCCACATACTTCTCTTCTTCCCAATCCTATTCAATACCTCCTCATTAGTTACGTGATCTACCCACCTTATCTTCAGCATTCTTCTGTAGCACCACATTTCGAAAGCTTCCATTCTCTTCTTGTCCAAACTAGTTATCGTCCATGTTTCACTTCCATACATGGCTACACTCCATACAAATACTTTCAGAAACGACTTCCTGACACTTAAATCTATACTCGATGTTAACAAATTCCTCTTCGTGAGAAACGCTTTCCTTGCCATTGCCAGTCTACATTTTATATCCTCTCTACTTCGACCATCATCGGTTATTCTACTCCCTAAATAGCAAAACTCCTTTACTACTTTAAGTGTCTCATTTCCTAATCTAATTCCCTCAGCATCACCCGACTTAATTTGACTACATTCCATTATCCTCGTTTTGCTTTTGTTGATGTTCATCTTATATCCTCCTTTCAAGACACTGTCCATTCCGTTCAACTGCTCTTCCAAGTCCTTTGCTGTCTCTGACAGAATTACAATGTCATCTGCGAACCTCAAAGTTTTTACTTCTTCTCCATGAATTTTAATACCTACTCCGAATTTTTCTTTTGTTTCCTTTACTGCTTGCTCAATATACAGATTGAATAACATCGGGGAGAGGCTACAACCCTGTCTTACTCCTTTCCCAACCACTGCTTCCCTTTCATGCCCCTCGACTGTTATAACTGCCATCTGGTTTCTGTACAAACTGTAAATAGCCTTTCGCTCCCTGTATTTTACCCCTGCCACCTTCAGAATTTGAAAGAGAGTATTCCAGTTAACATTGTCAAATGCTTTCTCTAAGTCTACAAATGCTAGAAACGTAGGTTTGCCTTTTCTTAATCTTTCTTCTAAGTTAAGTCGTAAGGTCAGTATTGCCTCACGTGTTCCAACATTTCTACGGAATCCAAACTGATCTTCCCCGAGGTCGGCTTCTACCAGTTTTTCCATTCGTCTGTAAAGAATTCGCGTTAGTATTTTGCAGCTGTGACTTATTAAACTGATAGTTCGGTAATTTTCACATCTGTCAACACCTGCTTTCTTTAGGATTGGAATTATTATATTCTTCTTGAAGTCTGAGGGTATTTCGCCTGTCTCATACATCGTGCTCACCAGATGGTAGAGTTTTGTCATGACTGGCTCTCCCGAGGCCATCAGTAGTTCAAATGGAACGTTGTCTACTCCCGGGGCCTTGTTTCGACTCAGGTCTTTCAGTGCTCTGTCAAACTCTTCACGCAGTATCTTATCTCCCATTTCGTCTTCATCTACATCCTCTTCCATTTCCATAATATTGTCCTCAAGTACATGGCCCTTGTATAAACCCTCTATATACTCCTTCCACCTTTCTGCCTTATCTACACATCTATACATCTATAGACAAATACATCTATAGACAAATATGTAGCGAAGCCGTAGCTATTATTTTATACATCTTGCACCTTCTTTGAATAATAAAAATGTGTTAAGATTTTTTTTAAGTTTACCTCCGATGAGCTCGAATGACCACTAATTATTGTTGACGTCGTTGTTGCTGTAGCAGATTGTTTCAATGATTAAACACAAGTAAATAAAAAGTTTGATAAACCCTGTCCTAATCAATTGATAATGGCAGAACTCTACCGAAGCATACTTCAACAATAAGAATTTTTTAACCAAGCAGAATCCCATTCCCATAATTTTGCCTGAGAACACGGCTACTGTTAAGAGTCTCAATAAGTCAATGATCTTGAGTTCCATGTACAGTTTTCGATACCTGTGTCGAAATGCTGTAATCCTTAGAGCGAACAGCTAAAAACTCCATCTACAGTTTCGGATATGGCGTCCAGCACACACGCTGTTGCAAGACCCACGTAAATTAATAAAAGGGGGGAGAAGCATATCTTTTTTTTTTTTTTTGTTTAGTGGCAGGTAAATCTAAAAACAATGTGAAGCGCCGTCGCAAAATGATAGATGGCTGTCTCGCCTGTCGCAACAGCGGCGGCGACAGCTGCTGCCGTAATCAAGCAGGCACGCCCCCGCCGTCGAACTGATACGAATTTCATGACCGGCATTATTAATTATTGTCCCGTAATGGCGGCGGGAGCAGGGGCGGGAGACATGGAACAGGCGGGTGGAGTGGGGGCAGGGGAGAGGGGCAGAGTGTCGCCCACGCGCAGATGTCGCTGGCCGGCGCGGCTTTTTGCGACGGGCGACATCGCCCCAGCTGCCCCAAAAGCACGGCGGGCGATCCCTGGAAATGCACGGACGCTAGGGGCGGCTGTGCGAACCGCTGGAGCATAGCGCGGTACCTGGAATTTCAGTCGAGAGCGTCCTCTTCACGCGCGTCGGCGGACCCGTCCAAGGGTGCAGCGTGGTGCCATCTGCAGTTATAACCGAAATTGAAGCATCTGTTGTAGCAAGCACACTTGAAGCGAGTTCGACAAGCAGACTTTCGAATGTTGTGCTCGAAGTTGTAGAAGCAGCAGTTAAATCTAAAAACAATTTTATGTTGTCATGTTATGCAAGTAGAGGAAGTAGTCCAAATTTCGGCTAGGGTCTAAATTATGGCTAGGTAGATATTTGGTACTGGCTGGTGCTGCAGCCTAGCAGAAACAATATACGACTGCGCTTCAGGCTATGACAGTTGTTCTGTGGAACCGCCACGGTAGTTCATTATCGTACGCGGTTGTAGTCAATATGGTTCAAATGGCTCTGAGCACTATGGGACTTAACATCTGAGGCTATCAGTCCCCTAGAACTTAGAACTACTTAAACCTAACTAACCTAAGGACATCACACACATCCATGCCCGAGGCAGGATTCGAACCTGCGACCGTAGCGGTCGCGCGGTTCCAGACTGAAGCGCCTTTAACCGCGTGGCCACACTGGCCGGCTGTAGTCAATACAAACTCAGTTTAGACCATTTTAAAATGTTGTTCAAATGTGTGTGAAATCCTATGGGACTTAACTGCTAAGGTAATCAGTCCCTAAGCTTACACACTACTTAACCTAAATTATCCTAAGGACAAACACATACATCCATGCCCGAGGGAGGACACGAACCTCCGCCGGGACCAGCCGCACAGTCCATAATTGCAGCGCCTTAGACCGCTTTAAAATGTTCTGTAGATATGTATTCATTTGTGTTTCACACAATTTCTGTGCTCCTGCGAAGTCTTCTAGAAAAGGTAATCCTAGCCTTTATTGCAGGGGTGTCCAAACCGCGGGCAGCATGCGACCCAAAGTAAGTATCACTACGGCCCATGAAGTGAGCATCTATCACACGATCAGAAAAAACAACTGTTTATGTAGAGCTATGATAAGTTGAATATTTTCAATTTGACAATCCCTGCACACGATGTTATTCTCTCATCGGCCCACCCTGTTCTCAACATTGCCGCCCCTGCTACACTTGAACCACCAGGGTCTCGTTCTCATAACAGCCCAATTCATCAGACGCGCTGGTCTGATATCTTACGGTTACTTCAGCTTCAACTGCGAAACTAGAGATTTAAAGACATTATCCTAACGATAGGATTCAATATGCAACAACTCTTTTAGATTTGCCTAAAGAATTTGAAAACCGATTTCAGGATTTTCGAAAAAATAATCAAAAATTTTGTATTTAAGCCACACCTTTTACAAAAAATACAGGAATGTTGTCAAAAGATTTTCAGGTGGAATGCATAGAGCTGCAATCTGACATTCTACTACAAGAAATATCTGATCACACTTTTTTGTTGAACCTCTACAAATCATTCCCGTCCAGAAGCAAATATCCTTTGCTACAGTTATGCGTCATACATGTCTTTTTGTCTGGAAGCACATACGTTCGTGAAATGTTATTTTCAAAAGTAAATCACACTAAGTACAGAAATAGAACCAAAATCTCACATGAACACCTGGACAGCATCCAGAAAATTGCAAGCACTTTCATCCAGCCTGAAACTGATATATTAATTTTCCATATACAAAATCAAATGTCACTTTAATTCTATGATTTGTAATGTTTTATATATAAATTTAGTAATGTAATCTCATGTACGAAATGTCAGATCAATTCCATATTGCTTTCTTACATTAATCAGAAATTAATAAATTATAAATTACGTAAATGTGTTAACAATACTGTATACTTCTGGGCGTCCCCTTTCTCGTCTGACAGGTTATTGTTAATATTTAGCATATTACGTGTGGCCCAAAAAATACTCGACTTCCTTCAGTGTCGCCCAGTAAGATAAAAAGTTGGAGACCCCTCGTTTGGAGTATAATTTCAATAGTTACTACTTTTTTTGTTTTGTAACCTAAAAATTACGTAGTGGTAACGGATTAAATTCAGGCGATTGACGTTTGGTCTAAATTTGGGCTACAGTCAGATCGTGACGAATTTTCTCAGCACGACTACCCTGTTCCGTTTTAGCTCTAGAATTCCGAGAACAAAGTTAAAATATGTTTCCCCGGGAAAGAAGAAGAAATTATTCGAAAGATACATGACAAAGGCGATTCGTGCAGTCAGATATAAAACAATGGGGGCAGCATTCTGAAGACCTCCCATCCTCCTCGGATACTCTTCCATATATTTTTTTTTTTGAGTCACCAATCTTCTTACTGATCTGATGCGGCCCGCCACGAATTCCCTCTTCATCTCAGAGCAGCACTTGCAAACCTACGTCCTCCCTTATTTGCAGGATGTATTCCACTCTCTGGCCCCTCTACAGTTTTTGTTCCCTACGGCTCCCTCTAGTAGCATGAAAGTCAGTCCCTGATGTCTTAACAGATGTCCTCTCATCCTGTCCCTTCTCCTTGTCAGTATTTTACACATATTCCTTTCCTCTCTCCTGCGCAGAACCTCCTCCTTCCTTACCTTGTCACTCCACCTAATTTTCAACAATCGTCTGTAGCACCACATCTCAAATGCTTCTGTTCTCTGGGAACACTTATTTTCAAGAGTAAAGTACACGAAATTTAGAAACAGAATCAAAATCTCAGATGAACACCTTGAGAACACCCTGAAAACTGCAGGCAGTTTCATCGAACCTGATACTGATAGATCAATTTTCCAAATTCAGAATCAAATGTCACATTAGTTCTATGATTTGTAGATTATTAATGAAATCTCATTTATAAAATGTCAAACTAACTCCATCCTGCTTTATCACAATTATCATAAATTAATAAATTGTAAATTGCGTAAATGTGTTAACTGTATTGTACACCTCAGACCGCCCCCTATTTCGGTTCAACTGTTATTGTTAGTATTTAGTGTGTTACGTGCGGCCCAAAAATATTCGACTTCCTTCAATATCGCAACTCAATGGAAGAGAATGAAAAATGCAAGAATACAGCTCGGAGGAAACACAGACAGATGAACAGGCCACGCACACGCTGATGATGAGTGTTTTAGACTTTCTTGCTGGAAGAAAATAAGCCAGACACCGGTGACGCACTTCTTTGATGACGTGCAAGAAAGCTGTGTGTTGTTTGCATCAGGTGTAATATGTGGACACGCACCGAATCTGCAGGGACGGATAGACATTAACGACATGTTTTGATGATCCCCAGTGATTTAAAATTAAAAATATGCCATATTATTTTTGCGTTCTATAAATAAACTGTTTTTCATTCCTTGTAGTGACTTTTCTCAATGATTCCTCAATATTTGTAGGACTAGCACAGGTTTAGACCACACATCTAAGTTGTGTCAACATTCCAATATTTTAGTTAAGTCCAAACTACAGTTTCCGTGAACGTGGTTTACATTTTACAATAATGGTTTTGAAGCAGGACACTTCAAAGTAGTATTTACTGCAACATTATTTAATTTATTTGCACATCAGTTATGTATTGAAAAGTAAATGACAGCATAAATTTAGACCACTTACTCTACTAGTTCAGTTGAAATATAGTCGTCGGCGACCGTAGAAACTTATCGAAGAGTGGGCAAGTTTCTGAATTTAACATATTTTTTAAGTAACTGATTCGATGAATTTGAAAACGTTTCATGCACCAATAATTAGACTTTACAGGATATTCATAAACTGTATTGCATCTGAAGCGACAGATATCCCAAGCTTGGTACAAATTTTCATGCATCACTTCAGTCTGCATATACACTCCTGGAAATTGATATAAGAACACCGTGAATTCATTGTCCCAGGAAGGGGAAACTTTATTGACACATTCCTGGGGTCACATACATCACATGATCACACTGACAGAACCACAGGCACATAGACACAGGCAACAGTGCATGCACAATGTCGGCACTAGTACAATGTATATCCACCATTCGCAGCAATGCAGGCTGCTATTCTCCCATGGAGACGATCGTAGAGATGCTGGATGTAGTCCTGTGGAACGGCTTGCCATGCCATTTCCACCTGGCGCCTCAGTTGGACCAGCGTTCGTGCTGGACGTGCAGACCGCGTGAGACGACGCTTCATCCAGTCCCAAACATGCTCAATGGGGGACAGATCCGGAGATCTTGCTGGCCAGGGTAGTTGACTTACACCTTCTAGAGCACGTTGGGTGGCACGGGATACATGCGGACGTGCATTGTCCTGTTGGAACAGCAAGTTCCCTTGCCGGTCTAGGAATGGTAGAACGATGGGTTCGATGACGGTTTGGATGTACCGTGCACTATTCAGTGTCCCCTCGACGATCACCAGTGGTGTACGGCCAGTGTAGGAGATCGCTCCCCACACCATGATGCCGGGTGTTGGCCCTGTGTGCCTCGGTCGTATGCAGTCCTGATTGTGGCGCTCACCTGCACGGCGCCAAACACGCATACGACCATCATTGGCACCAAGGCAGAAGCGACTCTCATCGCTGAAGACGACACGTCTCCATTCGTCCCTCCATTCACGCCTGTCGCGACACCACTGGAGGCGGGCTGCACGATGTTGGGGCGTGAGCGGAAGACGGCCTAACGGTGTGCGGAACCGTAGCCCAGCTTCATGGAGACGGTTGCGAATGGTCCTCGCCGATACCCCAGGAGCAACAGTGTCCCTAATTTGCTGGGAAGTGGCGGTGCGGTCCCCTACGGCACTGCGTAGGATCCTACGGTCTTGGCTTGCATCCGTGCGTCGCTGCGGTCCGGTCCCAGGTCGACGGGCACGTGCACCTTCCGCCGACCATTGGCGACAACATCGATGTACTGTGGAGACCTCACGCCCCACGTGGTGAGCAATTCGGCGGTACGTCCACCCGGCCTCCCGCATGCCCACTATACGCCCTCGCTCAAAGTCCGTCAACTGCACATACGGTTCACGTCCACGCTGTCGCGGCATGCTACCAGTGTTAAAGACTGCGATGGAGCTCCGTATGCCACGGCAAACTGGCTGACACTGACGGCGGCGGTGCACAAATGCTGCGCAGCTAGCGCCATTCGACGGCCAACACCGCGGTTCCTGGTGTGTCCGCTGTGCCGTGCGTGTGATCATTGCTTGTACAGCCCTCTCGCAGTGTCCGGAGCAAGTATGGTGGGTCTGACACACCGGTGTCAATGTGTTCTTTTTTCCATTTCCAGGAGTGTATACATGATAGATATGTGTCTGCTCAAATAATTTAAGATAGATTACTTTGATATCTAAGTGCTAACATATTTCATTAGTATATGCAAAGCATGTATTTTATAGCAGGGGAAGAGTGTTGTACCTTGGAACGTTTCAGACCTTCTCCTGTTGCAGAAGTTTAACATATTTGCTTATTACGATTTTAAATTATTTAGCACATCATACTAAACAGAAGACACGATATTATCTCTGTACCTGTGTAAAACTGAAACTGGACTCTGGAAGGCGCTACGTCTCTTTATTCTTTATTCACAGGTTTAAAAACAGTATAATGCTGAAACACTGTTCTGATTAACTCGTGCCATATGGGCAGTAGTTGTTCTTGTGAATGGGGACGGACGACGGGCAAGTATACGACTTCCTTATTTAAGCTGCTTATTGGGTCAGTCCTTTTCCGTAGTCGATAACCTCTCTGCGAGGAACAGACAGACCGAAACCGCCTTCACGCCAATGAAACGCCATAATTGCACGGGGTCTACTTGACAATCAAGCAAAAGGCAGAAACGACCAAACAAACGACAGACAATTGTTGTCAGAAAAATGTTGTGAGTATTCCAATACTTCCAAATTCCAGTGGAGGCTAGTATCCCCTCTCGCCTACCCTTACCCACATATATGAACATAACACACAGAAAATAAACTAAAAGCGTCGTCAGCTACTACACTGCTTGACTTCTCAGAAAGATGACGGCCGCATTGCTCGTTCCTGGTAATAAAAAAAAATGGTTCAAATGGCTCTGAGCACTATGGGACTCAACTGCTGTGGTCATAAGTCCCCTAGAACTTAGAACTACTTAAACCTAACTAACCTAAGAACATCACACACATCCATGCCCGAGGCAGGATTCGAACCTGCGACCGTAGCTGTCGTGCGGTTCCAGACTGTAGCGCCTTTAACCGCTCGGCCACTCCGGCCGGCGTTCCTGGTAATATAACTGTGGTTGTCAGCCCTGGAACTTGAAGACAATTCACCCGCTTTATTTACTGTTGGAAACCAATGTCCCCTTCCGCCTCCATAACCGGTGACTCTGTTCATCTGTACTCCTGGCAAGGGATCTTCACGAGGTCCTACTCGCCGGGTTAGCGGGACCAAGGTTTTCTGGAGAGGTGTTACTCCGCTATCACTCACCCTTTACCCAAGCTTGCGACAGGCAGAGCCTAATATGCCAATATTCGGAAAATGTTGGCGGGTTCAGAGATCTCGACTCTTAATAAACGGGGATCACATAAGAGAAATCACAGGATATTCATAAAGATTTTAGGCAATAGATAGATTAATGGACACATATGTTTCTGGTCAAATGAGGAACTGCACAGAAAGATAGAACCAGTAACATGGTCGATTTGAGAGAAAATGTGGTTCTTCTATGTGAACATTTTCAGAATTTCTGATGATCACCTAACAAAGGCAATTTCATATGGCCCAAGGCAAAAAGATGGTCCAAGAAAGCGGCAAACATCATTAAGAAATAGGTATCCCAGAAGACAATATCTAGGATACGACTGAATTTAGAAAATGGTAGAAAACAACCGGGGTTTAAACTAGGTGGAACCAATTCAGAAGAAGAAGGGGCCTCTGTCAGAAAATCAGAAGAAGGCAATGAGTGATGGGCTGAACAGATACTGGCAGCACATTAAAGCTGGCGGACGGACAAGAGCTAAAAATGTAAAATGATACTGACTGTTAACTCGTAGCACACTCTGGCTCAATTCGAATGTAAAAATATCTGAACTGCTCTTAAGGCACGTAAAACATTATTTCCGTGCGAGTTAGGATGAGCCATCATAGTATTAATTACCAGGTGTGGCGTTTAATTCTAACAGCGGTTTTATGGACATTAATCATGGTGTATGAGACCACCGCAGTTGGAAAATTATTTTTGCTATTGTCGAAACAAACCGTGCACACCTACGTATTTTTTTCTGCATAAGCCACAGCGGGTTATGGCTGAGGATTGCTGCTCATCGAATTGGCCACAGTTCAGTGGCGACAGTACTTCCACTTTCTCTAATACAGTTGGATTTCCCCTCAGACACACAAAATATATAAATATATGGGCAGCCATAGAGTGAGAGGGAAGTTTCTCTTAGAGGCAAAATGTAGGTGACTCTGCCAGACGTCAGAATGCCGCAGACAGGTGCCTATAGCAATACTGGAGACAAAGCTCAATCCATCTGATTGGCTAAATGCCTAAGCGTTCAGCAATTTCAAGGAGTTGCTTTGTATTGGAAAAATCGAGGGGTCTCTTCGGCTCTCGGACAAATTGTTCAAGCGTCTTCACAAGTATGGGATTAAAGTCGCCGATTTGGTCAGTTTTTCTTTTTCTTTTCTCTCTCTCTCTTTTTTATGACAGGGCTGTCATTAGCAGTGATCTGAAAAATTATTTTCTAATGCAGGGAGTTACCGTGGGGTCGCAGTTGAATGCCTATCTCCTTCCGTGGGCGAAGAGTTTTATCGACAGTTACAGATTCTGAAGGCGACTATTGTGATATAGTGCAACACTGGAGTATTTTACATACAGTGTGTACGTAACTAGATAATTTTATCGGAAGATAGTACCAAAATCTGACGACGGCTACTGACTGAAATTTGGAAACGTTATTCAATGTAGCTGCGACCTCGACAATGTTTTAACATAACATGTTATTAAAAGTGATCAGGTATTGTAGTCCTGACTAGGTCTTCAATTGTTGACACAAGTGTTTATTAAGCCACACATGGTAGCATAACGCTCACAAAGCTGCTGCAACAAAGCGAAATTGTTCTCTTTCTGCTTCGGCAAGATAATGCTGCGATTGGCAAAGCAAGAAGCACTGAAACTTCGATCAAAATAAGCAGTCCAGTCTGCTACTGTTGTACTGAGTTTAGAGCGCAGATTGAGGAGAAGATCTGTACGCTCAGGAAAATTGCATACAAATTCGTTTTTAAGTGTAAACGAATTTTGTGGAAACGTTGTTCAAAGATTAAGAGTTGTAAAAGGTAGCTCTAGACGTAGTTACTCTTTGGATCATAGATGTTCGAGCACATAATGTCCTTCTGTTACACGGTTTTGGAAAAAGATCAGAGAAATTTACTCCTTTATCAAGTAAAGTGCAGCGAAATCTAGTCTTTCTCTTTTGACAAACAGAAGAAGTCAGTTTATAACTTAATGCTGTATTTTTACATTCGGTTCGCTACAACACAAATACCAATTCGATACAATGTCTTCATCACGTACTATCACCTTCTCTCCATCATGCATCAATTTATTGACGTTTAAAATCCCCTGAAAAGACGTTCGTGAAGCTAAGTAACTTAATATAAGACTCATGGGGCCGCAAATATCGGGAAATACCCCAAATGTGGGCGATTAATGCTGAACATGAGACGTCGCTGCAAGTGCAGCGGTTGAGCTTATCGGTTTGTCGATTCTAGGCACACGTTCGCGATTATAGCGTGTGGAGCTCAGGGCTCGACTTTTGCATCTGGCAGTAAGTATATTTTGCATTGCGTCAGACCAGTGGTTCCCAACCTGTGGGTAATTACCGCCTGAGGGGTAAAATGAATTTTTCTGAGGGCTACAAAACAAAACAATTCGATTCTGTTTCAGTCAAGAAACTAAATTATTTTCAAAAGATCATTACTATCACAACAATTTTGGATGACTCTAATATTGATTATATAAGTTATCAGTAAGTACTTTTTCTCAATAAGTAGCATTAATGTGGTGGAAGTTACAGGTTGCTCACATAGTCCACCCACTACGCAATACGTTGTACTTTGTCCCGTACATCGCTAATAATAGAACTGAGACACATGTGTAACAAAAGCTAAATATTTCAAGAAAATGTATTCTCCAAATTGTAGACAGTATCTGTGGTAGTCCAGAAATTAATTCATTACTCCCTTCGGAACAGATAAATGAATTACTTGACAGCAAGACACAGCAGTAACTACAGAAGGGCTACTATAGCGCTGCAAATAGCATTATTGTTATTGTTATTGCCACTACTACTATTAGTGGCTGTGGTCAGACACAAGGCATTAACGACCTGAAGTCTTCCAATTTCTGCCAGTTCAGAAGTAACGAGTGCAGTAAAGAAGTGATTTGCGAACAGTAAGTGCAGTGCGCACATTTTAACTTGGTTATGTTTAAATGGCATTTCACTGACCATGTCAAGCAAGTGCCGCAACATGGAGGAGCAATGCAGGGGAAGTATGTGTTGTGACACGTGTCTTCCCTCCCTGTGGATAGTTGCTTTCTTATCTAAGAAGGAGTTGCGGGTAGCACTTGCGATGCACTATGAATTCCTTCGTCATTCATTTTAACCCATACACACACACACACACACACACACACACACACACACACACACACGTAAACCAAATTTAATCCATCTCTCATCATTTAAAAAAAATAGAGTGTTACAACAAAAGTATTTCATTCTACAGTTTAGTTAGGTGCTAAAGTTGGTGATAATGTGGGGGAGGTGGGGGCAAAAGACGGGAGGAAGGGGGGAGGGTGCAAGCGAATGTCTGATTGCACTCAGGAGTAATGGACCAAGAAATGTTTGGCGCCACTGCATTAGACAGTTATTTGTTTAACCTGAGGTAAGACTTATTGTTTTATTTACCGGTCTCGCGGTCTTCGCTGGTTCATTGCAGTACAGGAAAACCCTATGGTCCTGAGTCACAAGTAAATGAGTATAAGCTTCCGAACTATGTCGTTACTATACCAGTAAATGACTACCTTTTCTTTACTAAATAATGTCTGAAAACAGAAAATGAAGGGTCAGCAGGAAAGAAATACAAAACTAGAACAGCTGTTACCTGGTTACAGCGATGACAATTATTTTGTAACTTCTACGTTTACAAAGGACCACATTTACAAAAAAAGATGTTCGAAATTTGCACCGTTCGCTCGAATGCAAGTACTGCATCTTCAATGATGCCTTCATGCCCAAGCCCAACCGCTACATGTGCGGCGGGATGGGTCATCTGGTGCGTCACATGTTGCACATTTCTCATACATTTTTCCCGACATTTGCGACCCCACTACTCGTCTCAGCGTCATCTACGTTGCTGCCTCCCGCAACCCTCATTACGTTGCTGCGGGGGTTTTTGAACGTTAATAAGATCTAAGATCACCCTGTACAATACCTGTACTATTAGACCTAACTATTTCTCACTCCACGCACGCATTACACACACACACGCACACACACACACACACACACAACTCGTTTTGTTACCACAGTCACCCATGTTTCTGTGTAATTGTCTCCACAACAGTGAGACCTGTAGAGAATGCAATGAAAAAACGTACAGGACGCAACTCAGAGTAATGCACAACGCTCACATACAAAAGTATGCTAATCAGGTTGCCGTCGGTGCGCGAACAGCCCAGCATAGTGTAGTTGTCTCGAGCTTCCATTGCATTCAGTGAATCCATACACGACATATTTATCGGCCAACTCCTCTCATCAGTAAACGTATGTATATTACTTACGCGTACCACAGTTAACGCACAACTTCGAGGGCGTGCTGAAAAGTAACGTCTCCGATTTTTTATGTGAAAACTCTGAAACCTTTTTGAATAAAACAAATTGTATTAAGATTCTACATCTTTATTCTTAATGTCAACATATTCTTTTTTTCTCAACATAGTCATTTTGCCGACGAAGGCATTTCTCCCAACGTGAGACCAATTTCTTGATACCGTCAGGGTAAAATTGTAAGTAGGCTGTTTATGTTTTCTTTATGTAAGTAGGGTGTTTATGTTTTCTTATTGGCAACGTTACGTAGCGCTCTATATGAAAATCACTGGCTGTGCTGTGTGCAGTCTGTGGCTAGTTTGCATGTGTAAAGTTGATGTTTCAAAAATTATTCTGATCTTTTATGTATGTACTCCTGTCATAATTCCTGTAACACTGATGTATATGTTATTTCGATTCTTTTGTAAAGCCTGTTTTACTACAAATGTTATGTGTGTTATTATGGTGTTTAATGATGTTTTCTGTACCTTTGTAATTGTATTCTCATGTCATAAATTTCAAATGTAATTGACACCAGTTCATCAAATTAAGTACCTTGTAAGCATCCATTTCACTGCACACGTTTCTGTTGCTCATAGTATATGGACAATATGTGAGAAATAGGGACTGTTAGTGTTTGCACGAAACCACTATTGGCCACTGCCCAAAACAATTTGTAAAATTTTTTGTGGGGAGCATGGGGGCTATGTAAGTAGGCTGTTTATGTTTTCTTTATGTAAGTAGGCTGTTTATGTTTTCTTATTGGCAACGTTACGTAGCGCTCTGTATGAAAATCACTGGCTGTGCTGTGTGCAGTCTGTGGCTAGTTTGCATTGTTGTCTGCCATTGTAGTGTTTGGCAGCGGCAGCTGGATGTGAACAGCGCGTAGCGTTGCGCAGTTGGAGGTGAGCCGCCAGCAGTGGTGGATGTGGGGAGAGAGATGGCGGAGTTTTGAAATTTGTTAGACTGGATGTCATGAAGTGCTATATATATTATGACTATTAAGGTAGACACATTGTTTGTTCTCTATTAAAATGTTTCATTTGCTAACTATCCCTATCAGTAGTTAGTGACTTCCGTAGTATGAATCTTTTATTTAGCTGGCAGTAGTGGCGCTCGCTGTATTGCAGTAGTTCGAGTAACGAAGATTTTTGTGAGGTAAGTGATTTGTGAAAGGTATAGGTTAATGTTAGTCAGGGCCATTCTTTTGTAGGGATTTTTGAAAGTCAGATTGCGTTGCGCTAAAAAAATATTGTGTGTCAGTTTAAGCACAGTCATGTATAAATTGTTCTAAGGGGACGTTTCATAAAATGTTTGACTTTGTGGAAGGGGCCGCAACCTCACCTCTGCTTGCACAGTTTCTTCACTGTTGAAGGTGTTCATTAAGGTTTGGAAACAGATGTAAATCGGATGGAGCCAAGTCTGGACCGCATGGAGGATGGTCGATGAGAGTAAACCCTAGGCGTAGGATTTTTGCAGATGTCACAGCTCTCGTTTGTGGTGTGACACTGCTGTGCTGAAGGGGAGGGTGCTCAGTGTGTGGACGAACTCTTCAAATTCGAAACTCGATTACAGTACTCTGTTTCTCACGCACCGACATAGTTACGATACACACTGTTTTGATACACATCACTACTTCGAGCAGTAGAGAGCAGCAAATATGTAGACATGAAGACTAAAGTTATAGAACGTTATTAACGTTTGCTTTATTTAAACTTTAGAAGTTTTCACATATAAATTCGGAGACATTACTTTTCAACATGTACTCGTAATACTGCCGGAAAACAACGTTTTCTTTATTTCTAACTCTATTTACCTGCCGGCCGCGGTGGCCGTGCGGTTCTGGCGCTGCAGTCCGGAACCGCGGGACTGCTACGGTCGCAGGTTCGAATCCTGCCTCGGGCATGGGTGTGTGTGATGTCCTTAGGTTAGTTAGGTTTAAGTAGTTCTAAGTTCTAGGGGACTTATGACCTAAGATGTTGAGTCCCATAGTGCTCAGAGCCATTTGAACCAATGTATTTACCTTCGTACCAGTATAAATGTCGACGATATGCGCTGTGTGTGATGTTTGGAAACGAATTTGTTTCGTTCACTCACGGTACTTGCTGTTGACAACAGTAATGCCCGTTTTACTCTTTCCCTTAAGACTGTATCCAATACTGCTGGATACTCTCTCGGGTTTGTTTTCCTGTCAGTCTCAGTCGTACGTTAATAGTGATACACAGTAGTATGGATAGGTTTACTGATGAACAGTTAGCCGATAAATGCAGGGTGGTCAGAAACAGTCTAAAAAGCTTGTTAGCATGCTGCGAGGTGGGCTGCGCTGAAAAATAAGTGTCAAGAACAAAAATTCCATACGTTGCGCAGTGACCGAGATAATTAGCACTAAAGTGGGCCAGTCAGGCCGCAGCGCGCACAGATCAAGCGATCCGCCAGAGACGGTGTCATCAAACGTGTCTTTCGTATGGTTTCCTAAAAACGAATAGGGAAGTGAAACAAAAGCTGGTAGCTTCGTTGTGCCTCTCTTCCAATGTATTGATTGAGCTGTTCCCTCAGCGGTGGCAATTAAAGTACTTCTGCGTTTATCTGTGGCTCCTTTCACACTGTTCACTTCGTCGCGGCGAATCAGCAGCGCGGTGCAATCGCTGCAATGCGCGACTGTCATGCATTTGAGCCGCCCTGTTGCATCGCCAGACACGCGACTGAACTGCGCGGCAGAAGCTCTGTGGCAAGAGGCATGTATGCTCGTGCGAGCGAGTTACGAAATGGGTTCTAAAGAGGAAGTGCTGCGTTTCGGTATGTTTCTGAAAATACAGGGGCCACCGACGTCAACGTAAGTAAAACTACTCGTGAGAAAGACGGAAATTTTTTTGTAGTTTATGAGGATGTGAGAGAAAACCCATCAAAAATCTTTAAGTACTTCACAATGTCTGTGGCATTACAAGTTATAGATGGCACCCCGCTACACAGTGTGGTCTTTCTGACTCCTATACAACAAATGGCAAATATTTCATCGCCTTTTAAATGTGAAGGAGGACATGGGCAGTAATAATTAGAGCATGTTGCATGCTGCACAACTTTGTTCGCAAAAG
The DNA here is from genome assembly GCF_023864275.1 of Schistocerca cancellata. Taxonomy (NCBI): domain Eukaryota; kingdom Metazoa; phylum Arthropoda; class Insecta; order Orthoptera; family Acrididae; genus Schistocerca; species Schistocerca cancellata. The sequence goes on from NC_064630.1 coordinate 601,589,882, forward strand.
GGAAGTATTCAAGCTGGGTGAAAATTTATAAGTAATTGGTTTAGAAGACGTACGGCGTCTCACCCCAATAAGCAGCCGCTATGCCGCGAATGTACGAGGCAAGTTCGCTGATTACTTTGGCACCGGTGAAGGCGCTATTCCTTGCTAAATAATCGAGACTGAAAATGCGTTCTAATAATTAATAAACAAAATAATACATACAGTGTTCTTTTTTCTCCTGTGCAGTTATATTTTCGAAGGCAGGAAGAAATTTTTTACTCATCTCCTGCCAAGCATTACATCTTTCGATCTTAGGTCGGTTTGTTGACTTGGAGCAGGGGATTAAACAGCGAAGTTATCGGTCCCATCGGATTAGGGAAGGATGGGGAAGGAAGTTGGCCGTGCCATTTCAAAGGAACCGTCCCGGCATTTGTCTGAAGCGGTGTAGAGAAGTCAAGGGAAATAAGGATAGCCGGACGAGGGTTCGAACCGTCGGCCTGTAGAATTCAAGTCCATTGTGCTAATAATTGCGCCACCTCGCTCGGTTTTCGATCTTATTGCTATAATCCGTATTTCCCGAATCCCATATTACAGCGCGACGCTATACTTCAATGGTGAAAAGTTCCACTTCGAAAAGAAATTTTTGCGGAAAAAAAATAGGGCTTAATTCCTTAAAACGACACAAAAGATCGTCGTCTACTACGCTAACTAACGACAAATGCAACTCAACGAAGAGAGTCGGCTACCGTTTATCCCTCTCTCTCTCTAAAACCGAGCGGCAAGATCTCCACATGTTTTCACGTCAAACGCGGCGGCAAGTCGCGAGGACCGGAGTGGGCACAGCAGGTCGGGCGGTCGAATCGCCAGTGTGCAAGGCCTCGTGCGAACTGCGTGTTAACTGAAGAATGCGACTCCGCCGCGCGGGCAAGTCGCGCGTCCAAATCGACAGTGTGTATGGGTTCTGAGGGTTGCCCCATTACTCTGTATTATGTCTAGTACGTTTTGGTGATTGCATATTACACGAGTTTTCAGTATCGTCCAGGAGTTTTCACAGGAACAAAGATAATTGGAGTAACAAACCGAATATATCATAATTACATTATTATTCACAGGAGAGCACGGGTCCCACAATGCAAAATACTCAGTAAATATCCCTGAACCAGCTCCAAATATTTTCCGTGAAGTACGCGTTCACTCTACATACAAGCAAACACACACAAACTCACACACAAACATACACACACACACACACACACACACACACACACACACACACTCACACACATACATGCATACACACATACATAAAGGAAGCTTGTATGGATGTTGCGTGGTAGTTTGTGCCGAAAAATAATAGTAAAAACAATTCGATGTGATGCGCCGAGTCCGAGATAATTAGCATTAAAGTCAGCCAGTCAGACCGCTGGGCGTACATATTCATGCGACGCGCCAGGCAGCGTGTCGCCAAATGTGTGTTTCGTTTGGTTTCCTAAAACCAGATAACAGAGCGATACAGAAATTGGACTTGAGACGGTACTAAGGACCGAACCCGCACCAAAGGCGGAGCATTCTCGTGCACTATCATCTATGCTGTGAGAACAACTGACACTAACTGATTATGGTGGGCCGCTTGAATCTGCGACCAAATCGGCGATTCACTAATTGCAGTGATAATTAACTCTGGCATGGTGCAACTCTTCGAATTTTTTTCAGCGATTATTACTCAGCACAACATCCTTACAACTTTTCAGGGTGTTTCTGAGCAAAACAACCACACACACACACACACAGACACACACACACACACACACAGGTATGTATATATTTCCCTGAACACTGGCCATTCAAAAATGGTTCAAGTGGCTCTGAGCACTATGGGACTTAACTTCTGAGGTCATCAGTCCCTTAGAACTTAGAACTACTTAAACCTAACTAACCTAAGGACATCACACACACCCATGCCCGAGGCAGGATTCGAACCTGCGACCGTAGCGGTCACGCGGTTCCAGACTGTAGCGCCTAGAACCGCTCAGTCACTCCGGCAGGCATTGAGCATTCCTTCTGACTATATATATATATATATATATATATATTCTGGTGATTCGACCTGTTGTGCTGCTATTCATTAACAGAATTTCAGGGGGTGTTTTCCAACAGACTAACACTTGCCATCACACGGCTTTTGTAACCCAACATGCTCTACTGAGTGTTGAAATGTTTCCTGGTCTGCTTGATACCCAAATATGTCTTCAATCGGGCACACATGGAACATTGTCAGACGACAACTACAGCGTCATCCATAGGTAGCATTAACCCTCCCTATATACAGGGTGGTCCATTGATAGTGACCGGACCAAATATCTCACGAAATAAGCATCAAACGGAAAAATTACAAAGAACGAAACTCGTCTAGCTTTAACGGGGAAACCAGATAGCGCTATGGCTGGCCCGCTAGATGGCGCTGCCGTAAATCAAAATGATATCAATTGCGTTTTTTAAAATAGGAGTCCCCATTTTTTATTATATATTCGTGTAGTACGTGAAGAAATATGTTTTAGTTGGACCACATTTTTCGCTTTGTGATGGATGGCGCTGCAATAGTCACAAGCGCATAATTACGTGATATCACGTAACGTTACGCCAGTACGGACGGTATTTGCTTCGTGATACATTACCCGTGTTAAAATGGACCGTTTACCAATTGGGGAAAAGGTCGATATCCCGTTGATGTATGGCTAGTCTGATCAAAACGCCCAACGGGCGTGTGCTATGTATAGTGCTCGGTATCCTGGACGACATAATCCAAGTGTCCGGGCCGTTCGCCGGGTAGTTACGTTATTTAAGGAAACTGTTCAGTCACATGTGAAACGTCAACCACGACCTGCAACTAATGATGATGCTCAGGTAGGTGTTTTAGGTGCTGTTGCGGCTAATCCGCACATCAGTAGCAGACAAACTATGCCAGAATTGGGAATCTCAAAAACGTCGGTGTTGAGAATGCTACATCAACATCGAATGCACCCGTACCATATTTCTATGCACCAGGAATTGCATGGCGACGACTTTGAACGTCGTGTACAGGTCTGCCACTGGGTACAAAAGAAATTACGGGTCGATGACAGATTTTTGGCACGTGTTCTATTTTGCGACGAAGCGTCATTCACCGACAGCGGTAACGTAAGCCGGCATAATGTGCACTATTGGGCAACGGAAAATCCACGATGGCTGCAACAAGTGGAAAATCAATGACCTTGGCGGGTTAATGTATGGTGCCGCATTTTGGGAGGAAGGGTAACTGGCCCCCATTTTATCGATGGCAATCTAAATGGTGCAGTGTATGCTGATTTCCTACGTAATGTTCTACCGATGTTTCTGCAAGATGTTTCACTGCATGACAGAATGACGATGTACTTCCAACATGATGGATGTCCGGCACGTACCTCGCATGCGGTTGAAGCGGTATTCAATAGCGTATTTCATGACAGGTGGATTGGTCGTCGAAGCACCAACCCATGGCTCCTACGTTCAGCGGAGCTGACGTCCCCAGATTTCTTTCTGTGGGGAAAATTGAAGGATATCTGCTATCGTGATCCACCGACAATGCCTGACAACATGCGTCAGCGTATTGTCAATGCATGTGCGAACATTACGGAAGGCGAACTACTCGCTGTTGAGAGGAATGTCGTTACACGTAATGCCAAATGAATTGAGGTTGGCGGACATCATTTTGAACATTTATTGCATTAATGTGGCATTTACAGGTAATCACGCTGTAACAGCATGCGTTCTCAGAAATGATAAGTTCACAAAGTACATCTATCACATTGGAACAACCGTTCAAACATACTTACGTTCAGTATTTTAATTTAATAAAACCTACCTGTTACCAACTGTTCGTCTAAAATTGTGAGCCTTATGTTAGTGACTATTACAGCGCCATCTATCACAAAGTGAAAACAGTGGTCCAACTAAAACACCCATATTTCTTTACGTTCTACACGAATATGTAATAAAAAGTGGGGGGGTTCCTATTTTAAAACAAAAAAACAGACAGTTGATATCCGTTTGACCTATGGCAGTGCCGCCGGCCAGAGTGCCCGAGCGGTTCTAGGCGCTTCAGTCTGGAACCGCGCGACCGCTACGGTCGCAGGTTCGAATCCTGCCTCGGTCATGGATGTGTGTGGTGTCCTTAGGTTAGTTAGGTTTTAGTAGTTCTATGTTCTAGGGGACCCATAGCGCTCAGAGCCATTTGAACCATTTATGGCAGTGCCGTCTAGCGGGCCAACCATAGCGCCATCTGATTTCCCCCATCAAGCTAGACAAGTTTCGTTCTTTGTAGTTTTTTCGTTTGACGCATATTTCGTGAGATATTTGGCCCAGTCACGATTAATGGACCACCCTGTAGATCAACAAAGTGCAACAGACTGGTTCTCCATTCCACAAACTGACGTCCGGCAGCTGCACAACACAAAGCATACGCTTCTGCATGCTTGCCCTCATCATTCTGTTGATTACATCGGTTATTACTATACAAGCATTTCCAACTGCAGTGGCGCAACCCGCGCCGACATTAACCAGTGAAATCGCAATGATCATCACTGAAGTATGTTACCTAGACTAATGTATACACTAAGATCATTACTCTTCAGTAATTATTTTTTGGCGTTGCGATATTTTTTCGTCAGTGTATTTAATTCAGCAAAAGAAATGTGTTTCACAGTAGCGAAGAGCAACAAGCGCTCGTAGCTCTGAAGGCACGCACTTTTGAACCCATGTTTCCTGGACTTTACTCTCGTTTTGGTCCATAGTACCACGTCTCAAAATATGGAAAGCATAGCGCTTGCAGTCGAAGAGGTTTCTTCCACAGTAAAGATGGGGAAATGCTCATTACTCTTCAGGTACGCATTTTACAGCCCATGTTTGAGACATCCTCTGTATCTACTTCTTCAAAGTACATGACGACATGGGGATCAAACTTCCTTTGGAGACAAAACTTTCGCTAATGCTCCCCAGTGACGCTAGGGGTCCTTTTGTCTCGTTTATGCGCGTGAGAGGTGGCGGAGGCAGGCAGCCTCCAGCCTGCCTGTGCCCTGTGTGTTGCCCATAATAGAGCTAACTGGCCCGTATAAAATAGGCTTGTTGTTGTGGTCTTCACTTCAGAGACTAGTTTGATGCAGCTCTCCACGCTACTCTATCCTGTGCAAGCTTCTTTATCTCGCAATACCTACAGCAACCTACATCCTTCTGAATCTGTTTAGTGTATTCATCTACTGGTCTCCCTCTACGATTTTTACCCTCCACGCTGCCCTCCAATAGTAAATTGGTGATCCCTTAATGCCTCAGAACATGTCCTACCAACCGATCCCTTCTTCTAGTCAAGTTGTGCCACAAACTCCTCTTCTCCCCAATTCTATTCAATACCTCCTCATTAGTTATGTGATCCACCCTGCTAATCTTCAGCATTCTTCTGTAGCACCACATTTCGAAAGCTTCTATTCTCTTCTTGTCTCAACTATTTATCGTCCATGTTTCACTTCCATACATGGCTACGCTCCATACAAATATTTTCAGAAACGACTTCCTGATACTTAAATCTATGCTCGATGTTAACAAATTTCTCTTCTTTAGAAACGCTTTCCTTGCAATTGCCAGTCCACATTTTATATCCTCTCTACTTCGACCATCATCACTTAGTTTGCTCCCCACATAGCAAAACTCATCTACGACTTTCAGTGTCTCATTTGTTAATGTAATTCCCTCAGCATCACCGGATTTAATTCCACTACATTCCATTAACCCCGTTTTGCTTTTGTTGATGTTCATCTTACATCATCCTTTCAAGACACTGTCCATTCCGTTCAACTGCTCTTCCAGGTCCTTTGCTGTCTCTGACAGAATTACAATGTAATCGGCAAACCACAAAGTTTTTATTTCTTCTCCATGTATTTTAGTTCCTAATTCGAATTTTTCTTTTGTTTCTCTTACTGCTTGCTCAATATACAGATTGAATAACATTGGGCATAGGCAGCAACCCTGTCTCACTCCCTTCCAAACCCCTGCTTCTCTTTCATGCCCCTCGACTCTTTATAACTGTCATCTAGTTTCTGTACAAATTGTAAACAGCCTTCGCTCTTTGTATTTTACCCCTGCCACCTTCAAAATTTGAAAGAGAGTATTCCAGTCAACATTGTCAAAAGCTTTCTCTAAGTCTACAAATGCTAGAAACGTAGGTTTACCTTTCCTTGATCTATCTTTTAAGATGAAATACGGTAGGCCCCTAAAAATTAAGAGTTCCTGATACGCTTCTAAAATACCTTCCTGGGCTCAGATTTTCTTGTTGCAAGTTGCTCTATCAATTTATTGGCGTGAGTATTGCGCAGCACACATCCTTACCAGACCCTGCTAGTTCGGTGAAATCTCGTCTTGCCTGGGTCGGCGAATACTAAAGGACGCCTAGCATCAATGGGATGCATCAGCGAACATTTTGTCTGTAACAAACGCTGTTGCCCATGACGTGATGTATCACCCCTAAACGTTTGAAACACCGTGCATGTAATCAAACATCCGTCCCTGACCTGTTACCAGAGCAGATTTCCCTGAATAAGTCGGCCTACACGAAATTACACAATTCGTCCAGCTTGTACAACGAGACAGCCGATAACATGGATTGGCCACGGCCCGTTTCCAGGCGCCCTCCTAATGACATCCTCTTGCTGGAACTAACAGCCGAGACCGCCGCCCGACGTGTGGATCCGTGCTTAGCGCAGCTGCGTCTGCCATTGCTGGCACTTCGTCTGATTTAATTTGTGACGGTTCTCTCCCTCTTCCGAACTCGCCGCGGGACAAAAAAAATATGAATAAAAGGCGACAGAAGTAAATTAGAGTGATTTACAGAAAATCGTTGAACCAATCACTGAGACTCTGGTCAAGCTTGTATTTGGAAGATATTTCTGCGTTAATTGAATTTTCCGGATGAGTTTTTGAAAGATCTATAAGTATTCAGAAATACGTAAAAAATACAGTAATTCTTTGTGATAAAATAGCATGGTCGTCAGCAGGATTGTGCGCTTCCCATTTGTCGCGGCACCAATAAGAGGGCTACGTATGTAACACAGTCGTGGACGTTTCCAGATATCAGGGAAATAATGAAGCTAAAGCTCTTGAATGAAGTACTTTCTCGACTGCAGTATCTTTAAATCTGAGTAGAATATTTGTTTCTAGGAACACGCCTATATTATAAGAAATTTCGGAAAATTTTTTGACGTTTGGAAGAACCTTACTTTTCTGGAGCAGTTCTTGTAATTTCAGAAAAAATACTGCAGCACAGAAGAAGCGAAAGCTATCATTTGAAAATGAAATATTAAATATCTAGAACTCGCTTTTGTTTTGGACGAAGAGGTGCAAGACCGGATACAATTATGGTATCGCAGTCAACAGCAAATATTTTTCTATGAAGGCATCGACCGAGTTGTCTCATAGTGGGATAAAAGTATTAACAGTTGTGGTGATTATTTTTGAAATAATTAACAGTTTACTTATTATTTTCACGACTGTCTCATTTTCATTTGACTACCCCTCATATACATCGAAGTGTCAAAGAAACTGGTATAGGCATGCGTATTCAAATACAAAGATATGTAAACAGGCAGAATACGACATTGCGTTCGGAAACGTCTCTATAGGACAACAAGTGTCTGGCGCAGTCGTTAGATCGGTTACTACTGCTACAATGGCAGGTCATCAAGATCTAAGTGAGTTTGAACGTGCTGTCGTACCGTGAATATCAGGAATCCGGTGAAACATCAAATATCCGACATCGCTGCGGCCGGAAAAAGATCCTGCAAGAACCGGACCAATGATGACTGTAGAGAAACGTTCAACGTGACAGAAGTGCAATCCTTTCTCAAATTGCTGCACATTTCAATGCTGGTGCCATCAACAAGTGTCAGCGTGCCAACCATTCAACGAAACATCATCGATATGGGCTTTCGGAGCCGAAGGCCGACTCGTTACCTTTGATGAGTGCACGACACAAAGCTTTACACCTCGCCTGGGGCCAACATTACCGATACTGGACTGTTGATGAGTAGAAACATGTTGCCTTGTCGGACGAGTCTCCTTTCAAATTGTATCGAGCGGATGGACGTGTGCCTGATGAATCTATCGACCCTGAATGTCAGCAGGGGACTGTTCAAGCTGGTGGATGTTCTCTAATGGTATGGGGCGTGTGTATTTGGAATGATATGGGACCCCTGATACGTTTATATGCGACTCTGACAGACCACCTGCATCCATTCATGTCCATTGTGCATTCTGACGGACTTGGGAAATTCCAGCAGGACAATGTGATACCACATACGTCCATAATTGCTGCACAGTGGCTCCAGGAACACTCTTCTGAATTTAAACGCTCCCGCTCGCTTATCAAATCCCCAGACATGAACATTATTGGGTATATCTGGGATGCCATACAACGTGCTGTACGGAAGAGATCTCCACCCCCACCTACTCTTAGGGATTTATGGACAGCCCTGCGGGATTCATGGTGTTAGTTCTCTCGATCCCTACTTCAAACGTCAGTCGATTCCATGCCACGTTGCGTTGCGGCGCTTCTGCGTGCTCGCGGGGGCCCTACATGATTTTAAGCATGTGTACCAGTTTGTAGACTTAGAGTAAACTTTTGACAGTGTTGAATGGAATACTCTCAAATTCTGAAGGTGGCAGGGGTAAAATACAGGGAGCGAAAGGCTATTTACAATTTGTACATAAACCAGATGGCAGTTATAAGAGTCGAGGGACGTGAAAGGGAAGCAGTGGTTCGGAAGGGAGTGAGACAGGGTTGTAGCCTATCCCTGATGTTATTCAATCAGTATATTGAGCAAGCAGTAAAGTAAACAAAGGAAAAATTCGGAGTAGGAATTAAAATACATGGAGAAGAAATAAAAACTTTGAGGTTCGCCGATGACATTGTAAATCTATCAGAGACAGCAAAGGATCTGGAACAGCAGCTGAACGGAATGGACATGGTATAAGACGAACATCAACAAAAGCAAAACGAGAATAATGGAATGTAGTCGAATTAATTCGGGTGATGCTGAGGGTATTAGATTAGGAAATGAGACGCTTAAAGTAGTAAGTGAGTTTTGCTATTTGGGGAGCAAAATAACTGATGATGTTCGAAGTAGAGAGAATATAAAATGTAGACTGGCAGTGACAAGGAAAGCGTATCTAAAGAAGAGAAATTTGTTAACATCGAGTACAGATTTAAGTGTCAGGAAGTCTTTTCTCAAAGTATTTGTATGGCGTATAGCCATGTATGGAAGTGAAACGTGGACGATAAATATTTTAGACAAAAAGAGAATAGAAGCTTTCGAAATGTGGTGCTACAGAAGAGTCCTGTAGATTAGATGGGTAGATCACATAACTAATGAGGAGGCATTGGCTAGAATTGGGAAGAAGAGAAATTTGTGGGACAACTTGACTAGAAGAAGGGATCGGTTTGTCGAACATATTCTGAGGCATCAAGGGAACACCAATTTAGTATTGGAGGGCAGCGCGGAGGGTAAAAATCGTAGAGGGAATACACTAAACAGATTCAGAAGGATGTAGGTTGCAGTACGTACTGGGAGATGAAGAAGCTTGCACAGGATAGCTGCATCAAAACAGTCTGTGGACTGAAGACCACAACCAACAACAACAACAACCAGTTTCTTTGGCTCTTCACTGTTTAACACTGCATTTACCACACTCTTCATTCACCTCACTCTCGTCTGGCATCAGAAGCTTTCATGCACAAATTTAACTCGCTAACACTGTTAGTTAATGGGAATAGGAAACTTGACTCTTCGTAGTTGCCTATTAGTTCTACTTGCTCGTCATGCAAAACTTCGCCCTGGATATTGTCGACCTGGTATGAATGTCATATGCACGTGCTAGGAGACAAACTCATGTCTATTTCCCCGTGCGCTTCAGATCAAGGAAGAAGTTGTGCCACGATCCACTTGTGGAGGGAGGGATCGCACCGGTCTGGTCGGCGAGCGCGTTCAGCCCCTCTGCCACCACTTCCCTCAGAGAGCAGCGATGCGGGAAAAAGGCAGTCCCTCCGTCCCCAGCGGGGGCATGTTTATCGCGTCCTGCCCAGGAGTGATCTGCACCCGTCTCCGGCTGAGTAATGCCGCCTGAGAGCGTTTCCGTGTAGGCCGCTTCTCTTCTGCGGGGCTGCAGCCCGAAAATGACGGATGCACCCCCTGATCCCGCCTCCGGATTCCTCAGGGGTCGCCGGTCGTGCGCGTTGCGTCCACTCACAGCCCCACGAGGTCCTCGCCGGCTTCAGCTCTGGGCCCGACTGACCGACAACTGCTTCATTTCGGAATCCTGCAGGTTAGAGAGAAACGACCTAAGAATAACGTCAGGACAGGGTACAGGGTGTCGAATGGAGCAAAATATTCCATGTAACAACCGTCGGGATAACCCCATTCTAGACCTACGGCCAGAAGCGATACCTGGTCAGAGAGAACCGCATGGAAGTGTGTCCATTTAAACTAACTTCAGTATTTAATTTTGCTGCTCTTGTATTGGCTGTGTTTGCAGATAACATTACCGAATACAAGGTATGCTTGTTAAGTGTTTTTCCTTGTAGACCCAAACATGCTCCAGCACATTCGTGTCATTCTTAGTGGATTTTATTGATTGAAATCTTTACAATGCGAACATTTTAAGCACTAATTACTCTACGAAAATTGTTCCTAAAACAGTCATTATTTGTTGTTGTCATGACATTAATTTTACGTTATAGGATTATTCGCAACCCTTTGTATATTAGTGGGTACTTGTAACTCGTCAACTGCAACTAAATGATGTTAATGTGAATTTGATCGGCGAGTTAATACATTACTTTGGGTCTGGACGTAATTTGGATTTGAACGTAATTTTGTTGCAGTAAGGTATTTCGCCATTACATTAGCGATTACTTAGTTTATCTTTCGCAAAACATTTTTCTTGTGCATCCTCATGAGTTGTTGAGAAATACACACAAAAACTACACGTATGATGTACAACTATGTTTGTAAATAACATTTTTCAGCTTCGCTAACAGACATTGGAAATTGTTGTGGTGTATCAAGTCCAGTTTGCGCTCACGTGCTCTCAAGTGAGTTTGGCCATGAACAAGCAAATTTTAATTCTGTTTACTTTCTCCCTCTCCTTTCTCTTTCCTCTCTCTCTCTCTCTCTCTCTCTCTCTCTCTCTATATATATATATATATATATATATATATATATATATATATATATATATATATATGTGTGTGTGTGTGTGTGTGTGTGTGTGTGTGTTTTTCTCTGTGTGTGAGCGTGCGTGTAAAGTTCCGTTTCATTATCTGCTTTCTGTCTGCTAACGCCTTCAAATTTGGGACCAAACTCACTTGAGAATAAGTGAACGCTAACTGGGCTGGACACACCATTACATTTACAATGCATATTTCCCAAGTAAAAAAGTGTTATTTACAGACGCAGTTCTGCATCATACGTCTACTGGTTTTGTGTGCTTCTCAACAACACACGGGAAACCGCTTGAAATACGATTTTCGGAAGTTAAACCTAAGTAATCGCATATATAGTCGCGAAATATCAACATACGAGAAAATTACATTCAGATATAATGTATTAACTGACCGACCATATTCAAATTAACATTATTTAGTGGCGGATCACAAGCTACCAGTGCCCGATAGTGTACAAAGGGTCCCGCATAATTCTATAACGTAAAACTAATATAATGACAACAACAAACAATACTGTTTAGGCCTTATTTTGTTAGATTAATTGTCACTTAAAACATGTTCAAATTTTAAGACTCTAATAAAGGAAACCCACTGGCAATGACACACATGTGCTGCAACGTGTTCGGGTCTATATGAAAATAAAATGTTTTGCATAACAGGCGGACATTATATATAGCAATTACGCTAATTTGCCTCAGCTAATATCTGTTATGCTAACGTGCGCAGTTGCAAATTAAATTAGCTGAAACAGTGGCTTCGGCAGCGAAGTCAAAGCTACGCAAACTTTAATTAAACTTTAAATTCATATCCTCAGTAACTTACGTGCTAATGCTACCAGCTGCTCTATTACAGCATTTGTATTACATTCCACGTCTTTCACAGTGACCCTTGTGTGATCTACAAAGAGAAAAATTTTTCAATCGTCCCTGTGTTTAGTGGCAGATCATTGATGTATATCAAGAAGAACAACGAACCCACAACAGGACCCTGTGGCACTGCTCACTTTACTTCACTCTGGTCACATACATTAATGTCTTCCCTGGTTGTTAGCAAAGAACAGCTTTCTGCTGCCTAATTTCCCTTTCTTCGTAACACCACGGCGTTTCAACTCAATATGGTCCACATAACCTAATTAGGTTAGATAAAAAGAGAAATACCTACTGCCATAACAGTTAAAACTACTGCAATGCTCTTGATTTGGTAAGATAATAAGCTGTAATCAAGAAACAAGTCCGGAGTATGATTACATGTGACGCTAAGATGCAATGTTATTAATAAGAAGAGCTAAAGGCGACACGTTTTAATTTAATGTACACAGGGCATGAATGAACTTTTAGTCTCAGAAGTACAGTAGACCAGTCAGCATGAAGTAAGACGGTAGGGAAAAAGGTAAACATAAATTTAACGTTTTTCCTCTCGAATCATATTTTACAGCAAACGCTCGAAATTTCTGCTTCCGACACCGCTTAAAATGGACCACAACAAACACAGCAGCAATAGAAGCATAATCGGACGAAACGGCGTGGCCAGCCAGAACCAAACAGGTTCCAAAAAATGGTTCAAATGGCTCTGAGCACTATGGGACTTAACTTCTGAGGTCATCAGTCCCCTAGAACTTAGAACGACTTAAACCTAACTAACCTAAGGACATCACGCACATCCATGCCCGAAGCAGGATTCGAACCTGCGGCCGGAGCGGTCGGGCGGTTCCAGACTGTAGCGCCAAACAGGTTCATTTACCGAAATAACTTCGGCAGTAGTTCCTCAATGAGGTATTTCAGAGCTATGGTTATTTGTAAAATTTTCCTCACTACGTTTCCTGCCCCGACCTTTCAGAGCTACTGTTTTTCTTTACCTTGTTTAGGTAACCTGGTTCAAAATGGCTCTGAGTTCTATGGTACTTAACTTCTGAGGTCAACAGTCCCCTAGAACCTAGAACTACTTAAACCTAACTAACCTAAGGACATCACACACATCCATGCCCGAGGCAGGATTCAAACCTGCGACCGTAACGGTCGCGTGGTTCCAGACTGTAGCGCGTAGAACCGCTCGGCCACTCCCGCCGGCTATGTAATCTGGCAAATTGGAATCCAGCAGCAATATTTCTGAGACAAGACGCTGTGGAGGAACAACATACTGTCTTGGACTGACTTCCTTTCTTTTATTTTATTTTTTTTATATTTTTAACTACGAAATCACAAGCGGATTTCACAATCCTGTAACCGCTTTCGACGAGCCAGTTGTCGTCTTCAGACTGTCAACAGATGAAAGGGAGAAACAAACTGAGAAACACTGCATAATCTATAAAATTTGCCAAACAATTACGTGATGATTTTACACTTTTTATCATTGAATAGACTGGTACTTGTTAGATATTATTGATCAGTGGCTGGTCGAAACCGGTTATAGAAATGTGAAATGTTCATTTAATTGAGTCACAAGAAACGTAGAAAAATAGAAGAAGCCACAGGTATAAAGTGGGTATGCAGTTAAATGTCAGCATTCGGCTATTTTAGCAGCCAATGGTTTCGGAAGAGCGAGCAGTGAGAGAGCGGCTAGAGGATGTGTTAACTTCTGAACTCAAAATAAGCAAATGTTCGTACCGAGCGGTAACACACCAACGTTTGTTTTTTAGTTTGCAACGGTAGCAGACCTAAGCGCGCACAAAACGGCGTGTCTTGGAAATACCACATAATACGAGTATATGAATAATGTGAAGCAGAAAGACAGATAGAGACGAACTGACGAAATCGGGTGGGACAAGTTAGTTCGCTCACCAACATATTTCTTCAGCAGTGTACAGCGAAGTAAAAGAGATTCTTGTTTGATTAACCATTAAATATTTGGCGATTTTAGGTTTTCCTGTCGTATAAAGATTTCAGAATGTTCTTAGGTGGTCAGCAAAAAGTTATTGTTCAAATAGTGCGATATTTGGGCAAGCCGGCTTGCTACCATCTGCATGGGGCCTTAATTAAATTTTTATTATGCAAATATTTTTACTGTCTGTCCGGTTACGCAGCCTCTTAACCGGTTGGCCCTGACTAGTGTTAGTACGCAATCTGACTGCATAGAATAACAACAAGAAATGAAACAAAACTTCCGTTAACACAATTAATTAATTAAGTTCCCAGCAACTATAAAACCTACGAAACAACGAAACACAAATGTAGCTGTTCAGTGTGTGGAAGTGTGATTCAACGTACACATCTGGCACAGTTCTTCCTCAATAAGACGAGATATTTCTAACACCATTTATGCTGAAGTAATTAAATAAAACTGAAATACTATAATTGCACATAGAAACCCGAATTACAGACTAATACATGAACACGAGCCAGATGCTTTGTTGACTGAACCTGTAACCAAGAGGCATTATTGTTTAAGACATTGAAATAATTTAAAAAAAGGAATTTTTTACCTTCATATATATTGACGAAAAGTACACTCTAGTCCATCAAAGCAATATGACAACATCTGAACAAGCACTCTCCATGGGATATTCTCAACAACGACACGCTACTGCAACATCTCCACAAGCGCTCTCTACCACCGCTTTTCGACAAGAACTCCGCCTACCACCGCTTCTGAACAACTACTGCCAGTGGAGGCGTCTAAATAATACTCTTTGGCGCAATCTCTGGCGCTGTGACTCAGTGTAGCCACCTTTCACATCTTCGGACAGTCCTGATCACTGATTTGTCTCTGCTGTTTTGAGATATGTAGTGTTTCATAGTAGCACTTTTCCTGACATTTTACCGTTATAGGATGTAATTGAGCACTTACTGTAATGTGTCCGTCGTTAACTGAGAGGAACTGGGAACTGCTGAGGATAGCTTCAAAACTCTCTTCAGTTTTTCTCACACATTGATGAGATAAAACTATAGGATGACGTGCTCAACAGACCACCTCTGGAACCCAATAGAGTAGTAATTCTCCATCGCGTAAATTAGACAAGTGTTGGTAGGTTTCCGGAGGTAAGCCGCTCAAGACGTCTAATCACAGATCACATAAATTACAGACCTGTGATTGTGGTTTGTGGACCCTTAGCTGGCACCCGATAGTGTCTCAGATGATTTACGTCCGTCGAAGGTGGTGGCTAAGACATCAGTGTCTCTTCATTGTTGGTGTTTTCAGATCACTGTAATACGAAGCTGGCCTTTTCAAAGGGACAATTATCCCACTGGAAGGTGCCATCGCTATAGGGGAATACATCAAGAATGTAGGGATGCAAATGCTCCGCAGTACTGTTCAAGTAGTTGACAACTGTCATAGTGGATTACTACCACAGGTCCCATGGACGCCCAGGTGAATGTCTACCTTAGGCTGCGTCCGTGCTATTGTGTGTTTCAAGCAGCTCGTATCAAGATATAAGATTCGTCCAACCTATGATGCATGCTGCAGTCTCGACAACAGTGTAGCCATCGTAATCATAATTGGCAATGTAGTTGGGTCAGCATGAGAACACATAGGGATTGTCTGCTGAGGAACTCCATGTCCAAGAACGTGCAGTGAACGGTGTGCTCCGAAACCCTTGTTTCTCTGCCGGCCGGTGTGGCGGATCGGTTCTCGGCGCTTCAGTCTGGAACCGCGCTACGGTCGCCGGTTCGAATCCTACCTCGGGCATGGATGTGTGTGATGTCCTTAGGTTAGTTAGGTTTAAGTAGTTCTAACTTCTAGGGGACTGATGAACTTAGATGTTAAGTCCCATAGTGCGCACAGACATTTGAACCATTTTGAACCTTGTTCCCCAACGGTGTACTACTAGGCTGTCAATTGTGCCACAGATCGCCACCTATCCTGCTTTACAGAGCAATGAAGCCTCCAATCTCTGTTGCGAGACGTGTATATCTAACAGCATGTCGCCTACTCATGGTTTCCCGTCCTGCAACCACTTTGTGGAACTGTTCACGACAGCAGCACGGGACCAGACTACCAGTTTCGCCGTTTGCGAGATGCTAGTTCACATGCGCTAGATCATGACAATCTGCCCGTTGTCAAAGTCGTTAAAGTCAGTAGACTACCTAATTTGCGTCGTCGCAAGTATGATTCCCCACGCGACTGTACGCCCTCTATACACTTCCCTTAGCGCGTCTCGTGGCCGCAGCGCCGTTGCTCGGCATTCAGTCTAGCGTTGGCCAGTGGTCACAATGTTTTGGGACACCAGTGTTCGGCATTACCAGTCTCGATGTTCTCTCTGTGTCGCAGCTGATCTAGGATTCAGTATTTACAGGTATCCGCAACTAAATTGCCAGTTTCGCAATAGACGAACTAGAATGTCCACTTTGGGACACCGCAAAATTCTGACTTGATTCAGCGCCGCCAGCACAGCAGGTCGATGAGGACACCTGAATGAGGTTATTTTGAGTCCATTTTTGCCTGTTATTGATATCGATACTGACAAGATATCACAATACGTGACATAAATAGCCGTATATTTTGATTTCTTGGACGCACAAAATATTCTTAAACCGACAAGGGGCGGCAGGATTTCGTATGTGGCATAGTCGTTCCTGAGAAAAAAGTGGTTTAACAGACAGACACACAATGAGATAACATGACCAAAAAATGTTTTTCGTGTAACATAATCACATCTTAACAATATGCGTAGTTTTCCCTTACTTTTACTGTAAAGCCTTGTTTCATACCAAATTTCATAGTTCTAGGTCAACGGGAAGTGAGCTATAAGTTTTAATTAGTGAGTTCGCGATATTAAAGTATGTGACATAAAATGCCCGTATATTTTGACTGTATGACATACAAGCTTAAATTTTTCACACCACCAAGGGATCGTAGGATTTCGTGTGGATCATAGATTTCAAACTGTTACATCTATATGTTCCTAATAAAAAAGGGCTTTTAACAAACGGAGAGACAGACGGATAACACGACAAAAGAAACTTGTTTCGTGTGATATAATTTCAAATTAACCATTTTCGTATTTTTATTCCTTTATTTGTAGTGTAAACCTTTGCTTCATGCCAAATTTCACAATTCTAAGTAAATGGGAAGTACAGGTTTTGCCAAGTGAGTTTGCGGATATCAAAATACACTACTGGCCATTAAAATTGCCACACCGCGAAGATGACGTTGCTACAGACGTGAAATTTAACCGACAGGAAGAAGGTGCTTTGATATGCAAATGATTAGTTTTTCAGAGCATTCACACAAGGTTGGCGCCGGTGGCGACACCTACAACGTGCTGACATGAGGAAAGTTTCCAACCGATTTCTCATACACAAACAGCAGTTGCCGGCGTTGCCTGGTGAAACGTTGTTGTGATGCCTCGTGTAAGGAGGAGAAATGCGAACCATCACGTTTCCGACTTTGATAAAGGTCAGATTATAGCCCATCGCGATTGCGGTTTATTGTATCGCCACATTGCTGCTCGCGTTGGTCGAGATCCAATGACTGTTAGCAGAATATGGAATAGGTGGGTTCAGGAGGGTAATAGGGAACGCCGTGCTGGATCCCAACGGCCTCGTATCACTAGCAGTCGAGATGACAGACACCTTATCCGCATGGCTGTAACGGATCGTGCAGCCACGTCTCGATCCCTGAGTCACCAGATATAGACGTTTGCAAGACAACAACCATCTGCACGAACAGTTCGACGACGTTTGCAGCGGCATGGACTATCAGCTCGGAGACCATAGCTGCGGTTACCCTTGACGCTGCATCACAGACAGGAGCGCCTGCGAACCTGGGTGCACGATTGGCAAAAAATCATTTTTTCGGATGAATACAGGTTCTGTTTACAGCATCATGATGGTCGCATCCGTGTTTGGCGACATTGCGGTGAACGCACATTGGAAGCGTGTAATCGTCATCGCCATACTGGTGTACCATTAGTTACACGTCTCGGTCACCTCTTGTTCTTACTGACGACACTTTGAACAGTGGACGTTACATTTCAGATGTGTTACGACCCATGGCTCTACCCTTCTTTCGATCCCTGCGGAGCCCTACATGTCAGCAGGATAATGCACGACCGCATGTTGCAGGTCTCGTACAGGCGTTCCTGGATACAGAAAATGTGCGACTGCTGCCCTGGCCAGCACATTCTTCAGATCTCTCACCGATTGGAAACGTCTGGTCAATGGTGGCCGAGCAACTGGTTCATCACAATAAGCCATTCCCTACTCTTGATAAACTGTGGTTGGTGTTGAAGCTGCATGGGCAGCTGTACCTGTACACGCCATCCAAGCTCTGTTTCACTCAATGCCCAGGCGTATCAAGGCCGTTATTACGGCCAGAGGTGGTTGTTCTGGGTACTGATTTCTCAGGATCTATGCACCCAAATTGCGAGAAAATGTAATCACATGTCAGTTTTAGTGTAATATATTGGTCCAATGAATACCAGTTTATCATCTGCATTTCTTCATGATGTAGCAATTTTAATGACCAGTGGTGTATATTACATAAATGGGCGTACCTTTAGACTGCATTGACGTACAAAGCTTAAATTTTTTACTTGCCAAGGGAGGATAGTCTATGATATGTGACATAAATTTCAACTTGATACATATACCCGTTTATGAGAAAAGGGGTTTTCTACAGTTTAGCAGACAGATAAACGGACAACAAAGTGATCCTTCATCGTTTCTCTGTTGTACTGTTATCTCTGCCTCGTGATGACTGGGTGTTGTGTGCTGTCCTTAGGTTAGTTAGGTTTAAGTAGTTCTAAGTTCTAGGGGGCTGATGACCACAGATGTTAAGACCCTTAGTGCTCAGAGCCATTTGAACCAATTTTGTACCGAAGTGTTCGCCTTCTGTAGATGGTCTGCTGATTGAGAGTGTTGAAAGAAGCCAGTATGCTGTGCTCACGGGGAGGGGATATTTTTAGGCGCCCAAGACTGGGAGAGTGGTGATAGTGCAGCTGACTGAGTGGTGTGCTGATGTGTGGTGTGGGACGGGCTGATGCGGGGCGGGGGTTGGGGGTTGGGGTGGGGGTGGATGGCGCCATGACGCGGCCGCCGCCCTGCGTGAGTAATGCGGGCGGAGAGCGTTCCCGTGTAGAGCAGCGAGCGTCCCCGACACACACCTGCCCGCGTCGCGCCGCCTCCTGGCTGGACTCCTGTGACGCTCTCACATTAACTAACGGTGCGGCTGGGGACACACAAAGTTCTCCTCACTTACTTACACCACACAGCTATACGTATGTCTTCTTCTTGCCCACATCCCCCACCCTTTTCTTTTCGACGATACAAGTTCCATGGCTAAACTCATTCGAACGCTGTAACGCTCAACTACACGCTGTTATTGTCGTATTCAGTTAGAACAAGTCAAGGTTCACATCAGCTGAGCAGACGTTGTTTGCCTGCACCTAGTCTAACGCAAGTGCTACACTGAGATGAAAAGTTTAGCATAGGAAAGGCATTCGTGGCATCACATCAAAGCAGTCAGAAGGCTGGAAATAAGTGTAATTGATAATTGGCAACTATGCTGTCATCGCCTTCAACACGAACAGCTCAAGATTCACATCAACCCGGCAAACGTTGTCTGCCGGTCGCTAGTCTAATGGAGAATTGTTAACATAATAGAATACCTTTGGCAACTATGTTTTTGTCGTCGTTGTTGTCGTCTTCAACACGAATAGCCCAAAATTTGCTGAACAAACGTTGTCTGCCGGTCGCTAGTTTAATGGAGAATTGGCAAGATTGTAGAATGCGTTTGGCAACTATGTTGTTGCTGTCGCTGTTCAAAATGTTCAAAATGTGTGTGAAACCTTATGGGACTTAACTGCTAAGGTAATCAGTCCCTAAGCCTACACACTACTTAACCTAAATTATACTAAGAACAAAGACACACACCCATACCTGAGGGAGGACTCGAACCTCCGCCGGAACCAGCCGCACAGTCTAAGACTGCAGCACCTTAGACCGCTCAGCTAACTGTCGTCGAATATTTCAAAATTTGCTGAGCAATCTATATCTGTCTGTCGCTAGCATAAATGCAGAATTGGTAGAATTGCAGAATACGTTTGGCAGCTATGCTGCTGTTGTCGCCTTCAGTACGAAACGCTCAGGATTCACGTTGGCTGAGCTGACACTGTCTGCTTGTCGCTAGTCCAAGGGAGAACTGGCAACATTGCAGAATACGTTTGGCAACCATGTGGCAATCGATTTACTTCCTGGTTTGGTTCATAGAGATCTTGGTAAATAAATTCTATTTTTTTCTTGTCATTTAGATTAAATATTCTGAATTATTCTCACTTAAGGGATGAACACAGACGTAGCAAATTTATGGTTTTGACTCTAGGAAGCTCTTTCGAACAGAAAGCGCTCTTACTTCGCCATTTACATTGCGAATTCTCTGTCTTAGCCATCATTCGAACAAGGGAAGAATGAGATTTTCCAGAATGAGATTTTCACTCTGCAGCGGAGTGTGCGCTGATATGAAACTTCCTGGCAGAATAAAACTGTGTGCCCGACCGAGACTCGAACTCAGGACATTTGCCAGGCTGTGGCTAAGCCATGTCTCCGCAGTGCCCATTCTTTCTGTAGTGCTAGTTCTGCAAGGTTCGCAGGAGAGCTTCTGTAAAGTTTGGAAGGTTGGAGACGAGGTACTGGCAGAAGTGAAGCTGTGAGGACGGGGCATGAGTGCTGTTTGGGTAGCTCAGATGGTAGAGCACTTGCCTGCGAAAGGCAAAGGTCTCGAGTTCGAGTCTCGGTCCGCCACACAGTTTCAATCTGTCAGGAAGTTTAAAAGGAGAGCTGTTTGATGTAGCGGAACTTTGTTCAGTTTACTACTGAAATTACTGACGGCAGTTTAAACAACTTTTTCTCACAAATACAATATGCACATCAACAGGAACTCAGACAACTCTAGTACTGTGTTTTCTGGCGTGACTCTCATATCAGAATTTTCTTCCTGGAATACATTGCATGATTCTTGCAGAAACCGCTGTATTTTTTCTGGCACTTTTATCTTTATGAAAAACTTATAAGTTATAGAAACACTAATTTCTAGTTATGTGAAAAAAATTTTGTAGTTTCTCTCAAAAGCAATCACAGCTATTCGTTGTCTTGTTAAAAATTATTTATTCAGAACCCTCCTGTTCAGAAATCGGTATTTGGACAAGGAGACTACTGCTGCGAATAAAGTACTTGTGTAACTGATTTATGTTTAAATACTGAGGCAGGTACACAAGCTCTAGTATCTGAGATGCAATCTGATGTGAATAGCTAGAGACAGTTTATAAATTTTTTGTCCCTAATTTATTCGTAAAATGGGAAATAAAATTTCTTCGCTTTCCCATAACTGTTCTTCGCCATACTTGTGTATCCAATTGAAGATGCTTGTATATTACTGTCAATATTTAAGGTTTCCCAGTTAATATAAAGACTGATACAGGTCTGGTTTATCTTCTTATCTTTCCATAGTAAATCTGTAGTTATTACAATATTGTGTTGAGGTTGTGAACACTTGATACGTTTTGTAGAAACTCATTCCTGATATGCCAAGGGACTGATTTCAATTACCACTGCAAGAAACTTAGTACTTGACTGTGCACACGAAAATATTGCCACTTTGAGTATTCAGTCTTAATGGGTCAAATAAACATAACTTCAATTATTTAAAAAGGAAGTGGTCAATCGTTCGACCTTCAAGTGGAAGAGTGATTTATTTGTCGGTTCTAATCTCACTGAAGACAAGATTTTAACCTCTTCCATGACAGGCAGATCGACAATTACGAAAGAAGCCCTAAAGACAACTTTTGGCACATTAGTTTTGTCAGTGCCTTTGTTCTGTACCTTGTAGATCTAAATGTGCAATTCTTGCTGAATTGTACAGTTGCTAGTGCACGCTTTTTTTGCTTCTGACAATTGTGATGACTTACTTGTAACAGAGTATGATGTATTAACTGGATTTTGTTTTGTATCCGGCCCTACTACCACATTTGTATACTTTCGTGGTAATCCTGTAACGCAGCTTCAGTATGACTATGGAATGAACGTAGAGGCAGGCCGTTTCGAAGCCGGCAGCGTGTATTATCATGCTTAATCGAGACAATTTGGGACACTTTGTTTTACTAAAAAAGACTTTTTCCCTAACGTTATCATGATAGGTTGTAATTTTTTTGTATTGGCATAGTGCGTACTACATAGTGATTCTAGTTTAATTTACTGAACACAGCATATAAACATAAGAGACAAATAAATTAGCAGCAATATAGTCTCCCACGTTATCTACAACAGTCTCAGAATGTGCGGATAGTTTTTCGACTTCACACCTGTAGAAAATATGTTGGTGGCACTTCATCTCTTTGCATGTTATATTGTGTTAACAGATAGTGAAGCTGTGCAATTCGGAATAACGATGAGGCGAGGGATCTGGGGAATTCTGTCACCGACAGAGGGCATCGAAAAAGTGCAAAGAGGGGCAGCTCGTTTCGTGTTAGCGTGCAATAGGGGTGACAGTGTCACTGATATGATACGCGAGTTGGGGTGGCAGTCACTGAAACAAAGGCGGTTTTCTTTGCGGTGAGATCTATTTACGAAATTTCAGTCACCTACTTTCTCTTCCGAATATGTAAATATTTTGTTGGCACCCACCTACGTAAGGAGAAATGATCATCATAATAAAATAAGAGAAATCAGAGCTCGAACGGAAAGATTTAGGTGTTCCTTTTCCCCACGCACCATTCGAGAGTGGAATGGTAGCGAAGAAGTATGAAAATGGTTCGATAAACCCTCTGCAAGACACGTAACAGTGAATTGCAGAGTAACTATGTAGATGTAGATGTAGACCATACACATCAGTGTAACAGTTAAAATGAAGCCACAAATTTTGTGGTCAACTGCTTCAAGTCACGCCATGTGTAGATTTATTTGAAATGTGAAATTCTCTGTTGTGGCCTGTGCGCTGGGCTCCACTGTGTTGTTGTGCATGGTCTTACGTGCATATGCTATGCACATTTACGGCCATTTTGCTTAATTTGTATTGTTATATGTTATATTGTTATAAATTAAGCAAAATGGCCGTGAATGTGCATAGCATATGCACGTAAGACCATGCACAACAACACAGTGTAGCCCAGCGAACAGGCAACAACAGAGAATTTCACATTTCAAATAAATCTACACATGGCGTGATTTGAAGAAGCTGACCACGAAATTTGTGGCTTCATTTCTCTTTCACGTGCGTATCAGAACCACTCCTCACTGATTGTTGGGTTGGGTTGATCTGGGGGGGGGGGAGGGGGGGAGGGGGGGGGAGACCAAACAGCAAGGTCGTCGGTCTCATCGGACTAGGGAAGGATGGGAAAGGAAGTCGACCGTGCCCTGTCAAAGGAACCATCCCAGCACTGGCCTGAAGCGATTTAGGGAAATCACGGAAAATCTAAATCAGGATAGCTGGACGCGGCACTGAACCGTCATCCTTCCGAATGCGAGTCCTGTGTGTTAACCACTGAGGCACCGCGCTCGGTCCCACTGATCGTGTTTAACTTCTTTGTGTAGTTATGGTCGCTTATAGGTGTTTTGTTTATACGTGTGGTATGTGTGCAGCAACTTTATAACAAGATACTCTTAACACCTCACAGCCCACAAAAGTAACAGTTCTCATAGATAATTTAATGCCTACTTAGTAGTGACAATCAACAGCCAACCAAACAGAAACAGATTTGAAAATACTAAAATACAGCCATAGACAGTAGCGAAAACTTACAACAGAAAAAGTGTCCACATACAAGGAGGCACTAGCAGATGGAAAATAGTTCATAAACGATTACTTACATACACTAAGTGCAGTCCTATAAGTATCGACTTTACACGGACCAGTGCAGCACCGCGAAACAGCATCACAAAGTCGCTGACCCGCCACTAATGGAAAGAGCTGGCAGCGCTACACATTGGTGGTCTCAGACTTCGAGAGCATCAATACTGAGTAATAAGAATACGATACTTATCCTGCGTTCTGCGAGTAGCAGTAGAGTGTAAAAGTAATTGCATGTAGGAGACACAGGAAGCACATCAAGCAACATCATCACGAAAAGTTGAGTTACGTTTCTTCTTTAGAAACAGTGTTCTATTAATATGCAAGTGTTATGAACAGATCAATTTGGATCCTACATCTACATCTACATCTACATCTACATTTATACTCCGCGAGCCACCCAACGGTGTGTGGCGGAGGGCACTTTACGTGCCACTGTCATTACCTCCCTTTCCTGTTCCAGTCGCGTATGGTTCGCGGGAAGAACGACTGTCTGAAAGCCTCTGTGCGCGCTCTAATCTCTCTAATTTTACATTCGTGATCTCCTCGGGAGGTATAAGTAGGGGGAAGCAATATATTCGATACCTCATCCAGAAACGCACCCTCTCGAAACCTGGCGAGCAAGCTACACCGCGATGCAGAGCGCCTCTCTTGCAGAGTCTGCCACTTGAGTTTGTTAAACATCTCCGTAACGCTATCACGGTTTCCAAATAACCCTGTGACGAAACGCGCCGCTCTTCTTTGGATCTTCTCTATCTCCTCCGTCAACCCGATCAGGTGCGGATCCCACACTGATGAGCAATACTCAAGTATAGGTCGAACGAGTGTTTTGTAAGCCACCTCCTTTGTTGATGGACTACATTTTCTAAGGACTCTCCCAATGAATCTCAACCTGGTACCCGCCTTACCAACAATTAATTTTATATGATCATTCCACTTCAAATCGTTCCGCACGCATACTCCCAGATATTTTACAGAAGTAACTGCTACCAGTGTTTGTTCCGCTATCATATAATCATACAATAAAGGATCCTTCTTTCTATGTATTCTCAATACATTACATTTGTCTATGTTAAGAGTAGTTGCCACTCCCTGCACCAAGTGCCTATCCGCTGCAGATCTTCCTGCATTTCGCTACAATTTTCTAATGCTGCAACTTCTCTGTATACTACAGCATCATCCGCGAAAAGCCGCATGGAACTTCCGACACTATCTACTAGGTCATTTATATATATTGTGAAAAGCAATGGTCCCATAACACTCCCCTGTGGCACGCCAGAGGTTACTTTAACGTCTGTAGACGTCTCTCCGTTGATAACAACATGCTGTGTTCTGTTTGCTAAAAACTCTTCAATCCAGCCACACAGCTGGTCTGATATTCCGTAGGCTCTTACTTTGTTTATCAGGCGACAGTGCGGAACTGTATCGAACGCCTTCCGGAAGTCAAGAAAAATAGCATCTACCTGGGAGCCTCATGAACAAATAGAGCGAGTTGGGTCTCACACGATCGCTGTTTCCGGAATCCATGTTGATTCCTACATAGTAGATTCTGAGTTTCCAAAAACGACATGATACTCGAGCAAAAAACATGTTCTAAAATTCTACAACAGATCGACGTCAGAGATATAGGTCTATAGTTTTGCGCATCTGCTCGACGACCCTTCTTGAAGACTGGGACTACCTGTGCTCTTTTTCCAATCATTTGGAACCTTCCGTTCCTCTAGAGACTTGCGGTACACGGCTGTTAGAAGGGGGGCAAGTTCTTTCGCCTACTCTGTGTAGAATCGAATTGGTATCCCGTCAGGTCCAGTGGACTTTCCTCTGTTGAGTGATTCCAGTTGCTTTTCTATTCCTTGGACACTTATTTGGATGTCAGCCATTTTTTCGTTTGTGCGAGGATTTAGAGAAGGAACTGCAGTGCGGTCTTCCTCTGTGAAACAGCTTTGGAAAAAGGTGTTTAGTATTTCAGCTTTACGCTTGTCATCCTCTGTTTCAATGCCATCATCATCCCGGAGTGTTTGGACATGCTGTTTCGAGCCACTTACTGATTTAACGTAAGACCAGAACTTCCTAGGATTTTCTGTCAAGTCGGTACCTAGTATTTTACTTTCGAATTCACTGGACGCTTCACGCATAGCCCTCCTTACGCTAACTTTGACATCGTTTAGCTTCTGTTTGTCTGAGAGGTTTTGGCTGCGTTTAAATTTGGAGTGAAGCTCTCTTTGCTTTCGCAGTAATTTCCTAACTTTGTTGTTGTACCACGGTGGGTTTTTCCCATCCCTCACAGTTTTACTCGGCACGTACCTGTCTAAAACGCATTTTACGATTGCCTTGAACTTTTTCCATAAACACTCAACATTGTCAGTGTCGGAACAGAAATTTTCGTTTTGATCTGTTAGGTAGCCTGAAATCTGCCTTCTATTACTCTTGCTAAACAGATAAACCTTCCTCCCTTTTTTTATAATCCTATTAACTTCCATATTCAGGGATGCTGCAACGGCCTTATGATCACTGATTCCCTGTTCTGCGCTTACAGAGTCGAAAAGTTCGGGTCTGTTTGTTATCAGTAGGTCCAAGATGTTATCTCCACGAGTCGGTTCGGTGTTTAATTGCTCGAGTTAATTTTCGGATAGTGCACTCAGTATAATGCCACTCGATGCTCTGTCCCTACCACCAGTCCTAAACATCTGAGTGTCCCAGTCTATATCTGGTAAATTGAAATCTCCACCTAAGACAATAAGATGCTGAGAAAATTTATGTGAAATGCATTCCAAATTTTCTCTCAGCTGTTCTGCCACTAATGCTGCTGAGTCGGGAGGTCGGTAAAATGAGCCAATTATTAACCTAGCTCGGTTGTTGAGTGTAACCTCCACCCATAATAATTCACAGGAACTATCCACTTCTACTTCACTACAGGATAAACTACTACTAACAGCAACGAACACTCCACCACCGGTTGCATGCAATCTATCCTTTCTAAACACCGTCTGTACGTTTGTAAAAATTTCGGCAGAATTTATCTCTGGCTTCAGCCAGCTTTCTGTACTTATAACGATTTCAGCTTCGGTGCTTTCTATCAGCGCTTGAAGTTCCGGTACTTTACCAACGCAGCTTCGACAGTTTACAATTACAATACCGATTGCTGCTTGGTCCCCGCATGTCCTGACTTTGCCCCGCACCCGTTGAGGCTGTTGCCCTTTCTGTACTTGCCCGAGGCCATCTAACCTAAAAAACCGCCCAGCCCACGCCACACAACACCTGCTACCCGTGTAGCCGCTTGTTGCGTGTAGTGGACTCCTGACCTATCCAGCGGAACCCGAAACCCCACCACCCTATGGCGCAAGTCGAGGAATCTGCAGCCCACACGGTCGCAGAACCGTCTCAGCCTCTGATTCAGACCCTCCACTCGGCTCTGTACCAAAGGTCCGCAGTCAGTCCTGTCGACGATGCTGCAGATGGTGAGCTCCGCTTTCATCCCGCTAGCGAGACTGGCAGTCTTCACCAAATCAGATAGCCGCTGGAAGCCGGACAGAGAGGATTTCCTCCGATCCATAGCGACACACATCATTGGTGCCGACATGAGCGACCACCTGCAGATGGGTGCACCCTGTACCCTTCATGGCATCCGGAAGGACCCTTTCCACATCTGGAATGACTCCCCCTGGTATGCACACGGAGTGCACTTTGGTTTTCTTCCCCTCCCTTGCTGCCATATCCCTAAGGGTCCCCATTACGCGCCTGACGTTGGAGCTCCCAACTACCAGTAAGCCCACCCTCTGCGACCGCCCGGATCTTGCAGACTGAGGGGCAACCTCTGAAACAGGACAAGCAGCCATGTCAGGCCGAAGATCAGTATCAGCCTGAGACAGAGCCTGAAACCGGTTCGTCAGACAAACTGGAGAGGCCTTCCGCTCAGCCCTCCGGAATGTCTTTCGCCCCTTGCCACACCTTGAGACGACCTCCCACTCTACCACAGGTGAGGGATCAGCCTCAATGCGGGCAGTATCCCGGGCAACCACAGTCGTAGTCCGATCGGGGGATGCGTGGGACGAGCTGGCTGTCCCCGACAAACCCCCATCCGGACCCCCACAGTGATGACCATTGGCAACAGCCTCAAGCTGTGTGACCGAAGCCAACACTGCCTGAAGCTGGGAGCGAAGGGATGCCAACTCAGCCTGCATCCGAACACAGCAGTTGCAGTCCCTATCCATGCTAAAAACTGTTGTGCGAAGAACGTCTGAACTAATCTACAGAGAGCGCAAACAAATCGACACAAAATTTAAACGGTTATTAAAATACAAGATTGCCTAGTAAATGCAGTAATGCTGCCACTTGTGCACTGCTGACACACTGCTCGGCGGCTGAAGGAGACTACGCGATTTTACACTATTCAGGTACTAAAACGCGATGCTACAACTCTCAAATACTATAATACGCCCGAAATTTATGAATTAAACAATGCAAGTACCAAAAACACGCAAAGAAATTAAGAATTAAACTATGTAACAAATGAGTGAGCTAGGAGTATACGACTTGCTGCTGCAGCTGCTTATCCAACGGCGGCAGGGAGCACACTGACTGACCAACCGACACTGGCCGTTCAAAACAAAAACAGAAGACAGACGACTACGCGAATTTACACTATTCAGGTACTAAAACGCGATGCTACAACTCAAATACTATAATACGCCCGAAATTTATGATTTAAACAATGCAAGTACCAAAAACACGCAAAGAAAGTAAGAATTAAACTATGTAACAAATGAGTGAGCTAGGAGTATACAACTTGCTGCTGCAGCTGCTTATCCAGCGGCGGCAGGGAGCACACTGTCAACTGCCATCGCAACTTTTCTCCTTCCTTTATTGAGTCGGTCCTGACTCTCACAGTAGTCGACACAATGCACTACGTAATTATACACTACTGTGTGGCACATTACAGGACCGATGTGAAAAAGTAGATTCAACAGATAAAACTAAGACACACACACACACACACACACACACATACACACACACACACACACACACACACACACATACACACAGAGAGAGAGAGAGAGAGAGAGAGATACAGAGAGATAGAGAGACAATAAAGAAAGTCTAATTTGGTGCCGCATTGATATGAAAACAAGTGAACATCAAAAGCGACACAGGAGCAACGTAAACATTCTCTTTGCGAATTGCAAAAATCTAACTTCCGAGCCGAGCCCCTTAAAAATATTCAACGTGTTTGGCAGTGCATTCCCACGACACATGAGCGTGTATATGAGGACGAATACTTCGTTAATAACTGTAAGTAATTGCAAAATATTTCTGCGCAAATGAATTAGATTTATAGGTAAAATAATGAGTCAACTCGCAATCCAAATTCACAGTAACACAATTTAGTTGCTGATGACTATCTAGCGGTATAGGCTCCTACAGAATCCAGGTATGCAGAAAATAAGGTAATGGCAGCAATAGATATAAACTGTTTTTTTTTTAAGTCTAAATTTAATTAAAATAATTAGAACATAATTTTTTTTTTTGCTTTTTACGGAACTGAATAACAGTACCTCGTGATGATGGCAAAAAGGTGATGAAGCATGTTTTGGCATTCATAAATGACAGTTACTTGCTTAATAGGTGGACATGAATTCGTACAAATGGCTCAAATGGCTCTGAGCACTATGTGACTTAACTTCTGAGGTCATCAGTGCCCTAGAACGTAGAACTACTTAAACCTAACTAACCTAAGGACATCACACACATCCGTGCCCGTAGGCAGGATTCGAATATGCGACCGTAGCGGTCGCACGGTTCCAGACTGTAGCGCCTAGAACCGCTCGGCCACCCCGGCCGGCTGAATTCCTACAATTTAGTCTGCAAACACAGCTGCTGCTGCTAGAGCTTCTAAATTAGACATTGATAATCTACTAACCTTCTTTATTGTAAAAGCAAACACAGATACAAATAGCGTGCTTTCATAAAGAAACAGCACCTCAAAACGGAGATGTGGAAAGAATTGTACAGTACAGAAGGAAGTACAGTACAGTGCGAAGGAAGTAGTAGGGCTGATGACGACAGAATAAAGAGAAGGAAACCCGTGGAGGGAAAATAAATGTCGACAGTTGCCAAATGTATGTTTATTACCGCGTGCCGAGTTTCAGCATAAGTAATGACGTTAGATAGTTGCGGCTGCCGAATACGGACAAACATTTTCCAACGCTAGGGAGAGAGGCGTGAGCTGGTTTGGTCTGGCCTGCACCATGTTACGCAGCGGACGCCGAAACGAGCGTTTATTGGTTCTGCAAACACTGTGATTCTGTTTACGGATGGTAACTGCGTCATAATTAAACGAAATCAATTAATATGCAGCAGTGGAGGCAAACAGTCTCTCCATTCTGTTTGACGTGACCAAACATTGCAGAGCTTTATTTATTGACTTCTTCGGTTGGGCTAGCGTGTGACGTTGACGTTCGTGACGGCGAGAGATGGGGAGAGAGAGTGGGAAGTGTTCGCACAGGGGAAGGTGTTCTATGGTCATGTTAAATTGGGCTCGGCTTGTAACGCAATCATTGGCCTGTCTCAACACTGTAGACGAATCTCTCCTGTCCACTGATATAGTCACGATTCCTTAAACATGTGGAATTATGTAGCAGTACGTAGGCCTGAATCTCGGAGTAGCTCGTTGTGTTTTTCTTTTAGATTCGCATTTGCCTATTCCATCGCGTATTCCTGACACTACGCCTTGAATAAGAAATCAACGTTGTGCCAACAAGGACATCGTATGAAACACTCCTGCATTCTGTAAAAATTACTGTAAAAGTGTTGAATATGTAAGTTGCTGTTATTTTGTGAGACAGCCAGAGAGAGAAAGAGAGAGAGAGAGAGAGGAAGAGAGAGAGACAGCGAGAGAGAGGGAGGGGGGGCTGCGAGATCCTATCATTATGGAAGAAATACTCATAACCAGTACGAAACTTGTAATAGGAGAACAAAATGGATAATGAAATTTTCTGATCATAAGTCTATGCGTAATACATCTGGTTTAAATGACATCTCTCTGCATATTTTTTTCCTTGTTTGTTCTGTTCACCTTCTGGAAAATGCAATATACACTATGTGCTCAAAAGTATCGTTAAATGAAGGTCGTCGGCCACTGCATTGTCCGTGGTGAGAGTTGATGCCTGAAGATTGGCATTCTTGGCACGCTCTTGACACTGTGGATCTCGGAATTTTGAATTCACTAACGATTTCCGAATTGGGATGTCCCATGCGTCTACCTCCAACTATTATTGCGAGTTCACAGTCTGCTAATTCCCGTGGTGCATCAGTAATCACGCCGCAAATCGTTCCACAAGAATCACCTGAGTACATATGACAGCTCCACCAATGCACTGCCCTTTTAGACATTGTGTGCACTATACTACCGCCATATCTATGTGTGTATATCGCTATCTCACGACATGTCTACCCGGTGGATACCCATATAGGAGTGGCGCTATGTTGCATCCACGCTGCAGTAGCGCCCTCAAACGGAAACGTATCGATCGCCCCTTATAGCATAGTACCTAGAAGGTATCACTGAACACCTTCTGAAAGTTTGTCGGTGGAATTCTGGTTCTCAGTGTATAGCCCACATCTTTAGAACGAAAATGTGTTTCCGACGTTGGTCGCGCTTGCCCACGCAAGCTTGTGGTCAGTGGATCAGAAGAAAGAGTAGTGATTTCTTATTTTACCATTTATTTGTACCAATTACCCTCGTTTCCTCTGTTTATTTATTCCACCTTGACTAATCAAACTTCTGAACTTTTACTAAGGTCCTTTGAATTTCAGTGGACCATACGAGCCTTTCACAGGCAGTCTGCCACCATCTGGGCAGATCTTACAAGATACAATCATGCACGGTGGTGAGATGAGATTCTGACACAAGACAATGGGGGAAAAATTAAATCACTACAGGATTATACCGTGTTACACGGCCTATAGCCTTGATAATGGCCACAATTCCCCCCTGAAGAGAGACGTCCTATCCCATAGATACATTAAATTACGGGGATGTCGATGGTACGTTTCACCTGCTGTTCCAAATAATACCAGACGTATTTTATGGCATTAAGAGGGGTGATTTAGCGACTGAGTCTAAACGCGATAGGGTGCCTGATAGTTATGCAAACCAGCTACGCACCAGTGGAGCCTCTTGATCGCCACTGTTGGCAGGGTGTCGAGAGGGTGTGCATCATACTCACCAGGAAGATGCGGAACGAACAGTAACACTTGATCGTCGAGAATGTTGGCATAAATATGCTAATTGATGTTCGCGAAATTTGAATGAGAGAGCCCAACTCACGGTACCTAAAACACCCCCAAAACATAGCAAACCAGCTCCAACAGGAACTACACGCTCTGCAAGCCTTCTTAGGCCGTCGCATCATCTGAAAAGTGGCAAACCCGTCACTCGTCACCCCCTACTGCACGCCTCCAGTCGGTTGCTGTCCAGGTTCTGTATTGTTTGTCAAGACTAGAGGCCGTGTTACACAGTATAAGCCTGATGTCTACTGGAGTCATAACATTCTCCTCCCTCCACCCCTGCCCTGTGCCTGAATCTCACCACCGTGCATGATTCCAGCCATATGAGGCGCTGTGAGCTGTAGACCCGACTGGTAATGACTATTGCATGTGAAACTAGGCTGTTTAGGTTTTCTTATTGGTAACGCCACGTAGCGCTCTGTATGAAAATCACTGGCCGTGCTGTGTGCAGCCTGCATTGTTGTCTGCCATTGTAGTGTTGGGCAGCTGGATGTTAGCAGCGCGTAGCGTTGCGCAGTTGGAGGTGAGCCGCCAGCAGTGGTGGTTGTGTGGAAGTTAGATGGCGGATTTTTGAGAGCGGATGATCTGGACGTGTGTCCGTCAGAAGCACTACATTTGTAAGAATGGATGTCATGAGCTGCTATATATATTATGACTTTTGAACACTAGTAAGGTAAATACATTGTTTGTTCTCCATCGAAATCTTTCATTTGCTAACTATGCCTATCGGTAGTTAGTGCCTTCAGTAGTTTGAATCTTTTATTTAGCTGGCAGTAGTGGCGCTCGCTGCATTGCAGTAGCTTGAGTAACGAAGATTTTTGTGAGGTAAGTGATTTGTGAAAGGTATAGGCTAATGTTAGTCAGGGCCATTCTTTTGTAAGTATTATTGAAAGTCAGATTCCGTTGCGCTAAAAATATCGTGTGTCAGTTTAAACACAGTCATGTACAATTTTTCTAAGGGGACATTTCATATGTCGACCCTTAGCCGAGGATAACTCACTAGAATCTTCTGAGTTTTTTTGTAGTTTGTGTAATTAGTGCAGCCTTTGTTTATTGCTAGCGCGTAATTGTAGAGAGAATTTCCTTTGTAGTTGTTTTTCATTTTTGTAGAGTAAAACAGTTGTGGCATGCATGTAAATTTGCACCAAGTACTTCGCAGCTGCGCTTACAATTAACGAGATATTATTTTCAATGCTATGGTAATGTGTTTTCTTATTTTGCTCTTCAAATTGTGCTTTTCTGTGTTGTCGTGTGAAATATTGTGACAATAATGGCGTGTGAAAAACGTAATACTAGGCTCCAAAGTAAACTGAGAAATGACAGTGAAGACGAAAGCAGTGTGTTAGCGCCGCCAAGTAATGAATTAACTAATGTTCAAAGTAGTAATTTGGTAATTTTGCATAGGGAAAAGGAGCGGGCTGCAAATAATGGTGTAGGCAGTGAAACAATTAGTGAACAGGGAAGCATTATCGATCGATCGGTCGGCAACAGCTCGCCTCGGGAATCCGAAATGACAGGACACAATCTTGCAAATGCTGTAGATTCAGGTTTTGCGTCCTCACCGTTTTCTCAAATAAGTCAAGACACATTTTCTGCTTGTCGAAATGTGAATGTTGCCGGTGCAAATGCACTGCCGAAAAGCATAGAGGAACAGAATCCAGACACTAATACATTATTATTGCAATTAATGCAACAAATGGAACAAAATCAGAGACAAACACAGCAACAGTTAGACACAATGGAACAAAATATTCGGAAGTTAGACACCACACTTGAACAAACACGTGAAGATTTAATTACTGAGTTACATAACATTGAATCGAAATGTCAAAAAGTCTGTAATGACGTAAAAACACAAATTTGTGAGCATTTTCAACCTATTTTTTGGCGGCATGAAAATGCATTACAGAATCACGAAGCAGCCATAAAAGAAATGCAAACCATTGTTCATGAAAATCATGAGACCTTGTGGGCTAAAATTGACTCAGTTGCATGTACCGATTCGGTTACGCTACTTGCAAAAACTCAGGAAAACTTAAAGGACACAGTAGATACGCTGAAAATTGCTTCAGAAAGACGCACGGAGGAAATTAGTTCATTATCAGAGAAAGTAGTCGAACTTTCGGATCAGCTAAATAATTTTTCTACGAAGGTAGATGATAATCTGAATGACGCAAAACCGGTAGTCTTTAATGACACAGAAGAGTACGAACAAATTAGGAAATTCAAACAAAATCAGAATCAAATTAATACGCAACACCAAAGAGAAATCCGGGAAGTACAAGATCAGTTGGCACAAGTAATACAAAAATTACATATCTCAGAGGACACTCGCGCTCCAACACGGGAAGAGGGACTTAGAAATACGGAAAAGCCACAAAATAATAACACAGGGCATTTCGGAAATTATGAAAGAAATTGGCAAGGTGCACCGAATTTTGAGATGGAACCGCCGACACGACGTAACAATGACCGATATGCGACTCGCCGACACGATGATTTTGACTATAAGCTGTTCATTACTACACGTAAATTCAAAACGTTTAAGAATTCTGCCAACGACATTCATCCACAAGCGTGGTTTCATCATTTCTCTTATTGTTTTCCTCCCAACTGGTCACTGGAGCACAGGTTAGACTTTATGTGTGGCTACTTAGAGAATGAACCAGCTGTGAGAATGCGATCGGTCATTCACGATTGCCACAGTGAAGGAGAATTTTATCATGCATTCCTCTCAACATATTGGTCTTAAGCCACACAATACCGAGTAAAACATAGCGTCATAATGATGAAACATTTCGAACAATCTGAATTTTCCGGTCTTGTGAAATATTTTAAAGACATGTTGCACAAGAATCAGTACCTGTCAAACCCTTACAGCCCCTCAGAACTCATCCGCATTTCCTTAATCAAATTGCCTGAACATTTACGACATATTATTTTGGCAAGACGTTGCAAAGACGACATTGAAGCTTTTCAGGGACTGTTACAAGAATTGGAAACTGACACTGACTATCGCGGGATCCGAAAACTGGAACACAACAATTACAGGTCACATCCGTCACAATTCCGTGATGAAAGAAATAATAAATGGACATGACAAGGCTATTCTTACAACGTAAATCATGACGAAAACAGACACCACCCGTATGACAACCATTGGCAGGGTAGTAATAATTACAGGGAAAGATCACCTCTCCACGGTAATGACTATCACAGAGACAATCAGAGAAACAGACAATTTGGGAACAAAAATAATTATCAAGGGAGACAGAATAACTTTAGACGCAACAGTCCAGCGTGCAGTTACGATTCAGGGAGAAATTCTCCACTACGTGACCGACAAGAAAGAAACTATGGAATCTACCGACATGACGACAGACGATATGATCGTAAAGAGAGATCTGAATTGCATCAGAACTGGCGGGATTCAAACAGAGCAGGGCCCTCTCGACAAGGTGAATTTGTAGAAATTAGGTCTCCAAATCCCAATAACAATGCGCGCCAACAAAGACACAATAGGCAATGACTCATACCGCTGGCAGCCACAAAACGTACTTCTGAAACAGACGATGCAGCTGCCGTAGCTAGTAATTACGTAAAAATGTAAGACATTAGGGACATCTTACTCCAGGAGCACGACGTAAAACATAACAACATTGCATATCCTGTGATTCACATCACAGTAAATGACGTAAAATTTACGGCAGTACTTGACTCTGGCAGTCCCATTTCAGTAATTAGTGAAACAGCCTTTAGCAAATGCAACTAATCGAACGATTGCCCCAGACTTCCGTTACGTAAGATTAAATTACAAGGTGAAATCTTTGGAAAAAGTGTAGATGTACGCCAACAAACCAACTTAGAATTCTTTTGTCAAAGCTACAGCTTCTCTATGAACTTTCTTATTGTTCCATTATTGTCGACGGAAATTATATTTGGAGTAGACTTTTTGAATGAATACAATGCAATCTTAAACTTTCACGATGCTGAAATAAGTTTAGAGAATGAAGGTAAGTCAATAGCTTTAAAATTTGAAGATTGGCTCTCAAACCATGACGAGGAAATTAATCGGCTTTACCTTCTGTTAGACAACAGTTCGGAATTTTCTACGGAACTAGACACTAACAATCACTCTGCAAGTACTGACAGGGATGATATCGACGGCATATTTGATACTAATGAGTTAATCCAGAATAAAATTCAAACAATTGAGAATTGTAATGACTCTGATAGGCAGGACCTTTTTGAGATTTTACAAGCACATTCCACAGTTTTTACTCACAAAACAGGAACAATCAAGGGATTTCAATACCAATTTCGTGTTCGTCAGCATACTAAATTTTGTGTTAGACCATACGTAATTCCAGCACATTATAGGGACCGTGTTAGAACAGAAATACAATCTATGCTTGACGAGGGCATTATTGAGCTTGCAGTAAGCTCATATAACAATCCATTACATGTTGTTGAGAAGAAAAATGGATCGATCAGGCTTGTCTTAGATTCGAGACAAATCAATACTATCGTCATTCCTGAAACAGACAGACCGCAGAAGAACTTCTTCAAAATTTTAATGGTGTGAAAGTGTTGTCTTCTATTGATCTCAGATCCAGCTTTTATCAGATTGAACTTCATCCAGAATGTAGAAAATACACAGCTTTTCTTTGTTTCGGCGTTTGTTATCAATTTCGGAAACTTCCTTTTGGTTTCAACATTTCTTCAGCAGCGTTCATTCGCGGGCTAAATTCCATATTACCTGATTTCTTAAAACGTCACATCACCTTGTATGTGAACGATATTATAATAGCAGAAGCCTCATGGGAACAACATATCGCATCCTCAACAGTTTGTTACGTATTTTTGCAGACTCTGGAATTACAGTTAACTTGGAAAAGTCTGAATTCGGTAGGTCAAAGGTGAAGTTTTTGGGACGTATTGCTTCTTCTGAAGGCATTCAGCCGGATCCTGAAAAGTTAGAAGCAATCAGAGCCATTCCAGTTCCATCCACAAAAAAACAAGTCCGCAGTTTTCTAGGTCTTGTAAATTTTTACCGTCGTTTTCTGAATATGCAAATTCTAGTTACACCAAAACTTTGTTCTCTCACTGGCAAAAATACTATTTGGAACTGGGACGAACAAGCACAGTTGGAATTCAGTTCTTTGAAAGAATCGCTACTTAACGCGCCAATACTAGCTCATCCAGATCTGTCACAAGATTTCTGCCTTAGCACGGATTCTTCTAAAGTCGGTCTTGGTGCCCATTTATTTCTAGAAGCCATAGGAAATGACACTACTGTTCAGAAAACCATTGCTTTTGCTAGCCGAGTGCTAACAAAATCTGAGAATAATTATTCTGTTACTGAATTGGAAGCTTTAGCTATCGTTTGGGCTTTTAACAAATTCCGTTTCTTTGTTTCTGGTAAGCACATAAAAGTATACAGTGATCATCGTGCATTACAATTTCTTATGTCTTCAAAATTAAATCATGGCAGGTTAAGACGTTGGGCATTGTTTCTGCAAGAATTCCACTTCACAATAGTCTACATTCCCGGCAAGGAGAACATTGTTGCGGACGCACTGTCACGCGCACCGGCTGGGCTTGAGAAAAGTAACACAGAAGGCAACCTCGAGAAAAATTTCAGTATTCTTTACATTCAGAAAGTCGCCTTTGAAAAATTCATCACCACATCTTTAAAGGACATTGCTCATTAACAAGATAAAGATCC
This sequence comes from Schistocerca cancellata, assembly GCF_023864275.1. Classification (NCBI taxonomy): domain Eukaryota; kingdom Metazoa; phylum Arthropoda; class Insecta; order Orthoptera; family Acrididae; genus Schistocerca; species Schistocerca cancellata. The sequence goes on from NC_064630.1 coordinate 601,627,876, forward strand.
GATTTGGAAAGACATCAAAAGTAAAATAACTCAGATTCGGCATTATTATCTGGTTAGAAACAACGTACTCTTCAAACGCTGCACTGCTGACGACAAGCTATGGGTACTTTGCATTCCAGACGATTTTGTTAATAAGCTCATTTGGTACATTTTGTTCCACGAAAATGTTATCATATTCTTCGAACGACTTGTTATTTTAACAATATGGAAAAGAGAATTCGAAGAGTCTTGTCTATTTGTAAACTTTGTCAAAAGGCGAAACCATCTACTATCTTACATCGAGCTCCGTTGTTTCCTATCATTCCTTCTAAATTAAAAGAATTTGCTGCTGTTGATCTCTTGGGACCCCTTGTCAGAACATCTAATGGATTTTCGTGCGTTCTAATCGCTGTTGAACTTACTTCATAATTTGTTTCTTTCACTCCGTTACGTAAAGCCACTGGACGGTCTGTATCCAACGCCTTTGTTAAAAATTTCTTACGTGAAGTGTACCATGTTGCTAAAGTCATTTCAGATAATGGACCGCAATTCAGATCTGCTGTTTGGCCACGCATGCTTCGGAATCATAAAACCAAACCTGTTTTTATTTCATTGTACTCACCACATTGTAACCCATCAGAACGGATTATGAAAGAAATCAATAAGCTTTGCAGACTTAATTGTCACAGAAAGCATCAGCATTGGGACAGATATTTACACTTATTTCAAAACGTGTTGAATGAAATGCCTCATGACTCCACTCCTTTACCACCTACTCTTGTACTGAAGAATGAAGAACCACCGAACAGAATCAGAGAGCTTGTACCTTTTCCGAATACACGTAAACTTCGACACAAAGACATAATTGATTTGGCTATTAAAAATATAAATTCTGCAGCAGACAAAAGGAGAACACTACACGGTAAAGCAAATGCAAAGAAATTATATACTGGTCAGAAAGTTCTCATTAAAGCTCATTCATTGTCACATAAGAATAAACACTTGAGCCACAAATTCTTTCTGATTTACAACGGACTTTACAGAATCCGACATATACCACATGATAATTGCGTTGAAGTTGAAACTCTGCGTACTAGGAAGAGTAAAGGTTTACACCACATTTCACATGTAAAACCGTTTATTGAGAAATAATCTGCTTTTTAACTTTGTCTTTACCATAAAATTTTTCACTTCACGTTACTAGTACAATTTGTAACACTGAGAAACTGTTAACATGTAACAATGTTTTGAAGTTAACTATCCAGTCTAGAACCTAGGGAACATATTTAGACAGTATTTACGAGTGCATTGTTATAGTGAACAGACGACACAGTGTTATTGTGTGTGTGTACATTCTTGCTTGTTAGTTGCACGATTATGTAACGACTATAAGGCTTACATACTTATAACACATACAGGTACTGCTAATGAGATTTTAATGCAACATTAAGGTTTACTTGAAAATACATTCTTTATTTGAAGTACTTTCTGTGGGATTAAAGATGACTTAGCATTTGGTTTCTTCTACAGCTACACGGTTATATCACGACGCTACTAATGTGTGACACAATTTACATTGTTGCTTTTGCAGTGTATCTGTTTTTCTGAATTCTTCTGGAAAGTAAAACATGTTTTAGTAGTAACATTTGTGGTATAGCTACTATGTGACAGCCTTTTTCGTAGCACAACACTACATTACAGTATAGTACTTTTTTGATCACGGTAATGTACGTAATAACTACGATATCTATACGCATAGCCTTTCACTTTTGTTTATCATGAGGTAAGTACATTGACTTCTGCAGAACTTAGTTTTCGGAGGACGATAACTACGACACGTCCACAGAATTATCTTATAGCAAGACGCACATTTAGCGCTAAAGGACACATATCTGAGTGATTAATTTTGTACTTAAAAAATTTATTTTTAAAGATTTTTGAATTACAATGATACAAAGGTTATCCCTGATACATTTCATTCCATTTCTGTAATCTGTAACACCTGAGGGTATAATTACATTAATCCTCAGGGGGTACACGCCTACTTTGTGTACCATGTGTCTGGCAAGCACAAGGAGCCCTAGTTAATATGGTATTTGCTTATACAACTTTATACATTGGTACCATATTTCTCTAACACATAAATTACACAGCAATCTGATCATTTAACTAAGAGATAAACTTTTTTTACTACATCAGTGACACAGGTTTACACAATTACACAGTTGGATAACTTCACACTTATGAAACTGTATTTTGTCTGTACTGTGTGAACTGTTCATATTTTTTCTGATCCATTGTGATACTATGAGAGCATTGAAAGATATATTTGGTATGGGATCACGATTTTAAAGTACACTTGATGTAGATGACACTATTGAAATGAGCAGATAATTTTTTTTAGGTTTTGAAATTATTGGAGGAAGGCACAACGATTTTGAGAATTGACTGAGGTGTTATGATATTATTACGATGACGATATTTATTATGCTGTTGAGGTATGTTTATGATCAATAAGATGATGCTACCGTATATGAGGAATTTGATTATGCTACATATTTCTTACGATGAAATATTGAAGAAGTGTCGACGAATATGTATATGTATAATAAGGTAAGGAATAATGAGTAGTGGTTAGGGACTCTGTTGTGGAAAAGGATGTTGGAAACCAAGAATCGTACTTTTAAGAGTTATGAAATGTGTGTAAATGCGTGAATGTATCACAATGCCGACGAATATTTTTTGGCTCGACCTGTGAAATTTTTATATGAGACTGTCACTGTAGTGCAAACTGGTGTCATAAATATTTCGGTAAGAAAGTTAAGTGACCACCTTCACGTAATGCGTCATGGGCACCCAGCTGCACAAACAGTCGCCTGGAAAAAAGCCATTAGTGTGTGCCTTTCAGAGGCACAGGTGGAGAAAAAAAAGGCCATTATCCTCGCTATTGACATTTCTTTGTAGAAAGCATCGCAAATACGACACGCTCAAACTTGGAAACATATGATTATACTGTGGAGCACGTGCTTTGTGCTACTTGCTGAAGTGCTTATGAATTGATGAGAAACATTTTATATCTATTGTCTTTCTAGTTGAGAGATAGCTCATTTTGTTTAATATCTGGTTTCCAGCTGTGTTGCAGCATTGATTTTACGTAATTAAATTAAATGCAGTTGCTAATGTGAACACTTTCTGCCAAAAGATCTATTAAATAATAATCTTACGATCCACATTCTTAGAAAAAGGAGCATTTGGAATGGAAAGAACAGTAATAAGGGATTAATAACAGTAACTGCATACATAATTTTCTTTTCAACTACTCGTCAATTTTTTATAGAATAAGTTTTTGTGGTGCACCACTTTTATTACATAGACATTAAGATGTGAATATACATTTCCCCTATCTGCATTGTTGTCTTTAGTGTATTATTTTTTCTGCTTGTGGGTTTGTCATGTTCAGATATAAGTTATTACATTTACTGCTGCTTGCTTTGCCAATTTCCATTTTTTTGTCATTGCTGTTTGTGTTAATTGTTTTGTGCTGCTGCATTGCCTCGTCCCTTAGTTTATGCATCTGAGCTCAGTAGATTTAAGTTAGCTTAAGATGGGGTAGGCTATATAAGAGAAGGAGTTGCGATGAACTGGAAGAAATGCATTGAGAAACTGTAAGAAAATGGTTTGGCCAAAAAAAGTATTTTGAAAGAGGATATGAACAAAAAAGTAGGGTTTAGGGACAACAGGTTTAGGTAGGATTTTCTTGGAAATATACGATGAGGTGAGATAATGGAAAATAAATAATGAGGTAAGAAATATGTGAACATATGAATACAGAAAGCATGCTTGGATAGGATTTAGTAGGTGAAAACAAATGTTGAAATAAGAGGTACGATCTATGGAATGAAGTTTTGGGTAGGACTGCAGTACCAAATGTTACAATGAAAACGAACCCTGTCTTTCCTTTTGTATTATACCGCTATGTGTTTATGTACCCTTGTGTATTTGTCTTTTTCCTGTCTTTATGTGGTTAGCTAATGAGATTTATGTTGTCGAATTTTTCAAATACTATGTTATTTGCTTTGTAAAGATGTTTAGACATTATTTATCTGTTCTGTTTTGTTGCTCATGTGTGAAGTTGATGTTTCAAAAGTTATTCTGATCTTTTATGTATGTACTTATGTCATAATTCCTGTAACACTGATGTATATGTTATTTCGATTCTTTTGTAAAGCCCATATTACTCAAATGTTATCTGTACTGTTATGTTCTTTAATGATGTATTTTGTACCTTTGTAATTGTATTCCTATGATGTAAATTTATAATTGTATAGACTCAAGTTCATCAAATTACGTATCATTTCACTGCACATGTTTCTGTTGGTCATAACATATGCACAGTATGTGAGAAGTTGGGACTGTAGGTGCTTGCACGTGTGCTGATAATTCAGCAAGGGACTGGTTAACAGCATTGCTCGTTCTAAGGACAATTCCAAAAATTTTGTGAGTGCACAAGTGGTGGTTCAAGGACTTGCTATATTGTCCGCAAGACTCTTCGATGGTGATTGTGCACCAGCACAGTCGCAACAGATGGCTGCTGACTGTCTCTACAAGGACTACAGTGGGTCTGCATCTTTGATGGCCCACCAATACCATTATTTCTACAACGACTGCACTGGGTCTGCACCTCTGGTGGCCCACCAATACCGTAATCTCTAACAAGACTACAGTGGTCTGCTCTGTGATGACCTACCTACCAATATTCTTCAAAACTTCGACTGAATCTGCGGTGAGTTTGCTCTGTTGTGGTCCATTACCTGTCTGCATGTCAAGAGTCAGCACTGTCTTTCCGTTGAAAGGACAACACAACTTCTTCAAGACTGCATGGAAATCCACTACTTCCATGCGCATTTTCTTTTACTGCTCAGACTTTGAGAAAAACACTGCTATTTTACTGTGATGAACGATCAGGACTGTCTTTATGAACTGTGAGTAAATTTTAGCTTTTGACCAACATTGTATCAATAAGTGTGTTCATTTGATTTCTTTGTTATTGTAATTATGAAAAACTTTTTTCCCATGTGTATTGGCCACTGCCCAAAACAATTTGTAAAATTTTTTCTAGGGAGCATGGGGGCTATGTAAGTACGCTGTTTAGGTTTTCTTATTGGTGACACTACACAGTGCTCTGTATGAAAATCACTGGCTGTGCTGTGTGCAGTCTGTGGCTTGGTTGCATTGTTGTCTGCCATTGTAGTGTTGGGCAGCTGGATGTTAACAGCGCGTAGTGTTGCGCAGTTGGAGGTGAGCCGCCAGCAGTGGTGGTTGTGGGGAAGTTAGATGGCGGATTTTTGAGAGCGGATGATCTGGACGTGTGTCCATCAGAGACAGTACATTTGTAAGAATGGATGTCATGAACTGCTGTATATATTATGACTTTTGTACACTTGTAAGGTAAATACATTGTTTGTTCTCTATCAAAATCTTTTATTTGCTAACTATGCCTATCGGTACTTAGTGCCTTCAGTAGTTTGAATCTTTTATTTAGCTGGCAGTAGTGGCGCTCGCTGTATTGCAGTATCTTGAGTAACGAAGATTTTTGTGAGGTAAGTGATTTGTGAAAGGTATAGGTTAATGTTAGTCAGGGCCTTTCTTTTGTAGGGATTACTGAAAGTCAGATTCCATTGCGCTAAAATTATTGTGTGTCAGTTTGAACACAGTCATGTATAATTTTCTAAGGGGACGTTTCACATGCAGCTTCCTTCGCACTGTCCATTCGGAATCACGTTAAGAGGGCTTTTTGAATTTACTGGCAGCAGAAACTCCTGTCGGGCTTTGAACCGACTTCATTCACAAGGTGTGACACTCGTCTCTGGTCTTTGTTTGTTAGGACACTTTTATCACCACTCTTCTTGCGACGTGTTACATGGTTGCGAGTAGTACACCATTTGTTACCCGTAGGCAAACAAATGAGGCACTTTCATTCAAGGTGTCATTCTCAGCACATTCAAACACGATAGCTCATTTCTGTCACGTCTCCTCGTCGACTTATCTTTAATGCGCCGCCCTATACAGTAGACAGGCACATACACACCACTCCATTGCAGTCAGTTATGTCAGCAGTGTAGGGTCAGATTATCATGTGGTACCAGTTTTACACAATCTATAGCGTTGCAATGTGAACACGATGCTCTTTTAAAGCACTGACTAATACTTTGGGCAGGACAGTCCATTTCAGAAATGTTATTATCCCCAACCACTGCCTCACAGGTGCTTCTTTATGACAGGGTCATACAATCATCAACTCCGAACTGTAAACATTGGACCATTGAACAGTCGAAAAACGTTGTGTGTCGTGACGAATCACGGAACACGATGCAGCGATCTGGTGGCAGGGGGTGGGTATGACGAATGCCCAGTGAACGTCATCTGCAAGCGTGTGTAGTGGCAACAGTCAAATTTGGAGGCGGTGGTGTTACGGTGTGGTTGTGTTTTTCATGGAGGGAGCATGCACCCCTTGTTGTTTTGCGTGGCACTATCACGGCACAGGCCTTCATTGATGTTTTAAGCACCTTGTTGCTTCCCACTGTTGAAGAGCAATTGGGGGATGGCGACTGCATCTTTCAACACGTTCGAGCACGTGTTCATAATGCACGGTCTATGGCGGAGTGGTTACACGATAATAACATCCCTGTAATGGACTGGCCTGCACAAACTCCTGACCTGAATCCTATACATCAGCTTTGGGATTTTCTGAAACGTGGACTTCATGCCAGGCCTCGCCTACCGACATCGATACCTCTCGTCAGTGCAGCACTCCGTGAAGAATCGTCGGCCATTCCCCAAGAAACCTTCCAGCACCTAATTGAACGTATGCCTGCGAGAGTGGAAGCTGTCATCAAGACCAATGGTGGGCCAACACCATATTCAGTTCGAGCATTACCGAGGCAGGGAGCCAGGAACTTGTACGTCATTTTTAGCCAGCGGCGTTTGGGAAGATTTGTCAGTGCTAACAGAGCAGCAACAATGCGTAATAAGAAAAGTACAGACATCAACGTTCGACGCACGAGATACGTATTCGTTAAGACAATGCGGCAATATCTGGCGTTAATGGGCTATGGCAGCAGGCGACCGACGCGAGTGCCTTTGCTAACATCACGAAATTGCAAGCAGCGCACCACCTTGCCTCGTGATATATCGGTTGGACCCTAGACGACTGAAAAACCGTGGCTTGGTCAGATGAATCTCAATTTCAGTTGGCAAGAGCTGATAGTAGAGTTCGAGAATGGTGCAGACCCCACGAATAGACACAAGTTGCCAACACGGCATTTTGAAAACTAGTGGTGGCTCCCTAATGGTGTGGGCTGTGTTTACCTGAAAGTGTCTGGGTACTCTAGTCCAACTGAACCGATTACTGACTGGGAATGGTTATGATCGGCTGCGTACAGACCATTTTATGACATTCATGGATTTCTTCTTCCCAGACAATGATGAATTTTTTTATAGATGACAGTGCACCTTATCAGACTTTTTCGCAACTGGTTTGAGGAACATTCTGGACAATTCGAGGGAGTGATTTGGCCACCCAGATCGCCCGACACGAATCCCACGGACATTTGTGGGACACAATCGAGAGGTCAGTATGTGCACAGAATCCTGAACCGACAAAACTTTCGCAATTACGGACGGCTATAGCCGCAACATGGTCATTATTTATGCACGAACTTCCAACGACTTGTTGAGTTCATGTCACATGGAGCTGACGCACTATGCTAGGAAAAAGGAGAGTCCCATGACTTTTCTCACCGCATTACTACACAGCACTACATTACCAAATGCGTCCAAATAGGACCAACGTGCTGTTATTCCTTTCTTAGACATCCCTCGGAGATTGAAGAATGTGTATGGGGCAGCAATCTGTCGAAAACCGCCGGTCGATCTGGGAGGCCAGCCTCGTCCATTACGCCAACTCAAGTGAGAGACACTCCAGTCCCCGCCCCATGGTTCTGATCTCTTCCCAAGCGAGTGCCACGCCTTCGGTATCTCGAAAAAGACCTTGGTGTGTCTACGATTCCTGTCCGACGAGTAGGTAGTCACGGACTTCTACACGCAGCAGGACACGAGATTTTAGTAGACGGGTATCGTCAACCTCGTGCGTTGGCAAGACGATCGTCTCAATGCTCACGGAGATTTTGCCTGATTGGGATACTGTTCTGGACTGCACCGCCTTCGAACGGAAACTTTTTGATCGCTCTTTTTATAAGCGACATAGAGACTCCGGCAGCTCGTTACTCAGTAACGATGCATTTATGATTTGAAATGACTGACTGTTCCGTCGGTTCTAGGCAGCATACTTTGTACTTTGCAAATGAAAACACACATGACACTGGTGTAATATTCTACAATATTTGTCATTTTACAAATTGGTTTTCCGCTGTTGCCCCACGACTGGCTACAAAGATAAATATGTGTTAAAATTTTTACTTTGTGGTATCGCAGATGTTTCACCTACCTGCATTTATAATAGTGGGCCTCTTTAATTTACTTTCGTCTGAGAACAATTGTTTCATTTTGATATATAGTTTATTGTTCAAGGTGTCACATATTTTATTTAAGTTCAATAACTTTACACAGCACTTTCACTAACATAGTTGCTCTCGTTTTAGTCCTAAACCAAATACGAGGGTTGTCCATAAAATAAAGCACCGCATTTTTTTTTCTCAACCGAAAACAATGCTACCATTGCGAAACGTTACGTACGTATTTTCTGGGGTCTCCTGAGTGAGCGCGCCAAGTTTGCGTCACTTCCGGATAATACTGTAGCTGCAGGACAATTTGAAAATGGTTTCTGTGGGTGATGTAGGTTACGAGCACGTGCCATCGTTGAGTTTCTCACTGCAGCGAAAGAAACGGTGGGTAATATTCACAAAAGCTTGTGCAAGGTCTATGGAGCATCTGCTGTTGGCAGAAGAACAGTTAGCCGCTGGTCACGGGGGGTGAAGACGTCAGTAGCCGTTTCGGCGGAGCTCCACGATTTGCAGTGCTCGGGGAGACCATCCACGGCTGTCACACCTGACCTAGACACCTCGGATTTCCACTTTTTTGGGCCGTTAAAGGATGACATTCGTGGAAGACATTTTGAGGACGATGAGGAGGTGATTCACACAGCGAAGCACTGGCTCCGCCAACAGGACAAGGATTGGTACCGACAGGGCATACACGACCTTGTTTCGCGCTGGAGGAAGGCCATAGTGCGGCATGGTTCAAATGGCTCTGAGCACTATGGGACTTAACAGCTGTGGTCATCAGTCCCCTAGAACTTAGAACTACTTAAACCTAACTAACCTAAGGACACCACTCACATCCTTGCCCGAGGCAGGATTCGAACCTGCGACCGTAGCAGTCGCACGGTTCCGGACTGCGTGCCTAGAACCGCGAGACCACCGCGGCCGGCAGTGCGGCATGGAAATTACGTGGAAAAATAGGGTGTGTAGATAAAAAACCCATTCTTTCGTGTGTGTAATTCTCATTATGTTCAATAAAGAACTGCTGACGAAAATAATGCGGTGCATGGTGCATTACTTTCTGGGCAACCCACGAATTGCGAATTGTCATCTCTGGAAACCTAGTGAGATACTCTGTGATGGACTAGTTTAAAATCCTAGATCTTACAAGATTTCACAGCTACATGTATTTATCTTTGCACCTGATGATGGTATAACGGCTGAAAATCGGTTTGTAAAATAATTAACATCGTAGAATATTACATCAGTATCGTGTGTATTTTCATTCGTAATACAATTAAGACTTATTCGGTTTGTTACAGCAAACAGTCCTGTTTCTGTAAAAGTACCTTCGCAACAGAGCTGACGCCTGTTATATGCAACAATCAAACCGAATAACACACAAACCAGAGAAATGCAAGAACCCTGAGAAGCAGGAGTACCGTGGTGCGGATGCTGTCGCTGTGGAAAGAGCTGAGCATAGAGTCATTATGCCAGAATTCCACTGCATTCAGGGAAGCGATACTCGCGGTACATACCAACCACCTTTGCATCAGTAAACCTGTCCATAGTACTGCACAAGAAAAGTTTACAGTAATTTCAGAACCGTCGAAAGTCTTTCCAACCATTTTGTTGGTACAATCCATCGAGCTAAAACTCTGGTGGGGTTTTACAGTATGAAATCCACAGAGTGCCTCAGCTGCTGCTATATACAGATCACTTTCACTGTAGGTTTGCGGGAAGTACTCACCAATTCTTCGCGATGTGCGTCGTGCTTGTTCACTTTTTTGTGCTCTTCGGCATTAACATGATCCATGGTATCTGATGTGCCACTGTGCGAAGCACCTAGAAGTAAATAAACTTAAAATGAGACTAGTAATAAGCTACATATAAGATACCGGTCACGCATGGACGCAAGACGCGAGATGCGAAGCTGCAGTCTCTGCACACATTCTTTTTGTGCACATGTGCACATTTATTTATATTTGAAACTTACCTGCACATCGGGCATTCTGCCTAGTATACGGTTCTTCCTTTTCTTTGAAATGGACATTCATTCACGAAATTTTCTCAAAATTTGCATTTATCGTTACCTTTACGCTTGTTCGAAACGTCCTCACAACAGGTAGTATCAATGCCGACGCCACGACCACGGCCGACTCGGTGCGTGGTACGCTACTCTAGAGGATCGAATCTGAAGGTCAGTCGCCGTCCCACGACAGCCGACGATCGCCTGAGGTATTCTTTTACCTCTCCCAATTTATGTCCGGTTTCACTTTCAGTCATTCAGATGACGCTTGACATCAACAACTTGACATGGAAGTCCAAAACTAGTTTTTTTTTGTTTTTTTTACTGTTTTACGCAACCGTGGATTGAAATAGAGGATTAAAAACCGGTTGGAATCCGGATAAACCGGGTGCCGGGTGCTTTGCTAACACCACATCTCCAAGATCGTTATGCTTTTACATCATCAAAGCTGGCTCTAAGACAAAAGCTAAATTAAAACGTGTGCTTTACTAATTCTAAAAGAAGTAATAGTCCCGTAAATTCAAGGAATACACTAGGCAAATAGAAACGACTGCCACTATGAACTGCCTAAAAACACTCTATATTTACAAGACAGCGGCAACACCCGGTAATTTAAAAGTTTCGTTAATTGTTTCGGTAAATGCTTCCACGCTCATTTTATATAGTACATAAATCAGTTACAAAAATGGCTTCAATCAATTACAAATCCTCATTGGAGATGTTGCGTGTACAGGGTGAACCAGAATTACACCGACAAACTTTCAGGGGTTTCTCTAATTTACCTTCTGGATGTTTTCACATGAGGGATCCGCGGTCTCCGGCGGTTCGTTACGGAGTTATTACATTTAGTTTGCGTGGGATCCTGTCCCCTCGTCTCTTACAGGGTGCCTAGGAATCTGTTTTCTCGGATAGCTAGACAACATACAAGCAATTCATATTAACGGAGTTTATTACAGTAATTGAATTGACAATACTTGACTTGCGTATGTACACTAAGCGATCAAAAGTATCCGGACATCCCCAAAAACAAACGTTTTTCGTATTAGGTGCATTGTGCTGCCACCTACTGCCAGGTACGTCATATCAGCGACCACAGCCGTCAGTAGACATCGTAAGAGAGCAGAATGGGCCGCTCCACGGAACTCAACGGACACCAAACGTGGTAAGGTGATTGGGTGTCACTTGTGTCATACGTCTGTACGCGAGATTTCCACACTCCTAAAAATCCCTGGGTCAACTGTTTTCGATGTGACAGTGAAGTGGAAATGTGAAGGGGCACGTACGGCACAAATGCATATAGGCCGACCTCGTCTGTTGGCTGAGAGACCGCCGACAGTTGAAAGAGTCGTAATGTGTAATAGGCAGATATCTATCCGTACCACCACACAGGAATTCCAAACTGCATCAGGACCCACTACAAGTACTATGACAGTTAGGTGGGAGGTGACAACTTGGGTTTCATGGTCGAGCGGCTTCTCCAAAGCCACACATCACGCCGGCAAATGCCAAATGACGCCTCGCTGGGTTTAAGGAGCTTAAAGATCGGACGACTGAACAGTGGAAAAACGTTGCGTGAAGTGACGAATCATGGTACACAATGTGGCGATCCGATGGCAGTGTGTCGGTATGGCGAATGCCCGGTGAACGTCATCTGCCAGTGTGCGTAGTGCAAACACTAAAATTCGGAGGCATTGTTATGGTTGTGTTTTTCACGGAGGGGGCTTGCACCCCTTGTTGTTTTGCGTGGCACTATCAATGCACAGGAATACATTGATGATTTAAGAGCCTAATTGCTTACCACTGTTGAAGAGAAATTGGGGGATGGCATCGTTCAACGCCATCGAACACCTGTTCATAATGCACGGCCTGTGGCGGAATTGTTACACGACAATAACATTCCTGTAATGGACTGGCCTGCACAGATTCATGACCTGAATCCTATAGAACATCTTTGGGATATTCTGAAACCCCGACTTCGTGCCAGGCCTCACCGACCGACATCGATACCTCTCCTCGGTGCATCACTCCACGAAGAATGGGCTGCCATTCCCCAAGAAACCTTCCAGCACCTGAGTGAATGTTTGCCTGCGAGAGTGGAAGCTATCATCAAGGCTAGGGGTGGGCCGACACCACATTGAATTCCAGCATTACCGATGGAGGGGGCCACGAACTTGTAAGTCATTTTCAGTCAGGAATCCGGATACTTTTGATCACATAGTGTACGAGGTGTGTCGCAAGCAATTGGCGACATACAAATAATTACACTCCTGGAAATTGAAATAAGAACACCGTGAATTCATTGTCCCAGGAAGGGGAAACTTTATTGACACATTCCTGGGGTCAGATACATCACATGATCACACTGACAGAACCACAGGCACATAGACACAGGCAACAGAGCATGCACAATGTCGGCACTAGTACAGTGTATATCCACCTTTCGCAGCAATGCAGGCTGCTATTCTCCCATGGAGACGATCGTAGAGATGCTGGATGTAGTCCTGTGGAACGGCTTGCCATGCCATTTCCACCTGGCGCCTCAGTTGGACCAGCGTTCGTGCTGGACGTGCAGACCGCGTGAGACGACGCTTCATCCAGTCCCAAACATGCTCAATGGGGGACAGATCCGGAGATCTTGCTGGCCAGGGTAGTTGACTTACACCTTCTAGAGCACGTTGGGTGACACGGGATACATGCGGACGTGCATTGTCCTGTTGGAACAGCAAGTTCCCTAGCCGGTCTAGGAATGGTAGAACGATGGGTTCGATGACGGTTTGGATGTACCGTGCACTATTCAGTGTCCCCTCGACGATCACCAGTGGTGTACGGCCAGTGTAGGAGATCGCTCCCCACACCATGATGCCGGGTGTTGGCCCTGTGTGCCTCGGTCGTATGCAGTCCTGATTGTGGCGCTCACCTGCACGGCGCCAAACACGCATACGACCATCATTGGCACCAAGGCAGAAGCGACTCTCATCGCTGAAGACGACACGTCTCCATTCGTCCCTCCATTCACGCCTGTCGCGACACCACTGGAGGCGGGCTGCACGATGTTGGGGCGTGAGCGGAAGACGGCCTAACGGTGTGCGGGACCGTAGCCCAGCTTCATGGAGACGGTTGCGAATGGTCCTCGCCGATACCCCAGGAGCAACAGTGTCCCTAATTTGCTGGGAAGTGGCGGTGCGGTCCCCTACGGCACTGCGTAGGATCCTACGGTCTTGGCGTGCATCCGTGCGTCGCTGCGGTCCGGTCCCAGGTCGACGGGCACGTGCACCTTCCGCCGACCACTGGCGACAACATCGATGTACTGCGGAGACCTCACGCCCCACGTGTTGAGCAATTCGGCGGTACGTCCACCCGGCCTCCCGCATGCCCACTATACGCCCTCGCTCAAAGTCCGTCAACTGCACATACGGTTCACGTCCACGCTGTCGCGGCATGCTACCAGTGTTAAAGACTGCGATGGAGCTCCGTATGCCACGGCAAACTGGCTGACACTGACGGCGGCGGTGCACAAATGCTGCGCAGCTAGCGCCATTCGACGGCCAACACCACGGTTCCTGGTGTGTCCGCTGTGCCGTGCATGTGATCATTGCTTGTACAGCCCTCTCGCAGTGTCCGGAGCAAGTATGGTGGGTCTGACACACCGGTGTCAATGTGTTCTTTTTTCCATTTCCAGGAGTGTAGCTTCCTTCAGTGTATACAATGTCCGTGTAAGCATTTAATATGGATTACAAGTCACGGCGCTTCTAGTGCGGCTCTTCTAGTGCGAGTCTTCTAGGCCTCTCTTCTAGTACGGCCGAGGCTAGGCGGCGCGTCGCTTTTATTCTCTTCGTGTAGAGGCCGCTCTTGTCGTAGTGACGAACCAGTCAGCGTGCTGTTGACTGACGTCGTTTCACAGCCCTCTCTACTGTGTCCTTCTTGATCTTCGTGCTTGCGCTTGTCGTTACGCCGGAACAGTTTGCCCTCTTTTCCCAGTTATATTTATATCTCTATTGCACTGAAAATAGTGCACAACAGCGCAAGAGCCTCGGTTCTATCTAGGGCAGTCATTCCCACCCTTTCTTAGAGTACTAAGAAGTTCACTTCTTAGAGTAATTGTACCTCTGAGTACAACTAGACGTTAGCTGATACCCCATGCCATCTGTTGCCCCTTCTCCTCCCCCCCTCCCCTATCACCAACGTTAGCACCTAATCAAACTATAGAATGAAAGACTTTTGTTGAAACACTTCTACTTTTAAAATGACGAAAGGTGGATGACATTTAGTTTGTGTGTGTGTGTGTGTGTGTGTGTGTGTGTGTGTGTGTGTGTTTGTGTGTGTGTTAGAATCAATGACGAAGGAATTCGTGATACCTCGCAAGTACTATTCGCAAATCCTTATCAGATAAAGAAGCTAACTATCCACAATGAGGGGGGGGGGGGGGCGCTTGTTAAAAAATATATTTCCCGACATTACTCCTCTCCATTGTGGCACTTACTTGAACTGCACACTGCAACCCCATTTAAAATGAACCAAGTTAAAATGTGTCCACTATATCTACTTAAATCACTTCATTGGTACTTTCCACTTCTCAACCGGCAGATATTGAAAGATTTCAGTCTGTTAATACTATGTGTCTGATCACAGCCACTAACAGTAACAGTAATTATAACAGTAGTAATAATAATACTGTGTACAACAGTATAGCAGCCCTTATAAAGTTACTGCTGTGTCGTGCTTTCAGTTAATTCATTTATCTGTTTCGAAGCGAGTAAAAGCAATTTCTGGACTGCTGGAGGTACTGTCTACAATTTGGAGAAGACATTTTCTTGAGATATTAAGCATTTGTTACGTATATGTCCCACTTTTATTATCAGCGATGTACGGAACAAAGCACCACGTATGTATGTAGTGGATGGACTATGTGAGGAACCTGTAACCTCCACCGCATTAATGCTACTAATTGAGAAAACGTATTTTATTGATAACATATATAATCAATATCAGAGTCTTACAAAAATGAGAGAAAAATGAAAATATTTTAGTTTTGTGACTGAAACAGAATCGAATCGTTTACTTTTTACCTCTCAGAAGATTTCATTTTACCCCTCAAGGGGTAATTACCCCCCCTCCCCCCCACCTCCCCCCGGTTTGGAACCACTTGTCGTGGGTTTTGTTGTCCGGTAGTGTTAGCTGTGCTTCAGTAGTGATTGTACCAACAAAGTGGTTGGAAAGACTTTAGATGATTCTGAAATTACTGGAAACTTTTCTTGTGCTAGGCGGAAATGTGAAGCAATTGTCTGTCTAGACCAATTAAAAGTTCAATCGGAAGGAGTTAATTTTCTTAGTATTGGTACTGATGCTAGCATCCATGCAAATATTAAAGTTTTTCCTGTATTTATTCATTTCTTTCCTCTAGCCAGGGGGGATACATGCATGCTAAACTTCTGACACGTCTAATCTTCCAGACGAATTGTCAGACACTGTAGTCAAGTATATATTGGAAGTGCTTTAGAAAAACATTACGACACAAAAGTGTGTTGCATTTGGCGGTGATAACGTCAGTTTCAACTTGGGGAACTAGAGCCATCTGGTTCGAACAATGTCTTCAGTAAACGTAAGAAATATTTGAGGTACAACATTGCAGGAGGTGGCTGTTCATGCTATATTATATGTAATGGAGGTAAAATTGTTTCATGCATTCTGAAGATGGATATGGAAGTTTTTGTCCGGAACGTATTCCCACTTTTACACTGCAGTGGAGCACAAAACCTGGGAGCAAAAAACTGGTCGAATTTTGTAATTTTGTAGGAACTGAAAATAAGACAATACATTCTCATTGTAAGACGAGGTGGCTATCACAACAGCAATCAAAAGAATTTTGCAGACGTACGACGCTCTTACATCCTACATCATGTCTGAAACTTATGTCCCAACTAAAATTAGTTTTTCCTGGAAAAATACTCTTGCTGAAAGATACCTATCGTTTCTTCATAATGTCTCCACTTACCTGAACAAACAAATGTTGCGCAATTAAGGTGAAAAAAAGACTGTAATGGAACTGTATTGTCTCCTAAATGATACAGTGTCAAGTTTGCATGAGAGGGGTAAAAAGAACATCGTTCCTTGAAAGTAAGACATAGCATGTCTAAGTGTAATGCTTGTTAATGTGTTCAGAAAAGACATGACTGCTTTTTTTGTTGGTATTACATTAGGAAATTGATGAGTCAGTACGATGACTTAACAGTGTTCGAATGGTTATCTCTTAGCTAAGAACATGACTGGGAAAGTGTGCAAAATATTGTAGCCTATTTGAGGATTAGAAATCTACATTGCAGTGAATTGTCTGATGAAGTAAATCACTGAATGAACAGTTAAAAAGCGAAACCAGAGAAACATTTTCAGTGAAAACTGTAACTGATGGATGGTGTGATTTCATGAAGAATCGGAGATGAATATTCAGAAGTTCTGGAAATTGTGCAATACCTTTTTCCAAATCCTTCCCACAATCCAGCGGTGGATATGAAAGTTTCCTAATGAAATATACATTGGACGGATGAAAACAATACACATTCCATAAAATGTGTAAAGAATTTGTTGATTGTCAGTTGTAACTCTAAAGATCTCAAAAAATGGCTCTGAGTACTATTGGACTTAACACCTGAGGTCATCAGTACCCTAGAACTTATAACTACTTAAACCTAACTAACCTAACGACATCAGACACATCCATGCCCGAGGCAGGACTCGATCCTGCGAGCGTAGCAGTCGCGCGGTTCCGGACTGAAGAGCCTAGAACCGCTCGGTCACAACGGCCGGCCTCTAAAGATCTCCATTGCTTCTCAGTACTGAGATCAGATTCAAGAAAGAGTTCGAGGAAGCGAGAAATATGCTTCTGTTATAAATGAGGCATTGTGTTTCACGTGAGGATTGTTTGCTCCGCCCCCTGTTCCCCCCTTATTTTTCATTTGGAAATACCTTAAGGAACTGAAGAGTGGCGATGAGGCAAATGCAAGAATTTCTGTTAGAATTTTCAGAGTAGTTGTTAATTCTTTTAAGTAAACATCGGTATTTCCTCCCATTAAAAATCACAAGCTGCGTTTATGGTACGATAATAAAAAGACAGCCTTATCTCTAGTACAGCACGCCGAAAACGACTCCATAAAACTGCACGGAAACTGTAGATTGGCAGTTACATTTATTTTTTATTACTTCAGGTAGCTTTGGTCTTTCACGTTGAAGACAATTTAGTATCTGCAGTTCCCGAGTTCAGTCAGACGGAGTTACAAGGGGCTTAGGGCTGTCGCATCAAGGAAATTATCTACAGGCGCCAGGCACATTAAGAGTGGAAGTGGATTTGGCGAAAGAGTGAGAGCAAGAGAGAGAGAGATGGAGGCAGGAGAGGAGGGGAAAACAGAGCAGGTGAAAAGAGGACTGCACAGAGCTAGAGAGAGAGAGAGAGAGAGAGAGAGACGGGTAGAGCACGGAGCAGGTACGTCGGCAAGAAGGGATCGCTGCGAGACTTAATCGAAAAACTAATTGAAATTCTAGGCCGGCCGCCGTAACTCGAGACTCTGCGACAGACATCCTGATTCCCGACGTGGACAGCGATTCTGCTGTCTGCGCGCGCGACGGCTGAGCCGGCTCGGTAGGATCCCTCGAGGCCGGGACCTCATAATAGCGGCCGCGCTGCCACGCCCTTCAGAGCGCTCAAGACTGCCCGGCATGTGCGCGTGGGCGCCGTCAGCCCCGTGTGTGTGTGTGTGTGTGTGTGTGTGTGTCGACGCGGCTCTCAGGTAAGACTGCCAAGCTGTCAGCCCGGCGACGCATAACTCATCGGACCACTCGGCTTGAGTCACCACGCCACGATTATTGCCCGCGCGCACACACGCACGCACGCACACGCGTACGTACGGGACAGAGGCGGCGCCCACGCAGTCGCCGTCCGCTTCGCGGAGCGCCGGTGTGGTCTCGACGTCCGGCTGTCGGCACGTGGGCGGCGGGCCCTACTTACTCTCGGATCCCAGCCCAGTCTCTCTCAGACCTTTTTACGCCGTCTTACCTGCAAGCGACACGAGACGCACCGGCCGCTCTCCGCGGAGCTGTAACCGGACAATGGCAGACAGATCCTCCGTCTGGTGGGCAGTGTTGGCGCAGCTCTCCGTCTGTCTGTCCGCGCAAACTCTTCAGCGGCAGCACTACCTCTTGAGTAGCCTGCGAGGCTTTCGTTCGATGCGGGTTCACTGAGACAGCTATACCACTTCCAACGGGAATTTGGACCTTGTTCCTTTACGTTCACATCCCTTCCTCACATCCCTTGTATCACCAGGATACGTAGAACATGGATTATCCGATCGAGAGTATGCGGACAGATATTACTGAACATTACTGTGGGGGAGGATAACTTTTTCCTCTCTTGGTATTGTAGGTGCAATGTTGAAATGTCATGACCATATAGTTTGAAGGGTTGGGTTGGGCTGTTGTGGGGGAGGAGACCAGACAGCGATGTCATCGGTCCCATCGGATTAGGGAAGGACGGGGAAGTAAGTCGGCCGTGCCCTTTCAAATGAACCATCCCGGCATTTGCCCGGAGCAATTTAGAGAAATCACGGAAAACCTAAATCAGGATGGCCGGACACGGGATTTAAACGTCGTCCTCCCGAATGCGAGTCCAGTGTGCTAACCACTGCGCCACCCCGCTAGGTATAGTTCGAAGTTAGCGCTACGGAAGGTATTTTGCTTTCGTGTGCAGCTCTAGCGAGAGAAGCCTTAACTACGAAAGAAACACGTTAGGCGTGTTACTGTCGTCAACTTGTACAGAGCAGCGATGTGTAGTTCGATATTTGTGGCCCAAAGGGCATAAACCCAGAGAAATTCACAGGGACATGAATAGCGTGTATGGGGACAGCTGTACGGACGGTACCAGTGTCTCTAGGTGGTGTTTATTCTTTCAAGAGGACCCGGTGAACCACAGTGATTCGCACCGCTGCGGGCTGACGGTAACAGCTGCAATCCTGCAGTGTGCCGGAGCCACTGAGGTATCACTTTCGAACGACCGGCGTGTGCAACTGCGGACGTCATCGCAGCAGTTCAACGCATCCTATGGTGCGTTGTAGAATACTATTAACGACGCGTTGAAATTAAGTGAATTTAGTGCTCGCTGGGTGCCTAAGAACCTGCCGGAAAACGAAAAGATCCTGCAACTGACGACAAGCTTGCATCATTTAAGGCGTTACGCTGCAGAAGGGCATGACTTTCTGTAAGGAATCATCACGAGTGAGGAGTCGCGGGCGTACCACTACGCGCTCGAAACCGAGCAGGCCTCTGTTGAGTGGAAATATGCTGAATCTCCAGTACGAAAAACATTCAAAGCGACTCAGTCTGTTAGGAAGGTGCTTGGGACAGTGTTCTGGGATATGCATGTTGTAGCTACTGGTGGACTATACTGAACGCGGGACTACTGTGAATGCCGCAGCCTACACTAAGGCTTTTCTTGAGCTGCAACGTGCGTTTCGTGACGAACTTCGCAACAATGATGCTGCCGGTGTCAAACATCTTCAAGACAATGCTCACCCCCACGTTGCTACTCCTGTTCGTGAGAAAATTGTAAAATGCGGATGGGAGGTGCTCCAGTATTCACCATACAGTCCAGACCTTGCACAGCCGGACTTTCATCTGTTTGGATCCACGGAGAAATTCCTGGCCGTCAATGCTCTGTGACAGACGTGGAAGAGAAATCAGCAGTCTGCAGGTGGTTATATCCAACCAAACAGACTTCTACGAACAGATACAAACAGACCCCTTCGACACAGGGCATATTCAAACGTGTACCACGACGAGAAAAATGTGTTGAGAACGCTGGTGACTATGTAGCAAAGTAGACAAAAGACATAAGTTCATATGTTTTTTCTTTTGTTGCCTATTAAACTTTTCGGTAGTAAAATTATTGTAAGTTACTCCCCGATCTTCACTCGTATGCTGCGTGTCCATACTTCGCCATTATGACTCTGCTGGGGGACACTTACAGTGAGGTGTCTGAATATCAGTGCAGGAATGGTAGCCCATTCTTCCCCAAGACCCGACACCAGAGACAGTACTGATGTGGTACGCTGTGGTCCGGAGCGAAGTCGTCGTTCTGACACATTCCTAGAGCGCTGTTTACCACACACCACTGCCCACAGATGCTACTTTACGACAAAGTGCGTTTTTATGCCGATGCAGTCATCGTCTCCGAACAGTTCCTCTGATCTTCTTTCTACTTTTACGAATTTAACTGCAAATAGCTTATTTCTTGTCTTTTTACATTGGTTCACGACAAGCTTGTTTCGGAATTTGCGTCATTTTCAAATGTTCCTGTCGACATAACATTTATGTATCATTTTGTTCTACACCTATGTAACAGTACTATGAGATTCTAATCTTATACTTACGTCTAGATGGAGTGACATCCATTAAGCATCCTGGAGCGTAATTTATTTTATTTACTATGTTGTTAATGTAAGTCAACCATTTACTTCCTACAGAAATTTCGTGTTTTTCGCAGTTGTCAAATGATAGATCCTTCCATGATGGATTATGTTCACAAGTAAATTGTACTTAAGAGAGTCAGAAATACTTTACTTGTGAAGATAACTTGTCAATAGAACGATCAGTCATTTCACAATTCTAAAAAAATAATACGAAATTTCTGTAGAAGGTAAAAACGTTACCTATATTAACACTTTGCCGTCCGGCGACACCACAGTGGTGTCGTACGCGAAATAGCGGTCAGCGGCCGGCGACACCACAGGGGTGTCGTGAGCACAGTATCGCGCAGTGGCCGGTGACAGCACTTCAGTATCTCTTTCATTCTGTTGGTTTTTTGTGTAGGTAGCAATAAGTTACACACGTCAATAAGTTTTCTGTTTTTATAAGTACTTCTGCATTTTCGTCATGGCAGACGAAAGAGACGATTACGATTATTTACGATGAATGCGCGGACATCTTGTCTGTCTTTTCGGACGACTTGGCCGATTGGGAAGAAGATATTGGATATCAAAAAAATGAAAGTGAAGGAGAATCGCCGGAAGATAGTGAAACACGTCCAAGAAGAATCCGGCGAACGCTACGGATGTCAACTGATTCGGATGAATCAGACGAAGAAGAAACTCTATGATTTACTGAGGTCCAATAATAAATTTGGAGGATCTCCGGGTCCACGCATATTTCCCAAAGACACACAGAGCCTCATGGATATCGTACTCTGGTTTCTTTTCCTGAGTCTTTGAAGTCAGGGAGATTTGAGTGGGACACCCTGTGCTACTTACATCTGAGGACACATTCACTTTTGCGAGACGGATATATAATGATCATTATGATTCCATTCATAATATTTAGACAAAAATAAAAACGTATTCTCAAATACAAGACAATTCGCATCTAATTGGTAACGATATCAATCCTTAGCTTCAACTCGTAGATACACTGACATAATCTGCAAATTGTATTCGCAAAGTATTTTGCATTTTTAAAACAAATTTTACTGTGGAACGAAATATTACTTAATGTAAAATGTTAACTTTCACGACCGGAACTGTCACAGGTAATAAAATATTTCGAGATATTATGCCGTAGTCTAAGGGATTTCACTTCAAAACCGGACGTTTCGTCCCCATCTGCGGAGGACATTTTCAGGGGGATCGTGGCTTCGTTGAACGTCCGATTCACACACTGGCTCGCTACTGACTACAGCAACATTCCGTTTCTGCGCAGTGGCGTGACGCCACACGGTTTCAATGCGCGTGCGCAACTGGCCGTTGTCGACTGCGGTCGTCCGCTGTTACCATCCAAGGTTGCTACATAGAGGTTACCACCATCCCACGGTGAAAGACCGGTACACATCTTCTTCAGCACCGGAAACAACATTTCATTCATTTTCACGCCCTCCTCCTTCCTTTTAAAATTCCTGGGGTGTGCTACAACCTCTATGGCCTCTCTCTATACAATCTTTTGTGGTATCCGTTTGTAGCTGCCAGTACTTGAGTCCGGTCAAAATGAATGTGATGGCCCGTGGATGTAAAGCATGTTCCGCAACAGCTGATACGTCAATCTCCCCTCTTCTGCAATTGCCCGTGTGCTCTTCGAGTCGTTTTTTGACACTTATTTTTGTAGTACTCACGTACACCTCCCCACAACTACACGGAACCCTATAAATTCCAGCTTTTTTGAGCGGATGGCAGGCATCCTTGGCCTATTTTAGATGATCTTGTATCTTCCGTGTGGGTGTGTAAACTACCGCGGCTTTCCGCATTCTCCATATTTTTCCTATGCGGTCAGTCACGTCCTTAATGAATGGCAGGAAAACTTTCGATTTCACCAGCGCTTGAGCATTACTATGATTTCTATGCGGTGGTCTTAACGCTCTTTTCATCTCACGGAAAAAATAACCTTTATTGAGCAATGCAGTGGAGAGATGTTTTAATTCTGCGTACTAGTTTTCAAGAAGAAAGATGGTAGCTTGGGTTTACCGAAAACACAACCACACAGACCGTTACCTACACTGGGATTCGAACCACCACCCACATCGAAAGCGAGGCGTAGTAAAAACGTTGGCAGATAGAGCAAGAGAGATATCTGTGAATCAGAGCTGCTTGATGCATATATTTTGTTGGTTGGTTGGTTTGGGGGAGAAGACAAAACAGCGAGGACATCAGTCCCATCGGATTAGGGAAGGATGGGCAACGAAATCGGCCGTGCCCTTTCAAAGGAATCATCCCGGGGTTTGCCTGAAGCGACTTAAGGAAATCACGGAAAACCTAAATCAGGATGGCTGGACGCGGCTTCGAACCGTTGTCCTTCCGAATGCGAGTCCAGCGTCCTAACTACTGCGCCACCTCGGTCAGTCACGATATTTGTTATCATTACTTACATCTGAAATCATATAGATACCTCGGCAATATCAGAAAGGAATATCAACTCCTACAGTATCGCGATTCATTCTTTTTTTATGTATTTGTAAGTTTACTTAAAGTGCTTGGACATGTCAAGGACCTTTGTCTATGTTCTAACGTCTGTATTAGGAAGTATTTTCGAATAACTATCGAAAAAAATCTGCAGTGTGTGGGGCGCGCTAGTCTCCCTTTCCAGCACAGAAAGCGGGAGTAAGGGTACATGTTATTCCAATACGAACAGCAGCAGCAGAGGCTGCAAATATTACTGCACGTGGATATAGCAGTGTGAGCTCGGAATATGGAATGGCTGGTATTTGGTAGTTTATGCGAGGTGCGTGTTAATACATTGTGAGTGGAGGTACACTCACATAATTCGATAATCCAGAGCGCACAGCGTATCTAGCTAGCAATGCTACATCGCAACGAAACAACAGCAACTCGTTTCGAGTCGTAGTAGAGGTATATCATGGCGCCACGGCGCTGTGAAAATTTCGATTACAATGCAGTCATTACACTAACGTATTTGTGTTTGCTTAGAGATCTACTGCAGTCACTATTGTCTTTATTATAATCTAAACCTATCGCGAATCCTGACATTCTGATAATCATTGAACAAGTGAAGTTCATCGACAGAATTTAACTAATTTACAGAGAAAGGCAGTTTGCGCCGTAAAATATTGACGTGGGTTTGCAGTCAGTTTTGTTTGAACAATACTGGCAATAAATCTTCATTGATGGTTACAATATTTGTAATTTATACAGTGCCAGTTTCTTCACATTAAAATATCCTCAGACACGCGTCTGTATCTCAGACAGACACTGTTCTGACGATACCAGCCGCGGTAAACATTGGGATACTATTCCCATTTTGTGAATACGGATTGACATCAACTGTTTGCGACAGGCGAAAATTTGAGTCAGGCCGGGACTGGACCTCGGTTCTCCCGCTCATCGCAAGCAGTCGGCTTAATCACTTCAGCTATCCGAGCACGCCTGCAGTAACACAGTTAATTTCTTTCACTAGTAATTAATAATTATGCACTATTACACTGCCGAAATGAATAAAACTCATTGTTTAAGTTATTTTTCTGTGAATAGAATTCCTGTGTTGTCATGGTATTTCAGGAGCTAGGAAGTCATTAAACACTGAATTCATGATTGATAACTTCGACGTTGAACAATGTCGATACGTTAGTTTCCACACAAGTGTTTTTACCGCATAAAGCGACTTGTATTGTCGAGAAAACAGAGAGTGAATCTTACAGTATACTATGTTCTGTATTACTGCTTTTAACTTTGAACTACAGAGTATGCACAATTGAGCGGATGCCTTTGCTCAGTGAAAATTGGAGATTTCTGCTTTTCAACAACGTGGCAGCATTGGTGTGTTGTAACATATAACTATTACAAGTCCGAAAAAAGAGACAACATCTATATTACGTAAGCTATTGCCATAGCAAACAGTGGAAACTCCTGGTTCAAATATCAAGAATGTAAGGAAAAGATACATTGCTACTTACCGCAAAGATGGCTCACTAAGTTACAAACACGAATAACTAAAAGACACTTACACATAAGCTTTCGGCAACACACACATTATCTCACACAAGCAAGTACAGCTCACGCACACATGAACACAATCTCTGGCAGCTCGGACCAGAGTGTCATAGCAGGTCTTTCTTATGCAGAATAAATTTGTTCATATTTGGGAGGCGCGGTTCTATATTTTTATCTACAAAAATTCATATCAGATTATAAACTAAATGGTAATTCTTTACATGACTTTAGAGGTTAAATTATTTCTTATTCTTATTTGACTTTGTTTTAAGAGTGAGTATTTTAAGACTATATTGATACAATTTATTTAATGAACACAGTCGTAATCGCATTTCAGTAATTATTGTTTTTTTTATTTTTTAGATGACCAGTTTCGATCTTCTCCCTTGCTGACAGTAGGAATCGTGGGCGTGCGAAAGGTCCCGTCTGCGCTGGGGTGAAGAATACTACAGTTT
Organism: Schistocerca cancellata; assembly: GCF_023864275.1. NCBI lineage: Eukaryota > Metazoa > Arthropoda > Insecta > Orthoptera > Acrididae > Schistocerca > Schistocerca cancellata. Next base: position 601,653,305 of record NC_064630.1, read on the forward strand.
GTATGTCACGTCTGTTGTGTGTCACATCATTTACGACGTTTTGCTTAGAGATATCAGAATGTTGCTAGAAATTAATGATTAACAAAGGCGAAACTGCCCATTAGGTACATGAACTGAAAATTGTTTAGCCCATAACGAACAATGTTTCCGTTGGAAAAATATATCGAGGCTGTGGACACTTGCGCAGACGAATTTATTTAAACAGCTTGTTTATATTCAAGTATCAAGCGTCTAGTTGTGTGTTATAGTTCATGTAGAGTTCTATTTATATGCTAATATTTTATTGAGTGTATCATAATCTCGTATTTAACGTTTCAAGTGTGTCAATCTGCTCACTTTTAAAAAGTGAAGCGTCAACGCTGTCACGTCTGTGAGTATTCTTCTGTCTACATTCGAACAACGTACCAGCTGTATCCGGAAAAACGAAGGACATCAACCACGCAACAAAAGCACAGCAAATAGCACGTTATGCGCGCAAAGACCGACACGATGTGCGCATTGTCTCCAGTCTCCTGGTACAACAATCGCATAACACTTGCATGTTTCGTAGCTAAGTTCTAGTTATCACACCACACTCTGTTTTACTCATAAGCTGTCGGGCAGCGTCTTGGTCGACTTCTGTTCACCGGCCTGCTCAGGCTGTATGTCTTGTGAGGAAGCTGTTAACCACACTTTTCTGATATCCCCTTCCATTCCAAACAAATCCGCATATAAATTTAAACACTTCTAGACAGCAATTAATGACTTATGTGAAGACTCCTGTGACATCAAAGGACATTTATTTCTATGATTATTCGGCTGTTTCCCGAAAAAGAATAGTGTTCCGACGCTGTTTACCACCAGTTAATTAAATATACACTCGAACTCCTGTTACGTAAGTACAAAGTATTTTCAAAACACTTGGTACGTCGGGCAACCACAAACGTGATAAAACATTTCAACTTCTGAAAACCTCTACATCTGCCTCAAAACTATTTACTAATCACGATTAGTTTCAACACATTATAGTCACATCTTCGGGAGACAAACTGTTGACCATTCAATACATAATGTTCTTAAAATCCTCGTAAGAAATCCTCTGCTTTCCAGCACAAAACGGACATCATAAAATCGCAGTCCTCAGCAATAAAGTAACCGGAGGAACAAGAGCAAGACGTAACCCGGGCATATACTCGTTGACCATATTTTGTAGTAATGGGCAAGCCGCAGTTCGTGAGAATAGATACCGCCTATGTCCAGGTTACGTCCTACTCTTGCTCCTCTTTTTGCCTTATCGATGTCGGTTGCCTTCTTTATCACGCCAGTTTTGTGCAGAAAGAGAGATTACTTGTGTTATTTACCCTTACGGAGATCTTAAGTATAGTGTTTATTGAATGGTCAACAGTTTGTCTACTACATATGTGATTATTGCACTATTAAATTAGTCGTGATTAATAAATCATTTTTACGCAGCTGTTGCGGTTTTCATTAGTGGGAAACAAGTATTTGGTGATTTTTGTTTGATGAGCATTAGGTTGTGGTCCAAGGCATATTTCTCTATAAGATGTTTCCATCTTGCAATGCTGGAGACATTATCGGAGGCTAGAACATCGAAACTTTATGTCACAAAGTCTACAGAAAGCCCACACATACTGATACATACCTTCGCAGAAATAGTAGTCACCATCCCAAACAGAAAAGAGAATTGATCTAAACATTGCTGGACTAATCTAAAAGAGTCCGTGAGCCACACTAGTTGGAGGAGAAGCTCGGGCATTTAATAAATACCTTCAGAAGAAACAACTGCTCTGATGAAGAGATAAAGTGGACACTACATGGCAAACACCTGGAGCTTCTAAAGAAAGAAGCAACTAAAGGGGAATATTTTCTTCCATTCGTAAAAACAGTAACAGGTCGCACCAGTAGAGAACCTAGACACCACAGCATTGACACAGTTTTTGAACCAAAAATTAAGGTGCGCGAATATTTAAACCCTGCAAACAACGTACGCTTGCCGCTTCCTCAAAGTGAGTGTATAAAATCTTCTACACATGCGGTCACGTGTACGTAGGAAAGAAGTATTAACTTTAGCCTTGACGAAGACAACAGCACTTGTCGCGTGGGCAACACGGACAAAGCGACAATAGCATATCTTGCATCTTGACCACGGAACAACGGAATTCCTTTCTCGGATTCAGTGCTTTTATACATATCCAATCGTTACTTTGCTAGGATGCACAAAGAAGCAACAAAAATTGAAAAGCACAGAAAATGGAAAAGAAGAAGGAATAAAATTGGACAGTTTGTGGGCCTAGCTGCTAAATAAAGCAAACAGCCTGATCTCTTCCCCACTAAAAGCGTCTGCGTTCCTCAGCGACAAGCAGCGATCTGATGACGTAACGACCCAACAGTTGCGTGGATACGTATGCACACTTCGCCTTACTGACCTTCTTTGAGACTGTGGCTGCTTTCAGGGTCAACGGCATTTCCGCAGTGATAATACCGGTTCCCGTCAACTCACCGATGTTAAGCGCTGTCGGGCTGGGCTAGCACTTGGATGGGTGACCGTCCGGTCTGCCGAGCGCTCTTTGCAAGCGGGGTGCACTCAGCTCTTGTGAGGCAAACTGAGGAGCTTGGATGCCACAGTGGCATCGTCAAATGTTAAATGCAAAATCAATACCAGCATCGTCAAATATATATAAATAAAAGTACTACCGACATATATAAATGCATTTGTGCGCTTTAAGTATGATGAGGCATACCTGTTTTATAAAAACAAAGTCCTAATGTACTGCAGCCATAGTGGCATCGTCAAATGTTAAATGCAAAATCAGTACCAAAATCGTCAAAAATATATAAATAACAGCATATGCACGAGTCACGTTGCAGTAGCGCTACTTTTCAGAACAAGCTGCCGTACAGTAGCCACAAGATGTTTGTGTTGTACGTTCACCAGATGTCGCCAGTGTAGGCATACACTGGTTTTGAATGATTAATTGAACATCGTAAAATAAAGGGGGGATGCAATAATTGAGGTCTGTAATGAGCTTATAATGTATAAAAGGCATTACAGTAATAAAAAGCGATAAAATAGAACACGACAAAAATCAGATTCTTAAAAAGAGGAAGAATTGAGAGACATATGCTCAAGTGCCAATTTTCTAGATGATGACATAAGTAATAAACACCTTTGATAGTGCACAGAATAATATTGAAAATGTTCAAATGTGTGTGAAATCTTGAGGGACCGAACTGCTGTGGTCATCAGTCCCTAAGCGTACACACTACTTACCCTAAATTATCTTAAGGACAAACACACACACCCATGCCCGAGGGAGGACTCGAACCTCCGCCGGGACCACCCGCACAGTCCATGACTGCAGCGCCTTAGACCGCTCGGCTAATGCCGCGCTGCACAGAATAATATTAAAAAACTATAAAGCAAATAGCTGAAGAAGCTACAATCAAACAAAACATAGTTCTGCACATGTTCAAAAACCATTGGGATGCGTGTCAAAATCATGAATAATCGGTAGAACAACGTGCGCTGGACGATAGGCGGTTTGTGGAACAAGGTTTTTTTTCTACAAGATTATAAATTTGGCTCCCTCTTAAATTTCCACCCTCGATGGATACCCCAGTTCATCCCCCTTCCTAGCTCCGGGCCTGACGCGGTTGGACCACCTCGGCCTATCCATGTTTCACCATATCGTCTGTTGAGATGTCTCCGAACCGCACTTGAGAAGTGAGGTGGTGCACCATCATGGTAAAACCATAATTTCTAACAGACGTCCAGGGGCACAGCACACGTCATCCTGTCTACCCTGTCGATACGAGGACAAGCAACTCTGAGATTTTACTCTTTTCCTCAGCAGATGTGGACGCGTTACACATGTGAATTGAAACCGTCGTAGAATGGAAACGATGCTATTCAAATTAGAATGTACTCACTCCCTCTGCAAGTCCTAGAAGTTTGTAACTGAGATTTTGCAACGCCCTTGTATAGATGTACATCCATTTTTGGAAATGTATATGGATTACCTAACTATCATATTGTTGTTTAGTGTGAAGGATGGTCCAATGCAATCTTCAGAAAAAACATTTCTAAAAATGTTTCGCGTCCGGTACTACCCGGCCTTATGCTCCGAGATTGTGCAGTATAAAATTTCCATTAAGTCTAAACCTGATTTTAATGGGCCCACAGTACGGTGCTAAGCGATTACAGCAGCCGGGGCGCACAGCAGGGTGAATACGCGACGCGTGGCGGTGGATAATACCCGTGTGATCCCGCGCCAGCCAGACAGAAGCCGTCCGCGCTGTGTGGGCAGAGCGCGTCAGCTGCAGCTACGGGTCAAGTGGGTAATTCATGGCACAATTGCGTTACCGGCGGCTCTCCCGCGCTGACACATCATCGACCACGTGACGCCGCGCCGTCGCTCGCTGCGAGCAGCGACAAGCAAGCGGCAAGCTGCCGCCTCCGCGCTTTGCCGGCTGATTGCACGAGCTCTCGTCGCGTGTCCTAGAAGCCATTGCGGACCGGCAGCAGTGCAGGTCGCCGGGAATGCGCCCCTTGTTTCCAGTCCGCGGCTGATCGACAGTCAACTTTACGACTACGAGTAACAATCACAACGAAAGTGCTGCTACGCAGCTAGGCGAGTCTGAGAGCATTGCTGTATTTTCGCGTGTATCAGATATCTAGGTCGTTATTGGAAAGACGTTTACTACGATTCATTCCGCGGGATTTATTCGACGGAACGGCTCCTGAATATATTGAGATAACGAGAGAGAACAGCGTTTTTTTTTCTGAGTGTGGCTCTAAACCGGAAAGGAGTTTGGTATTCAGATCCATCGCGAATCCTGTGTCAATAGAACAGCAGCGTTCCGTTTCCGATAATGTAACGTTCTAGCTGGGAATTGTGTGCCGCAGTCGTGAAGGAGACGAAGCAGTAAGTGCTTTAGTACTACCGTGGAATCTACATTAACAGAGCAAAGCACGCAGTTCTGCTCTGATTGTAATTACCGAGAGCTAATAGCAAACATAATAGCAGTTCTTAAAATCGAGCTCGCAGTACAAATCCCATTTCACCGGCAGATCAGTAAAAATGCCGTGTACACAACGTTCGCGGACTAAAACATTTTCTGCAGTCGTATAGAAATTGAAACACTCATAAACAGGCTTTGATTTTGGTAGATATGAAAAGACAACGCACAAAAATGTTATTGATACGCGCCTACAATGAATTTCACGTGATATATGTCGACTAGCACCTCATATGTTTCTTCATGTTGAATGTAGATGACTCTAGCCGTGAATCCAGGGTCTGTTTGGAGGTGGGGGTGGGGTCTCTCCCCACCCAATCCCTCGAATATAACTTACAGTCACACCCAAATTTAAAGTGCCACAGATGCCTAGCATTTTATAGTGATAATAAAATATATACGTAGGTTGGAACTTAAATAGTGGCAACACTACTGTGGAGACACTATGCAATGGAATCTACTATTTTCACTGATAGCACACGTTGTTGGCATACCTACCTTAACTCCGAGCAAATGGACTCCCCGTCCCGCGTCACCGGCATGCGCACACTCGAGGGAAACACAGTCACTTGTGAGCGAGCGGTCTAACGTAACGGTGTCACTATGTTTTCGAAACAGGAACAAAAGAGTTGGATCAAGATTGAATGTGCCAGAGGTCGTTTCAAGAGGCGTGTGGGGAATCGGCATTGCCGTACAGAACAGTGGCACGTTGGGTAAAAACCTTCAACGAAGGTCGGCAAACTGTGGGAGACATGCATCGGGCAGGTGGTCCTAGCGTCTCTGAAGAAGAAGTGCATACTGCTGCCGCGTTAGTGGACAGTGATCCACGCCACAGTATTCGTGAACTCGCCCACGATACCGGATTAGCGCATACGACTGTGCTTCGCATTCTGAAGGAACTCCTGGGCATGAGAAAAATTGCATCACGATGGGTACCGCATGAGTTGACGGAAACGCAGAAATGGATGCGTTAAGACGCTGCTCAAACGCTCTTGGAGCGCTATGAGCGCGAAGGAACGGCTTTCTTACGCCGTATCGTAAAACTGGAAGAACCATGGGACATATCGAATGAACCAAAACTGAAACAACAATCCAACGAACGGCGTCATTATGGGTCGTCGCGAAAGTCGAAAGTGCGTCAGAGCCCCAGTATGATGAAAGTTATGGTGATTCTCGTGTACGACTGTGATGGTGTTATCCTAATGCATTACGTTCCTCCACGGCAGACCGTCAAAACACAGTATTACTGTTCGTATTTGCAGCATCACCTGCGACCAGCTTTGTGAAAGAAGCGGTAACATTTTCTGCGACCCATCATTTTGCACGACAATGCGCGGGTGCATACAGCGCTAGCTGTGGCTGCTCTGTTCAGTCGATGGGACTGGGAAGTACTGCACCATCCACCATACACCCCAGACTTAAGTCCTTGTGTCTTTGATTTGATTCCGAAAATGAAGGAACCACTTTGTGGCATTCGCTTCAGTACTTTTCCAGAGATTCGACAGGCAGTAGACTGCTCCATTAACAGAACAGGCTCTGCTAACGGTATACTACGCCTTTCACATCGCTGTCACCGGGTTCTACACAACGCTGGTGACTACTTTGAAGGACAGCAACAGGTGCTAACATGCAACTCTTTTGTATCGGTTGTGAATAAGTAGTTGCCACTATTTAAGTTCCAGCCCTCGTAAAATGTTTCAGTATAAGTACAATAATTTGCTTGCATCGCTAGATAGTACAGTCCTTTCGATTTCCTTTGGGGAAGGTTGTGTTATGACCCCACCCCACCCTCCCCCCATCTTTTGGATCTTACATAATTAAGACACAAATGAATTACAGACTTAGTTATTACAGATTCATCAGAACAAATTGGTCTCAAAAATAATTTTGTACGAGTCACAGAAGCGACAAATACATGACAAAAATTGTAGATTGCAATTTTTCGCATTCGCATGTAGTTAAAATTCCTGTTCTTTTCTCGTGAACAATGTCATCAAAAACCCATGTCAACATAAAAACGAGAACGATCGGTGCCTAAATCAAACTGCGTAAAATTAGTAATCTTGGTAATATTGCACTGCGTTGCATCAGAAGCCAACATTTTTGTTTCTTTGCTAAATATATAGGATGATCAAACCAAAAAATGCAAATTTAATTATATGCAATGCTGCCAATGTTTGTGGAGAAATTTTAACAGTATTTATATGTTGCATAATATTAATGTTTGCTGTTTGTTACATCATTGAATTAAGTTCACTTTTAAATGTTAACCATTCTTGTAGCGTTTCTTGGTAGAACAATTTCATAACTCTTAATGAAAACTACGATACTGTGTAAAAGCCATTTTTGACAGTGCAACAGTAAAACAATCAAAAACGTCAAAATTAAATAGCAAATATATATAAATGGAACAAACCAGAGAGACATTAACGCAAAATTCGAAACACCAGTGCCTATTTAACTATAACAATCCCTATAAATCTAGTATTTTACATATCTTTAACAACTATAGTCGTACACATCGAAAATAATCAGGAGCCATATGCATAACAGAAATTTTATTTCCTCAACCGGTTGCAGATACATAACACCCTTCTTCAGAAGTACTCGCATTGTTTGCGAGTGTCAACCATAAGATACATGCAACATATTTCTGTCATCTTGTGGTTCGCAGTGCCTTTTCCAAAATGGTATAAAGAAGCATAAAATTAGTACGTGGTAAGAGGATTGAGGAACAGGTTGAAGAAGTATTACATAACAGAAACAGAATTGAAGACAGACAGTTGTACCAATATAATCTATGGAGTACAGTGTAAGTATTGTGCCCAAATTCTTCTACAGTATTCTTGTCACATACTAATTCTATTTTGTTGGGACTTCTAATGTAATTTGCACCGTTCATTTTTAATTATTGTTTACTGTTTTCAACTGCAATACCACAAAACTGTCAAAGATGGCTTTTACGATACGTTCGTACCTTACTTTCGATGTGTAAGATCACGTTGTTACGAATGTTTTACCCTCTTTGACGACGATAATACTGTAGAACATACAACATATTGTACTTTCAATTTATAATTAAACTGGAAAAATTGATGAGGACGCAAGTAACAATAATATGTCGACCGGTATTCGTGGACACAAGAGAACAAACATCTCTCGTCGTAGGGCATAGTTTAGAGGTGTCACTTGGTAACTCAGTGTGTAAAAAATCCAAACTTAACTCATCTCTCGCTTGTTGTCATTTTGAAAACTGCCAAGCTGCACTTTGGCTAGGAGTCCACATTAAACCTCAAGTTCTCCCGGTAATTAAATGACTTCAAGCACAAATCATCTCCAATAGGACCGTATCCAGTAACGCACTATGCAAATCAAATATGTTGACGACAAATTTAGTTTTTTGATTGCTATGAAATTAGCCGAATTTTTTATCATAAAGAGAGACACGCAGAAAATTGATAAAGTAAGAGTTTTATACACTACTGGCCATTAAAATTGCTACACCAAGAAGAAAGGCAGATGGTAAACGGGTATTCGTTGGACAAATATACTAGAACTGACATGTGATTACATTTTCTCGCAATTTGGGTGCATAGATCCTGAGAAATCAGTATCCAGAACAACCACCTCTAGTCGTAATAACGGCCTTGATACGCCTGGGCATTGAGTCAAACAGAGCTTGGAAGACGTGTACAGGTACAGCTGCCCATGCAGGTTCAACACGATATCACACTTCGTCAAGAGTAGTGACTGGCGTATTGTGATGAGCCAGTTGCTCGGCCACCATTGACCTGACGTTTTCAATTGGTGAGAGATCTGGAGAATATGCTGACCAGGGCAGCAGTCGAACATTTTCTGGTATCCAGAAAGGCCCGTACAGGACCTGCAACATGCAGTCGTGCATTATCCCGCTGAAATGTAGGGTTTCGCAGGGATCGAGTGAAGGGTAGAGCCCCGGGTCGCAACACATCTGAAATGTAACGTCCACTATTCAAAGTGCCGTCAATGCGAACAAGAGGTGACCGACACGTGTAGCCAATGGTACCCCATACCATCACGAAGGGTGATACGCCAGTATGGCGATGACGAATACACTCTTCCAATGTGCGTTCACTGCGATGTCGCCAAACACGGATGCGACCATCAAAATGCTGTAAACAGAACATGGATTCCTCCGAAAAAATGACGTCTTGCCATTCGTGCACCCAGGTTCGTCGTTGAGTACACCATCGCAGGCGCTCTTGTCTGTGATGCAGGGTCAAAGGGTAACCACAGCCATGGTCTCCGAGATGATAGTCCATGCTGCTGCAAACGTCGTCCATCTGTTCATGCTGATGGTTGTTGTCTTGCAAACTTCCGCATCTGTTGACTCAGGGATCGAGACGTGGCGCACGATCCGTTACAGCCATGCGCATAAGATGCCTGTCATCTCGACTGCTAGTGATACGAGGCCGTTGGGATCCAGCACGTTCCGTATTACCCTCCTAAACCCACCGATTCCATATTCTGCTAACAGTCATTGGATTTCGACCAACGCGAGCAGCAATGTCGCGATACGATAAACTGCAATCGCGATAGGCTACAATCCGACCTTTATCAAAGTCGTAAACGTGATGGTACGCATTTCTCTTCCTTACACGAGGCATCACAACATCGTTTCACCAGGCAACGCCGGTGAACTGCTGTTTGTGTATGAGAAATCGGTTGGATACGTTCCTCATGTCAGCACGTTGTAGGTGTCCCCGCCGGCGCCAACCTTGTGTGAATGCTGTGAAAAGCTAATCATTTGCATATCACAGCATCTTCTCCCTGTCGATTAAATTTCGCGTCTGTAGCACGTCATCTTCGTGGTGTAGCAATTTTTTCCAGTGGTGTATATTGTGGAAAGAGCAGACGAATAATTGTTTATTCCTACAGTGCCTATTTGTACTGCCACACAAGATGAAGAACGGCCTTTATCACATCAGTATTTTTTTCAATTTAAAACTCCATGTTATTTTAACTGGGGTAAAAAAACAGTAAACGTTTGATTTGGTACTACAAATTGCAGATTTGCTAAAAGAAGTCGTGTGCTGCATTGTGTGCTTGTGAAATCTGTCTTGCTTCGATTATTAAAGTATTTCGTCACGTTTGTTTTCAGGGAGTCCCAAAATGTCATATGAATAATATACTAGTAAAATCGGACAGCCTCAAGTGGAAGTCACCATAAAGTCTTCAGTCAGCCAGTACAACGATTTCAGATTTTTATTTTACGCAGTACGAAATGCTCTACAGTAGCCTTGAAGGCAGGAAATACTTTGGCCAACATTACCCGAAGCAACAATTGCCACTATACGTCCATAAGAACTCATTTTACATGTGTATCTCCCCCGCAGGTGGATAATGTTAATTACCTCTTTCTACAAGAGCGAGAATAGAGATAAAAATCCTGTATGATTACTTTGAGTGTAACAGATGGAACCGTTTTTCAATAACCTGCATATAGAGGACTAACCAATTACAAAGTATGTGTTTTTACTTTGAAGGATTCTGTGCGAGGGCTTTGTGCCCATTATGTACGTGTCTACATTTAGGTCTTCTGACCAGTTGGTGGCTAACCTGGACTGGCACCAATGTTTTTACATGCGTTGAGAAACTCCAGATATGTTTGAAAATTTAAATTAGTCTGAGAGATGATTTTGACCTGGGTATACCAAACATATACAGATAAGAACTAACTGTTAGATAATGAAGAAAAGAACAGCAGGTTTAGATTTCAACTATTATATAGTCATCTTCAGTGTGTGTGACAAAAGGTTCCCAGATGCTACTCCAGGCGGGAGTAAAAGTGAATGTGCGCAATGGAAAATACTGGCCGTGAAATGAAGATTTTTGGCCTGTCTGACTACTCCCTGAAGCAGATCTTAAGATCTCTTTACTGTGATATTATTTCCTCGTTCTTACTCTTTAACATACAAATTACAACATAAGACATAAAGGGATGATTAGGGTTCAAAAATGGTTCAAATGGCTCTGAGCACTATGGGACTTAACATCTGAGGTCATCAGTCCCCTAGAACTTAGAACTACTTAAACCTAACTAACCTAAGGACGTCACACACATCCATGCCCGAGGCAGGATTCGAACCTGCGACCGTAGCAGTCGCGCGGTTCCGGACTGAAGCGCCTAGAACCTCTCGCCCACAACGGCTGGCGATGATTAAGGGAAGTAGTAACTACAAAGTGATAAATGTTATTTCTGATTATACATTTATTGTAGATTAAAACGCCTTTCTATATGACAAATGTGTATATATCAATGTCCAATGAGCGTAAAGAGATACAATGAATTTCCTAACTAATATTAGTGATCAACTGCCCAAATCTGCCATTTTCATGGCTACGCGATCTAATATAAACGACGCGAGATGACTGACATTATCTAGGTACCAAATATTGGAAGACACTACTTTCAAAGATGATCTACAGTGGCGAGCAATCTCAGCGGAAATAAAGTTACGTGATCACAGCTATTTAGCTTTATAGCCCTAATAAGCCGAACATTCCGTCTTCAGGCCGCAAGCGGCCCATCGGGACCATCCAACCGCCGTATCATCCTCAGGTGAGGATGCGGATAGGAGGGGCGTGTGGTCAGCACACCGCACTCCCGGTCGTTATGATGGTTGTCTTTGACCGGAGTCGCTACTATTCGGTCGAGTAGCTCCTCAATTGGCATCACGAGGCTGAGTGCACCCCGAAAAATGGCAACAGCGCGTGGCGACTGGATGGTCACCCATCCAAGTGCCGGCCACGCCCGACAGCGCTTTAACTTCGGTGATCTCACGGAAACCGGTGTATCCACTGTGGCAAGGCCGTTGCCTAATAAGCCGAAGCGATTAGCAATATCAATGTATGTACTGCGTCCGGTACGTCGGAGCGATGGTGCTCGTACACGTCTCAAAACTCATTCAAATACTCGGACAGCAGAAGGCGGTCTTCTGACCCTTTTTTTTTTGTCGTCAGTCTTTTGACTAGTTTCATGCGGCCCGCCACAAATTCCTCTCATGTGCTAACCTCTTCATCTCAGAGTAGCACTTGCAACCTACTTCCTCAAATATTTTCCTGATGTATTCCAATTTCTGTCTTCCTCTACAGCTCCCTCTAGTAGCATGGAAGTCATTTAACCAAGTCCTAACAGACGTCCTATCTTCCTGTCCCTTATCCTTGTCGGTGTTGTCCACATATTTCTTCTCTCTCCGATTCTGAGTAGACCCTCCTCATTCCTTACCTTATCAGTCCACCTAATTTTCAACATTCGTCGGTAGCACCACATCTCGAATGCTTCGATTCTCTACTGTTGCGGTTTTTCCACAGTCCATGTTTCAATACCATGCAATGCCGTACTCCAGACGTACATTCTCAGAAATTTCTTCCTCATAAAAAGGCCGATATTTGATATTAGCAGACTTATCTTGGCCAGGTATGCCTTTTTTGCCATAGATAGTCTGCTTTTGATGTCCTGCTTGCTCCGTCCGTCATTAGTTATTTAACTGCCTCGGTAGAAGAATCCCCTAACTTCATCTGCTTCGTGATCATCGATTCTGATGTTAAGTTTCTCGCTGTTCTCATTTCTGCTGTTTCTCATTACCTTAGTGTTTCTTCGATTTACTCTCAGTCCATACTGAGTACTCATTAGACTGTTCATTCTGTTCAGCAGATCACGTAATTCTTCATCTTCAACATACTGCAGCGTGTCAGCAACTGTGAAATGTACAGCAAATAAACAATACGTGTGGTCCTGATTTATGGCCGGCGCAGCTCCGTCTACGTTTGCCCTAATGGTTTTAATTTTGACTGACATAATCTTATGATTATGCGTCTTTAATGTTTTAATTTTTAATCTGTAACATGGCCAGTGTTTGGCTCACAAAATAATTTTAATTTTTGGTTCTGAAGAAGATTCCATTACTGGAATCGAAACCTAGGTAAACGAGTAAAATTACCTTGCAACTGAAGGCTGAAAAAATTGTTTATTTGCTGTAATTCTTCATCACTTTCACTCAGGATAGCAATGTCATCAGCGAGGGAGGCTCACCAGACCTAAATCCCCGCAGTCGCGCTATCCTCTGTGTCCATGGTGGCTCAGATGGATAGAGTGTCTGCCATGTAAGCAGGAGATCCCGGTTTGAGTCCCGGTCGGGGCACACATTTTCATCTGTCCCCTTTGACGTATGTCAACGCCTGTAAGCAGCTATGGGTGTTCAATTCGTTGTAATTTCATTCTAACGAGCTGCTTGGTCACCGATGGTATCTGTTCTTTCGGACATGTCCAAAAGAACAGATACCATCTTAGTAAATATATGTCTTGATTTTTCTTTAATCTTGCTTCCATTATTAACCGCAACGTCAGAACTACCTCTCTCGTGCCTGTATTTTACCTCAAGTCAAACTGATCGTTATCTAGCGCTTCCTCAATTTTCTTTTCCATTCTTTTGATTATTCTTGTAAGCAACTTGGATTCTTGAGCTGTTAAACTGATAGTGCCGCAATTCTCGCAGTTGTCAGCTCTTGCCGTCTTCGAAATTGTATGGCTGATGCTTTTCCGAAAGTCAGATGGTATGTCAGCAGACTCATACATTCTACACACCAACAATATCATCATCATCATTTAAGACTGATTATGCCTTTCAGCGTTCAGTCTGGAGAATAGCCCCCTTATAAAATTCCTCCATGATCCCCTATACAGTGCTAACATTGGTGCCTCTTCTGCTGTTAAACCTGTTACTTCAAAATCATTCTTAACCGAATCCAGGTACCTTCTCCTTTGTCTGCCCCGACTCCTCCTACCCTCTACTGCTGAGCCCATGAGTCTCTTGGGTAACCTTGCTTCTCCCATGCGTGTAACATGACCCCACCATCTATGCCTGTCCGCCCTGACTGCAACATCTGTTGAGTTCATTCCCAGTTTTTCTTTGATTTCCTCATTGTGGACACCCTCCTGCCATTGTTCCCATCTACTAGTACCTGCAATCATCCTAGCTACTTTCATATCCGTAACCTCAACCTCGTTGATAAGGTAACCTGAATGCACCCAGCTTTCGCTCCCATACAAAGTTGGTCGAAAGATTAAACGGTGCACAGATAGCTTAGTCTTGGTACTGACTTCCTTCTTGCAGAGGAGAGTAGACCGTAGCTGAGCGCTCACCAACATGAATAGTAATTTTGCTGCAGCTTCCCCAATGATTTTAGACATTCTGATGGAATGTTATGCACCCATTTTGCCTTTTTTGACTTTAAGTCCTCAAAAGCTCTTTTAAATTCTGATTCTAATACTGGGTCCCCTATCTCTTCTAAATCGATTCCTGTTTCTTCTTCTATCACATCAGACAAATCTTCACCCTCATAGAGGCTTTCAATGTATTCTTTCCACCTATCTGCTCTCTCCTCTGCATTTAACAGTGGAATTCCCGTTGCACTTTTAATGTTACCACCGTTGCTTTTAATGTCACCAAAGGTTGTTTTGACTTTCCGGTATGCGGAGTCTCTCCTTCAGACGATCATTTCTTTTTCATGTCTTCACATATTTCCTGCAGCCATTTCGTCTTAGCTTCCCTGCACTTCCTATTTATTTCATTCCTCAGCGACTTGTATTTTAGTATTCCGGAGTTTCCCGGAATATTTTGTACTTCCTCCTTCCATCCATCAACTGAAGTATTTCTTCTCTTACCCATGGTTTCTTCGTAATTACCTTCTTTGTACCCATTTTTTCCTTCCCAACTTCTGTGATGGCCCTTTTTAGAGATGCCCATTCCTCTTCAACTGTACCGCCCACTGAGCTGTCCTTACTGCTGTATCTACAGCCATAGAGAACTTCAATCCTTTCTCTTCATTCGTTAGTACTTCCGTATCCCTCTTATTTGCGTACTGATTCTTCCTGACTAACGTCTTACACTTCAGCCCACTCTTCATCTCTACTATATTGTGATCTGAGTCTATATCTGCTCCTGGGTACGCCTTACAATCCACCATCTGATTTCGGAATCTCTGTCTGACCATGATGTAATCTAACTCAGATCTCCCTGTATCATCCGGCCTTTCCCAAGTATACCTCCTCCTCTTGTGATTCTTGAACAGAGTATTCGCTGTTGCCAGATAAAACGTATTATAGATCACAATTAGTCATTATCCTCTGTCATTCCCTGTCCCAAACCCATATTCTTCTGTAACCATTTCTTCTACTCCTTCCCCTACAACTGCATCCAGTCCCCCATGACATTTTCATCCCCTTTTATATACTGTATTATCCTTTCATTATTTCTTCATCTTCAGCTTGCGACGTTGGCATTTATACCTGAACCATCGTTCACGGTGTTGGTTTGCCGTAGATTCTGATAAGAAGGACCCTGTCACTGAACTGTTCACAGAAACACACTCTCTGCCCTACCTTCCTATTCATAACGAATTTCTACTCCTGTTACACCACTTTCTGCTGCTGTTATATATCCTACACTCATCTGACCACAAATCCTTGTCTTCTTTCCACTTCACTTCACTGGCCGCTACTATATCTAGATTGAGCCTTTGCATTGCCCTATTTAGATTTTCTAGTTTCCCTACCACGTTCAAGTTTCTGACAGCCCACGCCCCGACTCTCTCTTAGAACTTTATCCTTCCGCTGATTATTCAATCATTTTCTCATGGTAACCCCCCACCCCACCTTGGCAGCCCCCTCCTGGAGATCCAAATGGAGAACTATTCCGGAATCTCTTGCCAACGTCTCCATGACGTCATCATGACAATTCTTCAATTACAGGCCACATGTCCTGTGGATACACGTTACGTGTATATAATGCAGTTGTTTCCATTGCCTTCTGCATCTTCATGCCGCTGATCATTGCTGATTCTTCCGGCTTTAGGGGCAGTTTCTCACCCATAGGACAAGACAGTGCCCTGAACAGCTGTCCGCTCCTCCGCCGTCTTTGACAAGGCCGTTGGCAGAATGAGGGTGACTTGTTATGCCGGGAGTCTTCGGCCGCCAATTCTAATTATTAATCAAAATTCAAGCAATCGGCCCTCTGACCGAATACGCTGAGCTACTGTGCCGACACCACTAGACCACGGGTGCCCTCTGACTAGTATAATCTAATACTGTCTTGTCCTCTCTGTGTTCACAGACGAGAGACTCTAACTCCCAGCCACAAGGACAGAATTCAGATAACGTCTCAACGTGAGTATAGACAGAAGAAGTGCACTCAATCACTGAACGCTGCATACTTAACGACGACTCCCTGCCTGGTTGCGAAGTCCAGAATCGTATAAGTTCACAACAGTACAGTGCGTAACCGTTCACTAACTATGAAATCTCCTGAGAGCAAAGGCAGCAAGGCCATAAGTACCAACAAAAGCTGATACTGAGCGACTGTCAAACATTGGCACTCAAAAAGGAGGACCTGTTCTTTATTCTCGAAACCACGGAATATTCTCCCTCTGTACAGATTTGCCGAACGGCAACTAAACATATTTTTGTCTTTGGTCGTCCAGCGCGGAAAGTTTGCGAGGAAATGCCTGTTCCCTTTAATTAGAAATTCATACAATGGCATGCTTCTTAGAGTAAAAATCCTCAGAAATAACCCAGCCTGCGTGATTTCCGAAGAAACGCTTCGTCGTTCCTCTCTAATGCGTCCAAGATCTTCAGAGTTTTCTAAGTGTTGTCCCGTTAACCTTCCGGCCTCCCTACAACACTGGCCGGCCGCCAGTCTATTGTGCTTCAGTGTTCTGTTGCCCCAACCGGCCATCTTGGGCTACTTACTGTGTTAAGCAGGAACAACACACCTGTGTGGGCTTTTCACCCAAGGCGTGAGTTACGCCTGCCATTTCCTTTCTACTGTCATTCCAACCTCTGCGAGTATAAGCACTCATTCATTACGCCGTTTCGATAATAAAGACAATCCATCAACTTTCATGCAATAAGCGTTAACAACTATTTACAATGTGTACTTGACAGTGTCAGTCTTATTTAAATATTCATATTTACGATGTACAACCTATCAAATGATACCTAATTCCGGTTGTACATCACGGCAAAGTATGTAGATGAGTCCTTGTAAGGTGCGAATGTATAGCCACCTTACAAGGTGACTGTAGTAACCAGTGGTTACTAACCACAACCAACGGCGGGAACGCCTTGGGCTGCGGATCGGAGCCGCCAGGCGGGGAAGCCGCCGGCGGTCGAGCACGCACCACCGGGTAAACACAGGACGAGTCGGACGACTGACAAACGACAACTGACAACAACCGACCACGACCGACTATGAGCGACACAACAAGGAAGAGATAAACAACGGCGGCTTGTGGAAACCACAACACCAAACGTAAATCCACTCGGAACCAGAGCCAGGCAAATGTCAACAACGAGCAACGACCAGAACGCAGTACCGCCGACATAGAAACGAAATCCAGAGCGAGTACCAGACTGCTGGACTAGGGCAGAGCGGGTCCCTATTTACGAAACCGGAGGGAGCGGCTTTTGGCCGCTGTCTGCACGTGGCTTAGCGGTGGCTCCCTCTCTGCGCGGAATAGCCGCCGCGGAGGCGGAGCCCTCTATGGGCTGACCACGTCCATTTGTTCTGCCGCGTGTTCGACTTCCGCGGCGGAAGGTACTAGAGTGACCGTAGTCCAAAATTTCGCGTAGTAAACAATATTGGTTGATGTAGAGCTTTAAATCGATTTTACTTTAATAAAAACATTTTTACTGTGAAAACATTTGAACTTATATCTACTTACAGTTGCAACAGTCACTTTGTTTGAAGAACTCGCGCCAAGGTCACACACCAGTCCCAGCAGGAACAGCCAGAAGCGCGCAGCTCCACGCATCAGTAACGCCGCATCCTCTGAGACTGGTCCAGCAAAATGGTTCAAATGGTCCTGAGCACTATGGGACTCAATATCTGAGGTCATCAGTCCCCTAGAACTTAGAACTACAGTACTTAAACGTAACTAACCTAAGGACATCACACACATTCATACCCGAGGCAGGAGCCGAACCTGCGACCGTAGCAGTAGCGCGGTTCCGGACGGAAGCGCCTAGAACCGCTTGGCCACAGAGGACGGCAGACTGGCCCAGCACCGGCCGCTTATCGGCGCACAAATACCACAGTGAAGGGGCTTTAAACAATGGGAGATGTACAATTTCCATTACGTTACCCTTCTATGACATTCGTCTCCAGAATAGCTTTATCCGTTGTGCAAAATCGTAAATAAGCTTTATTCATTGGGTCGTATCCGTTGTGCCATTAATCATTTAGTTACACGAGAATGCCAGGCAGCGAATGTGGCGCATCCTGTATGATAAGTGGAAGAAAAAGATATAGTTAGTGAGAGGGATGTATGTGCTTATGATGAACCCCTTCCCTCGAAATTTTCTTTCCATACCTCCTCTGTTTTACTCCACATGACGTGTCACTGATCTCATTTGCACTAAGACTCTAGTACGCGCGAGGGGCGTATGTGCTTCCACCGGTCTGAGAGGAATGCATAAGTTCTAATCAATGTTCACCAATCTGCAGTCTTCTATAGGTGTTGTCCCCTGCACAGAAACCAGCACGTAGGTCGTGAATCCATTATCTCAAGGCAGTAATAAACTCTTGGCGAGGAACTTATATTGTATAAATAATTACATTTTCAGTTAGTTTGCTTTCGATTAGGCAGCTTATACGCGATGCCACTCGCTTTCTATTAGCAGAATACGAAAAATTCCACAATTATTCCACTTTATAAGTCACAAGTAATTTCCATAATTACTATCAAACTGTTCACATGGTTAAATGGCTCTAAGCACTATGGGACTTAACATCTGAGTTCATCAGCCCCCTAGACTTAGAACTAGCTAAACCTAACTAACCTAAGGACATCACATACATCCACGCCCGCGGCAGGATTCGAACCTGTGACCGTAGCAGCAGCGCGGTTCCGGACTGAAGCACCTAGAACCATTCGGTCATAGAGGTCGGCTACCAAACTGTTCTCAATTATATATCCGAAGAACCAGAGATTGCTAATTAAGTTCTTAACCGATACCGACCACGGCAGACAACATGTCTTCCAAGACTGCCGTACCAGCTCTGATCTTACAACCGAACCACTTCGCCCGGCATCAAAGTTGGGAGCGATCCGAAGATCTCCGATGTGCTTCGCCTGTCTTTCCATTAACAACTGTTCATTATTCTGCTGTTAATTAACACTTTCGAAATGATGGAATGACAGCCTGCTATTGGAAGATCCTTCTACGTGAAAGCCAAGTAAATTCACGGTTTAGTTGGTCTTCCTCACGATACCCGTACCGAACAAACCATTCGTCATTGGCACCTCAGACCACATTAGGTCATCTTCCCACTGCTGCCTTCTCAGCCGCTCTAAGAAGAGATTCTTGCATCTGAATATCATGGCTGCAAAGCCAGAAATATTACATCGGTTCATCAGTATTACCCGTATTTTTGTTCAGCTTCCGAGCAGAAGTAAGCACATCAAAATATAACCTCCCCACATATGATGTGGGGAGGTTCAAAATGTAGCCCCCACCTTTCCCGTGACGACACTGCTCAAGATCTTTCATTGGCAACAAGGGTTCTAGGCGCTACAGTCTGGAGCCAAGCGACCGCTCCGGTCGCAGGTTCCAATCCTGCCTCGGGCATGGATGTGTGTGATGTCCTGAGGGTAGTTAGGTTTAATTAGTTCTAAGTTCTAGGCGACTGATGACCTCAGAAGTTAAGTCGCATAGTGCTTAGAGCCATTATAATCGACCCATTTCAGTCTGAATCTGGAATGTCGGACGCGGATTTGAATCATCGTCCTCCCGAATTCAAGTGTAGTCTGCTACACGGCTTTCCTCGGTGTAGTGTTGTTTAGTGCGACGAATGGTCTGCTACAACATTCAGAAAACATTACATTTCGAAGAAGTTTACATGTCCGATACCACCCGACATTCGCCTAAGTCAGTCTGCCTGCACTATTGAGCTACCAGGTATTGTGATGCTGATAGTGGACATCAACTAAAGTTAATCACTTTTACTACGTCACGCCATTGTGAAACAAACCCATTGTACAGCATTAATGGACTGTTGCGCAGAGTACAATCAGCTCGAAGGAAGTAGTAAAACCACTTCTCTTGAGTAGAGAAGTGTCCATTACCTGGAATGCTCCATGAGCGCTCCGGACACAATTGTAGTCCGGAGAGCGCTTACACGCCTTTCTGGTGGAGCGTATCACCTTGCGCCACGCAGCGCCGGCCCCACAGCGCGACAGCAATACTGTAACGAGTTTATTCCCGGCCGAGCCCGTCGGTCTTCTCCCGCGTCTGCAGACGCGAGCAATCAAGAAACCAATTTACACGCGCGGCCGCGCCGTTTACGTGTCGGCGCCCTGTTGACAAGCGGGCGTTACACGCCCAATACGCCTCACGGCTCAGCTCGCCGGCGGTCTCACACGGTGATTCGTAGTCACCTGCTGTAGCCGTAAAGCGCCAGGTTAACAGCTTTCCCGGCCCTGAACAGCTATCGCCTTGTTGCTTTATGTGACGGCTTAACCTTGGCTAGGTCACCCACTGCTGGAAAACTTCATGGCACAGTGAGCTTACATAGTGCAACAAGAACGAAACCTACCACTAATTTATTGTGTATACAAGTAGTCGCAGGAGGAATGGTCAGTATGACAATAACGCCCATATGAAGCAAAAATCCTCATGTGAATATGTGCCCAGCTCCAAATTGTTTCCGAGATAGAACACATTTAATGTAAACTGCTATCTACACCGAATAGCCAAAGAAACTGGTACACCTGCCTAATATCGTGTAGCGCCCCCGCGAGAACGCAGAAGTGTCGCAACACGACGTGGCAAGGACTCGACTAATGTCTGAAGTAGTGCTGAAGGGAATTGACACCATGAATCCTCCAGGGCTGTTCATAAATCCGTATTGCGAAGCATCCCAGATATGCTCAATAATGTTCATGTCTGGGGTGGCCAGTGGAAGTGTTTAAACTCTGAAGAGTGTTCGTGGAGCCACTCTGTAGTAATTCTGGCCGTGTGGGGTGTCGCATTATCCTGCTGGAATTTTCCAAATTCGTCGGAATGCACAATGTAAATCTGTAGCAAGATCTTATGGGACCAAACTGCTTAGGTTATCGGTCCCTATGCTTACACACTACTTAATCAAACTTAAGGACAACACACACACCCACCCCTGCCCGAGGCAGGACTCGAACCTCCGAAGGGGGGGAGCCGCGCGGACCGTTACAAGACGTCTCATACCGGACATGCACAATGGACATGAATGGATTCACGTGATCAGAAAGGATGCTTACTTACGTGTCACCTGTCAAAATCGTCTCTACACGTGTCATGGGTCCCATATCACTCCAACTGCAAGCTCCCGGCACCATTACAGAGCCTCCATCAGCTTGCACACTCCCCTGCAGACATGCAGGGTGCTTGGCTTCATGACGTTGTCTCCGTACCCGTACATGTCCATCCCCTCCATACAATTTGAAACAATATTCGTCCGACCAGGCAACCTGTATCCTCTCATCAACAGTCCAATGTCGGTGTTGACGGCCCCAGGCTAGACGTAAAACTTTGTGTCGTGGTGTCATCAAGGGTACACTAGTGGGCCTTCAGCTCCGAAAGCCCATATCGATGATGTTTCGTTGAATGGTACCCACGCTGACACTTGTTGATGGCCCAGCACAGAAATCTGCACCAATTTGCGGAAGGGTTGCACTTCACTCAAGTTGATCGATTTTCTTCTGTCGTCGTTGGTCTCGTTCTTGCAGGAGCTTCTTCCGGCTGCAGCGATGTCAGAGATCTGATATTTTACCGCATTCGTGAAAGGGCCGTACCGAAAATCTCCACCTCATCGCTACCCGGAGATGCTGTCCCATCGCCGGCCGGTGTGGCCAAGCGGTTAAAGGCGCTACAGTCTGGAACCGCGTGGCCGCTACGGTCGCAGGTTTCGAATCCTGTCTCGGGCATGGATGTATGTGATGTCCTTAGGTTAATTCGGTTTAAGTAGTTCTAAGTTCTAGGGGACTGATGACCTTAGAAGTTAAGTCCCATAGTGCTCAGAGCCATTTGAACAAATTTTTTTTTTTTTTTTTTTTTTTTTTTTTTTTTTTTTTTTTTTTTTTTTTTTTTTTTTTTTTTTTTTTGCTGTCCCATCTCTCTGGTGCCGGCTATAATACCACGTTCAAACTCACGATCTGACAATTGCGCCAGACACTTGTTGTCCTATGTAGGCGTTGCCGACCGCAGCGCCGTGTTTTGTCTGTTTACACATCCCTGAATTTGACTAGGCATGCCTATATCAGTTTCTTCGAAACTTCAGTGTACTGATGTGTTATTTAACTTGTTGCCAAATTTACATATGTACACTTGTACAACTGTTAGTAAACATTACAAGTTGCGTTTTACAAAGTATCAACTAAAAAATACGTATTTTTAACGCACTCACCTCCCAGCGTTATCGTACGCGTTGCAGTAAGACTGTTGCACAGTGTACAATAAATTTTCAAATATCCCAACGTCAACGTCAGTGCTTTTTGCACTCTAGGAAGACAATGTTGTGTTGCCTGTCTGAGAGCGCTCCACATCCGTAATTGCACACATGCAAGGTAATGAAAATATTAGCGCAGCATCAGTTAGCGAAGTACTGGGAAGGGACAAGAGCTGAAATGCAAGTGAACAACTTCTGTAAAATTAACGGTTGCGACTAGAGAAACAGACCACATAGGCAGAATTTTTCAGAACACTGCTGTAGGGATAACTCATGACAAAAGACTTCTTCCGACCTACAACGCACGTGCTTGACCACTTCCGCACTGCAGGAGTGTATGAAGCGACGTGTGATTGTGGCAAAATACAGGGTGTCCAAAAAATAATGTTCCATTTGCTGTGATATATAACAGAATAATTTAAACTATTTACAAAAAATCTTACATCACACTGACGGTAAAATAGACCAATTTTTCTTATAAATGCTCATTATGTGGGGAATCACAGTTGAACTTTAACTTTGCGGCGCACATCCAACCTAAATCCAGTTCTTCCCACACTTTGATTAACAAGTCGAGAGTAATGGAAATATGGCCTCTTCAATTCTGTGTCTCAGCTCTAGCAAATCATTAGGTTGTGGCGGAAGGTGAAGAAGATTTTTTATTTATTCCCGAAAGAAAATCCACATGACATGAGGTCAGGTGAATGTGGAGGCCAGCAGAAAAAGCTCTTTCGTATTCACCGTTACGACTAATACAACGGCCAGGAACATTGAAGCACAGCCGCTCTCATACAAAGATATTCCAAAAGGTGTGGGGGGGGGGGGCTCGATCTTGTTACCAAATGAAGTTTTCAGGTTCACATTATAGTTGGGAAATTGCCATTCTTGCAACATATCCATGTGTCACACCAGCTACAGTAGTTTTGGTGAAAAATAAAAAATTGTTCCATAGGCTTGACATCGGGAAACAGTGTAGTAACGTTTAATTTTTGGGAATCTCTCTGATATTGTACACGTTCATGAGGATGTTCCGACACCCACATTCGAACACTTTAGGTATTTACCGTCCCACTTCGATGAAAAACGAAAAGTTGCCACAACATTAAACACCACACGATCATGGAAGCCATATTAACGCTGCAACACTTCACTTGCAATGTTGTAACGTGAACCATTGTCATCTGGTATTTAAAGCATCTACCAACCATAACCAGTTTGGACGCATTTGTAATGTTTTCTTAAGACCCTCTCCACTGACGTCTTTGGAAACTGAAGTTCAAGACTTGCTTTCCGAACAGTCTTGTTACGACTACGATGGTAAGATTGCTCCGACACGATCAACATCCGCTTCTGACATTTTTGGTCGTCCCGTGCTTTTCTGTTTACACTAACATCCGGTCGATTCGATTCGACTATAACATTGGCGGACTTTTTCGCCACACGGGGAGTCACAATTAAACTTCCAGCAAAACTACCATAGAATTGAAATTACAGATTCACTATTAGCAAATTGCAGAATATAAATCGCGTAACTTTATTACAATTCCAATCTTAGATCACAGTTTATTTGTTGTCAGGTATTTAATTTCGGTGGGTAATGACCATCTTCAGACTTGAGAACGAACGTGGTGCATTATATGTATCACGCATTTACATGTGATGGTGCAGTCAAAATCATTAGCAATTTCGGCTTCGTCAAACAAATAAAATTGTGGTATGTAAAGGGCATCGTTAAAGCGCCCATACTGGACATGAAAAGAGACACAATATAGTGGCATGGTATGTACAATGCAACACGTTTCTACTGAAATCTGAATATGGTCATTACCGACCAAAATTAATTACCTGCTTACAAATAAACATGGTGATCCAGGACTTTAATTATAATAAAGCAGATATTTTCCCAGATCGCTGAAAACGTTTTCGTAGAAGTACGTAACCAGGTTATAGATTTTAAGAATATACGCTTGCTTGCTAGAGAAAGTAATAGTCACAGAAGGGAATTCTACAAAGCTGTCAGAATATCGAAGAGTGAGCACAGTTTCAATGCAAGCCGCTCGGATAGCCGAAGGCGTTTAAGAGTTTGTTTCCGAGACGAGTATGTTTCCGAGGCACATGGAGACGCGGCAGGGGCCTCATTCTATATCATTCATACCGATCGGTGCAGTAGATTAGTCTCGGTAGTGGTGTCATTTTCGGTTCTTTATCCGAATTTCCCATTCAGTACGCTTCTGAGACCTCTTAAGAAATGGTCGTCGCGCCGATTTCTCGACAACTGTACCGAGAGGTTTTGGATTTCGGTATGGCCCTGTCATTCGGTTAGCTGTGGTTTATTTACACCTATAATTTGTTACTTTAAGCATATTGAGCGGTTTTAGCTTTGAATTTAATGATTGTGTTACTAAAGAATCACCACACGACGCGTCCTGTCAGAAAGTGGGTTCATAATAGTCTATTTTCTTTTGTTAGAAATATGGTTAGGTTAGGTTGTTACTGTGCATGATTACAACACCCAGAATAAAAGATCAATATTCTCTCAAAATACCTGCTATTTTTATGCAATTTAGAGTTTAAAGATAATTAAATATCAAGACCTAGGCTCTGCTTACGTATATTACATGAGTGGTTAACTGAAATTACTAGTGACTTCGCGTACCATTTTCCGCAAATGGTTTACTTATTAATGATCGAAACGCGTTTCGTGAAGACTGCCACTCTCGCTAGTGGGATGAAAGCAGAGCTCACCATCTGCAGCATCGTCGACAGGACTCACTGCGGACCTTTGGTACAGAGCTGAGTGGAGGGTCTGAATCAGAGGCTGAGACGGTTCTGTGACCGTGTGGGCTGCAGATTCCTCGACTTGCGCCATAGGGTGGTGGGGTTTCGGGTTCCGCTGGATAGGTCAGGTGTCCACTACACGCAGCAAGTGGCTACACGGGTATCAGGGGTTGTGTGGCGTTGACTGGGCGGTTTTTTAGGTTAGATGGCCTGGGGCAAGTACAGAAAGGGCAACAGCCTCAAAGGGTGCGGGGCAAAGTCAGGACATGCTGGGACCAAGCAGCAATCGGTATTGTAATTGTAAACTGTCGAAGCTGCATTGGTAAAGTACCGGAACTTCAAGCGCTGATAGAAAGCACCGAAGCTGAAATCGTTATAGGTACAGAAAGCTGGCTGAAGCCAGAGATAAATTCTGCCGAAATTTTTACAAAGGCACAGACGGTGTTTAGAAAAGATAGATTACATGCAACCGGTGGTGGCATGTTTGTCGCTGCTAGTAGCAGTTTATCCTGTAGTGAAGTAGAAGTGGATAGTTCCTGTGAATTATTATGGGTGGAGGTTACACTCAACAACCGAGCTAGGTTAATAAATGACTCCTTTTACAGACCCCCCGACTCAGCAGCATTAGTGGTAGAACAACTGAGAGAAAATTTGGAATACATTTCACATAAATTTTCTCAGCATGTTATTGTCTTAGGTGGAGATTTCAATTTACCAGATATAGATTGGGACACTCAGATGTTTAGGACGGGTGGTAGGGACAGAGCATCGAGTGACATTATACTGAGTGCACTATCCGAAAATTACCTCGAGCAATTAAACACAGAACCGACTCGTGGAGATAACATCTTGGACCTACTGATAACAAACAGACCCGAACTTTTCGACTCTGTAAGTGCAGAACAGGGAATCAGTGATCATAAGGCCGTTGCAGCATCCCTGAATATGGAAGTTAATAGGAATAAAAAAAAAGGGAGGAAGGTTTATCTGTTTAGCAAGAGTAATAGAAGGCAGATTTAAGACTACCTAACAGATCAAAACGAAAATTTCTGTTCCGACACTGACAATGTTGAGTGTTTATGGAAAAAGTTTAAGGCAATCGTAAATTGCGTTTTAGACAGGTACGTGCCGAGTAAAACTGTGAGGGACGGGAAAAACCCACCGTGGTTCAACAACAAAGTTAGGAAACTACTGCGAAAGCAAAGAGAGCTTCACTCCAAGTTTAAACGCAGCCAAAACCTCTCAGACAAACAGAAGCTAAGCGATGTCAAAGTTAGCGTAAGGAGGGCTCTGCGTGAAGCGTTCAGTGAATTCGAAAGTAATATTCTATGTAACGACTTGACAGAAAATCATACGAAGTTGTGGTCTTACGTTAAATCAGAAAGTGGCTCGAAACAGCATATCGAGACACTCCGGGATGATGATAGCATTGAAACAGAGGATGACACGCGTAAAGCTGAAATACTAAACACCTTTTTCCAAAGCTGTTTCACACCGCACTGCAGTTCCTTCTCTAAATCCTCGCACAAACGAAAAAATGGCTGACATCGAAATAAGTGTCCAAGGAATAGAAAAGCAACTGGAATCACTCAACAGTGGAAAGTCCACTGGACCTGACGGGATACCAATTCGATTCTACACAGAGTACGCGAAAGAACTTGCCCCCTTCTAACAGCCGTGTACCGCAAGTCTCCAGAGGAACGGAAGGTTCCAAATGATTGGAAAACAGCACAGGAAGTCCCAGTCTTCAAGAAGGGTCGTCGAGCAGATGCGCAAAACTATAGACCTATATCTCTGACGTCGATCGGTTGTAGAATTTTAGAACATGTTTTTTGCTCGAGTATCATGTCGTTTTTGGAAACCCAGAATCTACTCTGTAGGAGTTAACATGGATTCCGGAAACAGCGATCGTATGAGACCCAACTCGCTTTATTTGCTCATGAGACCCAGAAAATTTTAGATACAGGCTCCCAGGTAGATGCTATTTTACTTGACTTCCGGAAGACGTTCGATACAGTTCCGCACTGTCGCCTGATAAACAAAGTAAGAGCCTACGGAATATCAGACCAGCTGTGTGGCTGGGTTGAAGAGTTTTTAGCAAACAGAACACAGCATGTTGTTATCAATGGAGAGACGTCTACAGACGTTAAAGTAACCTCTGGCGTGCCACAGGGGAGTGTTATGGGACCATTGCTTTTCACAATATGTATAAATGACCTAGTAGATAGTGTCGGAAGTTCCATGCGGCATTTTGCGGATGATGCTGTAGTATACAGAGAAGTTGCAGCATTAGAAAATTGTAGCGAAATGCAGGAAGATCTGCAGCGGATAGGCACTTGGTGCAGGGAGTGGCAACTGACCCGTAACATAGACAAATGTAATGTATTGCGAATACATAGAAAGAAGGATCCTTTATTGTATGATTATATGATAGCGGAACAAACACTGGTAGCAGTTACTTCTGTAAAATATCTGGGAGTATGCGTGCGGAACGATTTGAAGTGGAATGATCATATAAAATTAATTGTTGGTAAGGCGGGTACCAGGTTGAGATTCATTGGGAGAGTCCTTAGAAAATGTAGTCCATCAACAAAGGAGGTGGCTTACAAAACACTCGTTCGACCTATACTTGAGTATTGCTCATCAGTGTGGGATCCGTACCAGATCGGTTTGACGGAGGAGATAGAGAAGATCCAAAGAAGAGCGGCGCGTTTCGTCACAGGGTTATTTGGTAACCGTGATAGCGTTATGGAGATGTTTAACAAACTCAAGTGGCAGACTCTGCAAGAGAGGCGCTCTGCATCGCGGTGTAGCTTGCTCGCCAGGTTTCGAGAGGGTGCGTTTCTGGATGAGGTATCGAATATATTGCTTCCCCCTCTTATACCTTCCGAGGAGATCACGAATGTAAAATTAGAGAAATTCGAGCGCGCACGGAGGCTTTCACAGTCGTTCTTCCTGCGAACCATACGCGACTGGAAATGAAAAGGGAGGTAATGACAGTGGCACGTAAAGTGCCCTCCGCCACACACCATTCGGTGGCTTGCGGAGTATTAATGTAGATATAGATGTAAAAACTTTAAGTAACAATGCAAAATTTTGTGAAGTCTGATAGAGGAAATATACCAAAATTTCATGCATTTACGGTTTACGCCCGCATCATTCGGCAACGAAGTCAACCTGCGTCTCTCTCGAATGGAATTACATCAAATAAAGCGCCAACAACATAGCGAAGTTGATCAGGCGACGACCTGCCATGGCAAAGGGTGTAGTTTTCTATATTGCTGGATGCGAAAATTTTTTTCCTCTTCCTGTTTGCATCACATTCTGCTACTTCGTTAACCGTTAAAGTTAAACATTTTTCTGAATATTCGTCGTAATTTACACGTAAGAGCACGCTTTCTCAGTAACGAGTATCTCCGTTTTCGTGACTTCCATATTTTTAAGAAATGAAATTACTGTGCGTGAAACAACTGACAGTGACATTTATACTACTTCTTGTCACAAATCATTCACCGTTTTTTTCGGGATACATAGCGAATTCCGAGAGTGTGGTCCGACAGAGATCTAAGAGGACAACGTAAGTTACTTCGAATGAAACTGTGAGCAATTGTCTTTCTACTCTAGCTTGTCACAAGTATCTATCTGCGATCGAATCCTTAACAACAGTAGACAGAGGTGAAAGGTTCCCGCCACAATATTTTCGGACTATACTACCATATATGAAACATTTTTATTCATGAGATGTGTGGTGTTACCGCCAGACACCACACTTGCTAGGTGGTAGCCTTTAAATCGGCCGCGGTCCGCTAGTATACGTCGGATCCGCGTGTCGCCACTGTCAGTGATTGCAGACCGAGCGCCGCCACACGGCAGGTCTAGAGAGACGTCCTAGCACTCGCCCCAGTTGTACAGCCTACTTTGCTAGCGAAGCTACACTGACAAATACGCTCTCATTTGCCGAGACGGTAGTTAGCATAGCCTTCAGCTACGTCAATTGCTACGACCTAGCTAGGCGCCAGTATCATTTAATATTTATCTATGGATGCCTGTACCGTCAAACCGATGTTCTCCAATTATGGATTAAAGTTAAGTATTCAAGCAACTACGTACTTTATTTACTAGACTCAACTCCTTTACTTGTTCCAGACCTCACGCCAGTCTGCGTGAGCTTAAACGCGTGCATTTCGGCCTCCTCTAGCAACACGGTGTTGGCTCTTCTGCCAACAAAATAAGATGCATGGTATAAACTACAACGAACTTCTATAGCTGCACTCGCCACACGCTCTCGAAAAGGCGATTTTTTAAATTTTGTTTTTATGAACCAAATCGTTGATATATCATATAGGTAAGTAGGCTACTTCATCATTTGGTTCTCTAGGAGCCAGCTACAACCGCATTCTATGCGTTTTCTTATACTTTGGCACTCTCTTAAACAATTTTTCGGTTTCCTGGAGATGTGTTCCGTCTGTGCAACTAATTGAAGGCAGTTTATTCATATACGCGTTTCGCTTCTTTTATTTGTAAAGCATTATCACTAATAAGGGAAGCGTAACGCGTATGGCAATAAACAAACTGCCTTCAATTACTTGCATACATGGAACGTACCTCCATGAATTTTGAAGCAACTAAGGAACGACGCAAAACAGAGAAAATGACCAATTTTTCGGGTGTTTGTACAATGTATTTATACATTTTGGTCCTACACTCCATTTCTAACTGATATTCCGAAACGTAAAACCCAAAACAAGATGTCGATGTGAATAAGGATAAACCCATATAATGTGACATTTACGACAGTTTCCAGAAAACAGTCAATATTCTATCGTTATAATGCATTCATGGAAGCCTGTGGTCAGTGAAATGTGAACGGTATTACGTACAAAACCACACTTTTCGGTACTGTGACGAATGGCATGCCTGTGTCGGTTGCTCGCCGCTGCGAGTTCATGCTGCAGTGCGCTTGCGCAAATCTGAGGCAGATTGCTTTTCATTGGTTGGCGCGAGAACTGACAAGAGCGTTTCGGTTCACTAGAACATGCTTACTGAATAATGTTGGGGCTTTGTTTCGAAAACAACACCGATCAGTGCGCTCGCGTACCGAACCGATCGGCGAAATGGCGGAAAGATATAGAATAGGCCCCAGACCCAGATCGAATGCGCCCTGCGGATTAACGACAAATGCCGGACACCGGCCGGCTTGGATGTGGAAAAGCTGTTTCCTACACCCGACTAGATGAAAACGAGGCTGGTAACCACGTCACTCCTCGATTCGTATTTAGAAAACGTTCTCACAGTGGCACATGAGTTAATGACGGAGACCAATGAGGTACACGAATCCGGTCCATTGGGGAAGTAGTCAGTCGATCGGGAAAGAGCATCCGGTCACCTGCTACCACTAAAAATGGTAAACCAAAATAAACAACATAATTTTGTAGATACTTACATACGAAGTTTGTCCAAAATATTCCGGAACATTTGTAATTTCGCGCCAGTCGTGCGTTAGAGCGAAATGCGGTTGGCATCCCTGCACACGCCTGTGTTTAATGTGTAACTGTCGGAAGTTCCATTGTTGTATGTCTGTTAGATTTTGTTCAGTGCTCTATTGAGTAGAATGCTTTGTCCCACAGTTTGCGATCTTCAAAATGGCACAGTTAGAGAAGCAACGTTTCTCCATTAAATTTTGCATGGAACTCAAGAAAACCTTTACAGAGATGCAGCAAACCGATCGTGATGACTGCTTAAGCCGTACTCAGTGTTTCGAATGGTTTACACGGTTTAAAAATGGCGGGATGGAAGCTAAAGATGACCCTCGTTCAGGACGCCCTTCGAAGTCTACCGATGACTCTCGTGTCAGGAACGTCAACGAAATTGTGCGTGCCAATCGAACACCGACTGTTCGCGAGATTGCAGAAAAATATAACATTTCTGTTGGATCATTTCATGAAATCGTGACACAGCGTCTTGGAATGCATAGCATTGCGACGACGTTCGTCCCACGGCTCGTGAGTCCAGACCAGAAAGATCTTCGCGTCACGATCTGTAAATAGCTTCTGGATCGCACAAATGAGAATGAGATGTACTTCAGAGAATCGTAACTGGTGATGAGAAGTGGGTTACGCTTTTGTTGTTAAGACCCACATTTAATATTCATA
This sequence comes from Schistocerca cancellata, assembly GCF_023864275.1. Taxonomy (NCBI): domain Eukaryota; kingdom Metazoa; phylum Arthropoda; class Insecta; order Orthoptera; family Acrididae; genus Schistocerca; species Schistocerca cancellata. The sequence goes on from NC_064630.1 coordinate 601,684,776, forward strand.
ATGGGTTGAGAAAGATTCTCCGAGAGCAGGAAAAGGTCTCAGGTCAAGTGCCAAACCCTTGCTAATAGTTTTCTCTGACTTTGAAGGATTAGTTCACCATGAATTCGTGCCACTGGGACAAACCGTTAATCGATGGTACTGTCGGGGCGTGTTGCGATGCTTGCGAGATGTGAGAAACAAATGGCATGAAATGTGGCGAGACAGTTCATGGCTCCTGCATCACGATAACGCACCCGCACATTTTTTCCCTGTAGGTGCGTGACTATCGCATAAAAAAAAAGAAAACAATGTTCTCCCTCATCCTCCATTCTGTCCACACCTGACCCCTGTGGAAGTTACTTTTTATTTCCGAAGTTGAAAACCCCTGTGAAAGGAGGAAGATTTGCAACAATAGACGAGATAAAAGAAAATTCGCAGACGGCACTCCGCGAGACCCAGCAGGAGGCGCTGCAAGACTGCTTCAGGAAATGGCGTTTGGGAGCGGTGTATCAATTGTGGAGGAGAGTACAGGGTGTCCCAATCGAACCTCGCTGATTTCAAGGATCCAGGAGAGAAAAACCACAGCAGATAAGACAATGAAAAATGCACCACATTGTAGAGCATCTCAAAGAATTTATATCCCCGTGTCAGAAGTGCCAAGTATCGTCACCAGACTGCAGCATGGTCGCATGAAGTGAAAATGGCGACTCCACAGCAGCGCGCGCAAGCAGTAATGTGGTTTGCAGAAACTAAATCACCGATTACTGTGCAAGGAAATTATCGCCGTGTGTATGAAAGTGATCCGCTTGATGCGAAAACAATTCAGGAATGGTACAGAAAGTTTCTGACAACAGCAATCGATCTGAAACATTTTGGCGGTGCACGTTACGGAGTTTCAGAAGAGACAGTGGAGGACATCAGACAAACGTTTCTCAGAAGCCCACGTAAGTCAATTTGTCAAGCATCTAGGGAACTTGATTTACCGCGAACAACATTGCATCCTATAGTTCAGCAGCGTCTTCGTATGTGTACTTACAAAGTGCAAATTCTGCAACATCTGACGCCGAACGACAAATCACGTCGACAACAATTTGCTACGGATATGCTGCAGCGTATTGATATGGATGCCAGCTTCCTGGAAAGATGTATGAGCCGACCTTTCGTCTATCAAGAAGTGTTAATAATCAAAATGTTCGGATTTGGGGTTCGCAAAATCGACACGTTGTCATTGAACATGTTCGTGACAGTCCTAAACTAAACGTCTTGTGTAGGCTAATGCACGACGGGATTGTTGAACCCTTCTTCTTTGCGGAACAAACAGTGAATGGGTCAGTGTATATGGACATGTTGGAGAAGTTTGTGTACCCTCAGACCGAGCGAGGTGGCGCAGTGGTTAGCACACTGGACTCGCATTCGGGAGGACGACGGTTCCATCCCGTCTCCGGCCATCCTGATTTAGGTTTTCCGTGATTTCCCTAAATCGCTTCAGGCAAATGCCGGGATGGTTCCTTTGAAAGGGCACGGCCGATTTCCTTCCCCCTCCTTCCCTCACCCGAGCTTGCGCTCCGTCTCTAATGACCTCGTTGTCGACGGGACGTTAAACACTAATATCCTCCTCCTCCTCCTCCTCCTTGTGTACCCTCAGATACAAGACAAGCAACCCAACACCATTTTTCAACAAGATGGAGCTCCGCCGCATTGGGCAACAGCTTGTAACATTTTAATGTTCGGATAATAAGTTGCCGTCTCTTTAACCTAAGAATAGATGATCAATGCAGCTAGCTGCTACCTCTATCAAATATCTTGTCTGTATAGACGTGTATCTGTTGTCTTTAAGATCCCTTCTCCTTCACACATAAGTCTATACAGTAAAGTAAGGCCCTCCCAGTTCTTGGCTGATCCGTGATAAGACAGGCGAAAAATTAGGCTAATGGAGTATTATTAGTATTATCTCTATTTTCATTCGCTCTCTCTCTTTCTCTCCTTTATCTATGTATAGTTTTTAATATAAGATTTCATTACGTGATATGGTGATAAAAAGAATCAGCCAAATATAATCGTTGGTGGAGTCCTTCGTCTTGGTAATAAGCGGCTGGCTTGCTGTAAGAGATCTTTACATTTATTATTACTGTTAAACACTGCAGTCAGTCGGGATAATCAATCGTTTGCACAATTTGTTCCTTTTACGAAAGATTGCGAATTCCAGATGTGTACGAAGCCTTTTTGGACGATTTAACACAGACTCAGTGATTGTAGGCTCTCTTCAACACAGCTGAAACTTCCCCACTGATTACAGGGCCAACGTTATCAACAAATGATTCAGAAAAAACTCATTCGTTCATTCACTCCAGAACAAAAAGGTCACAAACCTTATTTATGGAGGAAATCGTGTTTTAAATCCATCTCCATTACATGTCCAGATCTCCGGTGACTCCACCCCTTAATTATTTTCCATTTACAATCTCTTTCTCTTTAAAACAAACCGCTAGCGGCACAAATGTTAATTGGATCGCTTTAGCGAGAAGAAAAGCAGAATATGTATCTCTCAGAAACACGTCAATCACTCAACAGATACTCCAGAAGCTGTCCTAGTTACCATTCTAACAACCATGGAGAATGCATATATGCATCTCTGTTATTTCAAAGAAGAAATGCACTAGAAAATACTTTGGCGTCTACGAGCTGTCGCCGCATATATTACGAGAAAATCAGATCAGACAACTTTTCCAAAGTGAATGCATGTGGATGGTTTGATTGAAAATGATTAATTGGTGCGTGGTAGAGGATATTTGCTGTGGGGACATTACAAGCTGTTAGCAAATTCCTGGATAGGAAATGTCCCAACCGTTGGATCGGACGTGGAGGACCCACTGCCTGGCCATCACATTCACCTAACATTACGCCGCTTGATTTCTTTATGTGTGAATTAGTGAAGGACCATGTGTGTGCGACCGAAGTGGACGACATTTCTACACTGCTACATCGTATCACTAATGCGATTGCGACAACAGAGAAAATGTTACAAAGAACACGGCAAGAAATTGAATATAGACTCGACATTCTTCGTGCTACAAATGGTTCACATGTAGAGGTGTAGTGATTATAAATAAATTAATTATTTGCTGTACTTTAATGTGGTGCATTTTTCATTGTCATGTCCACTCTGTTTTTTTTTTTCCTGGGTCTTTGAAATCAGGGAGGTTTCAGTGGGACACCCGTATTTACGCGGAAGACCATGCACAACATGTAAAAGGTAAGCGTAGTAAATTTTGTGGATGAAGTTACGAAATTTTTAATCAGACCTCGTACATGTTTACTTCTGCATCGTCTTCTTTTTTCCTGGCTATGTTCGACGTCGTGGTAGCTGTTTTACCGGCAAAAATTTGCTGTTAACAATTGCTGTCACACGGATGTCAGGTAAACATTAATCTGAAAGCAAATGTTTGTGTGCTTGTGTGTGTTTGTGTTTGTATTTGTGTGTGTGTGTGTGTGTGTGTGTGTGTGTGTGTGTATGTATGAGAGTGGCTGTTTGCCCTCAAGCATGTAAAAGCGCTGCATGAACAGATATGTGCTATTGTAGCCACACCTTTACTTTGTGGTTCGTTTCCTGAGAGGAACGGAATGATACTGTTATCTCCGCCTGGCTCCTGGTACTGCTGCCGACCAAATAGAAGCAACCTGTGCGTTGTACTTCAGACAGATCGTTTTAGTCTTGGCAGCAGAGCGTTACTGGTGGTGTAGTGCGGACGGTTTAACGTGGCAATCGGCCGCGAGCGTAGACAAACGTCAGCTTCGACCACCCGAGGAGATAACGAAAGTTGCGGAGATACAGACACTGTCCCCATCTCGCAGACAGCGTTTTCAACTTCCGCGAAAGCATAATTGCTACATTGTTGTGAGAGTTTGACTCAAACACCTTGGTGGACAAGGATTAGTCTCATTTGAAAAGAAAAAACCGAAACAACGAACAACGCTCCACTCAAACAAAGCGTATTACGCAAAGCAATTTGTTGGTAATGGCTACAGGACAACTGCTCTCCTAAGTCAGCAGCATCGTAAACGTCGTTCAAATGGCTGTGAGCACTATGGGACTTAACTTCTGAAGTCATCAGTGCCCTAGAACTTAGAACTACTCAAAACCAACTAATCTAAGGATAGTACACACATCCATGCCCGAGGCAGGATTCGAACCTGCGACCGTAGCGGTTGCGCGGTTCCAGACTATAGCGCCGTAAACGTCGTAGTTCTGGCCTGCGCTCTAGCGGTGATCTTTCGTAACCATAGTTTAAAACGAGTCCACATAAAAACTCTCAATATGTCAAAAAGTCCGCCTCAATTGCGAAATAATGCTGGTCTTTCCCCAGGTTTCAGTTAGGGTAATGTAGCCTTCTTCAGAAGCATAAAATGAACTAATACATGCCAGAATAAGACAGGGTCAAACATAAAAAGCTAAAGTTACCGTGGTACCATGTCATGCTACGTTACTTAGCTGAGGAATAGCCCCGGCCCCACTTCGTGGAAAGCGGTCGTTTAGCTGCGGACGCTACGTTGAGTTTCTACTCATCTCGTCTTTTGGAGGATAATTTAAATAAAAATTTTCTCTCTAACGTATGTATTTGAAATCGATCTGTGTATTCAGATCGCTACTATTCGTACAGAAGAGGAGAGACCGAAAATAGAGTAGAATTACAGTACTCTACAAAATCAAGATCGAATCCTTCAGTAAAACATCGCCTTGAAAAAAAAAATGCCTAATAACAAAGGTAAAATGAAATCGGAGGCGTTTGCAACGGTTGTTTGTCTTAGTAACAGTATTGTACCGCACAACTTGAGTAAAAGGGATCGGTTGATAGCACACGTAGTGAGGCAGCAAGGAATCGTCAGTTTGGTTCTGGAGGGGAGAAAGAGAGAGAGAGAGAAAGAGAGTATGTGTATGTGGTAGGGTGGGACGGGGAAGGGTGAAATTGTAGAGGGAGATCACGGGTTAGCAGCAGTATTCAGGTCCAGATTCAGAAGGATTTAGGTTGTAGTAGTTACAGATGAAGAGGCTTGACAGAACAACATAGTGTGGAAAATTGCATCAAACCAGTCTGCGAACTGAAGACCAACACAACATCATGTCTGCTTACGGTATGTTAAAACAAATTCTTTGAGCTAAAGCAGAAGGAGTTCTGATCATGAGAACTTCTGCTTTGTAATAGAAAAAAAAATAGCTGAACAAGACAGTAACAAAGAGAAATGAATATGCTGATGTTAATATTTGAAAAATGAGTTTAATATGGGAAATAATACTTTAGGCAAAGGCTTAAAAAGTTCTAGGTAAGATACTCTGTTGAGGGACACGCTGAAATCGGTAAGACCATTCCTCGTAAACCATCCTGAGCGTAAACATTCCCTAGTTCACTAATCAGAAAATGGTTGACTTCGATACTCGTTAAAAAACGGTGTACCTTAAGAATAACGGTTATATCTGAAACAATTGGTTTTCGCTGATGTCATTTTTTACGCCAGATTAACCTGTCTTTTAAAATCACTGAAAATAACCGATTTTCGGTTTTTTATTCCCATTATTTTCCGTAACGAACGTAGAAATCGAACAAATATTGAAAAGTTTTGATTATGTCAGTTTCAAGGTTCAGAGAATCAAAATATTGGGTTAAACAGGCAAATAAAAGGAAACTTAGTCCGTTCACAGTCCGCTGCTTTCCGCGAAAAGTGGTTTAAGTGAACGAATACTTCAAAAAATCACTGGTATTCTCTCAGTGATTCCGTTTTTTGAAACTCTGTTCAAAAACAATGTTGTAATCGGGTATCAAATCACTATTTGGGCATTACGAATAGTCAGTGCTACAGAGTGAAGAACTCTGTTTTTCTTGACAATTTGTCCGTTTCCAAGGGTTACAAGAACGTGAAATGAAATGATCGTATGGCATTGTTGGTTGGGAGGCCCCATGCGGGGAAGTTCGGCCGCCGTATTTCAGGTCCTTTTTAGTTGACTCCACTTCGGTGATAAAGGCATATTATGTAAACTGAGGCAGCAAATCAGCTCCTTTCTATTTTTATTGTATACTATGAATGAATTGCTGTTAAGTTTTTAATTTATTACTGTTACCATTATGTGCTTCCTCTTTTATTATTCCATAAAAATGGTAGACAAATCTTAAATCTCTTAAAGCAAATGAAGCACTGTACTTCATTGCTACGTCACTTACTAAAAATATTTCCAGACTAGCTTTAGCACCAGCCTGTAATACAGGAGTTCGGCAACAACAGCGAGGGACAACTCTTGTACACTGCAGATAGAAGCGTATCTTAAACCACGACACATGGCGACAGAGACATTATCGTCTCAGCAATGGCTTATAAATTCCTATGCCATGTGTCTATTCATCGTTTCCCATAAAATTGTTATTAAAATAACACTGATCGCTTTTCCCAGTTCCTGCAACAACGCAATATTTCAAACCGAAGAAAATTTTACGAATAAAATTTACTCTTTTTAAGAAGATTTATTTAAAAACGAAAACTTTTAGCGCTGCTTCTATTGCTAATTGATATTTCGTTCTTTTTTTACTCGGTAATTAGAAAATGAAAAACACGTGTTATAACAGAGACCATACCAGTTATTCAGAACCAAAATATCGGCATCGGTTTTGACTGGTCGGTTTTTTCCCATCCCTACGCTAAGTGTTACAGAGTGTTACTAAACGTAATGAATGTTAGGCAAATGTAGTTCTAAGAATATGTAATTTTTGTAATTTATATTTACGTAACTCACTTTGCTGAAGAAGAAGTGATTTAACGACACGCGAACGCAGTGTTCAAAATATTTCCCATGACTTTATCCACCAGGTCTCATTTGTCATGAGAAAGTCGCAGCCGTGCGTGTTGGAAGCGTCGCGATCCAACTAATTCTGTATTACGTCCCACCTGTGCCATTAGTTAGGCTAGACTGACGTTGGAATATATTCAGGGAAACTTTGTTACGTCGAGGTACTGGGTCGTACCAGTGGCAAAACAGTGTTATCCGTAATCTGAGCACTAATTTCCCGATTACATTAGAACTTCGCGGAGCTCGTTAGTTATTCTACTTCAAGGAAACAGTATGATGCTTCCGAAACGAAATTTCTGAATTCAGAAGTGCTGTATTATATCTTTCCACTGTTTAATAACTAGCTTTCTACATGGCATGGGCACACTCCACTTTAAAGAGATTATTTCGCCCATCTCCTGCAAATAAGTAGGTAGTCTGTTTCTCTTATGCATGTTTGTGATCCTGAGTACACAGCTTTAAAGTAATGTGACGCTATTTTCTACTCTAGCGTTCCGTACCGTGATAGACTTGTAACTGGATTTAGGCAATTAAGCATAAGAGAATTCCTTTTTATTATGCACACTAATACTACTAAAGTCGGTGACAAGCACTGTGTAGTACGGGAAGGAAGACGTTAAAGCGGGGTAATTCGAGCGCAGGAATTTCTCGAAGCAAATTCAAACCTCACAGCAATGGAATAGCATGCTTCCGTTTCCGCATATCATTGGCCTGATATAGGTTAATTATTCCCTATGCTGCCATATAATAGCTGCACCGACAGCACCATTAACAACCACGAGAGCGTAACACATTTGATCAGTGAACCACTGATTTAATTGCAGCCAAACTAAACTATAAAAAACAGCATCTCGATATTACGAATTATGACCAACGTTTCTGAAATTATTCTAAATGATGAAATGAAGACATGAGCAATAGTAGACTATAATTCACTCCTCGCTTTGGCAGGAGATGGTCCATGTAGCTGCTATCATTTTTAAGTAACTAATATTGCCCCATAGAAAATGTGGTAGTGCACTAATTTTTATACTTATTTTAGAACCAGACTGGCCTAACTACATCCGACAAAGTCGTTTCCAAGAGTAGATTGTTTTTAGCCGTTCCTGGGATACATGAAAATTATATATAACTTCCCGTAACGTACATTTATTATATAATCTGCACAGTTCATGCAGATGTCACCAACTCAGTGCCTTTACTCACCTTTACATATTCATTAAATGTCGTGAAGTGTTGATATGCGTTATTTAGAAGCAATACTCATTATATACCTTTTAATTATTTCAAATTATTCTAACAAATGTGTATTGATTCACATTAGACGGGAGCACGATGTAAGCGTTATTGCGCAGAAGATGTTATTGGATGAAATGCAGAAACTTTGACTCGATACTTCCATGTGGCGTGGCAACCAGCAGTTAGTAATCTGAACGTTAGGTGAGTCTCACACAAACAATTGCATCTCGTGTAAACAGTTAATGACAGCTTTTTGTACTAGCAGAGGCGTTATGTATTATTAGTTTCATGATACTGAAGTAACTGGGAGAAAATAAAAGTTAAGATTTCCATGAAGTATCAAAATTTCGCTGCGATATTTCCATAACATAAATGTCAAAAATACTTTAGTTCTGCTTAGCCAACGAGAAGCACCTAGGTAATTGTTGCCGCTTGAAGTAATGTAACGCCCCATTACCAGCTTGTGAGCAATAAAGGTGTGACAAAATGTGAGATTCTCTGACAAATGAATAACATATAATTGTTGGAGCGAATGAAATTAAAAACAATTAGGACGCTACAGAATTATGTGTGTTCGTTTTAGTTACTCCGTCTACGCGAACCAGGCGTATAGAGTTGTGACGCTAGGGACTACGTTGTTGTTGTTGTGGTCTTCAGTCCTGAGACTGGTTTGATGCAGCTCTCCATGCTACTCTATCCTGTGCAAGCTTCTTCATCTCCCAGTGTGTACTGCAGCCTACATCCTTCTGAATCTGTTTAGTGTATTCATCTCTTGGTCTCCCTCTACGATTTTTACCCTCCATGTTGTCCTCCAATAATAAATTGGTGATCCCTTTATGCCTCAGAACATGTCCTACCAACCGATCCCTTCTTCTTCTCAAGTTGTGCCACAAACTCCTCTTCTCCCCAATCCTATTCAATACTTCCTCATTAGTTACGTGATCTACCCATATAATCTTCAGCATTCTTCTGTGACACCAACATTTCAAAGGCTTCTATTCTCTTCTTGTCCAAACTAGTTATCGTCCGTGTTTCACTTCCATACATGGCTACACTCCACACAAATACTTTCAGAAACGACTTCCTGACATTTAAATCTATACTCGATGTTAACAAATTTCTCTCCTTCAGAAACGCTTTCCTTGCCATTGCCAGTCTACATTTTATATCCTCTCTACTTCGACCATCATCAGTTACTTTGCTCCCCAAATAGCAAAACTCATTTACTACTTTAAGTGTCTCACTTCGTAATCTAATTCCCTCAGCATCACCCGACTTAATTCCACTGCATTCCATTATCCTCGTTTTGCTTTTGTTCATGTTCATCTTATATCCTCCCTTCAAGACACTGTCCATTCCGTTCAACTGCTCTTCCAAGTCCTTTGCTGTCGCTGACAGAATTACAATGTCTTCGGCGAACCTTAAAGTTTTTACTTCTTCTCCGTATTTTTCTTTTGTTTCCTTTACTGCTTGCTCAATATACAGATTGAATAACATCGGGGAGAGGCTACAACCTTGTCTCACTCCCTTCCCAACCACTGCTTCCCTTTCATGTCCCTAGACATGACCCATCTGGTTTCTGTACAGATTGTAAACAGCCTTTCGCTCCCTGTGTTTACCCCTGCCACCTTCAGAATTTGAAACAGAGTATTCCAGTCAACATTGTCAAAAGCTTTCTCCAAGTCCACAAATGCTAGAAACGTAGGTTTGCCTTTTCTTAATCTAGCTTCTAAGATAAGTCGTAGGGTCAGTATTGCCTCACGTGTTCCCATATTTCTACGAAATCCAAACTAATCTTCTCCAAGGTCGGCTTGTACCAGTTTTTTCATTCGTCTGTACAGAATTCGCGTTAGTATTTTGCAGCCGTGACTTATTAAACTGGGAGACTACGTGACTGGCGGAAAACAACAAAACCGACATTAGATGCCAGCAGAAACAATAAATGTTGCCAGCAGAAACAGTAAGAGTTGACATTAGGTTTGGAAAATGTCAAGAAGTATACACTAATTCTGTCCAGGGCAGAACAGGGCGGTGACAGGAAGGGCATCTAACATAGCCAAATCCGTAGTAACAAGGCCGACCGCGCATTGGAGTGGGACAACGGTCCACAAAAATTATGACGATGATGATGAAATGCAATCTGACTTGAAATAGTCACAAAATACAATACTGCTCAACACAGTAGAAAATAGGTGTTTAAGATAACCAGCAATGTTCGTTCTAAATTAATTTGCTTACTTGGCACAACATTTGGAAATTCTGACTACATATAGTTACTCACAAGGATGTAAAGTCAGATCTGCCCAGAAATAAAAGTAACTTACCTCATGTTAAGCTTACTGCATTGTGTCTGGTGTACTGACGTTCTCGAAACGAAAGTGAAATCAGTAAATTAAGCAGCTAAAGAAAAATAATTCCTCTAAATTTTTCTTTGCGTGTCAGAAACAATCTGTGACTGAGTGTGGCGTAAGGTGCAATGCACACATAACAAAATATTTTAAACTTGTCTAAAAGGAGGAGGGTTTTACGTTAAAGAGAAGCGCACTTGAAAAATTTAACTCTGATTATTGTGAAAACAGACTGTACAACATTAAAAGACTAACAATTACGAAATTCCCTCATTACAAAAATTACAGATATAGTAACGAATACCGTAATTTGAGACATAACGAAAACACAGAGATCACATTAACACTAACCATTAACATTATTATTTCTCTAACGGACAAAGATTTCCTTCCATTGATAGTTCTGGCAAACGAAATTTTCATTCTTGCTATTGCATAAGTTAACAATGGACTATTCCTCTAAAAATCTTATGCGTCAATAAAGTAGCTTTATAAACAAGTTTTCATCTCCATAATAAAAAAATCCAGATAATTTGTACCAGATTCATAAATATCAGGTCCCCTTCTCTAAAACTCATTTGCTCAATAAAATACTTTTATAAACAAGTTTTCAATTCCATAATATAAAATTCCAGAGAATTTCTCTCAGATTCATAAATATCAGATCCCTGTCTCTAAAACTCAACTGCTCGCTACTAAGCCTCTAACAAGAATGCCGCAGTGCTGCACAACAGACTGGCGACCGAGCGCACCGCAGATTATATTAAACACAGAGTCAAAGATCTTATTCTCTACTCGTGCAGCGCGTTCATGCATCTTTGTCCAAGTACAGTAAAGGTGCCGGCCGCGGTGGTCTCGCGGTTCTAGGCGCTCAGTCCGCAACCGCGCGACTGCTACGGTCACAGGTTCGAATCCTGCCTCCGGCATGGATCTGTGTGATGTCCTTAGGTTATTTAAGTTAAGTAGTTCTAAGTTCTAGGGTACTGATGACCACAAATGTTAAGTCCCATAGTGCTCAGAGCCATTTGAACCATCCACAGTAAAGGTCAGTTACTTACAATGACAGAAAATATATGAAAATCCTACAACAGGTGAAATAATCAGTATTCAGGGATATGACATTATCGATTCTTCAAAACAAAAAAGTATAGTAAACGTAGTCTCTAAAATGCATACCGTACCTTAAGAGCTAATAACACTTCTTCATTTTCGTTACTGTGAAACAAATCTTTTTTACTGCAAGTTCCTTGCATTCCGTATTTTGAAATGTGGCAGTATGGACCAAAACAAGAAACAATTTTCAAGTAAACATGGGTTCTAAAATGCATGTCTTGAACTATGACCACTTGCACATCTTCGCTACTGTGAAACACGTGTCTTATACTGAAAAAGTGTTCACAGCTTTTAAGATTTGCATTTTTGAGCCCATGTTTACCAGACAATTTTTTTCTTGTTTTGGTATGTACTACCTCCTCCCAAAATATGGAAAGAAAAGAGCTTGCAGTAGAAGTGATTTTTTTCACAGTATCTAAGATGAATAAGACCTCACAGCTCCTCAGGTATGCATTTTAGATGTTTACTGTCCTTTGTTTTTGCTTCCAATGATCGTTCCTGTCATATCATTGAATACTGACCTTTGCTCCTGGATGTACCTGTATATTCAGGAGATCACACCACGCACAAATCTATTCTTACAGTCGTTTCATATGGAGTATCCTATTCATGATAATTTTAGTCTAGATACACAGACAAGTCCTCAATTTAAAAAGTGTACAAAGGAACAATAATCTGAGTCTCCATATGAAAATAAATAAATATAAAAATCTATATGTGTATGTGTGTGTGTGTGTGTGTGTGTGTGTGTGTGTTCCACACGCCCTCCAAAACCACTGGACCTATTTCAACCAGACTAGGTACACATATCCCTTACTGTCAGGCAGCAATCGCTGTCGTGGAAAGAACGACCTACGTGCCATAGTTCAGGAGATATGATGTCATAGACAATGGGATGCTTGAAAAACTGCCGCATCATACATGACGTTCAAATATATTACTTCTGTACTACTAACTTTATTCGCAAAACAATTCCCACACAATATCCACATATGAAGCTTAATGCACCTATAAAATTACGTCATGTTACCACACATTGTTCAGGAGATAGCCGGCCGGAGTGGCCCAGCGGTTCTAGGCGCTACAGTCTGGACCCGCGCGACCGCTACGGTCGCAGCTTCGAATCCTGCCTCGGGCATGGATGTGTGTGCTGTCCTTAGGTTAGTTAGGTTTAAGTAGTTCTAAGTTCTAGGGGACTGATGACCTCAGAAGTTAAGTTCCATAGGGCTCAGAGCCATTTTTTCAGGAGTATGGCTTCATAGACACTGAGAAGCTTGAAAAACTACCGCATTGTGCATTGTAAATTTATTACTTCTTTGCTACTAACTCTGTTATTCGCAATACATTTTGCGGATAAGTATCCACAGATGTTTATAAATGTACCTGCACCAGTATGTCACTGTACGACATATAATTTAAGACATATGAAGACATAAACACTGAGATGCGTGAAAAACTGGCGCATCAGGCATGAAGTCTGAATACATTTGTTCTTTACCGCTAAGACACGACTACGTAGTCAACTTAAGGAAATCTCTTACACTTGGCAGCGCTTCTGACAGCTGTAAACTGCCAAATGCAATAGCAACAGCAATAGGGCTCTGAAGAGGAATTGCCATTGACATGTTTACAAAATCACGTTGTAGACACGCGAAGCAAGATGGTCATTTACATTTATACATTATGCACTTTTCTTTGTACAACCGCTTCATAATGTCAAAGGTGTCTCCACAAATAGATGAAACAAAATTTTTTCGATATTGCACTACAAACACAGTTCATTTTTTGTTTCCGTTTATAATAGAAAATTGGCAAAATGAATACCCGGGCAATGCCGGTTTTGTCAGCTAGTACAGTAATAAAGGTAGAGCGCATTATTCATTATTCTTGCCGTGCTGTTTCCATGAGATTACTTGAGCCACGTGCACTTATAATTCCAACTTAATCTCTCTATAATTATCAGCTTCTTTTAAGTGTTGCGATATCGAATTGTACTGATTATACATAGAACCTGTAGCGTAAGGACACTTGTAGATACATGCTGTCTACGAAGTTAATATTACCCTGTTATTTTTTAAAAAAATGCTCAAATGTTTGTGAAATCTTATGGGACTTAACTGCTAAGGTCATCAGTCCCTAAGCTTTTCCACTACTTAACCTAAATTATCCTAAGGATAAACACACACATCCATGCCGGAGTGAGGACTCGAACCTCCGCTGGGACCACTGTTATTTTACTTTAAGTCAAAGTTTAATGTTAACTCTGTACAGTTAATAAAACATTGCTGGTTAATGTTGCCTAAAGGCAAAATAAACAAACAATTAAGAAAAGATCCATCCAGTAGTATGTAGTAGCTATCTAGCTATCTCGACGACGCAGAAACGAAGACGACAGCAGTGACGGCGATTATGGTTTCTACTCAGCAACTGTGGAATAACAACGCGGCTGTGGACAGGATAATAATAATGCAGTACTCACCACGGGATAGGAACTGGTGTGACAAGCGCCGGCTCCGAGCTGTGTGACTGCTGCGGTCGCCGTCCTGGCCACAGTACGACCGCCTTCCTCTACGCCCCCTTACGCGCGTGCGTGCGTTTGTGCGTGCTGGGAGCCAAGTGCGTCGCTGGCGGCACTTGCGGGCGGCAATCGTCATTATTTCAATTTACACAGAAACGGACTTGGCCTGAATGCCGAATGGGCCGTTTCGCTTCCGCGCCTGAGTTATGGCGGACGGTGTTGATACTATCGTCACGTGTTCCCGGCGTTCGTGACCGAGCTTCCCGACACGCGAGCCGTCTCACCCACTGTCCCGCCCCCACCCCCACCTTCTCCGCAGCCCTCTGTCCGCCAGGCAAAAGTATTCTCTGGCCTTACTTCAGCGACACGGCTCGTGCTCGAAATTACCCGCGCAGCGAGCTATGTTATTATCGAATTCTTGGAAATCCTACAAGAATGTGCAAGTTCTTGTCGGATTTTTACTCAAAGCAGCATTTTTGTGCACTGAGCGTGAACGCTGTGTGTGCGAGATTGTATGCATGAGATACAGGGTGTAACGGGTATAAACCAGAGATTTCTGTTGGTGAGTGACGACGATGTACTGATCATTACGTCAGTATTTGTGTCATTAGCAGACTACAGCCATTATAAGTCTATGTTTTAAGGTTGGTTAGTGGCTCCAGGTACCTCTGGCAAGAACAAGCCATTAATGTTTACTTTATCCTGGGTAGCATGTCAGGTGCTGAAGAGTGGACGTGTGGACGCAAAACGGTTAATCTATACTGGCAGGCGTATTCAAAATGCGATCATGCAGAAAACATCAGGTTGTTAAATTTGTGACGTGTCTGTGGGAAGACTGTTTGGCACAGAGAAATAGTAACCAACACACTCATGTATGCACATATTAACGGACCATTTACAGGGTGTAAATTTTAAGTTGACAAACCAGAATAACTCTAAAACTAAGCTTCACACGAAAAAAAGTGTGGAATCCTAATTCGATTATTTTCGAGCGGGACATCTGCTGGTGTTAAAATTAGACCGACACCCAAGCCCCCTGGGGGTGGGGCGGGAGGCGACTTTAAAAATTCAAATGGGGACCCCCCTTTTTTATTGCAGAATCAGATTCTACATAAAAAACTACGTACATTTTGTCTTAAACATTTGTTTTGATTCTTGGTAGTTGGCGCTGTAATTCAAGAAAATCCATGTTCTCATTTTTGCGTGGGAAATGGTTACGGATAAATAAAAAATACTTATTTACTTCGTAGGATGTTTGATTAGTTAGTTAGCTAGTCAGATGATTTGTTTGATAATTAAAAGCTGTGTGGCCTCATGACCAAGAAACAAACAAAACTTATCCGAATCTGCGGAAAAAATTAATATTTGGGTCAACATTTGTAAAACTCTAATTCCTCTCTCTCAGACCCCACCCTATGGGGGCAGAGGGAGAGTTTGAGTTTTAACGAATCAAAATTTACTAAGTAAATAAGTATTTTTTACTTATCCGTAACCATTTTACATGCAAAAATGAGAACATAGATTTTCTTGAATTATAGCGCCAACTACCAAGAATCAAAACAAATGTTTAAGACAAAATGTACGTAGTATTTTATGTAGAATCTGATTCTGCCATAAGAAATGGGGGTCCACATTTGACATTTTAAAGTTGTCTCCCGCCCCAAGCCCAGGGGCTAGAGTGGCGGGCTAATTTTAGCACCAGCAGACGTCCCGCTCGAAAATAATCGACTTTCGATTCCACACATTTTTTCGCGTGAAGCTTATTTTTCGAGTTATTCTGGTTTGTCAACTTAAAATTTATATCCCGTATATAAGTATCTGCACTTATATTCGTTACACCGTGCATAACGAAGAGCTTACATCCTAGACTGTTTATCAATAATTTTTTTTGATAGGAATTTCTCCACATTATAGCTGAATCTTTTTCTAGAAGAATGAGCACGCATGTACGAAAAAACACGAACTTGTGTGAAATACAGCTAACTTTGTACATACACAACTGACGGCAAAAAATAGATGCAGCTGTAGGTGAACACTTTGCCTCCGACTTCCTGTATTCCAGTAAGGCATTCGACACTATCCCACTTCGAATACTGCTGACCACATTACGATCATATGGAGTACCATTGCAGATAAGTGGCTCGAGGAATACAGTAGTGGAAATCAGTATAGAGACTTGGGTATTTGTGAGAAAATTAACTTTGTCCATCGAATACTTATAGACAGCTTATATGCAATAGTATGCCTTCCAACATACCGGAAAATGCAGTCAAATGGTATCCCATAGTGCAGTATACAGGAAGACGAAACGATGTAAGTGATGTAGGGTAGTACTCTGCATGAAGGCAGCCAGTTGTGTGCCATGTTAGTGTGTACATACATGCCTTTACTACAGGTAGGAAACAGGCGAACCACGATTGTGACCGGAAAACAGTTGTCATGTGATGACAATGCAAAAATCAGTACGTCCAAAGAAATGGAACACTGTACTCGTCAAATCGCCTAGAAGTTGAGCCATTCAAGTGCAGTAACTGATCATTTCGTTAGATTGGGCGCACTATATGGACAGAACGGAATATTTTGGCAAAGAAGAAAATTATCTGACGCAGGGAAACGGTTACCTTTGAGCAAAGCAAGGACCATATACTTCTCAAATTGTTGCTGATTTATAGTCACCAGTAACTGCCAGTATGTACGACAAATTTTGTTACATGAGAGATATTGAACAAACGAACTGCAGAAACCTGCCCTATAGCCCAAAAATAAACAGGCTAGACTGTAACTTGCTGAAAAACGTAAGTCATGGGCTTCAAAATGGAATAAAATGATATTCAGTGATGAGAAGAGGTTTAGATGGGCTGGACGGATTTCGGTATTATTGACGCAATATGAGAACTGAGCAGTAGAAATTTTGGTTTTGAAAGAGTTATGATTTTGGCAGCCCTCTGAGCTAAACGTAAATTACGTATTTTATGACTAACTCTAATATGTAAAGGTATGTTTTACAGACAGAACTGATCAGAAAGCATGAGGACCTACGGGACGAAAACCTAACGTTTGAACAAGATAGTGTATCTGGGCTTTTTTGTGCTGTAACCAAAAAGTGCTTTGAAGGCAAAGTTACCAATTTACTGCCCTGATCTGCACGCAGTCCGGATTTGAACTCCGTCGAAAACCTTTGGGGAATACTTCTAGGACGTGTTTACTACATTGGAAGCCAATTTGAGGCAGTATGTGAGCTGGAAAGAGCGACTTGAGAAGAGCGGCCGACAATTTCACCGCAAGAACTGCAAATCCTAAAGATATGAATGTCGAAGAGAATTTTTGAGATAATTAGGAAGAACGGCATTTGGAAAGAGTACGGTAATACAACTGGACCGTGTATACCTTTATACCATTTTCCACCTAGGAAAAGCGAACGCCTTATTTTGTTACTCGCGTTGTGAAAGAAACTGCGTAATTCCGACACGATTATTTATGTTTTATCTATTACTTGCATAATACATTCGATACATGTTGCTTCACGCATTGTAAATTATTTCCGTAGAAACTTGCATTTATACTGATTTCCACTACAGCATTTGAGTAATAGAACCCAGTACTTTATGCTGGACGGGGAATATTCCGCATAAACAAAAGTAACAACGGATTTTACTGTGTGAAGTCTAATAGGGCTGATAAACAATTATCAGACACGATCATTGCAGTACAATATTGTCAGCTGACAATTGTACCGAGTACTGCAGTCTCTGACGTCATAACGTATCGAAATGGCACTCCTTACTTATCGCTGGCTTCTGGGACTTACAGAGTGAGCGCGCCTTTTCTGCAATTGGGCACTGTCTATCGTGACAAAGACTACTAGGAATGTTTTGCTATACGACGCAACAGTCAGTCGCCGGAGGCTGACTGATGATGCGTTCTGAGAAAACTTCATACTTGCGTTGCAGCCGCTGTGCCAAGTCTGTGGGCACAGTTGATCACTATCAGGGTTACTTTGAACTGCTTACTATGGCATCGTGGTCACAAAGCGAGGTTTCGGGCAGTTTTGCGGTACAACTTCGCACGTGGTTTAAACGTAGACCAGTGCTTTGAACAAATAGCTCTTGCACTCGATGATGTATGTCCACGTCTTAAAATTATAGTCAGATGGTACAGAGAATTACAAAGACGAAATTTCAATCTGGAGAACGCTGAGAGGGTGGGAAGGCCACGATCATTACTTACGGAGGAAAACATTGCGAGGAAAATGCTAGATGAAGACAGGCGAGAGACCTATAATAAGATAGAGGATATTGTAGGGCTAAATGCACCAGCAATTCGTTCGATTCTGCACGATCATTTGCAAGTAAAGAAACTTTGTTGTCTCTGGGTGCCACATAGACTCCAAGCACTATGGGACTTAACATCTGAGGTCATCAGTCCCCTAGATTTAGAACTACTTAAAACTAACTTAACCTAAGGACATCACACACATCCATGCCGGAGTCAGGATTCGAACTTGCGACCGTAGCAGCAGCGCGGTTCCGGATTGAAACGCTTAGAACCGCTCGGCCACAGCAGCCGGCTGGACTAACGGAAGGTCAGATGACACGACGTGTGACTTGACGCCGGGAAAATGAAAGAAAATTTCTAAGGGACACTCTCAATAAGCGAATAACATCGTAACAGGTGACGAGGCTCGGGTGTACCATTATGATTTGCCGACTAAGACTAAAAACAAAGTCTGGGTCTTTGGAGATGACGACATACCCGTAGCTGTCAGAAAATCCCGATCACTAAAGAAAAAAATGATAGCTGCTTTTTTTTTTCTCAAATCGAGTGGAATTGTGGAGAGTGTTGTTTTGGACACAAAGAAGACAGTCATAGCTACGTGATACACTGAGCAGTGCCTGCCCAGAGTCATCCAATCTTTGAAGAAACCGCGACCGAAATCAAGAATGGACACTTGGTTCCTCCAGCACGACAGTGCTCCAACTCACCGCGCCGAAGCATGCACCGAATATTTTCGGGGTAGAGGACTGAAACTTCTTAAGTAGCCTCCTTATAGTCGAGACCTTGCTCCTTGTGACTTTGCGCTGTTCTTGCATGTGAAAATGATGCTGAGAAGAGTGCAGTTTTCAAGTGATGAGGACCTCCGAAGGGCTTGGGACAACAAGTGAGCGTTACTCCCCAGAGACACTTTGAAGAACTGGTTTAGGGATCAGTTCCGGAGGATGGAGAGGTGTATTCAATGTGGCGGAAATTACTACGAAAAAAATTTAAAGAAATAAAGTTATATTGCAAAACATTCCTCGTACCCTTTGTACAATGACAACAACGGCTCAGCGCTATTGGTCACACGCCGTCTTGGCGTGTGCAGCAGTTTTGCCGACTTGGGGGTTTTTCCTCTAGATTTAGGGCGTAAATTAGAGGGATAAGTGCTTCAGGAGGAAACGTAGGTGGAAGTGTGCTTTATGGGAAATTCTTAGGGACAATGCTTATCAATTAAAAATATTTACAGGTATACTTGAAAAAAGAGACAGCATTGGTCGTATATTTTTTTCTATTGCAAAATCGATTTTCTGTCACTGAGTGACCATCTTCAGTGCTATATTGTATAACAAATTGGGATGCACTGTTGTCACTAGGCTTACGGCAATCACATAGATTACCGTAAGCCTAGTGACAACAGTGCATCCCAATTTGTTATACAATATAGCACTGAAGATGGTCACTCAGTGACAGAAAATCGATTTTGCAATAGAAAAAAATATACGACCAATGCTGTCTCTTTTTTCAAGTATACCTGTTACCTGGTCGTAGTGCACAAGACAACATGGAGTCGCCAATCAATAAAAATATTTACCCCTAGCTAATACTGAAATATTTGTTTGTTGGTTTTTCATTGGCAGCTCAACTTCATAAGCGCTTCCGCAACTTAACCTGTACTTGGATTGGATATTATCCCAGTTACAATTAGTCAGGGGCACCAGAGAGATAGATTCAACGAGTTAGTAGCAGTCGCTCAGTAAAAGTGAACCTGTACATTGAAGCTTTTGAACTGAAGTTAGAAAACGTTTAAAGTTTAAATGTGTATATGCACTCATGTTAAAAGAAAAAAAGAAAAAAAAAACAGAACACCTTGATCGACTAGACATAGGACGTACATATTCACAGGACATGTACATTAATGTGTTCTGCAGAAATGGTTAGCATTTGAACCATGTTGGCCAGTGGCTTCAACTTCGATATCGAGCCGCAACACCACCTACCAGTAAAATTGCCTGTGGGTCTCGTTGTCGCTATAAACCGGAGATAATGGGTCAGTGTGACGTGAGCAAACGTGCAGAATGCCTCGCAGACGTAAGCACGAACTGTACCGTCAAATCAGTGAGTTTCAGAGAGGGCGCGTTATTGGCATTATACTATGTGATGCATCTATCCGGGCAACTGCTGCTCGTGCGGGACAAAGAGTTTCTGTAGTGCAACGGGTTTGTTCAGAATGGTTCACGGAAGGCCGTAGAACACGACGAGATTGATCAGGTCGAACCATCCAGACCATCCCCCAAGAAGGTCGACACCCCATCCTAACGGCACTGCAGGACAGATTACGTCATCCTCGGCTCTAGCACAACAGTGGAACTGTGTGACACATCGCACACTATCAGGCGTGACACTCCGTCGCCGTTTACTAAGGCATGGGTTACGTGTGTGTCATCCACTTCCCCCCTGCCTTTGACGAATGTGCGTGCTAGCATGTACATGTCCTGTGAATATGTACGTCCTATGTCTAGTCGATCAAGGTGTTCTGTTTTTTTTTTCTTTTTTTTAACATGAGTGCATATACACATTTAAACTTTAAACGTTTTAAAACTTCGGGCAAATCATGCCTGAGGCAGGATTTGAACCTGCGACCGTAGCTGTCGGATGCCGCTCCAGACTGTAGCGCCTAGAACCGCACGTCCACTCCGGCCGGCCCATAGACATCGTTATAGGGTCAATACGATCTACTTCCACATACTGGGTACCTGTCTTGAGCCACATTCCACCTCGTGATACCAAACCGAAGAGCGCCTTAATGCGTAAATACCAGAAGATTGCTGAAAACACCGACCTTCCAGTATTCAACGATGTATTCCTTGCGGACTGAAAAAGACATCTCACTCTCATCACAGCCAGGACTCTCACGTAAACCGAATCCAGTACCAACGATGAACGGAAACGCTACCATCAACAGAACTGTCCACCACAACGCCTCAAAGTTCCTTGCATACAGAAGAAACCCTCTGGATTCGAACAGCCTCTGGCAATTGGGATTAGCCTGAAGCGCATCCGACGGACCATGAAAGATGTGCGGACACTCTCTACAAGTGGGGAAAATCTTCATCACCATCGTGTGACTGCGGTGCAGAATGACAGACAGTTGCTCATATTGTACCACGTGCCTGCAAGAATCCTGTCGAAGATTTCCTAACAGCGTCGACAGATGTGATAAAATACGCAAAAGGCGTTGACATCCTCATATTACCTGTTGTTATTTGTGTTCGTTTGTGCTGGAGAGCTGTGTTTAAATGTTGACACGTTGTAATGTTGCAATCTTTTAATATGTATTGTCATACAACTAATAAATAAATAAACAAATACGGTGCTGTTTTTCTGGGGGAACGCTGGGGGATGCGTACCCCTAAACTTTTTCGTCGATAAAGTAATTTTTTTATGTTGTTGAGAACTTGGAAGAGAGCCAAAGATTTATTTGGCGGACGTAAATTTTTTATTTCATTTTTTCTTGTTGGTAATTGTAATACCAACGATACCAGTGCACTTTTTGGTGGGAAAAGCGATTTCATTGACTGTTTCAAGCATTTCGAAGCTGCGGCAACCGTTCTCGGCAACTGAATCTCTGGCAGCCAGTTCAACGAGCATGTAGTGCCCTCGCCCGCTAATAGTGGGCGATGGTAGTGCTAAACGGATATGCGTACGCTCAAACCCCAAGCAGACATCTTGCTGCTGATAGCAAGAGTAAAGTAAGAAGGCGTGAAGACTACAGCAGCCATGAACTAAAGTCATGCTATTAATGTAAGTTTTATAGTTAAATAAATTTCCAGCTGTATTAAAAATTGGGTTACCACCCATCATCCATGTCATTTAGGGAGCCAAACAAGCTTACAAAAGATTTTTGCAGTGTTGTTTCTACTGTTGTTGATGATAGGTGTGGATGGTTTTTGTTGTATTGTGTCTTTTAGTGGTGCTTTGTAGGTCAAAATATGTGTTCGATAATATTTCCTTGTATTGTTTTGTATGTCGGAGGGTTGATTGGACTCACCAGTTTCATTTGAGCGGTATTATAGGTAAATTGAAGTGTACGATACCATTTTCTTTTATTGGCCGCGCGGTTAGAGGCGCCATGTCACGAATCGGGTGGCCACTCCCACCGGAGGTTCGAGTCCTCCCTCGGGCGTGCGTGTGTATGTTGTCTTCAGCGTAAGTTAGTTTAAGTAGTGTGTATGTCTAGGGACCGATGACCTCAGCAGTTTGGTCCCATAGGAATTCACATACATTTGAACATTTTTTTTCTTTTATTGTTCAGGGGTTGATGGGAATCGCATGCTTCATTTGAGGTGATGTAAACTGAAGTGTTCGATACCACATTCTCTTGTATGTTTGGGTGTTTCTCGGTTTCACCTGCTTCATTTGAGCTGTAAAGTCAACTGAAGAGTCCGATACCATTTTTTGTAGTTCGACATGTTGATGAGGTCATGACTAAAAGCAGACGGGAGCTATCTCATGCTTCAGTTATAATTAATTTAAGCTGCATTATATTCAAACTTTTTTTTACAAAAAAAGCACTGAACAAATCAATAACGGCTTTATGACACCGTTCCCAACGGAATCAGTGCACCCGTCCAAGCCTGACGGGAGCCAACGACATACTGAGAAGTAGGCTCATACTACCAAGATTTTTGTTAACTGGAACCAGTTTTATTGCCAATATAACTTATATACTCTGTCAAGCTGTGAAGTTTCATTTCGAATCCTTCTCCCGTTCTGGGTGCTGTACTTTTATTGTCCACAACATGAAGCAGGATATGTTTACAAATGAAACGAACCATACTTCCAAAACACACGTTCTTGTGACAGAAACGAGCTGCAGATCTGGCAGAAAATATCCACACAATGCCGAGTATCTCGATGAGAGCCACATTCATCTCTTTTTCGCTTTATATACATATTTATTTGTTTATTTTTAGTTCCTCTTCTCCTCTCGACTACTCCGGCAGGCCATCCCACCCCAACTGCCTCTCTGTCTCTCCCTCTTTCAAACACACGCGCGCAAACAGAGACAGAAAAGCACTGGAAGAGCGAGGCCGTACTTAATCGCTGGCGAGTTTGCCGGTAGCGGGACGGTAGCCCCGGGTTCCGTTTTTAATGAGGGCAGCCTGGGATTGTTATGGCGCTGTAACTCGCCGCCGCTGCACAGCAGTGGAGCACAGTGCGGACGAGACGTGACGGCGCGGCCGAGTTTTAGGGAGGACCCCGCCGAATAAACAAGCGCGATAACCCCTGCGTTATGCCCGCCTCTGGCCGCGTTCTTGATGTTGTTGCCGCTGCTGCCCTCGCCATTGGCCTAACAGCCACGTGAATTGCGTGCCGGGGCAATCCTCGTACGTGGGCGAGACTCGCGTGTTTGCATCACGAGTTCAAAACTGGGGACGCCAATTGCCTTACAGATATAGGCCAGAGTTGTACGTCGTTTCGGAGCCGTAACTGTGCCGTAAAGTTCGTGTGTCGACGTGCTGGAATCTTTGCACGTCGCCTTTTACCAGATATCTCGGAATTATAATCCTTTTTATGGCTGTCTGCCTCAACAATAGAATAAATGATTTATATAGGAGGGAAAGACATCAAGAGCGCTGGAACAGAAGAGCTTACCATCTATTCAATTCTTCATTCTGCCTTCCTGTAGGAGATCACCTGCTAGCAGTTATGTTCTGAGGGCTTGCGTGAATAAAAGGTAATTAAACTGAAACGGCGACATGAAATTGTTGTTGTTGCGTGTGTGTGTGTGTGTGTGTGTGTGTGTGTGTGTGTGTGTGTCATTACATGATATGGCCAGCTGTGATTGTATCACCAACTACTGCGGGCATGCAAAAACTGTGTTGATGATATACAGGGTGGTTATAATTAAAGTTAAACTTTCAAAACGCTGTAGAAATAACACCACTGGTCAGAATGACGTCAAATTGCAACGGAATATTATCGGAGAAAGGGGAAAAGTATGACAGAAGAAAAAAAATAATGTGAAAATTGATCAATAGATGGCGCTACATGTGTCAGAATACGTAAATGGAAACACCTGCTATGGGCACGACCCATTGAAATTGGTATAAACACGCCGGGTACACGGTTTTTCCTCCTTTCGCGGCTGCGACATTCGCCATGACAGTCTTAATGCAGAGTCGCGCTCTGCTTGTAAAGCTGTATTATAAAAATGATGACTGTGCACACGTCGCTCTGCAGAAGTACCAGAACTGAAGGGTTTGAAAAAAAAGACGGTTTTTTTTTTTAGTGTGCAACATGTTAGAGGGAGGAAACGAATTGATTCGACGTCAGTGGAAGCAGTGGCCACAGCAGTGCAGGAGGAGGCGAGAGGTGGTGTGCAAACGTATAGCGAACGGAGAATTGGCCGAACATTGGGCATACCCGTGAGCACGGTGCTTAAAATCCTACGAAACATCCTTCTTTGCTATCCATTCAAAATTACCCATGTGCACGAGTTGCTTCCTATTGACCTGCCACCAAGAGAGACCTTTGCTTCAGAATTTCTTGCTCACATGGAAGTGGACAATGATTGGCCGTGGAAGATTTTGTGGACAGACGAAGCCCACTTCCATCGGACAGAATATGTCAATTCACAGAATTGCCGAATAAGGGCAACGGAAAATCCGTACGAAAATCAACCAGTACCACTTCACTCTGAAAATGTCACTGTGTGGTGCGGGTTTACGGCATCATTTATCATAGGGCCATATTTTTTCGAAGAGACAGGTGCTTCCGGTCTAGTTACCTCTACCGTCACTACTAAGCGCTATTAGTGTCTTTTGCAGAACCACGTCATTACAGATCCCCAACAGCTTGGATGTGTGAATGGGATCATTTTTATGCACATTGAAAATCCATTTAAGCAGCTGCTGAAGCGCCATTTCGGAAATGCTAGAATTATCAGCCGCCATTTCCCTACAGCCTGGCCGTTCCGATCACCTGATCTTAATCCGTGTGACTTCTGGCTGTGGGGCTATCTGAAAGATGTTGAGTTCATTGTTTCGATTGCAAACTTAGCTGCAATGAAGGCACGCATTGCGCAACACATTCTGAACGTGATCCGGAATCACTTCGATCAGTTGTGGCACATGCTGTTTCACGATTTCAACTTATTGCAGAAAACGGTGGACAGCATGTTGAACATGTTTTGCGCCCGTCACACGGAAATTAGTAATCCGATTTGATATTGATGGATGCTTTTATGCGGTTTTTGGCCTCAGGACAATTGAAAGCCGATGTGATTGATGCTGTTCATGCAGATTTAGGCCTCAGGACAAATAAAACTGATGTGAGTGATGCTTTTTGTCGGGGTTTGGCCTCAGGAGAATTAAAAACTGATTTTTCCGGCCCGATGTGGTGGATAGGCTTACGTAATTAACAGTATCATACCTGTACACCCATGCATACTGAGTAGTACAGTTCGTTTAACGTCAACAGTACACCTTAGGCATTGTTGTATGATTCATTCGTTTTTCTAGTCGACCACTATTAAATTATGATGCTTACAGCGCCATCTATTGCTACATTTTGTAACTATTTATTTTTCTTCTGCCATACGTTTTCCCTCTTGTCCGATAATATTCCGTTTCAATTTGACGTCATTCTGACCAGTGGTGTTATTTCTACAGTGGTCTGAAAGTTTAATTATAATCACCCTTTACATAATATAAAGTTTTTCTTCTCTTTTTATTGGCTTTCGGGACGTACCCATTCTGCCACCTCAACAGTAAAAGGTCATTTCTGACGATAAGAACGTTAAGGCCAGCATAGCACCCGTCCACGAGTGGAGAAAATTTCCGACACGGCCGGCAATCGAACCCGGGCCCATTCGGTTAGCATTCCGCCGTGCTGACCGCGGAGCTACCAAGGCGCGAGTAAGACGAAGTTTTGTGATGTAGGATGAAGAATTAAGAGACAGAGAATACACAGACAAGCTGTGGCGCGCTTTTCAGCGCTTCCTGCGGGGCCAGGCAGCACTATTAGGTGTCATGTTTAGTGAAGTTATTCTGTGATTGAGACTACGACAGCCTGTGTATGGTTTTATAAGGCACACAGTTACTGAAATGATACAATATCCCGAGTACCGAACGCAACATTTTGAAAATGTTAGGAGCACAATTTATTTTTTTTTTTTTTTTTTTTTTTTTTTTTTTTTTTTTTTTTTTTTGTGACTGTAACTTAGCTGCTGAATGGAAGGTATGATGAATTACGTCTTTTTTCTATGATTCAGTTTTTGACATTTTCAATAGGCGTTACTACAATGTTGGTCTTGTTGCTTTCTGAAAATTTTACTTGGACAATGCTTTCACATTAGAAAATATGGATTGCAGACAAAATGATCTGTAATTTCTTTGTTTTAAATTATAACTTCAAATTAAAACACCAGCCCAAATGTAAAGCGAAAATTACTCTTTTTTTATACATGGATAGTCATTTTCCAAACTTTGGATTTACAGCAGATAGTTTCATATTTTAAATTATAATTTTAGACAATCGCGCAAACAAGTTCATCTGGCTTTATTCCATGGAAGTAATTCTATCCCACGACCTTGATGCAGTCCAGCGCAAAAAGTACCAGCATCGGTCGTAATACCATATGTATTTTATTGCAAATCTAGATTTCAGCTGCGCTGTTCGCTGATATCTGTATTTTCTACAAAATACATATTGTATTACGACCAGTGCTAACCTTCTTTCCGCGCTTAAGTAAACTGTGCGAAGGGTAAATTAATCTGATACTGAATCTTTGAAATCGAAATGTAGATGGGTAGTCACGGAGCTAAAGTGTGATATTGGAAGCCCGCCTTCCCTTTCTCGCCGCTGAAATATTGGTTGTGGTGACAGACTGACCTGCAGCATACTTTACGTAACCGCACTCTGCTATACTTAAGGCAAATTTCGTTATAAAAAATACACATGTATCCAGAAAAATGAAGAGACTGTTTGATAGTTCATATCTTTAGAACAAAATGACATATAGTGTCAGTTTGCGAGGTAGCGTAGTCCACTGTTTTCTCAACAGATCCTGGCGCGCGTTTTCCAGCAAATAACATTGTAGCAATGAATGAAGTAAGACTGTCCTTTCAGCAACGCAAGGCTGCATTAAGGTACAACGGCAATGGCGTAATGCGTACGAAACTCAGCCACCAATTGGTACAACAATTTATCGTATTCGGAATAAATTTGAAGGCGACGGTACTGTTGAGGATGTTTATAAGAAAAGATGTGACCGACTAAAAAAATCATCGAGTCCAACTTCCGGCGCTGCTATGTTGCAACATTTTACTATGTCACCTCAGAAATCCGTGAAGCAGGGCGCACGTGACAGCGGGATAAACCGGTCAAACGTACTACGAATTCTGAAGGTTGCGAAGTGGAAACTGTACATTCCAAGGTCGCTGCATGTTATGAACGAGGACGACTCTGATCGAAGGAAGTACTGCGAGTGGTTTGAAGGCAAGCCTCGCTAGAGTGAACGGTTTGCAGGAATGGTTATCTGGTCTGACGAGGCACAATTCAGTCTGAACGGTACTGCAAATCGCCACAACTGCGTGTACTGCGCTCCTGAAAACCCACACGTTCACGATGACAAATAGGGTAGCCTACCGGCTGTTAATGTCTGGTGTGGTCTGTCATTGCGCGGTTTGATTGGCCCATTCTTCTTTGAAGGTAATGTAACTGGTGAAGTGTATCTTCATATGCTGCAAACATCGATTTCAGACCGAGCGAGGTGGCGCAGTGGTTAGCACACGGGACTCGCATTCGGGAGGACGACGGTTCAATCCCGCGTCCGGCCATCCCGATTTAGGTTTTCCGTGATTTCCCTAAATCGCTCCAGGCAAATGCCGGGATGGTTTCTCTGAAAGGGCACGGCCGGCTTCCTTCCCCGTCCTTCCCTAATCCGATGAGACCGATGACCTCGCTATCTGGTCTCTTCCCCCAAGCAACCCAACTCATCGATTTCACCTGCCATCCGAGAAGTGTTTGGCAGTGAAAGATTGTACCTACAAAAAGATGGCGCTGCGCCTCACTATCACAGAGCGTACTTGGATGAAAATATACCTGGTTGATGGATAGGTCGAAGTGGAGTTGTTGATTACCCATCACGGTCTCCCGACCTAACATCCCTTGATGTCTGTCTGTGGGGGACCTTGAAAAACGAAGTTTATCAACAGGAGTCAGCTACACTGAACGAGTTACGATAAACCACCGAGGGGTCCTGTGCGGCTATCATTCGTAGTTCGGTCTACAGTTCAGCGACATCGATATTGTTTGGCTGCTAATGGGTGTCATTTTGAACACCTAAAATAACCTTTCCCCCGTGCATGAATTGTAATGGTATGTCATTCGGTTCCATTAATATCGACTACAAAAGAGTGTCTACATTTTCCATAACCGCTCTGTGTAAATGCAAGGTAAAGTCTCCAAGTGTTTTGATGCATACTGTGCAAATATATCGTAAATATACAACGAAAAATGCAAGAGGGGTTGCCAGTACTCTGCAAAATTTATACATAAGCGGGTAATCTGATTCATAAGAAAGACAAAATCGTTTATTGGCTATTATTTTTATTAAAGTTACGGTCATCCAACAATTTTATTACATATTCGACGGCCTGAGAGGCTTAAACCTCAGTATACGTGTTGTGTGGGGTGGTGTCTCCTCTCTCAGTGCAACACAATTTTTGTTTCGAATGTTAAATGAATGATACATACAGTCGAAATTAACACAATCTTTCTGCAGAAAGTTCGTCTCTGAAACCTGTGTCATTCTTTGAAATATTTCTGTAGAAAACGGTGTACTTAAATATACGAAGATAGATCATAAACTATACTTTAAAGACCGTATCATTTACTTGTAAATGCTCTGCTATCAACCTTCTGAGGTTAACAGTACTTACACGATAGCTATAAAGTGTTAATGCACTATACTCCGACCTAATTTTGTATCTGGGTATAACTGTTAAAAACAAGCAATTGCAATTTAGTAACTTCCCTACGCACTGTCAAGTCCTGCACCCCCTTCTTTCGACTTCCGGAAACATGGCGGAAGGTAGTTCAGTTTGGTTATCTGGATCTGGTTGCAGCGTTGCCTCTCTACGGTATTCTTTCTCTTTGGGGGAGACCGATATAAGCTACATGCACCAACTTCTCGAAGTTAGTTTCTCAGGAATATTAGACATTTGCATTAACTGGATTGCAGCACTAATTATCTTAAACTGTAGTAACACTTACACAATAATGTCAAGAATGATTCCTCTCGTTATACAAAGCCAAGTTACCAAAATCCCATTTTTCCTCCTTCACTTCCTTAAATTACATATGTAATCATCGCACATTATCCGCTTTATTTCTTCCTTCACCGCTTCTATTTTTGTAGCGATTTCCTTTCTTCCGATTCCCTTCATGTTCAGTATCGCCGCAGTTCATAGTAAAAAACCGGCCTTTCTCTCTGTTATCGTTGTAGTAGGCGAGATTGGACTCTATTGGACCATGCAGAGTTCAGCGATTAAATTTTCCGGTTTTCCATGCAGCAAATCACTTTTTCTCCTGTGGAAACTTCCCTTCTTCTGTCCTTTTAATTCCTGTTACCATCTTAGGGTCCTTCACCAACAGCACTATCCCACCTGTCCCTCCGTGCTTGTGTCCAGAATTTTCGACAAATTTATCTGGGTTCTTTCCTGACATTTGAGTTGTTGAATACAGGGTACAGTTCGCACTCGTATGTTAAAGTTTTATTAGTAAGTGATGTTGCTGGAAGTCTGTGGATTTTTCCATAAAGTTTCAAACTTTGTAGGATGTCTGCTGCGAACTCTGTATTATTTTTATTTCATTTCGGATTACAATATACCATGCAAGCATCGTTTGTTCGTTAAGTCATGGTTGACTGTCGGTCAGCTCAGCGAACTCTTAAGCGTTCTTGCGGCCATGTGATTGTTATCGTTCTGTTTCCGAGTCTCTCGAACTCATTAATAGTTTTCGTATAATCACATCTTTTTTCCGTGTTCTTTCCTTTCCTATAGTTCCTGTTCAGATCTAGCTGTGGTCAATCACTTCACAACTCTGCTGGCGCTGCACAACATCTGTGGTTTCTGCTATGAATACAACAGTGGATCCAACACAGCTCAACGGAATTCACATCCGTAAAAGTTGTGACCGTTACCACCACGTTCATAAGTAACCACTGTTATGGACAGCATCACGTGGCGCTTCCTCCACGCTAATATGTGGAACATAACATATGTGACTACAGGTTTTCACCGAGCAAGGTGGCGCAATGGTTAGCACATTGGACTCGTATTCTGGAGGTCGACGATTCAAAACCGCCCATCCTGATTTAGGTTTCCGTGATTTCCCCAGATCACTTCAGGCAGATGCCGGAATGGTTCCTTTGAAAGGGCACGGCCGACTTCCTTCCCCACCTTCCCTGATCCGATGGGACAGGTGATATCGCTGTTTGGTCCACTCCCCGAAATTAACCAACCAACAGTGTTTCAGGGCGTCGGACATAGTTTGAAAATGGGGGCGAAATTTGTTAATTGTGCAAAAGCATGAAATAAAGTGTTTATTTAAAAACTAAGCCTGAGTAGAACAATAACTTCCCTATGGATCCATACGTATAAGACAGTGTTGGATTGCCAACGACAGTTTTTTTTCTCGGGACGGAAATGCGTTTCAGACAAAATTACAAGTTTCCTTACAATGTAAATGAAACTGAAGGGTGAAATTTGCAAGAAATACGGATGAAATATCTGTATAAATAATTGTGAAATATATATGTGACAGCCGAGGGACGCATTTCTGGAAAGACGAAAAAATATTTTCCATCGCAAAATTCTGAATAAACTTTTTCAAATTTATTGTAACTCGCAAAAAAGGATGTCACAAACCGTACACTGAACAGCACTTCGCGTGGGTACGTTTCCAGTACTACAGACTGGGCCAGCTGGTGCAGTCACCATCCGTCGTGCCAGCGCGCTGTCGCGCCGAGGGCAAGTCGGGCGCGAGCGAGACTTGGTCGATTCATCACTGTCGACGGGATCAGATCCTGAACGTGCGAGAGCCGTCATCTCGACGAGTCGACCCGCCACCCGGTCGATAATTCCGAGTGACAGGCGGGGGGCCACTCGTCCGCCTCATTTCGTGGTCCGTGTAATCCGACAGCGCTGAGGCCGCGAGGCCGCTCCACACGACAGCCACAATGAGGCACACCTTCACGGCGCGTTCACGCGCGAAAGGGGCCTCTGCTATCCTTGGCAACTGCTGTCTCCTGCTATTGCTGTCCGATAAATACGAGGAAGCATTCTGTTCCCGGAAAATACGCAGCCTTGCACGTGGACATGAGAATTTATTTATTTATTTATTTTTTTTTGTGGTCATCAGTCTACTGACTGGTTTGATGCGGCCCGCCACGAATTCCTTTCCTGTGCTAACCTCTTCATCTCAGAGTAGCACTTGCAACCTACGTCCTCAATTATTTGCTTCACGTATTCCAATCTCTGTCTTCCTCTACAGTTTTTGCCCTCCACAGCTCCCTCTAGTACCATGGAAGTCATTCCCTCATGTCTTAGCAGATGTCCTATCATCCTGTCCCTTCTCCTTGTCAGTGTTTTCCACATATTCCTTTCCTCTCCGATTCTGCGTAGAACCTCCTCATTCCTTACCTTATCAGTCCACCTAATTTTCAACATTCGTCTATAGCACCACATCTCAAATGCTTCGATTCTCTTCTGGTCCGGTTTTCCCACAGTCCATGTTTCACTACCATACAATGCTGTACTCCAGACGTACATCCTCAGAAATTTCTTCCTCAAATTAAGGCCGCTATTTGATATTAGTAGACTTCTCTTGACCAGAAATGCCTTGTTTGCCATAGCGAGTCTGCTTTTGATGTCCTCCTTGCTCCGTCCGTCATTGGTTATTTTACTGACTAGGTAGCAGAATTCTTTAACTTCATTGACTTCGTGACCATCAATCCTGATGTTAAGTTTCTCGCTGTTCTCATTTCTACTACTTCTCATTACCTTCGTCTTTCTCCGATTTACCCTCAAACCATACTGTGTACTCATTAGACTGTTCATTCCGTTCAGCAGATCATTTAATTCTTCTTCACTTTCACTCAGGATAGCAATGTCATCAGCGAATCGTATCATTGATATCCTTTCACCTTGTATTTTAATTCCACTCCTGAACCTTTCTTTTATTTCCATCATTGCTTCCTCGAGGTACAGATTGAAGAGTAGAGATGAAAGGCTACAGCCTTGTCTTACACCCTTCTTAATACGAGCACGTCGTTCTTGATCGTCCACTCTTATTATTCCCTCTTGGTTGTTGTGCATATTGTATATGACCCGTCTCTCCCTATAGCTTACCCCTACTTTTTTCAGAATCTCGAACAGCTTGCACCATTTTATATTGTCGAACGCTTTTTCCAGGTCGACAAGTCCTATGAAAGTGTCTTGATTTTTCTTTAGCCTTGCTTCCATTATTAGCCGTAACGTCAGAATTGCCTCTCTCGTCCCTTTACTTTTCCTAAAGCCAAACTGATCGTCGCCTAGCGCATTCTCAATTTTCTTTTCCATTCTTCTGTATATTATTCTTGTAAGCAGCTTCGATGCATGAGCTGTTAAGCTGATTGTGCGATAATTCTCGCACTTGTCAGCTCTTGCCGTCTTCGGAGTTGTGTGGATGACGCTTTGCCGAAAGTCAGATGGTATATCGCCAGACTCATATATTCTACACACCAACGTGAATAGTCGTTTTCTTGCCAATTCCCCAATGATTTTAGAAATTCTGATGGAATGTTATTTGTCCCTTCTGCCTTATCTGACCGTAAGTCCTCCAAAGTTCTTTTAAATTCCGATTCTAATACTGGATCCCCTATCTCTTCTAAATCGACTCCTGTTTCTTCTTCTATCACATCAGACAAATCTTCACCCTCATAGAGGCTTTCAATGTATTCTTTCCACCTATCTGCTCTCTCCTCTGCATTTAACAGTTGAATTCCCGTTGCAAAAATTCCCCTAGAACTTAGAACTACTTAAACCTAACTAACCTAAGGACATCACACACACCCATGCCCGAGGCAGGATTCGAACCTGCGACCGTAGCAGTCCCGCGGTTCCGGACTGCAGCGCCAGAACCGCACGGCCACCGCGGCCGGCAATTCCCGTTGCACTCTTAATGTTATCACCGTTGCTTTTAATGTCACCAAAGGTTGTTTTGACTTTCCTGTATGCTGAGTCTGTCCTTCCAACAATCATATCTTTTTCGATGTCTTCACATTTTTCCTGCAGCCATTTCGTCTTAGCTTTCCTGCACTTCCTATTTATTTCATTCTTCAGCAACTTGTATTTCTGTATTCTTGATTTTCCCGGAACATATTTGTACTTCCTCCTTTCATCAATCAACTGAAGTATTTCTTCTGTTACCCATGGTTTCTTCGCAGTTACCTTATTTGTACCTATGTTTTCCTTCCAACTTCTGTGATGGCCCTTTTTAGAGATGTCCATTCCTCTTCAACTGTACTGCCTACTGCGCTATTCCTTATTGCTGTATCTATAGCGTTAGAGAACTTCAAACGTATCTCGTCATTCCTTAGTACTTCCGTATCCCACCTCTTTGCGTATTGATTCTTCCTGACTAATGTCTTGAGCTTCAGCCTACTCTTCATCACTACTACATGGTAATCTGAGTCTATATCTGCTCCTGGGTACGCTTTACAATCCAGTATCTGATTTCGGAATCTCTGTCTGACCATATGTAATCTAATTGAAATCTTCCCGTATCTCCCGGCCTTTTCCAAGTATACCTCCTCCTCTTGTGATTCTTGAACAGGGTATTCGCTATTACTAGCTGAAACTTGTTACAGAACTCAATTAGTCTTTCTCCTCTGTCATTCCTTGTCCCGAGCCCATATTCTCCTGTAACCTTTTCTTCTACTCCTTCCCCTACAACTGCATTCCAGTCGCCCATGACTATTAGATTTTCGTCCCCCTTTACATACTGCATTACCCTTTCAATATCCTCATACACTTTCTCTATCTGTTCATCTTCAGCTTGCGACGTCGGCATGTTACCTGAACTGCTGTCGATTCTGATTAGAACAACCCGGTTACTGAACTGTTCACAGTAACACACCCTCTGCCCTACTACCTTCCTATTCATAACGAATCCTACACCTGTTATACCATTTTATGCTGCTGTTGATATTACCCGATACTCATCTGACCAGAAATCCTTGTTTTCCTTCCACTTCACTTCACTGACCCCTACTATATCTAGATTGAACCTTTGCATTTCCCTTTTCAGATTTTCTAGTTTCCCTACCACGTTCAAGCTCCTGACATTCCACGCCCCGACTCGTAGAACGTTATCCTTTCGTAGATTAGTCAATCTTTTTCTCATGGTAACCTCCCCTTTGGCAGTTCCCTCCCGGAGATCCGAATGGGGGACTATTCCGGAATCTTTTGCCAATGGAGAGATCATCGTGACACTTTCTTCAATTACAGGCCACATGTCCTGTGGATACACGTTATGTGTCTTTAATGCAGTGGTTTCCATTGCCTTCTGCATCCTCGTGTCGTTGATCATTGCTGATTCTTCCGCCTTTAGGGGCAATTTCCCACCCCTAGGACACGAGAGTGCCCTGAACCTCTATCCGCTCCTCCGCCCTCTTTGACAAGACCGTTGGCAGAATGAGGCTGACTTCTTATGCGGGAAGTCTTCGGCGGCCAATGCTGATTATTTATCAAAATTTAGGCAGTGGCGGGGATCGAACCCGGGACAGAAGACGTTTTCATTATGAATCAAAGACGCTACCCCTAGACCACGATACTGAAAAACAGCAACTCATTTCCGGCGTGGCAATTTTACTGAGTATTTTCACGGCCTACTCTTGCCCGATGGTAATGTTACGTTGTCATCTGGCTTTCCTCTTTGTCAGTGGCAAGCAAGAAATGGATCGTCGGGCCACAGCACAGCTTCATTAGCATTGGTGATGAATACTCCAGAGGCTGAAAAATCCTAATTCTGCTCTCTAAGATAAGAGTCAAGAAATTAACTGCAGGAATTTCACGGTTTATGTATTTTTACTTCATGATGCCATATGTGACCCGACAGGTTAGCCGAGAGCGCTAATGCGCTGCTTCCAGGACTCGTATAGGTGCGCTGGCCCCGGATCGAATATGCCCGACGGATTAACGACGAGGACCGGTATGCTGGCCATCCTGGATGTGGCTTTTACGCGGTTTTCCACATCCCACTAAATGAATACTGGCCTGGTCCCCAAGTCCCGCCTCAGTTTCACGACTCACAGACATTTGAAAACGTCTGCACTATTTCATGGCTTACACTAGATGCAGACAGCTGGGGTACACTGCTTCCGTCCCGGGGGGTACGGGGTGGCGAGAGGAAGGGCATCTGGCCGCCCCCCGCCACTGACATCGCCAAATGCGTAGTAGCAAGGCCAAACCCACGTTGAAGTGGACAGAGGCCCAAAGGAAATGATGATCTGGCCGCCCCCCGCCACTGACATCGCCAAATGCGTAGTAGCAAGGCCAAACCCACGTTGAAGTGGACAGAGGCCCAAAGGAAATGATGATGATGACTTCATGATCTCATAGTTAGTAACACAAATACACATAATAACAATCGTTTTTAGACTAAATTATAGGAACTAAGGGACGCTAATCGTGCAAACAAAGTGTTCTTTCCAGGTGAACACCAACCGGCACTAACAAGGAGACCATCAGACTTCCTAACTGAGGGTTTTGATGAGTCTCCAGTATGTTTTAGAGAAACCTGTACTGAGTATATGGGTAGTGGCGACGGCCACTGGTTTCCTGGAAAATCGACGTTAAAGTTTAATAGGTACTTTCTGTAACCGTGACGTTACGAAGCAAGCGTAGCGCAACGGCTAAGGTTGCTAGCAGTTCGCATTAGTCCAACGTGTGATGTTTACTTTTACAGTCAGGTTAAAATTTTCATACTAAAAAAGAAAAAAATCAAAATATTCCCGTCCTGCTAAGAAATAATAGAGAAATCGCTTCGAGGGAAGAGTCCATAGGAATACATTCTTTGATTCTGCATCAATTTAGTTCATCTGCTTTCACAGGATTAATTAAATAAGCGTCATTCGCATCGAAGTTGATCGAAGAAGGAACAATCTTTTGGAATGCAAACGAACTGTGTTCTCTGGTATTGCTTCTGCAAGATCCGTGTGCCTGCTAGTCACTAGCTTTCATTAAATCTTCTTGGTGCTATACGAATCTGTGTTTATGTTGTCTGCACAACAAATGCCATCCAGAATTCTGTTCTAACACAACAAGCAATGCAAGTGATAGCGAGTAAGATGATTCTGTAATCTATTCTGTAACAAACGGAATGCAAATTTCAACAAAGTTTGCTCTAACGATTATTAATGCAATTATTGCGTCGAAGACAATACTATTGAATTTTGCATGACACATATTATTTAGTGATATCCTGTACGATAAATCTGGAAAAAATAAAAAGTGTACATGTAACATTTGACTCCGTACCACCATAGTCGTAGCCGTGAACTTTAACCACTGCGCTTCTCTCGTTTCTACGGAACTTGACGAATCGTACGGGTATAGGAGGTACCTGCAGTATTTCTTGTAAACTAGGGACCGAAATCCGTCATTAACAAGACCGACGGTCCCTTTGCAAGCACACACCAGCAAAATAAACGCTGTATTCTGTGAGGTTCTAAACT
This sequence comes from Schistocerca cancellata, assembly GCF_023864275.1. NCBI lineage: Eukaryota > Metazoa > Arthropoda > Insecta > Orthoptera > Acrididae > Schistocerca > Schistocerca cancellata. The sequence continues at coordinate 601,721,846 of NC_064630.1, forward strand.
ATAAACTGCGAATGTGCTTCATCCAATAGTTGAAAGGAGAAAACACAAAAATGCAGCACATGAATTATGCAAAAGGGAATAGGGACATCTGAAAAATCAGACAGACAGGAAGTACAAATTGGAGAAGCAGAAATGGCTAGACGAAAAATGCAAGACTGCAGAAGCCTGCATGACTATGAGAAAAGTAGATGCAGCGTACACAAAAATTTCGAGATAAGAGAAGTAGCTGTATGGATATTAATAGCACAGATGTCAGCTATTAGTAAGAACAGATGGAAGGGATCAAAGGTGGAAGGAATACAGAGATGAAACGAAGGCAGTATTACAGAAAACGAAGAAAAAGTAAACGAAAGAAGAAGGGAGACACGGTGCTGCTCGAAGATTATGACAGAGCGTTGAAAGCCCTAAATCGACACAGGTCCCCTGGAGTAGACGACATGTCCTGGGAATTGTTCAGATACTTGCGAGAGTAAGTCGAGACAAAATTATTCCGCCTGGCGCAAAAGATATATGAAACAGGCGAGATATCCCCAGGCTTTAGGAAGAATGTAATAATCTAGTTCAAAACAAGGGAGGTTCTGAGACGTAGGGAAACTTCTGAATCTTTAGTTCAATAGGCCATGATGGCAAAATAGTGCACGGGTTATTTACAGAAGATTGATAGAATCCAACCTCGAGGATGATCAGTCCGGGTTCCAGAGAAATGCAGGAACGCGCGAGACAGTACTGACCCTACGATTTATCGTAGAAGGTAGGTTGAAGAAATGCAACCAATGTTAATAGCATATGTAGATTGAGAGAAACCTTCTCAAAATGTTGACTGGACTACACTCTTTGGAATTTTGAGGACAGCTGGAATAAAATACAATTTGTACAG